>NC_138070.1:4130098-4811889 GCF_964194185.1 Rhinolophus hipposideros | reverse complement strand
TGAATCTTATATGTAATTCAATATCATCAAAAGATATTTGAATACTTTTAAAATGTATGGCACTATAAAAGATTTTTAAAATACTTATGAATTCTTCATTGAGTTAAAGAGCTTTAAGTATATGCAAATATGGGCTTAAGAGTAAATTAAGGGACAAGCCAGTGATTATGCTGGAAAATAGGTGAAAATACTATGAAAGCTTTTTCTGAAATTTTGAGAGAAAGATGGTTGTTGAGTTGTTCATGTAAAAACTTAGACAACTGAAAAGGAATCAGAAGCTATGCGTGTGAGAACACAATCTCGATCACAGTATGGGGGCAAGATACTCATATTTTATGGAATCTTAGCATCTCTGCCCTGATCAGTTTCACCAATGAAATAGAGGGCTGTGTTAACATATGGTACATTTGTATAAAGACATTGCTGCTGAATAGTTTTAGTTCATAAGCCATTTACATGCTACTGCATTTAGCTCTTACTCTTCCCCTCTCAGCTTCCATTTCACTCCCTTAGGCCTTCTTGCTGCTGCATGAATAATAACTTCCTAACCTCCTTCAAATCTTTGTTCATATCTCACCTTTTCAAAGAGAGCTGTCCTGAGCATTCTAATTAATCCTGCAGTGTGCATATCTCTTCTGAGCTCTGTTTTCCTGCTCTACTTTTTTTGTTTTCCAGATAATGTATCACCTTCTTGTATGTCATACATGTAACTCTGATTTGACATTTTCAGATACTGAAGTGGATGTAGTTGGCCTGTGTCAAGAAGGAAAGTTTCTTTTTGTTGGGGAAAGGAGTGGCAATTTACATTTTATTCATGTAACTTCAAAGCAAACATTGCTCACTACGGTAAGACCCTGTTATGTTTTTCATTTTCATTACCTAAGTTCTAAATTATATCTTGGACAACTAAAACTCAAGCAAACCATGACTTAATTTGTTTTTTAAATAAGAATTAAATTTGCATTAAATTTAAGAATCGTATCTTAGAAACATAGGAATTAAGTGCAAAATTGTAAAAGTAAGCTTTAAAGATATTCTTTCTTAGTACGCTTGTCCAAAATAGTTTTCCATTTTAAAACTAAAATGTTTGGAATGTAGGTAGGATTATTTCTAATGATAATTGATAGCTTTGTGATTTAAAGAATATAATAATCCTTCATTATATTTTTCTGCATTTCATCTTGTCATTTGAAATTGATTTGCAATTAGGCTTTTGTTCAGAAAGCTGATGAAAACGAGTGTACTTACCGAACTCTTGTTATTGAGAAAGATGGTTCAAGTGAAGGTAAGTAAGTTTTTAAAATTTTTTTATATCTTCTGATTAATAGCCAAGCGAAAAATCAGATTTATAGTTAATAAATTATATAAATTCATTATTATGCTACCTACACAGTGTTAAATTTTCAAATGATGCAATTAATTTTATTGTAAGAAACAAGTTTTTATTTTAGCTCTTGTCAGAGGTTTAAATGTACTTTTCCTAAATATGATACTCTAAACTCATTTTTACAGTTTTAAGAGTTCTATAGATTACCAAAGAGACATAATAAAATGTATTTTGTGAGTTCCAGCATATTTATACTTTCATTTCAACAGATGTTAACTGGACCTTAATTTATTTTGATAAATCTGAGGGGTTTTTTCCTTGGCAAGTGAGGTTTGGTTTATAAAAGTTTCAAAGAAGTCAACATTGTTTATGCAAATAACTTACCAATTCTTTGTACATAAGCTTTATCTGTATAATTACTATATTATTTGATGATTAGAATTTAAATGAGTAAATTGACGTTTTCAAGCTAGGTCCAAATACTGGCTAAAATTTTATATCCATGTGCTTTTCAGAGAAAACTGGTTTGATTTTATTTTAATAGGTACCTATTATATACTGCTTCTTACAAACAATGGATTTTTTTGTATTACCAACCTTCAGCTTGTAAAAATTCAACAAGGTAAGTACTGTATTATTTTCTTATTGATTTATGGCAATATTTCTTATTACTTTTCCAGGTAAATTTTTAAATATTCTTTTTAAGAACATTATTTAATTTAATTCCTTTCTATGATACTGGGTACACTTTTAAGTATTTGTAGAATACTTGATCTCAACTGTTAGGGCTACAATAGAATCTGAAGAAATGTAATTTGTTTATAGCCTTCAAGGAGTTTCCTGCTTAGTTGGAGAGATAAGACATTCACTAGCATAAATGCTGGTAAATGCTTCTTGATGGAATGAATGAACCCAGAAACAGAAATGACTGTATAAGTGTTGACAGTAATGTTAACGTATTAACTTAGTATGTGCTAAGTGAGTGGTGTGGACCATATGTTGCTCTGAGCAGGGAGAGATTGAGCAATTGGTTTGGGGCATGTATTCAACATATATTTTTTAAAAATCTACAGTGTGCCAAGAACATGCAAGATCTGGGAGATATGACAAAATTTAAGATACATAGCTCTCTATAGTTTAATGAAGGAGCTAAACAAGTAAAATAGCTCTTCCAAAACGAGTGTGAAGTGATGACTTTCCAGATAGGACTTCAGAGCTTGTTTAGGAAAGTTGGAACCTATTTTAACAGGAGACCCTCTTAGTAGGTGGAAACGTGGTAAGGGAAGGTATGGAGAGGCACTGTAGGGACTTAAGGCAGCCTGGTGGGTGCCCTGAGAACTACCCGTCACAGTTTATATTATTGGTCAAGGGCAAAACTGAAAAGTTACCACTGCCTTATTAATTTCTGACTAGTGTTCGTATATACAACCACTAGATTGTATATAATTTCACCTTGACACAAAAGGGGCAACTTGTATATGTTTTATAGGTTAGTACTATAAATTTAGCCTGCTTTCTCTTTTTCATGCAGCAATTGAAAATGCAGACTTCAATAAAGCAAAAAAGGTAAGAAGACAATACCAACCACATTTTCTTCTTGAAACTTAGATTTAATGTAAGTTTAGGAGAGTATTTCTGGATATAATTGTCTACTGGTTGACCTTTTGGGAATTAGCATTATATAACATTTTAATAACATTTTCATTTAAAAATACATTTATACCTGATTGATTTAAACTGATTTTTATCAATCTTTCCAAGGAATTTGGACTGTGGAGCGTATATATAACATTCTTTTTTTTTTTTAATTTTGCAGTTACAAGGACAAATCAAGTCCACTTTTATTTCTACTGAAAATTATCATACTCTTGGTTGTCTCAATCTTGTGGCTGGAGATTTAGCAAGCAAAGTCCCTATGATAATTGGGGTAATAATTCTTTTCATAAAACTTGATTTTTTGTTTCTGAAATGTTTTTTCATTAAAACTATAGTTTTGGTTAAATTATAAATTAATTTATAATGTGTAGCAGAAATGAGAATTATAAAATCAAGTTCATAAAATTAACTCAATAAGTAAACCTAAGTTTCTATGTTGAAATATATTGCATCTTTATTTTCACAAATCTCTACCTGAAATTTAGCATTTCTTTCAATTATGAGTTAGACAAATATAACAACATAACACATCTAATATATTCAAGGAGTAGGCAAAAATTCATTAGAATTATAGCATTTGCAGCATTTTTACTTGCCAAATTTATATTATGTTAAGTTAAAGTTTACCCCATCTTTAGAATCGAGTCGCCTGAATATGCCTACTCTTTATGAAATATTCATGTCATAACAATGAATAGCAACAGTTCACTGTTTTTTCCATTCTGTTCTGTTGAAAACAAGCTAAGAGAGGAACTGGAAGATGAAAGCTTGAATATGTAAATATGTTTTGTTTTGTTTTGTTTTAAGAAGGGCACAGCTCACAGTGGCCAATGCAGGGATCAAACCGACAACCTTGGTGTTATTAGCACCATGCTCTAACCAACTGAGCTAACAGGCCACCCCTTATAAATATGTATTTTGATATTAGTAATGTGTACAACTTAGGTGTTTCTACTTTGAGGAGAATTCAGATCTAAGAACCAAATTTGCAACTGATGTATTATTTTCACTTCTATAGGGAACCGGTAATTGTGCATTCTCAAAATGGGAACCAGATCCTTACAAGAAAGAAATGACAGTTAAGAATGTGATTGATGCAGAGATTATTAAAGGTAAAATAAGTTAATGAAACTACTTTTGGTGATTATTAGTGAGTTCTAATTGTCATGTCAATGTACCAAGTCTGGTGTATGGGCCATTTCACCATACCACTTTTTGAAGCAGGCCAGATTAGTTTGATTATTTTCCACATACATGATTGGTTTTGACATGTTGCAGTTGTTATTCTTCATTTGGGGACGTTTTACATTTTAGTGGTCATCTAAAAACTAGAAACAGGAATAAACAAGACTGGGAACTTTTTGTTTAAATGTAGCTCTGCCTTTCCATAAATGTGAATTTAATATTTAAATATGGCTATATGTGACAGAAATATAATCCTTATACATTTTGTTTTCTCTCTTGTAGGTGCACAGAAGTTCCAGCTGATAGACAACCTACTTTTTGTTCTTGACACTGATGTATGTTTTTGACATTTCTCCTTCAGTGTTTTTACTTGGTATTATGTTTATCAACAAAAATGTTGCCAAACTTACAAAGACATGCACGTTAGCCAGGGTGGATGAATTACCATCTTATGTACTGTACTTTCAGTGTACATATGGAAAGATTGATCCTGAAATGTAAATTTGTAGTGATTAAGATGTATCAATAAAATGTGTCTTTTGCAGAATGTGCTGAGCTTATGGGATATTTACACTCTGACTCCCATATGGAACTGGCCCTCTCTTCACGTGGAAGAATTTCTTCTTACCACAGAAGCAGATTCTCCTTCTTCAGTCACGTGGTACGCTAGTAGTGATCTCCCTTCTGTTAGAACCAGGTTCTTGCCTGATTCTGTTCTAATCATTCATTATATATTGCATTCTAAATAAGACTGTGAACAGACCGACGTAGTAAAGACCATTTCATTGTTGGCCACATTTATTGAGAACAAATAGGCAATACAAGCCTCTAAGTCATTGTGTTAGAAAGAGTGCCAGTCTAAAATAAATAAAGGTCACGTCTTGCTTGATTTATGTATCCATAATAAAAATCTTCCTTCCCTCCCCCAATAAAAAGAAAAGAGTATCAGTCTGGATCATAATTGTGCAGAAATCAAGTTCAATGTCATCTGTGTGTATCAATTTTAACTTTTATACAAGAATATCACTTTGACTTAGCTTATATCTAGCAATTGGCAAAGCTTATTTGATTCTCTTAAACTTTTTTTCTCTTTTAGGCAAGGGATTACAAATCTCAAATTAGTAGCTCTGACAACTACTACTAATAAGAAGGTATTGGAAAATTGATTTCACGTTTGTCCATGTTGTGTGTTAGAAATAACATTAATACAAAAATAGTTGTTAAGTAATGCTTACAACATACTTCTTAGTTCACAAGACATTTGACAGATCAGAAATAACTCAGCAGAGGTTTGTGTTTTTCCACATTTAAAAAATAATGATATAAATCTTGGTGCTACATTTTAATCGGAGCATTTCAGAAGTAAAAATATCCACAACAAAGTGTTTATTAATGTGATTCTTAATATAGTTCTGACACTGGGGAATTATATTCACCTTAAACACAAATTGTAGAATGGACTTCAGATCTGTGGATTTTCATTGAACAGATTTTGAAGGTGAGAGAACATAATTTTATGTGTAACATTTAAGTAATACATTAAAAGATTTATGAAATTATTTTTGCAGATAGCTTTGTACCAAGGGTTTTAATCTATGCCCTTGATTGTGAAGTGTTGACTTGTGTTCAGAGGTTTATATTTACCTAAATTAATTGCTCTATTTTTTTTTTCCCAGATGAAAAACCTCGTGGTCTATTCATTACCTATGATGGAAATACTATATTCTTTGGAAGTATCTAGTGTTTCTTCTCTAGTCCAAACAGGAATTAGCACAGTAAGTTCATATATATTTTGAACTACTTTATAATAAAAAATAAATTAAGAATAACTAAGCTAAGTATGAGTGGAACTTAGAACACTTGGGTAGATCTCAAGGCTTATAACTATATTATTGTTATCAAAAGTCCTCAAATACACTTGCCAACGTCATGAACTGTCACCCCTAAGTACTTCGGCAGGTATCTCCTAAGACTAGGGGCGTTACTCCACAACACAGGTATCACGCTCACAAAATTTAACATTAATACAATGTTATTATGAAAAATACCATCCAAATTCACATTTTACCAATTGTGCCAATTACTTTAAAGCTTTTTTTTTCTTTTGACCCAGGATTTAATCCAGCATCACGTATTGAGTTTCATTGTCCTGGTCACGTGATAGTCTTACTTATATCTGGAACAGTTCCCTAATCTTTTTTGTCTTCTAAGACTGACATTTTTTGGGTCCTAATCTGTTGTGTTATAGAATGTCTCTCTATCTGGATTTGTTTGTTCCATCATGATTAGATTTATGCTAAGCTCTTCTGACAAGGATACCAGGGTACATAATACTGTGTTCTAATTGCGTCATATTAAGGGACTCATATCTGTTTGTCCTGTTGTGGGTGATGTTACATTTGATGATGTGGTTAAGGCAGCTCCACCAGATTTCTCCATTGTAAAGGTACATTTTCCGTTTTGTAGTTAGTAAGTCATTTCTGTGGTGTTATTTTGACACTGGGAATATCCTTTTCCCCAACAGCTTTTCCCAGTGATTTTAGAATTCCATTGATAGATAATTTCTGCCTAAACCAGTTGTTATCCTAAAAGGAATTAATTCTATATTTCAATTTAAAACATGTTTTTATTATTGTTGTAGGATACCATATACCTTCTGGAGGGAATTTGCAAAAATGATCCAAAGTAGGTCATGCTCTGTTTTATCAAATAGGTTGTTAAATAAAAGCTGAGTTAAAATTTCCTATTAATATTAAATGACAAACGAACTTAGAGTGAAAACATTTTTTTCAGACTATCTGAAGACTCAGTCTCTGTTATAGTACTCAGGTGTCTTACAGAAGCTTTGCCAGAAAACAGGTAACTTCTCATTTTCTTTTAAGCCTCATTCCTTGCTGCAAAGCTTAAATTCCCTGATTCATAAAAATCTTAACCGAAATTTCCACTTAACAGATTGAGTCGGTTACTTCACAAACACAGATTTGCTGAAGCCGAGAGCTTTGCTATTCAATTTGGACTAGATGTTGAGGTAATTGTTCCAATTTATTTGTTTATTGAACAAGCATTTCTTTGTGCACAAGATGTTGGGGAGACAGTTTTTTGCTTCAAGTTGCTTGATGTGGTGTGTTCATATTTCAGCTTGTCTACAAGGTAAAATCAAACGATATATTGGAGAAACTAGCTTTGAGTTCTGTGGACACCAGTGAGCAGACCAAATGGCAAAAACTTGTAGACGAAGCTAAGGAAAATCTACATAAAATCCAGGTGTGTTTTCGCTGCCATGTACTAGAGTGTTTGGACTGAAGGGTTGGTTGGTCAGCATTAGGTCGCCTTATTATTGTCTGGCATTTGTGAAACAGGATGATGAATTTGTGGTGAATTACTGCTTGGAGGCTCAGTGGATAACTTATGAAACAACCCAGGAAATGCTAAATTATGCCAAAACCAGGGTAAGTTTTTATAACATTTGTACATGTTAGTTTGTCTTATGCAAAACAAATCATTTCAAAAAATGAATTCTTTTCCCATCATAGGCCTTTTTAAAAGGGCATTTTTGCTGTAGGTTGTTCCCCTCAGTGGCCTTTGAATACCTTTCTGGTTATATTCCTTAAAATTAAGGTATAACAGATGGGCAAAGTATTGTGAGCTTTCTTCATAAAATTCATTATTTTTTAAGATATGTCATTTCTTCATTGTTCACTATTTATCTCAGAGTTCAATGCAATTTCATTTTTAAAGATAATTTGTTTCCTTTAATTCACTAAAGATCCATTTTTCATGAAAAACCTAACACAGCAGATATTTTTATTGTTTTTCTTCACAGCTTTTGAAGAAAGAAGATAAAATTGTTCCTGTCTATTCCTATGGCTTAAAAGAGGTAATTACATTAGGTTTATAGGTTAATTTGGGGGTGAATGTACCTTTACAGTACAGTCATGCGCCACTTAATGATGGATCTGTTCTGAGAAATGTGTCGTGAGGTGATTTCATCGTTGTGGGAACGTCATAGAGCGCCCGTACGTAAACTTGCGTGATCCAGCCCACTACACACCTAGGCTATATGACATAGCCTATGGTTCCTAGGCCACAAACCTGTGCAGCATGTTACTGAACTGAATACTGTAGGCAACTGGAACACAGTGATAAGTCTGTGTATCTAAACATAGAAAAATATGTATCTAAACATAGAAAAATATATGTAAAATACTGTATAAAAGAAAAAATGGTCCACCTGTATGGGCACTTACCATGAATGGAGCTTGCAGGACTGGAAATTGCTCTGAGTAGACTGTATAAACACTGTACACGTAGGCTACACTAAATTCATAAAACAACACAAGATTAAATCAAGCTCAAGAGAAAAATGATGCAATCAAATGATGCCATAAACACGAAGTGGGTGAGGCTGCTGCTGGCGTAGCGTGGCGTCACACTGTTTCCCAGCAGACTTTAGAAGTAGGAAAAGAACACTCTAAAATAACAATAAATGGTATAGTAACTACATACACTGGTAACATAGTTGTTTATTATTATTACCAAGTATTATGTACTGTACTCAGTTGTATGTGCTGTGTTTCTATATGACTGGCAGTACAGAATATTCTTCTTCAGCATCATAGTTGTTTATTATTATTACCAAGTATTATGTACTGTACCTAGTTGTATGTGCTGTGTTTCTATATGACTGGCAGTACAGAATATTCCTCTTCAGCATCGCCACAACCACATGAGTGATGCATTGCGTTACGAAGTTATAACAGCTACGATGGCACTAGGCTATAGTCAGCTCCACTATCTTTTTTTTTTTTTTTTTTAGTTTTGATAATATATTTTATTTAACGTGATACAGCCAGATGATACAGTTTCAATATGTAACAATATATACATTATTAATGAAATATTTCATTTAAAATTTATTGAGGTGACAATAGTTGGTAAAATTACATAGGTTTCAAGGGTAAAATTCTGTAGTATATCATCTATGTATCACATTGTGTGTTCAGCACCCAGAGTCAGTTCTCCTTCCATTACAATGTATTTGACCCAGTTTACCCTCATCTACCACCCACCTTCCATTATAATCCCATAGGACCACCAGCATGTATGTGGTCTGTCACTGACTGAGACAAGGTTATGTGGTGCATTCTGTACTTTCCAATTAAAGATAGGCCTGTAGTTTTTTTCAAGAGCAACTTATTTCCTTATCTGCAAAATGGGAATAAAAATACTTATTGGGTTATTTTGAGGTCAAATGAGATAATTTAGATAAACCATTTGCCTAGTGCCTGGTACCTGTTAAGCATGCAAATAAATGTAAACTGTGATGATGATTATGATAGTACCAGAAATAACGTGTGTGTGTGTGTGTGTGTGTGTGTGTGTGTGTACACATGCATATATATTTTTTAACTCTCAAAGTAAATTTTTGGTATAATCTACTTAGGCTTTACCATAAGAGCATTTATAAGTCAGTGGGAAAACTAATTGATTTTGAAGGGCACCCACAATTAATGTGCAATGGCTTCCTCTCTTTTGCAGTTTTATTGCATTGATTGTGACTGGAAATGTTGACCATTATTCCACGATTTTTTGTTTTGTGTTAAATAAAGGCAGTCATATTTATGGAACTTGACCTGTAATATGGAATAAAATGAGAACATGTGCAAGACTTCTTAAATAGAATGCTTAGTTTTTGGTGTTTTTAATGTTAATGTTATTGCACACAATATTCAGATTGTCAAGTTGTTTCTGTTTAGGTACTAAGGGCGCATGCCAAGTTGACTACTTTTTATGGAGCATTTGGACCAGAAAAATTCAGGTGTGTATATTGTTCATTTTTAATTTTCAGATTGTGAATTAGACTTAAGTTTGGAATGTCATAAAAGGTACAGTGTTGCTTTGGATTAATTTGTGTCTCTGGGGGTTTGAATGATGGAAAATGTTACCTAAGTGCTAAGCTTTAGGCACTTCATGCACCATTAATGAGAACTGAGACATTTGAAAGGCAAATTTAAATGCATATACCTTTTGCTGTAGCAATTTCACTTCTGGAAATTGATTTTATTAGCTATACTAATATGTGCACCAAGAATATCATTATTTACAAATATGAGATATAATTACCTTAAAGATAAGACAAGTGTACTTGTGAAGAGAAATTAACAATGAAGGGAAGCTTTATTTTTTTCCTTGTAGCTAGTCATTCCAATACTATCATTAAATGATCCGCATTTTTCACTGCCGATTGAAATGTTACCTAATTATATGCTAAAAATTTCAGGTTTATTTAAGTCTACCTTTGGACTCTAATTGTATACAATTGAGCTCATCTCCCTGTTCATTCACCAGTATCAAATAGTTTTAACTAATGCAGTGTTAAAAATGTTTTATTATTTGGTAGACTAGTCCTACAATATATACTTCTCTTATTTTTCAGAACTTGGGGAGCTATTCTCTGATGTTTGTTTTTCCTGTATGATATTTGGAATCACAATCAGCTTATCCAATTTAAAGAAATATTATTCTTATTGGGATTTTTTTTTTTTTAATTGGCAATGTGTTGAACCTAAGATCAATTTGGGGAGAACCAGCATCTTTACAATATTGAATCTTCCTATTTTAGGACAGTATGTTTCTTCCTGCTCATTCTATCTTGTTTTTTATGTTTGTGAGTGGTATCTATTCAGTTGTCCTTATATAGATTTTGTGCATTTAAAAATTTTTTTTTATCTCGTTTGATCTTTTCCCCTTACTATTATAAATGGGATTTTTCTCCCTCATATTTGCAAAAGGATATACAGGGGTGTTGATTTTTTAAAATTTTAAGCCAGCTACCTTATTGAATTCCTTCATTATTCATAATAATATTTCAGTTGATCTTATTTTTCCAAGTATATAATTACATATTTGAATAATGATAATTTTGCCTCATTGTTTTTTCCTTGCCTAATTTCACTAATACTTGTAGAACATTAAGTAATGGTGGGAATAGGCATCCTTTTCTTGTTTTTGACATTTATGGAAATGCTTATTTTGCTTTATCATTTAAGCATGACATGGGCTTTTATGGTTTTTGTTTGTCTTTTTATCATTTTAGAGAAGTAGTCATCATCTATTTCTGAGCTTTAATCAGGACCTAGTAGTCATTGCAGTATTGTTGGTTATGGCAAAAAATGGGAAATAGCCTAAATGTTCAACTATAGGGGACTAGTTAAATATATTATAGTAAACCTATAGAATAATATGTAGTCCTCAAAAAGAATAACATTTATATGTGCTGATTTGGTACAAGCACCAAGATAAGATAAAATGGTTTTTTTTAAGTACTGATAGTATATATAGAAAACCCTCATTCATTAAAAAATTTAAAAATCTTGCTTATATGTGTAGTGATTATCTCAGGAAAGACCAACAAGAAGAGACATGGCTTCCAGGGAAGACACAAGAGCTCTATAGGTGTTGGATAAGAAGAAAACTTACTTTTCACTGAGTAATCTTTGGAACTTTTTTAACTTTTTGAGAAGAAAAAAAAAAACTAGCTAAAATGCATAATGACGTCCGCTTGTAATGAATGACCTTAATATATTTTTTTAAACTGCTGACTTTTTTCCTCTCTGACTTTGCAGTGGTAGTTCTTGGATTGAATTTCTGAATAACGAAGATGACCTTAAGGATATTTTTTTGCAGCTAAGAGAAGGAAATCTTGTTTGTGCGCAATACCTTTGGCTGAGACATCGGGTAATATGTTCTGTGCGTGTTTCTTAATGGCTTAATAGCTCCTGAGATAGGTGCCTGAATCAGTGTTGGAAACTAACGAGGGCAAGTGTGACTGGGTAGTGGGATGTTTTTACATTGTTTGATAAAAAATACCTGTTCCAGAGAAAACTGCCCTCTGATGATATTAATTCAGAGGAAATATTATAAAGATACAATGGGAACCTACTTTATCTCATCATTCAGTCTAATTAGCTCCTAAACTGAGCTCAAAGGCAACATTTTATTAAGTGATTTATTGATGGGCTTTTTATGTAGTATTGGTGGAGAAGGTATTCCTATTGCAGCTCAGAGTGTGGCAAAGGAAAAATTGCTGCTCTGAACCCCCTTAATGTTGGCGTATAATGTTTAGTCCAAAAAAATAGTTATCTTAGTGTGATGTCTTTAACGTTCACATTCCAGTTAAGTTTTCTTTGATGGCAATCTTTGCCCGTTTCTCTGCCACCTACTTGGTTATTTGAAACTTGTGAGATTCATGGAACCTGTGACTCCCCGCTGAAATCATTTGTAGAGAGTAAATCACCCTTAACACTCATTATTAAAATAGTAAAGTAATTCTTGAAATGGCTTCCTAGTAGGTCTTTTTCCTTGTTGGGAGGTTGTCAGTTTAAATTTGGCAGCTAAATCTTGATATCTCACTCTGTATAATTTAGGCCAACTTCGAAAGCCAATTTGATGTGAAAATGCTTGAGAACTTGCTCAACTCAGTTTCTACACCAGTCCCTTTGCAAAAGCTCTGTCCGTGGCTTAAAAATGATGTGATCCCGTTTGTGAGAAGGACTATACCTGAAGGACAGGTAAGTTGTCTTGAGTAATATTTCCACTCTTGATGATTCAGTTTTATTTTTTACATTATATCGTTGAAGATTAAGTCACACTAACACCAGTTAGTTCATTTTAGTGTCTCTTTCGAAAGATTATCATAGATGGTTTAAAGTATTTAAGGGACTGACTAACTGAGTATTTTATTTTTATGTGTTATATCTGTTTCAGAAAATTCTTGCAAAATGGTTGGAGCAAGCAGCTAGGAACCTTGAATTAACTGATAAGGTAATACCAGTATAATTAGTACTGAAAAGACATTTAAGACTCTTCCAATGGCATAAAACATTATTTTTAATGGTCTCTAATATTTTTAAAGGCAAACTGGCCAGAAAATGGACTTCAGCTGGCAGAGGTATTTTTTACAGCAGGAAAACCAGATGAGTTGGGATTGGTGTCCTATTGGCATTGGATTTCTTTGGTATGATACGGAAAATGAACTGTTAGTACTAAAACACTCAATTTATGTTAAAGAGTTTGTCTGCATGTACTACAAATGCATTTCTTAAATTTTTTGTTTATATTCTGTTGTTTTCTTTTAGTGTGTACTTTTGAAATCCACAAAAAGGAAAACTTCCTTTTTTTCTTCCTGATATTTCTGTTACAACTTCAACCTATTTTAATGCCTTCTTTTTCTCTATTGAATCAACCAAAAGGGCAAAAATATATATATATATACTCTTAAGTAGTATAATTGGGATTATCTGCATTGGCAGCATTTCACAGTGCTTTGAAAGAACACCAGTCAGTAATGCATTAGGACTAGTTTACAAAAGCTGTGTCAATCAGGTTTACTTATTAATTTAAACTAGTAAACCACTCCTAGTTCTGATTGTATTTTTTAGACATTCCAATAGCCATTAAGTACCAAGGAATATTATAAAAGATCAAATTGAAAACAACCTGGGACTTTCTGACTGTATGAAAAAAATAGCAGTGCTAGAAAGGGAACTAAGATCAGGGATGTTGATATTATATTTGATGTTGATTTGAGGTTAATGAGCTGAATTTATTATTTGACTTCTAAATTTCTTAAGTTCATGTCTTTTTTTCCCTCCAGGTTTCTAAAAACCAGAAAGCATTTATTATATTGAAAAAAAGTACATTCTTGGATTTTAAAAAAGTTTGCTGGGGTGCCATTATTTAGTTTATAAACTGACATGAGACATCTAAGTATAATCTCAACTCTGAAGTATTAGGTACTTAAGTAACAGAGATATGACCTAATGAAAGGTCTTAATGTACATTATGAAATTACATTTATTCCTTACATTTCTGGAACCCCCCCCAAAAAAATAAATTTCCTTCTACTTTCTGATATAGCAGATTCTTATTAATTATACTTACTGATTATATATTGTTAAAAATAAAATGGGAATTTTTAATATGTTTCAAGCAGTATATTGATGTTTATAATCCTTATAGATTATAATATATAATCTATAATGATCATTACAATGTATTTTTTCTTAGAAGACCTTTTCCTCTTGCTATAAAATACTATTAGGTAGCTGCAAAAGTAATTGTGGTTTTTGCCATTATTTTTAACCTTTTAAACCACAATTACTTCTGCACCAACCTAATACTTTCTTTTCCCTGTTAATTGTGTTTTATCAATGTTGAAAATTCTGTTCCTTATATATAAGTTCAGAAAATGTTACAGCTTTATACGTATCACGATCAATACAGATAAAACAATGAGGGCCATTGGGATGATGTTTGTGTACCTAAGTATATTGGGATTCTGAAAAAATATTTCATTAATAGTAATAGCTTTTCTATATTTTTCCTAGGAAAGTTTTTTTCAGATTTCTGTTATACTTTAATCTGTTAATTTGTGCTAGTTAATTTTATTTAAAATCCTACAAAATGGAAAGGCAGAAGTTCCAGGTTTCCTTTTATGTTCATAGTCATGGTCATTTCTATTTTGTCTGAAATAATTCTGAATCTTCGTATATTAACCCTCACACTTTTATTTCATGTTGTTAACAACTTTAATACTCTTGTTTCAGAAAGATTATGAAAACACGGAGGAAGTATGTCAGTTAAGGACTTTGGTAAATAACTTGCGAGAGTTGATCACATTGCATAGGAAATACAACTGCAAATTGGCCCTCTCTGATTTTGAGAAGGTAAAAGTCTAGATTTGTCAGCATTATTATTACTTCTTTGTCTTAGCCCGTCTGTCTAGAGTGTGCACAAATGCCATCTTTTCTCGTTTTGGCATCCAGGAGAATACAACCACCATTGTGTTCCGAATGTTTGACAAAGTGTTGGCCCCAGAGCTTATTCCTTCCGTCTTAGAGAAGTTCATAAGAGTTTACATCAGGGAACATGACTTACAAGAGGAGGAACTTCTCCTCCTGTACATAGAGGTAACTTTTTCTTTAGCTCTAGTCTTTTTTCTTGGATCTATGCAGTGTGTCATTGGATTAAATGTTGAACTCTTTAAGAAGTGTCATACTTTATGTCAGGATTTATGCAGCTTATCGTATTGGTTAAGAACATGGGTTAACTCTGCTACTGATTGACTAATAACCTTGAGCAAAACGGGATGATATTAGGATTTTCTCCAAATGGTTGTTATGAAATAGGAGCATGAACTCAATAAGCCTTAACAATTATTTTTTGTAGACATTAGTAAGCTGCGATAATCTTATGAATAGATCCTTCAAGAATGTTTCCTTAAGTTTTCTGCACCATGTAAAACTGAAGGCCAAAGTTTGGGCAATTTTGTATTTTTGACCATTGTTCAACATTCACTGCAAAGTAGAAGTGTTTGTTTTTTTACACATCCATAAAAGCTGTTTAATCTATACGTGTGTTTTCACCTTTTTTTTTTTTGGTGAGAGTTTTAAGTTTAAAATATATATATGCTTATCCCTTTTTAGGATTTATTGAAGAGATGTAGCTCAAAGTCCACATCACTCTTTGAGACAGCATGGGAAGCAAAAGCCATGGCAGTCATCGGGTGTTTATCTGACACAGATGTAAGTAAATGGTGCCTGCAGATTTCCTTTTCACCATTGTGTCCCTTCTTAAAACTTGTTTCTGATCATAAAAGCAACACGTATTTGTTAAGGAGAGTTTGCATGGTATGAAAAAGGAATAAAGAGAATTAAAAACCATTCGTAATTCTATTTTCTTTAATTATGAAAATTAAAAGCTAAAGTTTTCTCATTCCCACCCTCAGAAGAACCATCATGGACAATTAGATGCTTATATTTCCAGCCTTTTCTATGGTTCTGTAGACATAGAGACATTTTAAAAATACATTACATTATACCTTTATTTTGACTTCACACTTTTATTAGGCACTGCTATAAAATATGAATAAAATCCTGAAGACTATTATTTTTAAACGCAGAGGCTATAGAAAGTAACAGAGCTATATGAATTAACTTTCAGCAGGCAACATACTTTTCTAAATATCAAAATTATTTTTTAGGTGTGAAAATTGGAAGAAATATATGCTTTTGCAGCCAGAAGCTACCATACAGTAGATATAAGACCTCTGCTGTAGATTAGGCAGTGTCATTAATGCTCATGAAATGTAACTCCCGGGGCTGTTCACTGTCTGTGTGTGTATCTTTGTAGCTCATATTTGATGCTGTGCTTAAGATAATGTATGCAGCGGTGGTTCCCTGGAGTGCAGCTGTGGAGCAGCTGGTGAAACAGCACTTAGAAATGGACCATCCCAAGTAAGATCACAGTCTACCAAACAACCTTTTTTGTGTTGGATCAACCTCATGTGTTGAGTTGGCATTCGTTTATAGTTTTCTATCCTTTACCGTGACCCTTAGTATTTCATAAACAAGACGTCCCATGTTAATATCAATACATTTCCTTTTAGAGTGAAATTATTGCAGGAAAGTTACAAACTAATGGAGATGAAAAAACTTTTACGAGGCTATGGAATAAGGGAGGTGAACCTCTTAAACAAGGAAATAATGGTAAGTACAGTGAAGAGTCCTTTAACCACTTTGTTCCATTTGTAGGACAACGTAGGAAATTTAATGAGGATGTCATATTCTTTTTTTTATTTTATTTTAATTTATTAGTTTCAGGTGTACAAGACAAGGTAATACTTAGACGTTCATCATTTATATCCCACGCACTGTGAACCTTCCTCCCCCCATCCACTATCCCTCTGACCTCACACCAAGCCATCACATTATATATATAAGATTATAGTTGGCATTCATTAATGTTTAGCTTCTGGTGTACAATGCCATAATCAGGCATCCACAGTATCCCTGAGGTGGTCTCCCAAATAGGACGCATGTCCATCGGATACCCAACAAAATCTTTACAACATTATTGAATACGTTCCCCAAAAGAATTTCATATTCTTAAAGGTTAATAGATCTAGGTTCTCTGCTACTTTCCTTTTGTTAGACAGAATGTTAATAGGGTGTTCAGTTGTTTATCAGAATAAGGACCACAAATAATGAATTAAGAATCTAAAGAAATAATCTGAAATCACCCCATTGTATACCTTAAACATATAGTGTTTATATGTCATTTATACCCCAATAAAGCTGGTGGGGAGGGTAATTTGGACAGGACTGTCATAAAATTCAGTATGTAAATCATGTTTTAATTTTTCATACAGCTTAGTTTTTTTTTGCTGCCTTCATTTAATGAATACTTTGCCTTATGAATAAATGATTTCTGGGTTCTCTGTGAGATTTCATAACAATGAGATGTATATATTATCTCTATTTCAGAGGGTGGTTAGATACATTCTCAAACAAGATGTCCCATCTTCTTTAGAAGATGCTTTGAAGGTGGCCCAAGCATATATGTTGTCTGATGATGAAATCTACAGTCTAAAGATTATTGAGCTGATAGATAGAGATCAGGTATGAAAGTTTTCTATTGTCCTTTCATATGGTTTCTTTGTTAAAGAAATCCTTAAAAACTCAAAACAATCAAATTATCCAAATAAATTAGCACAAAATAAAGTTATGCCAAGATGAAACACTGGATGTTAGATTGGCCATGTTTTTCATATCTATAGGTTCTTTAAAAATATTTTGTGAATTGCTAATGGGCTCTCATACTCTTTGGTAGTGAACAAAACTCACATTTGTGTTTTATATATGCTACAGGACCCTTTGATTTCAGAACAGGATATGGGTTTTCTTTTTGTATTCTTAAGTGTATTTATTTTCATATAGTTCTATAACCATAGACATACCTAAAAATTACTACAAAGTACAAAGGGTAATATTTTAATTTTTTTGTTTGCTGTCATAAAAAGATTTTTCATATTTTTATCTTATCATAATTGATTTTTCAAAATATCTTTTTATCTTTAAATAGAAAAGAATGAGGTAAGTCCAAACTGTCCTTTGCACAAAGGTACCAGCTTTTTTTTCCTTCTTCTGAAACACTTTTATAGGGTGAGGACTGTGTTCTTCTGTTGCGGTCTTTGCCTCCTGCTGAAGCTGTGAAGACTGCAGAAAGGGTCATCATATGGGCACGACTGTCATTGCAAGAAGAACCAGATAATTCTAAAGAGGTGGGATTTTCACCAGATAAAATGTACAGCAATCCAATTTTTATGGATTGTAAGCAATAGGATAAGATTTACAAGTATGAATATCTGTTCTGTTCTCACTGTTAGAATGGCCTAATCTAAAAATTCCCGTGTAAATTTACTACATAGGAAAAAAAAATGCCTGCTTTGGAGCAGTGGCCTGACTCCACACTGACTAATCTGGATCTGCAAATCAGAAGGATTAATTGAATTCATTGTACACAAAGCGTTTTCCATAATGCCTTGCAGTATAAACAATATTCTGCGTTGTGGTCATTACTATCAGATAATAATGTAAGCCACAGAACCAATGCAAATCTAAATAATCTTAGAATATTGAGACTTAGAAACAGTTTTAAGGGAGCCAGTTCACCTCTTTATAGAGATAAGAAACCAAATACCTGATTTATCCAGGATAGTTGAGTTTTTTTAAACCTTCAGAGTTAGATGCCTCCCAACGTGTCTCAGCAGTCCATTTCAGTGATTTTTTACCTTTAGGGAAATTAGGGGTTTTTTTAACATCTAATATTGATTATGGTCTTACTATGCAGTGGGCATTAGGTTAAACACTTCAAATGAATTGTCTGCTTCCTCTTAGTTATGAAGTAGGTCCTTATCAATTAAATTCAGAAACTGAAATTTTAAGGTAAATGACTTTCCCAAGGTTATTAGAAACTGGCAGAGCCTCAACTCAAACTCTGACACCAAAGTCTGTGTTCTTAACCACCAACCTACACTGTATCCTTTAGGAAATGTCTTTTTGTGTGGACCTGGCCCTTACATCCAGCATGGCCTTTAATTAAACTTTTCTTGTTTGGTTTTTCTTCTTTTAAAAAAAAAAAAAAATCTTTTTTAGTCTTGAAGATAAGAATTGACTTCAGTTCTCTAGGCTAATTAAGTTACATTCTTTTGAACTTTTCCAGAGAGCTTTTCCAAATAATAGGTAAAAACTATTTAAAAAAAAAAAAAAAGAAAAAAACACCCCAGAGTGTCTATAGCTGAAAGGTGTATATTCTTTGTTATTTCTAAATCATATTTCCATGAATCTGTACTGGTGTTTTCATGTTTAGATTATATGTGATTCAATATCATTCATTTCGTAGCCACCCAACTTCCTCTAACACAGACCTCAATTTTTCAGTTCTTTTTATTGTTTTTTTCCTGATCCCATAGTTTTTATTTATTTGTGTGTGTGCTACTGGAGTGGCGAACAAAGGAAATAGATTTCATTTTGCATATTTCTTTTTAGGACAAGGCCTGGAGAAAGTCTGTAGTGAAGACGGCAGTAGACATTCTTAAAATGTTATGCGACATTCAGAAAGGTAGTTTCTACCTCTGTTCCCTCATCTTGGTTTTGTTCTAAAGTTTATCCTTTTCAGAAGGGAACATCAATGACAGCTTTCTTCCTTACCCACAGTTCTTCTGGTTCTGAATGTCTTTATTAATCCCACCCATTTTTCTTCATGAAAAGTCTTCCTTGCCTTATTCTTTTAATTAGTAGCGTAAGAATAGAAGCATTTAAAAACAACTTATCCTTTGTTTATATGCTTTAGTAAACCGTTTAACTCTAGACTAGATAGATTTCTTTGGTGCCCTTGCACTTATTATTCATATTTCTCACTTATCATTTGGTTATGATCTGGGGAAAAAACCCATTTAACCTTGAACTTAAACAAAATAATTAACAAAGTAACTCTCTTGGGCAAAAAAAGAGCTACAGTTTATTTCAGAAAATTTGCCATTTCTCATATTACTTATAAACTTCTCTTTTCTGCCTTCAGAAAGAATAATTAGATTTTTTTTGTACTTCAATTGTCTTAGATAAACATCTCAAGAGAACTATTGAAGACTTGAGATATGAAAACCAAATTCTGGTAATGTGGGAATTTGGATGTCTTATAACTTTTAAAAATTTAATTACAGACAATCAGCAGAAGAAGGATGAATGTGAAGAAATCTTGAAACTATTTAAAGCTGTTGCTAGCTTGCAGGTAAAGATGTTAAGTATTATTGTACATAATTACTTTACTAATCAGTGTATTTTGATGTTGGTGATCAGCCCTCCTGAAAGTTTTCTTCACTAGCCTTCAGGGACGTTAGATATACTGGCTTTCCTTCTGTCTCTTTTCTAAAACAGTTTTATTGAGATGTAATTCACATACCATATTTTTTTATCCACCAAAGTGTATAATTCAATAGTTTTTAAAATACTGCATTAATTTTTTTAATTGTGGCAAAATACATACGACATAAAATTTTCCATTTTTATCATTTTTCAATATAAAATTCAATAGCATTAATTACATTCCAATGTTGTCCAACCATTACCATCACCAGTATCTATTTTCTATCACCTCAAGTGAAAACTGTACCCATGAAGCAACAACTAACTCCTCATCCTTCTCTCCCCCCAGCCCCTGGTCACCTCTAATCTACCTTTTGTCTCTATGAATTTGCCTAATCTATATATTTCACATAAGTGGAATCATACAATATTTGTCCTTTTGTACCTGGCTTTTTTTACTTACTATGCTTGTTTGTTTGTTTGTTTGTTTTTAAATCTTTTATTTATTTTTTAAGTGTGTTTTTCCAGGACCCATCAGCTCCAAATCGAGTAGTTGTTTTAATGTAGTTGTGGAGGGTGCAGCTCACAGTGGCCCATGTGAGGATCGAACCAGAAATCGTGGTATTACGAGCGTTGCACTCTAAGCAACTGAGCCATCCGGCCGCCCCAATATAATGTTTTCAAGGTTCATCCATGTTGTAGCATGTATAAAATGTCATTCCTTTTTCTGGCAGAATAACATTCCAGCATATTTTGTTTATTTATCTGTTGATGGACACTTGGAAATACCTTGGGTTGTTTTTTGTACTTTTTGGCTATTGTGAGTAATGCTGCAATGAATATGGATGTACTAATACGAGGAATTGCTGAGTCATGGTAATTCTGTGTTAGCTTTTTAAAGGAATTGCTCTTTTTTAATTGTATTCTAGTTTATGCTTTTTAAACAAACATTTTGGTTTAAGGTATCTTTATAGATTATTTATTTAACTCAGATGACCCTGAATGACAACTGACAATAGCTATCATTTACTCAATGCTTACTATGTGTCAGGAATGGGATGTATTATCTGATTGTCACAATAGCTCAACTCAGAGGGTACTGTTATAATTCTCCTTTATAGATGAGGAAACTGGGACACCAAGTGCCCCTAAATATTGTGAAAGACGGCGAATAGACACTGGTCCAAAAGATTACTGTCTACTACTACATCATAATATCTTAATTGTTTTGTATATAATTTTATTCTAGACAATTTAATTTTTCTTAAAAATTAATTTCTGTTAACCCTGAATTTATTAACTGCCCTAAGACTTGAGATTCGAAATTAATTAGTATCATTTTGGTTCAAAGGCTTTCCTGTAAAAGATTTTGTAACGAAAAGGACTTTCAAAGTTAACTGATGAGTTTTATTAAATAGAAAATTGGATAGATTCAAGGATCTCTCTGTGAAAACTTAAAATTCATGCTGGCAGATTTATCTCTCAGCTGTTATCTCTCAAAGTGTGTAAAGCAGAAATAATTTACCACAGTTTACTGGACCACTGTTTCTCAAAGTACAGCCCAGGGAATCTTAAGGGTCCTTGAGACCCTTTTAGAGGGCGGGAGTCCGTGAGATTAAAACTATATTGACAGCAATAATAAATTATTTGGTTTGTTTGTCCACAGGCTTCATAATGGGGTAACATCAGCACTCTGAAGGCTAATGGACTATACACTTTTATATACCCTTTGTGTTTTAAAAAATTTGTCAGTTTAATTTCTATTATGGTAAATATCGATGGATGTCCTGTAAACAAAGGTTTTTGGGGGGTCCTCAGTAATTAAGAGTGTAATGGGGTGCTACAACCAAACATTTGAGACCTATGTTAGACAATAGATGTCTTTGTGAAAAGCACCTGAGGAGTCAACATAACTTCTCCATGTTCTTAAATTTGAAAGTGAGAAATATTTTAAATCAGTGGTTTTGATATAGGCAAAGTCACGTGTGTTTATTGTGCTGCTGTTTATTGAACATTTATTGTGCCAGATCTAGTAGGTAGAGAACCCAGGCATGCTGCTAAACATCTTGCTATGCATGCACAGGGCAAACCCCACAACAGAGAATCATCTGGCAAGATTGAGAAACCCTGCCCTAAAGTATGGCATCAAAGCGAAAGGTCTGACTCACTCCCACCACCTCTCCAAGTCCTCCCCTGGGTTTCCATGGGTTTTTTGTTTTGCTGACTCCGGACCTAGATAAATTCTAGGTCCGGAATCAGCAGCCCCTCAGGAGTTATTCTAGAAAAGAGCAGAGCTGGCTCCTTCAAGCCACCAGGTGGAATCGCCCAAATCTAACCTCTGATCCCCCCTCTTGTGTTCAGGGCTCCCCCACAGTTCTGGCGCACAATGTCAGTAGTGCTGACGCTGAGAAAACCTGGGATAAAGTGATGTTTTTCTAGTTTCCAAACTTGTTTTGTATCGTTCCTTTCATATCTTCAACTACTAAATCTTAAATCCTTAATGTATGTGGGAGTCATCTTTGAGGGAGAGAGAAGAAAGCGAGGTCTGAGACGTCAGATGGTTTTTCACAATTGACCAGCTAAACAGTCTTGGGCTTTGTCTTGTTTGCCCTTGCCACAGGAGAACTTTGAAGTCTTTCTTTCATTTGGGGATTATAGCAACGCTTCCCTGTTAGCAGAGCTGCGTGAACAGTACATTAAAGCCCAGGAAGTCGCGCAGGCAAAACACCAGTCCAAGAGCACCGCAGAGCCTGAGGCCACTGAGCACAAGAGCCTGAGCCCCGAGTCCAGGCTGTACAGACAGGCGCTGGCCCTGCACGTGTCCCCACTGGAGTTGGAGGCCGAGCTGACCTTGAGGGCCTTAAACGACGGGAACGTGGAAACAGCGCTGAGAAAATGCAGGTGAGTTCCGGCCCTTCGCATCCCACCGCTCGTCTGAAAGGAACATTGGCTTCAATGATGATGAGGGTGGGACCGGTGCGGCTTGCATTTGCACCAAAGTGAGTCTTGGTTTCTCTCCTGAGAGGCTGTTTTAGACTTCAGAGGACAGGTGACCGATACTGCAGAGTTAGGTACCCTACGCCTTGCTCTCGAGCAGTGAATGGGGTCCCCAAATACGTTGAAAATGAAGCACGCTGTATACTGTGAAGACATTTTAAATGGTGGTTATATATTAACCCAAGAAAGGCAAATGCATTTGCTTTCAACAGGAATATTCTAACTTCCCACACTTCCTTTCTTCCAAAGAGACATGTATAAGTATCACTGCAACGCCGACACTGGGAAATTGCTGTTTCTGACCTGTCAGAAGCTTTGTCAGATGTTGGCTAATGATGTTCCAGTGACCACACCTGTGGGACTGAATCTTCCTGCGGTGATACATGAGCTAGCCTGCCAAGCTGCCACCATCTGCAGTCCAGGTGACAGGATTTGTAATGTACATAGTCTGATCTTCTCTGGTTCATGTCATACTTGTCTCTTTACAATGGGACATTGCAGTGACGAGGGAAGAGGTCACATCTCCATTTTACAAAGGGATGCTTATAATCAATTCTCTATGGGGATGATCATTTTGAAATCTTTCCAAATACTAACGATGTCGCTTCTCACTGTTGACGATACTCGCTTTCGTAGGACTGCAAAATTCCTTGCCTCCTCATATCTGATCTTAGTTTCCAGCCAAACTTAAGAAAACAGCTGAACTGTATTTAGGGTTGTGTGGAAACCTCTCTCTCTGACTTTGTGGCCTTCCTTAGAATTTTGAATGATAATTATTCAGAGGTTGTTTTCATTATTCTAAACAAGTGAAATATTAGTGTAATGATTTTTCTCCATTTTCTTTCAGATTTTTTACTAGATGCTTTAGAACTATGTAAATATACTTTAACGGCAGTAGAACTGTCCAGACAATGCCAAATGGATGACTGTGGAATTCTAGTAAAAGTAAATTGCTTTTGATTTTCTTTTCTTTAAGCAAAAGCCCTGCCAATCCATTATGCACCACTTTTAAATCACTCGCATGTTTTACACAAACACTGACTCTATCTTGTAGTTTCTTGTTCTTGACTAGTGGGCACAAGACCACTTGTTTTTATCTAGTCACTTATTGGCTTTAATTTGCACAATCTTATGAAACACTGGGTCTCAAACGAGGCATCTCTGGACATTGTCCTCCTCTTAGGGTGACAATGTAACTTAAAATGGCATGATTATCAGGCACAGACCAGAAGGAACTGACTACATGGTTGTATTTGACCATCAAAACTGCGTTTGGCTCTAATATCTCTGATTGTGGGTTCTGCTTGGTGAAGATGGTTATCTGTGTTTTAGAGTGTACTTATTTGTGTCTTTTCCTTATGGTTTGGTATTTGTTTAGACTTCTTTCGGAACTCATAAAGATCCATACGAAGAGTGGTCTTATGGTGACTTCTTCAGTGAAGATGGAATAGTTCTCGAGTCACAGATGGTGCTCCCGGTCATTTATGAATTGATTTCGTCACTTGTCCCTCTAGCTGGTAAATCTCACTTGTGTTGCTATTTTCTATGTATTTCTGCTATATGCAAGTTTAAACTGTAGAGGTTTAGCATTAGAACTACACACAGTAATGTGGATGAACCTCCCAGGCAAAATGCTGAGCAAAAGAAGCCAGATACAAAAGAATACATAGCATATGATTTCATGTACATAAAGTACAAGGACAAGCGATAAGGAAGCCATGGTGTTGGAAGTCAGGGTAGTGGTTATCCTTGGGGGTAGATAATGACTGGGACGGGGCAAGAGGGGGTTCCTGGGTGCCAGTAATGCTCTGTTTCTTGGTCTGGATGCTATTACATGGATGTGTTCACTTTGTGGAAATTTATCAAGTTGTACACTCATCTGTGTGTTTTCTGTATGTATACTTGAGGGTTTTTTTGAAGTAGCAGTTTGTTTGAGAACATTATTTGATAACAACACAATGTTTAAATATCTCTGTGATGTGAATATGTACTCCATAAGAATTACTTAATTTAATGTTATGTACTTTATTCTCTTTCATAGAAAGCAAGAGACATCCCCTGGATTCTACAAGTTTACCATACTGCTCCATTAGTGAAGGTATTTGACATCAGAAATGTATATCATTGTATTACAACTTTGTAAATACACCAATATAAAAATTCCTTGAAATCCTGAATGTGAATCTGACTTAATGTTTTTAATGTAGTCACTTAGTTCTTACTGTTACATTGTTATTCTTCCAGAGAGTCAGAAAAAGTGTTTCATTAGGCTTATAGGCTTAACTGTTTTGAATCTTTTAATAAATTGTCTTCTAAGTGAAGAAATGGTTTTCCTCAGCTAATGATTTAAGCATCTCAAAACAGACCAGTTACAAACTACGTACCTCATTATCTAATGGACTGAGGTATTTTCTGGTTTAAATCAAGCCTCATGTTAACTCCTCATTTGCTAACTTTGAGAACCAATTCTTTGACCATGATCTATCTGCACTGAAGAAGTATGCTATCCCTGAAAACAGTTTCCAATAATATGATCTATCTTTGTTTTTAAAAAAAAATCTAAATTTTAAAATACTTTTACTCAAATAAAATACTTCTTTCATTTCACAGGATCCAGCCTTATTTTACCCAGTATAAATTCCATCTCCGCCATGCTTCAGAACCTTCAAGAATCTAGCCAATGGGAGCTGGCCCTGAGATTTGTAGTTCGTTCATTTGGGACCTGTCTTCAGTACTCTGTGTCAAACTTCATGAATGTCAGTTTGAGTGAAAAGGTAGGGTTTCGAGAACAAATACTTTCACTTTGGGTGAATGTAGATACTAAAGCACTGGCAAATACAGGAATTTGGAGTCCACATTTTCCTTTTTGACTCTGTAGCAAGGAAATTGATAATTTGTCAGATTGAAGAAACATTTATTGAGTATCTACTGACATTCAGGTCAGGTGGTATTCAAGAGTACTTGCACACGTTTCCTACTCAATCTTTACAACCCTGAGAATTGCCACTTGCAAATGAGGAAACTCAAATTAGGGAGGTAAAATAAGTTACCTGAGCTTTTAGGTTGCAGTGGTAAGTCTTTTTACTCTGAGCCCAGTGACCACATTAGGTCAAAACTCTCTATCAGCTGTTTGTTTTATTGTGACCCAAATTATTATAATTATTACCTGATACCATTATTGAACAGATTCTAAAAGACATACTACCTGTTGATAACTTGTTTATGAAGCTGGTCTCAGAGGGAATCACATTTATTTCTACTACTCTGTTGATATTTACTAAATGCCAATTTTTAAAAAAAATTATTGAAGTATAGCTTTTGAAATTAAAATGTACGTGTTTGAAGTGTATCAACCAATGTATTCACCTTGTCATCAACACCACATTCAAGACACAGATTCAAAGGTGCAGGTTGATTTAAAAATCAAGATTTTTTTTTTTTTTTTTAGATTTTTTTTTTTTTTTTTTTTTATTGGGGAAGGGGAACAGGACTTTATTGGGGAACAGTGTGCACTTCCAGGCCTTCTCCCCAAGTCAAGTTGTTGTCCTTACATTCTTAGTTGTGGAGGGTGCCGTTCAGCTTCAAGTTGTTGTCCTTTCAGTCTTAGTTGTGGAGGGCGCAGCTCAGCTCCAGGTCCAGTTGCCATTGCTAGTTTCAGGGGGCGCTGCCCACCATCCCTTGTGGGACTCGAGGAACCGAACTGGCAACCTTGTGGTTGAGAGCCCACTGGCCCATGTGGGAATCGGACCGGCAGCCTTCGGAGTTAGGAGCATGGAGCTCCAACCGCCTGAGCCACTGGGCCGGCCCAATCAAGATATTTTTAAAAGTTCCTTTTCTGCCCTGTCCCAGTCAGTTCTCCCCCAGCCCCAGTTTTCTGTCATTGTAGATTAAATGCGAATACTTTTTGCTTCTAATGATGAATTTTTGAAGTTCCTGAATATTTAAGCAAAGTTTTCAGAATGATGCATAGAAGTGGACCTAATGAGTCTTTTGTTCTTTTCTGAAAGTTGTTTGGAAAGACCACATTAGTTAAATCAAGGCAAGTTATTACGGTATTGAAAGAGAAGGCCGTTACGTTCGTCAGGGCAAATGCTACAACACTGTTGCACAAAGTGAGTATTTGCTCTTGGTAAGCTCTTTTTTTTTTACTCTCTTCTGGTTACTTCTGATATCTCAGCAAGGTTAAGTAAGAGTGAGGAGGGGTAGGGGTAGGGAGCGTTGGGGATTTGAAGAAAAGTGATGAGATAGACCGAAGAGAAGGTAAGAGTTCCGTGGCATATAGACCTGGTTATAGGTTCTCTCCTTCAATTTATAATATTGATAAAGGTCATTAAACCTAAGCAAACAAATTGGAACTATTTATTATAACTTTTCATAAAACACTGTTCTTTTATAGAGTCTGCAATTAAATTTAGCAACAAGCCTTTAGAGACTGAATTCTGTTTTGATTTATGAAGAATTTGCTTCTCTTCTTGCTTTCTTCCTTTAGGTATTTAATTGTCGCCTGGTGGACCTTGATTTGGCATTGGGTTACTGCACCCTCTTACCCCACAAAGAAGTGTTTGAAAATCTCTGGAAGCTCATAGATAAAGCATGGCAGAATTACAACAAAGTTTTGGTATGACCTGGAAGCATACTGTCAGTTCTTGAAGTGTGAAAGATTTAGGGGAACAAATGAAGTTGGCTTTGCCACTATATCTTAAAGATTTAGCAGAACAAATGTCATACTGACTCACTTGGTTTCTACCAGCTTTTCTTTGACTAATGACACACTGGTGAATATATATGTAGGCATAAGCATTGCCCAACCCAAAGAAGTACGGTATTTTTTATTTCTTAAAATCTGTAGATTTTAAGAACCTTACTTCTTACGCTTCCTCTAGTGTATTTGAAACCTTAGATCTATGAGCCAATTCTTTTTTTTGTAGGACAAGTTTAACAGATGCAAAACTTCTCTTTGATGTTGTGTGTTTTAAAATTTGTCTTTTGTAGGTGTTTTACTTGTGGGATAACTCAGTTGGCTTTTTCTTATGAACGAAAGCCAGACTAAATTTATGGCATCATACTAAAAGCTGAATGACCTAAATATTGTATAAATATTGACTGTGTACAAAGCAATATATAACATTCCACACTGTTAGCACAAAGAAACATTATGATTTTTTATTGTTGGGTTTCATTTAAAAGGTGTTAGAACATATGCTATTTGCAATTGAATTTTAATTCCATTTTCATTTTTTAGGCAATATCTCTGGTGGGCTCTCAATTGGCCAGTCTCTATCAGGAAACGGAAATGGAGCTTAAGTTCCGTGAACTCAGTACTGATGCCCAGTGGGGTATTCGTCTTAGTAAACTTGGTGTGAGTATTCTTCATAGCACCGTGAAGTTTTACCCATTCTGACATCTACCCAGTTGGAAAATCTAAAATAAATATCTCATTATCCTTTGGGGAGAGGAGATATATAGAGATACATATACTGATTCATAAATTTTAGTTATATTAAGTACCCACATCAGTGCTTTCAAAGAAATAAAGGGCCTTTTGCCTCATTTCCTTTTTTCTATATTTCTGAGGAAATTAAAAGATGCTTGACATTTTCATCTGCTTAGCTTTCTCATTTATGGGAATATATCTAGCATCAACTGACATTTACACAATTTCAGGCCTAGCCTTTAGTCTCATATTTTTGTACTGCTGTTATTTGGTTAAAGATAATATTAAAATGTATGTACCAAGCTTTAAGAACTCCTACCAAGGAAAAGTAAGTGGCCCTTATTTTTCACTTTGCGAAAACAGACAAACAAAATCCTGTTTTCTTTACTATGACTGTAAAACATTTTATATCATTTGCAGATAATTGACTTATCAGGAATGTAACCACTGCAGAAGTGCTGTATGTTTCGAAGCCTAATTCCTATGCAGTAATGTGATTGGTTGTCACTAAGAACCAAACTTACTGATGAAGAGGCAAGGGTTAGTGTGACTGAGAGAGATTTCGGACCCACGGCCAAATAGACCTGAAATCTCAGAATCATGGTTGCGCTGGGTAGTGTGATAAAAAGAAAAGTTGGAGGAGCTATAGAAAAATGTTTCTCTATAAAAAAGGGGTAGTAAAAAGGCAAGTTACAGTGGCTCCCTTCTTCTAATACATTTCAATTTAGTGGATCTTTTCGTTTTGCTCTTTTTATTTCTAGATTTCTTTTCAGCCGGTTTTCAGGCAGCATTTTCTTACCAAGAAAGACCTCATTAAAGCTCTTGTGGAGAATATAGATATGGACACAAGCCTCATTCTGGAATATTGCAGGTAGTTCTTTTCAACGTTAATGGTATTTTTTCTGTTAGCTTAACAAACTGGTCATCCTTACTACAAAACAGTAATAGCTATGATTATTACCTGTGGTGCACAGACCTCTGTTTTCTTTTGCTCACCCCCAAACTGAATAATAAATCCAGAACCAGATTAAATTCTCTTACAACATCACTGTTTTAATTCACGGTTTAATGTTTTCCAAACTTGCCTCATGATAAGCATCACCTCAGGCACTTGATTAAAAATACAGATTCCAGAGCCCCTCTCTGGTGGCTCTGATTCGACAGGTCTGGTCTGAGGCCCAGGAATCTGATCCTTAATAGGAGCTTCAGATGATTCCCATGATCAAGGAAGTTTGGGAATATGCTTCTGATCTATTAAACTTCTAAATCAGATCAATGTAGGGACAAGGTAATCTTAAAAATTAGTCAAAAGTATGATTTAGGGAGAATTTAAAATATGATAAGTGAATAAATCAAACTAAAGACTATTGTTACTTATAGATACAGCTTACTGTGATGAGTAGTAGTAGACGATTTGTGACACATCTCAGATGTTTCCATCTAATAAATATGATGACTGATTTCCTGGCACATTATTGGTTTCAAAGAGCTTTCATATTATCATTTCATTTAATTTTTACAAGTTTTCTTGCTTATTATTGCTAATTTATATATGAGAAAACAAACCCATAGTAGGTGACCTGCTCAGGTGAAATAATAAGTGACTGCTTCTGAAATACTAAGGGTGCTGAAACCCTCATCCAATTTGTGACAGATTCGTGGAATCTGAGTTATTGATACAGAGGCTGCTTAGGAAATTTCCTTACCAGGCAGGTGTCTAGTTCTTGCTCCCTGTGTATGGATAGTGGGGGACTTTATTCGTGTGTTTTTTTTCCTTTGCATGCACTGATATGCATTTTTAAAAATGTATCAAAAACAGAATCATACGTTACATACCATTCTGGAGCATGTTCTATTCACTTCACAGTGTCTTCCACTATTAGATATACAGCATCTTCTTGTATCTGCTGAACTCTGTAGTATTCCTTTGTATGAATAAGATATTTAACCAGACCTTTATTGATGGATGATTGAGTTGTTTCCAATTTTTAAATAATACAAATAGTTGTTGCAATGGATATCTTTGTATATGTATCTTGGCTACTTTGTGAAGTGTGTGAAAGTGGAATTGCTCTATTAAGGACATAATTTTTTTAAAAAATTTTTTTAAACTTTTATTTATTTTAAGTGTATTTTTCCAGGACCCATCAGCTCCAAGTCAAGTAGTTGTTTCAATCTAGTTGTGGAGGGCGCAGCTCAGTGGCCCATGTGGGGATCGAACCCACAACCTTTTTGTTAAGAGCACCACACTCTAACCAACTGAGCTAACGGCCACTCCATATTTTCAATTTTGTTACAGAATTTTCCCCATTATTGTGACAGTTTGTTTACATGCCCACCAAGAATAGTATCTGATTTTTTTTTTTTTTTACAAATCTACACTTTTATTTACTTTCCAATATGTTTAAATCCTTGAGGAGTACAACATTAGACAGATTCTGTATCCATTGGCCTTAGCCGGAAGTCTCCTTCGGATTTGGCACAAACCACGCCACTGTTTCCATGAGCACGAGTTACCTTTCCCCAGATTACTCTGGTTTTGTCCCGTTTGCCACCAGGAGTCAATGTGTTGTTCTTGACCTCCTACCCATAAGCACATCTCTTGCCCAAATAGAAATTCAGTTTCATCTCCAACATAAACACCTTTGACTTTAGGGAGAGCTGTGTGCTCCCCATGGTTCCAGCAAAAATGGCCTGGGACCACAGCCTTCCAGACATATCCATTGTTTTAGAAGTCCTGTCACCAGCATGTCTCCACAGGCTCCAAGATGGCGGAAAGAGCATAAATAATATCTGACTTTTTAAGGGCAATAGTTAACTCTGTTGACAGGTAGACTATCTGATTCTAAGGCTGGACAACAGAAGGGTTAGATTCAGTGATGGGAACACAGACCTCAGTTTTCTGTGAGAAATTTTGTGTGGAAACTGTTGCATTTGGGGAGATCGGAATGTAACTGAATACCTCTTTTAGCACCTTTCAGCTGAACTGTGATGCAGCCCTTCAGCTATTCATTGAAACCCTGCTCCACAACACGAACGCCAGCCACAGCCATGGAGATGCGAGCATGGAGTCCACAACACAGCAGCATTCCAAACTGCTGGCCAAAGCCCTGGAAATGGTGCCCTTACTGACAAGCACAAAAGATTTGGTTATCAGTCTTAGTGGAATTCTGCATAAGGTAGATGAATGGTGAAATGAACCTATCAGGTCATTTCAAGCCTCCCTCCTCCCCTTCATTCATTAATATGTAGGAACAAATTGGAAATAGAAGGCCTACAATATTTTATAAACTTTTCATTTTGAAGTAATTTTAGACTTCTATATTTTTAATGTAGTGTGAGACAGCAATTTTCCTATTTTTTTTAAAATAGAAATAGCCTTTTCTTCAGATTTTTAAAAAATAGCACATTCTTTGAAAAAGATCACACTAGAGAGAAAGATACAGATCAAAAAGTGAAAATTTTTAATCCCACTCCCATAGATAAAAATGCTAATTGTTTAGTGACTATCTTAGACTAAATATACTATCTTGTTACTCTTTTTTTCACTTACCATATTGTTATTACACGTCAACACATATCTATTTCATTTTCGACAGATGCATATTTATTATTCCACTATATGGATTAAACCTATATTTAACCAGGCGTTTGTTGATAAACACTTAAATTGTAAATTTTGTTATTATAAATTGTTATGATGAATATCTTCATGCATACATATTTGCTGTCTTGGTTTTGTTTTGGTTTTTTTTTGGTTTTTTTTTAGGAGAGCTTCTGAGAATTGGAACTTTTAGGTCAAGGGCTAGTTTGGTGGGGGAATGAAGGTAGATGGAAGGGGAAGTAGTAAAATTTTATAAGACTACAAAAAGTAATTCAGTTTTATATTTTGCCCGTAATTCAGCCAAAAATTATGTATAACTTGCTCAAAATTTCTAGGTACCATAGGGATCATTTTCCTACTTTGTTCAAAGTTGTTATTCATGTGACTTTGGTTGGCATTTTAAAAATGGAAAAAAGAATAATGGTATGTGATCAGAAACAAAGAACAAAGAGAATACTTCCTTTCTTTTTATAAACTTTTATAGATGCCACCCAATTAATTCTTGCGTCTTAGTATATAGTTAGAGCTAGAATGGAATCCTTTGAGAAACTTTTGCTTGGAGGCCCACACTTTTAGTTACATCAATTCCAAGAAAAAGTCAATTTCCTCTTATTCTAATTTTCCCATTATAAATGTAAGAAATTGAATTTTAATTTAAAAATCTTACCAAATTTTGATACGTTTATCTTTCTAGGTTTTTAGTGCCATAGGAACTACTTTTTTTATTAAAACAATATCTCCTTGTACAGCTTTTTTAAAAAATAGCCTTGGAGACATTTTAAAGCATGTATGTTTATCCTAATAGAACTACTTTTACAGATGAGAAAATATTCGTTTTTTAAGAATAATCTAATTTAACATTGTATGCACTGAGATTTTATATTTGTAATTTGTATTCATCAACATAACTGAATAAAATCATCTACCAGCCTGACAACATCTTCTCAAGTTTTGATATATTTTTGTTTTTATACAGTTGGATCCCTATGACTATGAAATGATTGAAGTTGTCCTGAAAGTTATAGAAAGAGCCGATGAAAAGATAACCAACATTAATATTAATCAGGTATAACAAATATATTATTGATTTTTAAATTATCTTTGTTTTTAGTTGGAGCTTTTGAAAAAATTAGTTATCTAGTGTCTTTCTGGACTGTCCTTTGAGCTCCCTTTAAACTCCATTTTATTCTGATTCCTTTTCTTTAAAAGGGATACAGAAGTAAAGAGATTGTTCTTGCTGTCCATATTTTGTCATTTATTTTAATCCAATATTTGCTCCACTGAAACATTTAAGTCTGTCCAAAAGTATGAAATCACTAAAGAACTGATCTGGAAAAATTAAGACAAAATTGTCATCTGGCAAAAAAAAAAAAAAAAATGTGGTACCCAGAGTTGATTCCACCATTAGTAGGTAGGTCCAGGACTCACTAATTTTTTTCTATTTCAGTACTTTCAGTAACTTCTTAATTGGATTTTAAAATTTTAAATGGGTTAATTCAAAGGTTAGACAACCCCAAAAAAATGTAAGATATAAACTTAATTGACTAAAGGGACAGAGGATTAATTTTAGGTCTACGACCTCTGTATTTCAAATGCAATCAAGTATTTTTGAGATATCGCTCAAACTCTTTGAAGAGAGCATAGGGAACTGCCAAACTCCCGTTACAAAACATCCCAGCAACAGGATTCCATTGGTTTCACCTGGAATAATTTCTTTAATGACCATATAAATTATGTTTGTTATATATATAAATATATAAATATAAATATATATATATAAATATGTAAATATTAAACGTAAAACTACAAAAGGTGTTGATCATCTTTATGAAAATAAGATTGTCTCAGAAATGAAAAGCTATGAAGGTATAGAGTTAGATGATTTTAAAACACTTAGGACTGGTTTAATCTCATTGGAAAGTTTTTATTTTAATATAGGCATTGAGTCTTCTGAAACATTTGAAGTCATACAAAAGAATTTCTCCTCCAGTGGACCTAGAAAATCAGTATATGTTGGAACACATAATAACTTTGCCATCAGCTGCCCAAACTAGACTGCCTTTTCACCTAATATTTTTTGGCACGGCCCAGAACTTCTGGAAGATTCTCTGTAAGTTCCTTTACTTCTTAGGAATTTTACTGAATTGCCAAAATTTTCTTCTAAAGCAAACCACACTATTCTTGTTTCCTTTCTAGCGACAGAACTCAGTGAAGAATCCTTCCCAACACTACTCTTAATTTCTAAATTAATGAAGGTAACAATTGAAGGCTTTGTAAGCCGTACTTTTATCCTGTAATTAATTCAGACACTGGGTAGAAGGATTTCATGCTGCTTTCACATAAAACCTTTAAAGGTGAGCCTATCAATCAGCCTTAACATTTCCTTTCCTTTCTTTGAAGTTCTCTTTGGACACTCTGTACGTATCTACAGCCAAGCATGTCTTTGAAAAAAAACTAAAGCCAAAGCTCCTGAAGTTATCACAAGCCAAATCCTCAGCACTGATTAACAAGGAAATAACCAAGATCACACAAACCATCGAATCCTACTTGTTATCCATAGTTAACCCAGAGTGGGCTGTCGCTATTGCCATCAGTCTTGCCCAGGATATCCCAGAAGGTATGGCTTCTCCCTTTAACTGGGCTTAAAATGGTCTTCTGTATGGGGTTTTGAACTTGTGAAAAAAGTACTTTTATATCTTTGAGGAGAAAGCAGTATGATTGTTTAAACATGTCTGTGCCCTGTCTCTTCACTTGTGGCATTGCTGGGTGTGGAGAGGGCCCCAGCCAAGTAAGCAAGACCCCTTGCTGTGTGCTCAGGGTGCAGGGGTATAGACACTCTCCACCTTGATAGTGGGAATCTGGATTGAAGTACTTCCAATAATGGATCCTTAGGTATTCTCAGTAATCAAATCAGTACACAAATAGGCACTCATTGCTGTGTTTGGGGTTGTAACAAAAGTTGAAAATAACTTTTTTAATGTTCATTGGTCTGAAACTGGTTTAAAAATGAAACATTCATAGAATGGAATACTATGTAGTTGATTTGGAAAGCTGTCCAAGATATATTAAGTGAGAACAGCAAATTGTATTGTACTACTATGTGTATGACCTTATCCCATTTGGCTTAAAATATATGTGCGCATGTGCGTGACACACACACGCATAAAACTGGACAAGTATAAGAATCTAGGGAATGGGAATAGAAGCTGAAGAAGGGACCTCTGTGGACTTCCTACTTTGTATCCTTGTGTCCTGTTTAAATTGTTCTTTACTAGGAGCATGCACTTTAAAAAAAAAACAAAACACACAAACAAAAACTTTCTGATTTGACTAAATTACATTGTCTTGAAAGGATTAAGATTTGCTTATAAATCTCTTCTTTATCTTTTTAGGTTCCTTCAAGATGTCCAGTTTGAAATTCTGCTTGTATTTAGCCGAGAGATGGCTACAGAATATCCCATCTAAGGTGTGTCTGAACTCTTAAGATTGAAGGCTCCTCTTTCTTTTTGTCTTAAATTCTGCTCGCCTAGCATACCTTCTCCCCCTTCCCTGGGGATAGTACTTTTCAAGGGTTTCCACGGGTTGGATGCCTAAAATGGAGAAAGAAGACGAAGCTTTTGGTAGCTATTTAAGGATGTGACTGAGGCAGGGCCCTCCCTTGATTGATAAAGGATCCTTAGCCTCACTTGAGATTTAGAAAACAATCTAATTTTTTAAAGGATGAAACACGGGAAAAAGCCGAGGCTTTGTTGAAGAAGCTTCATATTCAGTTCCGGCGATCAGGCACAGAGGCGGTGCTCATAGCCCACAAGCTGAACACTGCAGAGTATTTAAGAATGATAGGAAAACCAGCACATCTCATCATCAGCCTGTATGAACATCCTAGCATAAATCAAAGAATTCAGAATTCATCGGGCAAAGATTATCCAGGTGAGGACAAAATCCTTTTTATCTTTTGGTCCAAGGAGAACTATCATTTTGATTCCTAGTAATCTTACATTGAAGACATGGATGTTTCTTTCTTTAATTCTTTACCTTGAATATCTTAGATATTCATGCAGCAGCTAAAGAAATCGCCGAAATCAATGAAATTGATTTGGAAAAAGTCTGGGATGTGTTGTTCGAACAGTGGCTGTGCCCATCCACAAAACCTGGTGATGTAAGTCCATTCTCTGAGTTTATCTGTTTTTATCTGTAGTCCTGCACTGATATAAATAGGAGCACAGAATCCTAAAAGAAGGAACTTTTATCTGATGAGTTTTAATGAAGTTGTTTACTTTTTCTTCTAGTTTAAATATTGTTTTGCAACCATTTTACCTTTTAATTGGTGATTCCAGATGAATTCTTATATAAAAGAAGTGGCCTATTCTTAGACTCACTCAGTTTCATGGGATTAACTTTTTATTTTGAAACAATTTTAAACAGATAGAAAAATTGCAATAGAATTTTTGCATATCCTTCACCCAGCTTCATCAGTGTTGAACATTTTGCCATAATTTCACTCATGTTTCATCATTTTCCCTGTAAAATACATAGTCATAATATTTTCCTGAACCATTTGAGAGTAAATGGCATATGTCATGCTTCTTTCCCATTAGTAGTTAAGTCTATATTTCCTAGGAACAAGACTTTTCTCTTACTTAACCACAGTATAATTTATCAAAATCAGATAATTTAATAATATTGGCATAATATTAATACAATACAAACAAACATAGGCTTGAGTCTGTAGTCCATGTTACAGTTTAACCAATTGTCCCAATAATGTTCTTTATAGCAGTTTTTTTCCCCTGGGATCAGGATCCGTCCAGGATTATGCATTACATTTATTTGTCATGTCTCTAATATCTTTTAATCTAGAACAGTTCTGTGACATTTCTTTGTCTTTCATGACATTGACATTTTTGAAGAGTACAGGCCAGTTAGTTTATCAGTTGCCCCTCCGTTTGGCTTTGTCTAATGTTTCCTCATGATAAGATTTGAATTATCTATTTTTGGCCAGGATGCTACCTAAATGATATGGTGTCCTTCTCAGGGTATGACATTTGGAGGCACATAGTGACTTATTTGCCCTACTATGTGAGGTAAATTTACATCAGTTAGTCAAAATGTTGTCCATTTCTCTATTACATATATAGTATATTTCCTTTTATATCTATTCGCAGAGATACTTTGAGACAATATAATATTGTTTCTCTCCAAACTCCTCCCCCACCACACATATGCCCTGATTTAGCATCTATTGATGATTCTTACTTGAATCTATTTTAACTGACAGACATTGACATTTTTGAAGGGTGCAGGCTAATGGTTTGTAAAATGTCTTATTGTGGGCTTGCTGATGTTTCTTATGAGTAGATTCAGGTTCCGTATTTTTGGCAAAAATACTATACAGGTAATGTGGTATTTTCGGTGTATCATATTAGGAGGTACATAATACCGTGTTTCCCCGAAAATAAGACCTAGCTGGACAATCAGCTCTAATGTGTCTTTTAGAGCAAAAATTAATATAGGACCCGGTCTTATTTTACTGTAATATAAGACCGGGCCGTATGTAATATAATAATGATATAATATAATACTGGGTCTTATATTAAATTTTGCATCAAAAGACACATTAGAGTTGATTGTCCAGCTAGGTCTTATTTTCGGGGAAACAGGGTACCAGTATTTTTTTAAAAAATACTATTAATATCTAAATTTGTGATGGGATTTAGCAATCCAAATGCAGAATTTTTTGCACTGTTTCTTCTGAGTTTTCAGTTTTAATTAGGGAGATTTTATAACTCCTCTATCCACGTGGGCAGATGTCCTTGAAAAAAATCTATTTGTAAACAAGAGGTATAACTGGCATGACATTAGGTTTTTACTTAGTAGTTTTTGTATCACAAAACTATGGGATTCAATTTAAGAAGTATGTAAGTATTTATCAAGAGCAAGGACTATGCTTCAGTGGAAACAGAGGAGTTAGAAGCATATCTAGGCCACATGGAATTTGTGGTTGACTCAGAGACCAGCATGTTTTAACTTATACATAAACTTGGAGTACTAAATTGCGAGTTCCTTCAGGCCAGGAAGTGTGTCTGTACATAACACCTAACACACTACTTTGTAAGACCCAACAAATATATCATGAACTAATGAACGACTCATTTTCATGGAGTCCTTTCCTTTTAAAAATTACCTAATGAATGTACCTCCAGGAGGACAGGAGTATTTGTTTTGTTCACTCAGGCAACCCATGTGACTGGAATCATGCCTGGCACATAATAAGTGCTCAGTAAATGTTTGTTGACTGAATGAATGTAGTAAACTCATTTTCTAAGCAAAGGTCTTTTCGTAAAATAATGAATTGCACTGTGATTTCTTGCATGTAAATGTAATTTTGTATATTGGGTTTTTCACCGAATAGCTTTTCATAAGCTTATATAGTCAACAAACTTTCTTCAGTTTTTGACTTTTTTTCCCTCACTTTTTCAAAGAACTCGTCACAAATATTTGAACTTCAAGAAGATGAAGCACTGCGAAGGTACTCTTGCTTTACTTACATTCGTCCGTACCTTGTTGTCCAGTAGGAATCTTAGCAATAAATTTGCCAGAGTTTGATTTTGAGAAGACTTTCTTGCTATAACTTGGGTCAGAGTCTCTAAGAAGAATCGGTTCATTGATATATACGGCTGTGAGTAGATGTTAGTATCTCCAGTGGAATAAAGAAGAAACAGCCAAGATTCCGAATTTCTGAACCCTCAATGAGTTCTGACTACTATTGAGAGCGCTTAGAGCACTTTTAACAGAAAACGCACCTCAAGCAAAGGAAAACTTACTAGCTAAGACCTTGGTCCCAGACCCCTTCATGTTCTCTCGCCGTCGTGAGCTGAGCTGGGTCACATATGGGCCACCAGAATTTCTTTTCCCTTCCAACCTAAGACTGACCAAGAAAGGCACATTGGTTTCTTCTAAATCTGGTTGGTCATGGCTTGCTCTCTTGAGAAGACGGTATCTGGGCCCAAATCAAAGAGATTGTGGTAATCCATTGGTGACGCTTGGTATAGGCACAGGGAGTGGTGACACACATGGCAGCCTCTTGCCATTCCTGGTCTAGATCAAAAGTAGGTCAAGTCACTCGTGAAGCCCTGCACCCTATATGGTCCTGGAGATCTCATAGTGAGAGAGGATATAGAAACACAAACCCTAGAAAAGAATTTTTTCCTGATTTGGGCAAAGCTGGCCCACCACTCCCTCCATTACCTCCTTTCCTCTGGACTTCACCTTGTGCTTGCTGAGTCTTTTAAGGACAGGCCCCTTTGGCTAATGCATCTGGAGTGTCTAACTGAACTAGTCACATGGAAAGTCTTAGAGGGAAATAATTCAGAGAGACAGAGACAGAGAATCCCAAGAAGGAAATCCCACAAGGCTACTTCATGCCAATTTTGTAACTTCTGGCCTTTTCCCACCGGAAGCTCCTTCCCTCCCTCCTTTAATACACCTGATCTGTCTTGCCCTTCTCAGGCGGGAGCTGGTCAGCCCCGAGTCTAGAGATTGAAATGTGCCTCTGATAATGTCCGGTGAACTGAAACAGAATTTTCCATGTGTAGTATTCAATGTACTTTGCAACTATGGTTTTTATTAATTTTTTAAATAAAGAGAATTTAAATGATCAGAGATTGACTAGCCATTTTATAGATGAGAAGACTGAGACCTAGATTTCATTGTGTTTATTATCTTCTTTAGATAACGAGGAAAGCAAAAATATTCTTGACCCATAACCCTTCAGGCTTATGTCTCATGACTTTTTCTGTGGACAGTAAAGAAGGTGTATTGTTTTGGTAATCTATCACTTAAATATCCAAATGTAATTACAAAATTTTTTTTTCCAGAGTCCTGTATCTCCTTCTGTCTCGTCCGATTGATTATAGTGCAAGAATGCTGTTCATATTTGCAACATCATCTACACCTGTGAGCCATAGGAACTTAGTCTAAACTCATGTTTTCATCTCAACTTAACATTTTTTTCCTATATGTTTACTATGCTCGATATTAGCAGATGATTAAGATAATGCTCACTTATATGCTTATTCAAGGTTTATCTTACTTTGTAACACCTGCCAACCTCCGTTCGGTGCTGGCTTCTGTAACATCCTGCTCAGCAAACTGAATGATGCATCTCTTGACAGTTCCCATGGGTTATCACGGTTATGAACTCCCTGGTTAGTCAACGTTCCTCATACCAAGGGGCCAAACCAACTGGCCAAACAGGGAGGTCTGCACCCCGGCCTGCAGGCCCTGCGTGACCTGGCTTCACCTGCCAGTCATGCCGCCTGCGTCCCTCCCCACAAACTTTAGCTGGACTGATCCCTTTTCCTTCCCCCTAAAGGCAACAGGGCCTCTTTGGCCTGCAGACTTTGGCGTATAGAAATGTTCTAAGGCAGTTGGAACCGAGGGAGAGAAAGGGTGCAGATAGATGGGTAAAAGGAAGAAAAGGGTGGAAAATCTGAGATGCAGATGGTATGTCCTTGATAGCCGAGGGGAAGTAGCCCTTTTTTTCTTGCATGTCAGTTAATCTTTTTTTTTTTTTTTTTTTTTTTTTTTTTTTTTTTTTATTAATTAATTTATTTATTAGTTTCAGGTGTACAAAACAAGGTAATACTTAGACGTTCATCATTTATATCCCTCATACTGTGAACCCCCCTCCCCCCATCCACTATCCCTCCGACCTCACACTGAACCATCACATTATATATATAAAATTATAGTTGGCATTCATTAATGTTTAGCTTCTGATGTACAATGCCATGATCAGGTATCCACAGTATCCCTGAGGTGGTCTCCCAAATAGGACGCATGTCCATCGGATACCCAACAAAATCTTTACAACATTATAGAATACCTTCCCCAAATTAATTTTCAAAAGAAAAACCCTGAGGCCATCTTGTGGTTACCAGCTGCTTCCAAATCCCTTCACCTTTCCCCTTATCCCCAACCCCCTCCCACACACCCATCTAACCACTCTCGGTTTTTTCTCTGCGTCCCCAAAACTGACTCTGATTAGTTCATTCATAGTCTTTTCTTTAGATTCCATATATAAGTGAGATCATATGGTACTTGTCTTTCTCTTTCTGACTTATTTCACTTAACATAATGTTCTCTAGATCCATCCATGTTGCTGCAAATGATAAGATTTCTTTCTTCTTTATGGCTGCGTAATACTCCATTGTATAAATGTACCACAGCTTCTTAATCCAGTCATCTACCGATGGGCATTTTGGTTGTTTCCATATCTTGGCTATTGTGTAAAGTGCTGCAATAAACATAGGAGTGCATACAGATTTTTGAATTGGAGTTTTGGATTTCTCCGGGTAGATGCCTAGGAGTGGAATTACTGGATCATAGGGTAGTTCCATTTTCAGATTCCTGAGATACCTCCATACTGTTTTCCATAGTGGCTGCACTAATCTGCAGTCCCACCAACAGTGCACTAGCGTTCCCTTTTCTCCACATCCGCGCCAGCATTTGTTGTTTGTTGATTTATTGATAATAGCCATTTTGACTGGAGTGAGGTGGTATCTCATTGTGGTTTTTATTTGCATTTCTCTGATGGTTAGTGAGGTTGAGCATTTCTTCATATGTCTTCTTGCCTTCTGTATGTCCTTCTTAGAGAAATGTCTCCCCAAGTCCTCTGCCCATTTTTTAATTGGGTTGTTTGTTTTTTTGGAGTTGAGTTGAGTAAGTTTTTTATAGATTTGTGATATTAATCCCTTATCAGATATATCATTGGCAAATATCTTTTCCCATACAGTAGGATCCCTTTTTGTTTTATTGATGGTTTCCTTTGCTGTGAAAAAACTTTTTAGTTTGATGTAATCCCACATGTTTATTTTTTCTCTTACTTCGCTCGCGCGAGGGGATATATCAGTGAAAATCCATGTCAGTTAATCTGATCGTCATTCTTTCGAGTAAAAATGGTGTTCCATGCAAAGTGGCTGGTTCAGCTCGAAACACAGTCATACAAGTGCTTTTTCCTGAAAAAGCCATCATACTGCAGTATGTGTTTTGTCACATAGAGCATTAATGAACACATAATAATGTTAATTTACATTTAATTCATTAACATTAATATGTATTCAAATGTGAACTCATATGAATATATCCATGTGTTGAGTTTCAATAAAATTAACTTTCACTGCTTCCTCAAGAACCTTCTGTGGAAGTCATCATTTGTTTCCAATACTGGGGATGTGTGGCTGTGAGGAATACCATGGTTGCTACAACAGTTGGGTGTTCCTGCCTTGATACAAACCAGCACTTTCTCTTTTGAACCATCAGTGCAAATAGCTTCACAATGTAAAAGGCAAATAACATCTTAGTATTATTAGGAAAATTGTCTTGACCCATTGTCTCCTGAACAAGTCTGAGGAACACTGCCCAGGGTTCCATAGATTATACTTTGAGAACCACTGACTCCTTCGGCACAGATTGACTAATTATTTTTTTTTAAATGATGTTACTTATGTTGCCTAAGTTAAAACTGATATACCCACCTACAATCTGCAAGCATGCAACTCTCCAAACTTTTTTTGCTTTTACAGACAGTAGGTGTGCGTCAGCTAACTTTTGCCCACAGAATGCGAGCTCTTCAATGTCTCCTCTACTTGGCTGACAAGGAAACTATAGAATCTCTCTTCAAAAAACCCATTGAAGAAGTGAAGTAAGTAGAATTTTTTAAAAAATTGTATGAAGAAGTAGGAAACAGGTAATTGTTAGGAAGTATAACTTTGAAGGCCCTTTGTTCGCAAGAGTGCGTTAGCACAGCTGTGTAAATGGAGCTATTGCCTGGAATGCCCTTGACATTTCAGCAAAGAGGAAGTTGGCTTTTGAAAACATCTTGTTTCCCTCGTTCCTTTGAGATGTTTAGAAACTGAATGTTTTCTTCATCTTGTTCAAATTGATTTCTTTCTAATATTATATTCAGTGAATATATTTAGAGCCTAAAATAGGCATTTAAAAACAAACAGGCCTAATATATCCGTATGGTAGCTTTTATTTTAAGATTGTCCTTGAGAATGATTCCCATAAATGCCCCTGTTTTCCAGAGCATATTTGAAATGTATAACTTTTCTGGCATCATTTGAGACTTTGAATATCCCCATCACATATGAATTATTTTGCAACAGTCCTAAAGAAGGAATGATTAAGGGTCTCTGGAAAAACCACAGCCACGAGTCTATGGTATGTACACTGAGCCATCCGACAGTGGGAGCTGCCATCTTCTCAGATGCCATTATGTTCACTCCAATTCCTGAGAGACAAAACCAGAGAAACTATTCCTGAACAGGTCTACCGCTTTGAGACCTTTTCTTCTTTCCTATCCTGGCAGGTGACAAGACAACTAGGAAGTCCGCTTTCCTCTCTTTCTCAAAGTCAAAGGCCATCCCTATATAGAAAAGAGAGCACTTATAATCCTTCCCAAGGCCTCTCTCCTCATCTGGACAAGAGAAGAGACTATCCCTGGGCAGGGAGGGGTCTTGTTATTCTTCAGAGGCCTATGGGAATTTAGTCTCAAGCAGCAGGAGCCTTGGGTGGGATGGGTCTGGGTACAGTGTTCTTGGATAGAAAACAGAAAGGGGAACGGTCTGAAATGAGTCCATGACAGCAAGAAAGAAAAAGAGTAATCTTAATCTTTTTTTCCTTTCGTTAGGGAGAAGGGGCCTTCTTTGAATTTAGATGCAAGATGCATTTTGCATCTTGCGTCTTTCACAATAAGCAATAAACACAATTAGATTGTGTTTATTCTGTATTCAGCTTATTCTGTATTCAGCTGCCCTACCTTTTCCAAAAGTGGTTTGATTTACTGGTGCTTTGAAACAACATGATTTTTTTATTTTTTTTTTCTATTTAGGCGGTAAGATTGGTGACGGAGCTTTGTTTGGAATACAAAATCCATGACCTGCAGCTGTGGAATGGACTCTTGCAAAAGCTTCTTGGCTTCAATATGGTAAGACTCAGTACCCTAGACTGCAGTGCTTTTTAAAGCTTTCGTACAGCATCGCCTAAACATTTTGCATCAATGCTTGTTATTGAACAGACGTAAGCTGAAAACATTCACTCTCATTGGGTTCAGGCCAAACTTAAAGAACATAGTATTAGGCCAGAGAAAGTGCAAACTCAAAAATGACATAAATTTCACAGGAAACAAGTGGAAGGTTCTTGGCCCCTTTTTATATTTGTGAATTTGTAAGTGAACGTCTCTGGCATTTCTCATGGAAGATAAATTATACTGATATTCCTTTGGAAAGAATCCGATGTTTCATGTTGACATTTTCCATTTTGGTGATCTCCAGAATGTTTTTATTTTATTTTTTCACAGATTCCTTACCTCAGGAAAGTTTTAACAGCCATTTCTAGTATCCATTCTTTATGGCAGGTATGTAATTTTTTCACAATAAGATTTATAGAATTTAATCTTTATACTTGTTGACCTTGTGACTGCTGGGTACAGTGGTTAGTAATCAGCTCCCTAGTGAAGACCAGAACGGATCTGCTGTAGGATGACGTTACGTGAAAGTGGTACCCACACTCGGAATACTCAGTTCAGACGTCACCTCCTCCAAGACAACAAACACTTTCCCCTGTTTTCCAGGCTTCATGCATCACGTCTTCATTTAGGCTCTAAAAACACTGACTCTATTATAATGCTTGTCGTAGCATAATTTATCTTTTAAAAAAATTTTTTTTCAATTACAGTTGACATTCAGTATTATTTTATTAGTTTCAGGCGATAGCATAATATATCTTAATTACACATTTGACTGGCTCTCTTGGACTTTGAAGATCTTTAAAGTCAGAGACCACACCTTATTCATCTTTTCTAAATTTCACAAGTTGTGCACCCACATAATGATTATTAATATAGAAATATATAATTTAATGGTGTCTGGAAATTGTTTCATATTAGCAAATATAGATCTGTCATCTTTTTAAATTAAGATGTAAGTCACACATAAAATTCACCCATTTAAATTGTACGGTTCAGTACAGGTTTGTGCTATATTCAGAAAGCTGTGCAAACATCACCACTATCTAATTCCAGGACATTTTCCTGAAAGAAACCCCATATCCATTAGCAGTCATTCCCCTCTGTCCTTCCCTCTCTCCAGCCCCCCCTCCACATCCCCCACAACCACTAATTTACTTCGTGTCTCTATGAAGTTGTCTATTTTGAACATTTTATATCAATGGAATCATGATACGTGGCATTTTGCATGGTGCGTCTTTCACTCACCATAATGTTTTCAAGGTTCACCCATGTTGTAGCGAGCGTGTCAGTGCTTCATTCCTTTCCATGGCTGATTAATGTTCTGTTGTGTGGATGGACCACATTTTGTTCATCAGTTGATGGACATGTGAATTGTTTCCACTTTTTGGTTATGAGTAATTCTGCTATGAACGTTTGTGTACAGGGTTTTGTGTAGACATATGTTTTTGTTTCTGAGTGAATACCTAGAAGTGGAATTATTGAGTCTTACAATAACCATGTTTAGCCTTTTGAGGTTCGCTTTATTTTTAATGTAATTATTCTCCATAATATGGAGTCAAACGTACCATAACTCCCCTACTGATGGAAATTTATGTTGTTTCCTTATTCATTTTTTGAAATCCTTTATCTTGCTTCCTTGCCCCCTTCTTGTGTCCTTAGCACAACATCTGTCACATAATAGACTTAAAATAAATTTTGTTTTTTGGGCCGGCCCGGTGGCGCAGGCGGTTAGAGCTCCATGCTCCTAACTCCGAAGGCTGCCGGTTCGATTCCCACATGGGCCAGTGGGCTCTCAACACACACATACACACACACACACACACACACAAAAGGCCAAAAAAAAAAAAAAAAAAAGTAACAACAAAAAAAAAATCAAGAAAAAAAAAATTTTGTTTTCCGAGTTGGGTTCTGACACGGTTTTTTCTAAATGAAACAATAATGAATCAGCCGGAAATTGTATAGTAATATCCTGAAGTATATAATTCTGGAGGAAATTATTCTAGAATCTTATCATCTCAAACAGGGAGATATCAATTCATGTTTTTAGCATCCCGCGTTTAAGCTTATACACTGACAAGGTTTAAGTGTATAGTTTTGTGACTGTAAAATAGAGTTTGTGATTTCCCCCGCATGAATTCTTTAATACACCTGTTTCCGCAGATTCCCTACTTCAGCAAAGCCTGGCAGCGTGTGGTTCAGATACCACTTCTTTCAGGTATTTTTCTCTACTCTGAGACATTGACAATAGCATCTTATAATTGTGTGCATATGTATAATTGTGTTGTTTGTTTCTTTTCAGCCTCTTGTCCTTTAAGCCCCAGTCAGTTATCAGATTGTTGTGAGAGCCTCATTGCTATTCTGGAGTAAGTAAAATATTTATTTTCCCACTGAAAAAATCAAATTTGTGGCTTATAAATTCCTTTCTAATAAACATTTTTTATGAATAATTCCTTTTTCTTGGGAAGGTAAGCATACCACTTGTTTCTAACATAAAATATCTCTTATTTTCATTATGTCTTCTTTTCATGTGAGGTACAAGTAATGAACTGATGATATTCAGTAAGTAGTCTCTAAAATTAGTACCCAATTTTAATAGAAGTACTATTAGTAGTAGCCTTTTGTGACTACCCTGACTCATACAATATGGTCTCATAGATTTTTGAGTCGTCTGAGAATTGATCTTTAGGTATGTGTAGACTTTCAGACATAATCAGCATCAACTAGTAGATGCTTATCAACTTATATTCCTCTAGATAGATTCTTTTATTCCAGGAAGAATGCCAAAAAAGACTCAAGTTACTCATTACTAAGCATATGTTCTGTACCAGTATTTTAATGTTTAAAATTATTGGAAGCACAGGCCAGTACCAACTGTGGAAAACCAGAAGGGCCCATATTGTCTAGTGAACCTGCCAGGTTATTCACTAACTAATGTGCTCTCTTGAAGATGTCCGGTGTCAGATGATCTCGACATGGTTGGCGTTGCCAGGCAGTATGTCCAGTTAGAGCTCCCGGCTTTTGCATTAGCCTGTCTTATGCTCATGCCCCACTCAGAACAAAGACACCAGCACATTAAGGTATCTTGGAAATTACTCCGCTGGGGCTGCCACAAAAATGGAAAAAGGTCGCAGAGTGCATGTCCCTTGCAAAAGATTGCATTTTCTTTTCACCAAACCTATAAAGCAGGGGTACAGCAGTGGGTGCGGCAGAAGGTTTGTGTGGGGGTTTAGTGGGAGGTAAGACTGAAAGGTAGGTTGAGGCTATTCTGAGAGATGCCTTCACAGGGGTTTGGGCCTTATTCTGTCAATGGGAAACAATTTTCCTGGAAGAGTAAAGTGAAAAGATCAGGGAGTACTTTAGAAGGAATAATCCATGTGGGCTTGACTGGAGGGGAGATGTGTCAAGAAGGTAAATTCTTGGGAAGCTGTTGCATTTGAATAGGATTTTCTCTCACCTGATTTATACACAACCACCTGTAGGCAGATAAGGAAAGCTTGAGGGGTCCGTCCCCAGAGTAGGGTGGGCACAATGAAAATGAACTAGATGGAGAAGACTAAGAGGCAGTTAGCTTAACTTAGTGACTGGAGGTGGGACATGTCGGAGAGGGGAGAGTCAGGTTTCACGTGTGTCTAACAAATGAGCCACAAGCATTTTGAGGACAGAACTTTTAAAAATAACTCTCATTCCCTTTACAATACGGAATCTACTTGTTCAAAGCATTTGGGAATGTTTTAGCATTGTTTCTCCAAAGGTAGATAAGCCAGTAGGTAGAGATCTATATAGAAAAGCATGCATATTTTGTATTTATTTGCTCTATTCATTTCATTTTTTCAAAGCCATCTGTACTTGCCTTTGACTTTGTTCGTTTTTGCCTATTCATAAACTCATCCATTGATGCTTTTCAGAGTTTTAGTATTTAAATACGTTTCTTTTGGCACTTAGAATGACAAAATGCTTGTTAAACAGCTCTTTGGAATGGGTATTTGTAAAATGGTTTCTTCCTTATTTTAATAATTTTTTGTTGCCAGAGGCGTTCTTTCCTACATTAGAAATTCTTTAAGATATTTCAAATTTAAATGCGAAAGCCTTCCAGATTTGACAGACATCAGTAGTAATTATACTTTTCCATAAATTATGTTTTGATTTTTTTTTCTCTAGAATTTTTTGAGCTCATGCGATCCTCAGATCATTTTACAACAATTAGAAGAGCATATGAATACTGGCCAGTTGACCGGGTTTTCACATCAAGTAAGAGAAAATTTCATATCCTTTCTCTATGAAATATTACATATTAGAGGTAATAATTTTCCCCAAACCAACATTAGGCTGAAAACTACCATCTCAGTCTGTTTGTTAATATATACAATTATTTTATTAAAACCTCAGTACGTTTTTCAAAAGACAGGGTCCCTGGCTATCTTGTTTATTGCTATGCTCATAAAAACTCCCAGAGTGTTTAACAACAATTACTTTTTATCTATTTACTGGATACAGTACTGAAACAAACCAAAGCAGTTCCCCTTCCCCCAGCCACCCCCTCAAAAAGGAGGCTAGTGGGGAGACCAGATAGCTCAGTTGGTTAGAGTGCGAGCTCTGAACAGCGGGGTTGTGGGTTCGATTCCCACATGGGCCAGTGAGCTGCGCCCTCCACAACTAGATTGAAGACAACGAGCTGCCGCTGAGCTTCCAGAAGGGCTACCAGATGGTTCAGTTGGTTAGAACGGAAGCTCTCAAAAACAAGTTTGCTGGTTCAATTCCTGCATGGGATGGTGAGCTGCACCTCCTGCAACTAAAGATTGAAAATGGCAACTGGAGTTGGAGCTGAGCTGCGCCCTCCACAACTAGATTGAAAGACAACGACTTAGAGCTGATGGGCCCTGGAGAAACACACCGTTCCCCAATATTCCCCAATAGAATTGAAAAAAAAAAGGCTAGGACACAATGCAATAATTAACTCCTAACTGTCAGAAAAACTGTGGTATTGAAAGGACTGGATACTGAGCACATTTTTAATATGACACTACCTGTCATTCTCTAGGTTAGAAATCTGATTCTGAATAATATCATAAATAAGAAGGAGTTTGGGATTTTGGCAAAGACAAAATACTTTCAAGCATTGAAATTACACATGATGAATGCCAGCAATGTCACTGACCTAGTGAAGTATTTGGCAAATGAATCAAGGTAAGTGCATGAAAAAAGAAAACTGTTGAATTTCCTTGGAATTTATCATTATTTTGGAGGAAAATGTCAAACAATAGTAGAACTGTTTGTTTGCAAATAAAAGCTCCAAATGTGAAGCTGTAGCATTAGTTGTTTTGTAACCCAATCCCTTGGAACATGAACTTGGAATTAAACAATTAAACAAGCTGTCTGAACCCCGCAAATAGGTATCTCACAGGCCTATTCTAAAACCCTGCGTTACAACATCATTCCTCAGACACTTGGTCAGAGAATTGATGGCTTTATGCAACGTAACTTTTGCTAAGGTTCGTTATCTAATTTTTCAGTACTCACAGGTTTAGAAACAATAAGCTCCTTGGGATAGGATTAAGAGCGGATGTGGGGAGTCAAAGGGAGAAGGAAGAAATGGGCTGAGCCTGAAGAAAGGGAAGCTCAGCCAGGACTGAAATATTAACTGGATCTGTCCCTGCGTTAGGTCTGACTGTGCTGATTGCTTGAGAGGTATCACTTGTCCATTACCCCGCCGTGGATCTTTTTTTGCTTCTTTATCACTTGTGATCCAACCATAATTACATACCATCATTTGTGAACAAGTGTTGTCTTTTGAGGATATATATATATGTGTGTGTGTGTGTGTGTGTGTGTGTGTGTATAGAATAAACTGCACATGTTTCAAGTAAGTAATCTGATAAATTTTGGCATGAATATGCACCTGTGATGACATCACTACAATCAAGTCAAGATAGCGAACACAGAAAAGCTTTCTCATGCCCGTTTTCTTTCTTATTCCATAGTTTAGATGAAGCTTCAGTCTTTATAACTGAATATTCAAAGCATTGTGGAAAACCAGTGCCACCAGACGCCACTCCCTGTGAAATTCTGAAGGTAAAGCTGGTCCGCTGTTACTGGGTTCCGCCATTTATACTTTTGGGTCTTGAAATTGAGCCAAGTTGTTCTGGAGATAAATATATTGTTCCATATGGCTGCATGTATTTCTATATTTTATTTTTTGTAGAGGCTGTGGCTCTCCTCTCAGCTCTGCACTCAGCAGCTGAGTGGTCTCGGGCCAGTCGCTGACGCTGTGCAGGAGTTTTGTTTTCCCACCTGGACCACCTGGTCTCCCAGGTGCTTTCCAAGCAAGATGATTCCTCATAAAGTCTTGTTTTTCATACTGAAGCAGGTGAAAAACATAAATCCAGAAGGCATTGATTAATGCTGTGCTCGGGTTTTAATTGTTTTTACTTCACCTGTTATAGTTACCAAAGATATCCATGTTCACTATAGAAAAAAGAGAAATTTGCAAGAGAAAAAAAAAGAAAACTAATCTCTTGAAATCTCACTACCAGAGAATCACTGTTAATATTTTGATATATATCCTTCCAAATGTTTTCATATATAAATGTACATGTAAAATACTTTTACTCCTAATTTGAACTTAAATATAAGGTAAATATTTTTACTTGGATCATAGCTTAGTAGTTTTAGTAAACATAAGTATTGTGGGGGGTTTTTCCTCCTTTGGTCCAGAAAACGAATATTAAAATAAACCTCCATTTTGTTAATTTTCATTAATTAATAACTTCCAATGTTCACTTCCAATCTGTTGTGCTCAATGGCATAAAATTGCTTTTTTCTAAAAGGGGGAATATTGATTCAGGAGATGAATTTGTGACCCTTAAAATACATATTTTTCAAAAATACATATATTTCTGAAAAACACATATATATACACATATTTTTCTCCAGTCATAACTGTCTAAAATGCCAAATAATTTTATGTGTACGTTTTTAGCAATACAGTTACGTCTTAAGTTCTATAGTTTATCTGAGCATTTTCTGTTTAAGAAGCTAAATGACACTCATAATATTTCCGTGTTCTTCCCATTTAGATGTTTCTTAATGGATCATAGTAAATCATCAAGCCTTTTTCAGGAAGAGGAAGAGGAAGTTCGGAGTCTGCTATTAACTGACCATATTTATTACGGTTTTTAAATTGTGCGGTCTGTGTTATAGCTATTCTCAGATGTTACCTGAAGTGATAACTAAGACATTTGGTAGCCTGATTGTCCCATAAAGAACTCATATCCTGAATTAATAAATCTTCTCGTTGTCAGTTACTATAACTCACAGAGACTATCAGTTTTTTACACCTTGTATGAAAGAAACAAAACGCAAAAGTATTTTGCTCCCCCCATAAGAAAAGGAACTACTTATATAGCCTATTTCATCCACATGTATAAATAAGAATATTGATCTTTTAAGGTGGCCAGTTAGCTCAGTTGGTTAAAACACGGAGCTGATAACACCAAGGTTGCTGGTTCAGTCCCCGCATGGGCTACTGTGAGCTGCACCCTCCTTAAAAAACAAACAAAAAAAAAAATACATCAATCTTTTTAGTGTTATTCTAGTAAACGTGTGTAATTTTTGCCACTGAGTGTGTCGGTCGGTGGCCAGCCAGAACAATAGAAAACACTCTAGGTATTTCAAGCAGCGATGGATTAAATGCCAGGAATTGGTAACAAAGGTGTTAAAACAACTGAAAGGCAAAAGGGAGAGGAGGGGGCCCACCAGGGAGACAAAGGGGGAAGATCTGGCCACTGCTCCTACTGGAGCCCCCAGACCCCCCTGTGCCACTCCTCCAAAGGGTAAGTCTCCTCCCACCGGTGCTGCCCAAAGCATCCCTTGGGCATCTTTCGAGGCCACTGCCAAGCCACCACCAAAAGAGAAAAGAAATAGCTCTTTGCTTTTCCAACCTCTAATTCTCATGCCAGTGCTAAGAAATGACAATCAAGCAGGAAGCCATGTGGCCAGGAGTGTGGGACATGCAGTGTGCAGTCTGTAAGCCCCCGGCTGGGAGGATGGCTTAGAAGGGCAGGATGTCGCAGAGTCAGGGGACACTACTGGGCACACAGAGCACCAAGCACACCTCTTACCCTGCCTTCCTAATCTGCTATACTTGTGAATAACGTGATGATACTTGAATTAGTTTGTCTTTGTTTTGCTAGTTGAGAAAATATTGTTTCTGTACTAAAAACTCAATGTAGCATCGTCATTAAAAACATAGGTTTGGGAGTAAAAGTCTGGATTTGAATTCTGGTTCCATCACAAACTGTGCCCCTGAACGAGTTACAGAACTTCCCAGAGCCTGAATTCCTTCGTTTGTAAAGCCTTCTGGTTGCGAGAGGTTTAACCTCATGCACTTGCTCTCTTCCGGACATTCAGACTACACCAATATATTTCACAAAGCTTTTTTCACATTTGGAATTATTTCCTTAAGATCACTCTCACCAACAGATTTACCAGATCAAAGGGAATGAAGAACATTTTTGAGGCTCTAGATACAAATTGCCAAACTGCATGCATTTTCAAAGGTTTTCACAAATGCTCTCTCCTACCAACCACAACCGGATGTCTGCTTGATTGCCTCCTCCCCAACTCTGAGTGACCTGACTTTTAAAAACTTTCTGCTAATTCTCTAGGTGAAAATGGTATACCACAACTTAGGTTTGTATTCCTTTGATATTTATGTGATTGAACCTTAAGAAAGCTCATTATAGGCTGACGTCACACAGAAAGCCCGTAATTGTATTTTTGAGCATAAATGTGCAAGGAACGGAAGGGTCAAGGGGTGGCACTGCAATGTAACAAATGGAAAATAGCCTTCCTGTTTAACTGACAACAGCTAAGCTAAAACGGAGTTCTGTCCCCATCTGAACACTGGTTTCATTGTTCAGAATAAAGTTCTGATAGGTAAACGGTTAGCTTTTGGTATGCCAGAGAAGTGATTCTTTTTTGAAACCTAAATATGTTTGAATTCATTTTAAGATAACTTCATTTGAAGTTCAAATATACAATTAGCCAGGATACTTCGTACATTTATTACATTTTTTGTTAGCCTTGATCATTTTTTAAATTATTCCACTTTTGTCTCCATACAGCCATTCTCCGTACTGTTGCTGAAGTGTATTCTTAAAACATAAGCCAGATCTCGTCAGTGTCTGGCCTCATGCTTTTCATTGGCTTCCCATTGCATTGAGCCTGGATCCCAAGTTGCCAACTGAGGCACACTGGTCCCTTTGTTCAAATCAGAAAGGGGTACCTTCGAGGAAGGTAAAGTATAAGAAGGCTCTCCTGTTGGTAGATCTGCTACAAAAAGGCGCCCCCTCTGGAGGGTCCCATTTTTGAAAGCGCTGTGCTTAGAAGCTGGATCTCACTCAGATACAGCTGGGTACCTGACCATTCCACCCGGCTTAGAAGGCCCTGCATGATCCAGTCCCCCTGCCTTTCCAGCCTCAGGACCTGTCACTCCCTTTCTGTCACCAGCCTTCCCCAACCAGCCCAACCACAGTCACCCCTAGTCACTTGCTCTGACATTAACATTTCCTTCCTTCACGATACATCCAAAGTTATCTTTGTTGGCTTCTTTATTGATTGTCTCACTCGTCATTTTGTCCCCAGTTTATTAGATGCTTAATAAATACGTATGAGTTCAGTGAATTTTGACTTCTCGTTTTCAGGGTAAAATTCTTCCCTTGAATGTTTCATGATGACGTGAACGAATGACAGCACCTCGTTACCCCTAGAAAACGGGGGAAGTTAGCGACACTACAGAAGTAAAGGCGCTACAATTCATGTTCATGACTCAGGCACATTTCTTTCATATCTCTTGTTTTGAATGAGGTGGCTAAATGTTCATTCCTTTGATTACTTGGAGGAGAGAAGTTTATTAGTAGGGTGCTCTACTTTCACCTCCTACGGATAGAAAACCTGGCCTGACAAGACGTAGCCTATTCAGTCTTCTTTCTACTGCTTCTCTAGGGTGCACAGATTTGGGAGGTATGTTTATTGTAAACATATTGGGTCCTTCCCTCGGATAGTTTTTGACACATTTTTGAGTAAGAGAGTAAGACTAATTTTGGTGATCACATCTATCCAGATGGAAGTAGCCAACTAAGCTTACAGAGGTGCTTGGGGTAACCGACAGGTTCTTTTTAGGTGAATGCTGGTGGTATAGGTATGATTGACCAGTGGTTACTTTTTACATATTTATACAGCTGTATAATAATCCTATCAAACTATAGAACATTCTAGGGCCCCAGAAGACTACTTTGTGCCCTTGCCTAGAGCATACTCTCCCCATGGTTACCACCGTGGGGAGAGTATGCTAGAATGTTTCTTCACAAAAGGATTTATTGAGCCATATGCTACCCGGCAAAGGACCACTCCTGAGACACAGTCAAAACCACCAGAACTGGGCTAGCGGAGAAGATGAAAACATCCACCATCCTGGAGCTGATGGGCTCTTTCAGAGATGTAAGTTCCTTTGAGAGCGTTTACTTTGGCTATTGTTGGGGGGAGGGGGCAGAGAGGTAGGAGTCAGTTCTGGGATAAGGAGAAAATATTTACTATTTGATTGGTTTTAGGCAACAGTCCTGAACGTTCAAGCACAAGCAGGATGCAGTGGCCTCTGCTGGTCCACTGTTTTCTTTCTAGATAGCCACCTGGAAGTTGATCCAAAGGTCCAACATACATTCAGGAATGTGAGCAGTCTTGTTAGCTGACCCACAGCTATTAACTGGTTAATTACCCTTGTCTTTTTCACCCTTCAGCCTGCTGTAATTTAATTTAGGACATCTCAGAATTTCTCTTGTCACATGTATCCCATTGTATTAATATACTAAGATTCACCCACTTTGCTGTAGACAGATAACTTGGGTTATTACCAGTTTTTGAGAATTAGGAACAAAGCTGCTGTGAACATGCTTGTACACATCTTTTGGTGGACATGAGCGCTCACTGGTGGGAGTATTTCCTGGAGTGGAAGTGCTTTGGTGGATACTGCCAGTCTTCCCAAATTGGTGTACCAGTCTGCACCCCACCAGCCATGTGTGTGACAGCAGATTGCGCCACATCCTTGACAACGCTTAGAATCGTCAGTCCTTTTCCTTGTAGCCATTCTGGTGGGAAACCTCACAGTGCTCTTCGGGAAAACAAAATGAAAGGACAAACATCTTGTCCTCCATTCTGGTTTTCTCCCTTCTCTTTGCTGCTGGTGATTTGTGGAAGAGTTAAACTCACCGTGTGTCTGCTCAACCTCCGAGTCCAGTGTGTGTCACACTATGTGGCCTTTGTGGGGGATGCACAGCAAGACTAAACTCACAACAGCTAACTCTCCCTGTAACATTGTAGACGATAGAGGATTAACAAGGGGTTGTTTGGTTTGGTTTTTCCTGGCACTCTACATATTCAAAAGCAACCAGAAAACAAGGACCTGTGCTTCTAGAACAACCAAGCCTGAAAGTATTTTCTAGAGGGAATAAATTTCTGGAGCAATTTCTCTTTTCAAGCTCTCCTTCCGATGACCAGAGGACTCAAGAATGCAGCCTCTAAACTGTCTTTCCCTTGGTAGGTGATCCTACAGTTTTTTGTGTGTTTTTTTTTAAAAAACAGTTTTATTGAGATATAGTTCACTTACCATACAATTCACACATTTAAAGTGTACAATTCAATCGTTTTCAGTATATTCCCAAGATATATATAACCATCATCATGGTCAGTTTTAGAACACTTTCATCACCTCTAAAACCCCATATCCTTTAGCTATCATCCTCTTAACCCCTCCACCTCCAACACCCACCTGTCCCCTAAGCAGCCACCAATCTGCTTTCTGTCTCTGGGTTTACCGTTTCTGGATATTTCCTATAAATGGGGTCAAAATATGTGGTCTTTTGTGTCTGGCTTCTTTCAGAAACTTAGCATACTATTTTCAAGCTTCATCCATGTTGTAGCATGTCAGTGCTTCATTTCTTTTGATGGTGGAGTAATATTCCATTGTGTGGTTAGACCATACTTTCTTTATCCATTCATCCATTGATGGAAATGTGGTTTGTTTCCATCGTTTGACCATTATGAAAAATATTGCTATATGCTATAGCTTTCTACCCACCTGGTACTTTTTGGGTTTCTTAATTAACTTTTTTTCAATACGTATACACAGACCTACTCATTCTAAAGATATCAGTTAAAACTCTACAATCAGATTTTTTCCACTCCCCACCTTGTCTCTAGGAGCGATCCTCTACACATACCACGCTGTTTCGAATCTTGGCTCTCAGCCCCTCTTTGCCTAGTTAACTCAACACACATTCTTTATGACGATATTTACTCAGTATCCAAGTTCTTTAAATTTCTTAAGAGAATACCTCATTACATAAATATGCATATATTAGGTTGGTGCAAAAGTAATTGCAGTTTTTGTGATTATTTTCAACCTTTTAAACTGCAGTTACTTTTGCATCCATCTAATACTTATGAAGTATGAGGATATTCTATTCAAAGAGATATAGTGGGATAAACCAGGAATAATGGCATTACCTCAAAACCAAGATTGTCAGCTCATTATTTCCAATGTTCTATATATAGACTGGATGTTTTGAAAGCTTTATAGGATCTATTACTCATAACCCGTACTATATTTCATACTGAAAAAGCAGAAGTGGTAATTTACAAAATTTCTTCCCCTCCTTCCTAACGCTTAATGTCACGTGTCGACACGTGACATTATTGTTGATGTTTTTGGTCAGATGGAGCTAGAATATCTAGGAAAACTTTTGTCATCAAATAATATGAAAGACTATACTAGTGCTTCTCTCTCTCCTTGAAATGACTCTTAACCAAGCACTGTATACAACATTTAGGATAATAGTTCTACCATTCATAAGTTTGCCATGTAAAAAGAAGAATTCTGCATACTAATATATTAGTGGGTGGCATTTTTTCAGGAAGTTACCTACTTTGGGTTCAATCTAGATTACTGGTAGGACTTTTCTATATTTTCATCTTTACTTCTGGGCTTGGAAAAGAAAAAGAGAAGCTGACAATAAGGGTGAAAAGAAACAAGTGGTGAGGGTTGCAAGGAAGAGTGAAAGAGATCTTTAAGAGTAAAAGGCCGAAAGAACCAGAATGACAGCCAGTGACCAAGTTATGCTATCACAGCATTTTCTGTCACCTCCTTTCTTAGGTCTCTTGAAAGGCAATGGGAGAAAACTCAGTTTCTCTCCTGTTTGCCCAAATATCTCTATATTCGTTTTCTGGGACTGCCAAAAGAAATTACTACTGAGTGCCTTAAAACATCAGAAATTTATGCTCTCTCAGTTGTGGAGGCTGAAGTCCAAAAGCGAGGTGTCAGCAGGGCCGGGCTGCTCCAAAGACTGGAAGGGAAAATCCTTCCTCGGCCTTTTCCAGCTTCCGGTGGTTCCATTGTTCCTTGGCTTGTGGCGGCATCACCCCAATCTTGTTCTCCATCATCACATACCTCTTCCTGTGTGTCTGTGTCCTTGTCTACCTCTTCTAAGGACACTTGTGACTTGATTCAGGGCCCTCCCTAATCCTATAAGATCTCATCTGAATCCTTGTCTTAATTACATCTGCGAGGACACTATTTCCAAATAAGGTCACAGTCTGAGGTGCCAGGCACTCGTGAATTTTGTGGGGGACCCCATTCAACCCACTACCAGCTCCTTCCTGAAATTCTACTGCTTCTGCCTTTAGATAAAGTATATACTCCTTTAAATGACGGTGAGCTCTTTGTCTACCTAGCTATTGATTAGAAACAATTATAATATAAATGTTACTGAAGTAAACATACGAAAAAGTACAGAAATCACAACGGATTTTCACAAAGTGAACATGCCCATGCAACAAGCACCCAAATCAAGACACAGACCATTCCTCGTATGGATAGGAACCATATATTATTTTTCCCATTAAATTAAAAAAAATTTTAACTATGGTAAAATACGCATAACAAAATTTACCATCTTAACCATTTTATTTATTTATTTATTTATTTTTACTTTTTCTTTTTTTTTTTAACGAGGGCGCAGCTCACAGCGGCCCATGCCGGGATCGAACCGGCAACCTTGGTGTTATTAGCACCACGCTCTAACCAACTGACCTAAGCGGCCATCCCCTTAACCATTTTCAAATGTACAGTTTAGTGGCATTAAGTACATTCACATTGTTGTGCCACCATCACCACCACCCATCTCCTGAGCTCTTTTCATCTTGCAAAACTGAAACTCTGTCACCATTAAACACTAACTCCCCAGCCCCGCTGCTCCTGGCCTTTGTTAACCACTCTTCTACTTTCTGTCCCTATGAATTTGACTGCTCCAAGTCTGTAAATGGAATCAAGCTGTACTTGTCCTTTGTGACTGGCTTATTTCACATAGCACAATGTCCTCAGGGTCCATCCATGTGGTAGCACATGTCAGAATCTCCTTCCTTCTTAAGCCTAAAACCATATTCTTTTGAAAGGTGATGACACCCTCCTTTGGATTGTTATGGCTGAGTCCACTTATTTTCACCCAGGATTCTAATTAATAAACAACGTGTGTTTTTCTTTAGTGTTTCTTGATAATTAGAGATTTCAATTTTTCTGGTTTTTAAACCAAAACCTAGCCCTTGGCTCTGGGTCCTGTAGGTTTGGCCATGTTAACCAATCTCATGTGCATTTACATTATCCTCTTGAATCCACAGAAAATGTGAGAAATCAACTGGTTTCAAAATGGTTCAGAGTAACTAAAAGGGCAGTTCTCAAAGAACAATTTTTTATTCCTCTTCCCTCTTTGCAGCTGGGTCAGAGGCAGATTCCCCCACTCCCCGCCCAGGACTTTGGCAGTAGTTTAGACTTAACTCAGTGCCCTCATCCTGGCAGCCATCTGAAAGTCAGCAGGAGTTTGTGTTTTGTTTCCTTTTATTTTTGCACACTTACTTTTGTTTTGGAAATACCTCACATTCCAGGCGATTCAAGACCTCTGGAATAAACAACTCACCTCTTTCTAGATAAGACCCTTTGAATATATGAATTCCCAGCTGAGTGGAAAAAAAACAACAGCAAGATGTGAAGACAGAGAGGAATGTAACTCCACATCCCTATCGGATATTCTCAGAGGAGTAAATCTTAATTCATTTTCATCAAGGCTAATTCCCTGTAACCTTTATGCACAAATGTAGCATCTTAATTAGCATAGACAAAGGGCCTATTTCCCTTAATCCATTAGTTGTGAAGCAGGTTTTTACTGTAGGCAACTTGTCATTTATTTTCATAGTTTACACATTACACAATAACTTAGGACTAAGTGCCAAGAAATACGGTAAGAACAAGATCAAATCTAACAACACTTCAAGTACTAATCCCTAATATTAGCCCTTAAATGCCCTATAAAAACCCACCCAGCTACATTATCCTTTCTCTGAAAGCTTTCTATGCGTGAAGTAGAGCAGAAACTTTATAGAGCGGCCATGACAGGGCTTTCCAGAACCATAAAAAAGTTTGGGAAAGGAGAGAGAAACACTTATCTTTCTCTGCTTTCTCCCAGTCACAGTCTAGTGATACAGAAAAGTCAACCTGACTTTGAAAAGAGAAGTGCTGGGGCCAGCCGGCATGGCTCAGGTGGTTGGAGCGCCGTGCTCCTAACGCCGAGGTCACCGGTTCGATACCCACATGGACCAGTGAGCTGTGCCCTCTACAGCTAAGATTGTGAACAACAGCTCTCCCTGGAGCTGGGCTGCGGTGGGCTACCATGTGCTGCCATGAGCGACCAGCAGCCAGGAAGAGCTGCTGTGAGCTGCTGAACTGACAACTGGCAACCAACTGCCTCAGCTGGGGGTGGCGGGGTGAGTGCAAGGCTCATAATACCAGCATGTGCCAGGGAGCTGTGTCCTACACAACTAGACTGAGAAACAACGGCTTGAACCAGAAGGGCGACGGCAGAAGGAAGGGGGAAAAATAAAATAAAATATACCTAACACACAATAAAAAAAAAAAGAAAGAAAAGAAAATGTTCACCTTCACTGAATAGAACGTTTCAGTGTTAGCTGCTAAGCTCTCAAATCCCAAGAGAAGCCACACGAACTCAGTGGTGTGACCAGTGATTCCATCTTCCCTGTAGTATTCAGACCTGACAACTCTATAATTATTTCAATCTTGTTCCTAAAGCTAGTCCATCCTGTTTTTGAAATAGTAAGACTGGCTAGAGACAACAGGGAGTATGTGTGGGAATCACACACACATACACACAATCTTTGCCTAACCATGAGAATCAACTACTACTGAGAAGTCTTCATCATTAGCTATTTACCTCCAATGCTGGCAATGCCTTTGCTTTGCTTTTTCAGAAGCTTGAAGTCTCTATCAGTTAGGGTATTTTGGGCTGTAAGTAATAGAAAACCCAACTAGAAACAGCTTTAAGCAAAGAGGACATTTGCTATCCTGCATAATCAGAACTGGGGAGATCAGATTCCCAGAACTTCCTTGCCAGAGACGTAATCAAAGGCCCAGGTTCTTTCCATCTTTCCACTCGGCCATCATTTAATGTGCTGGTTTGTCCTTAACTTGTCTCCTCACAATACGAAAGGGCTCAGCTGCCCCAAACATCACATCCTTAGACAAAAATTTCCAAAGATCCTTTTTTTAATTGAAGTGAAATTCACATGACAACATGAACCATTTTTAAAGTGAACAATTCAGTGTCATTTAGCACATTCACAATGTTTGCAACCACTTCTATCTAGTTCCAAAACATTCATCACCCCCAAAGGAGACCCAATACTCACCAAACAGTTCCTGCCCGTTCCGTCCTCCCTGATCCCTGGGTAACCATTAATATGCCTTCTGTCTCTAAGGATTTGCCTATTCTGGACATTTTATATAATTGGAATCATACAATTTGGGTGGGCCTTTTCTGTGGCTTTTGTCACTTAGCCTCATGTTTTCGAGGTTCATCCGCACTGTAGGAAGCATCAACACTTCCTTTTTTATATTTCATTGTATGGATCCATCATATTTATTGTGGGGACAAAACCCCAAAAAACAGTTTCCAGGCTCTCGGCCTCACATAGAAAGGTGCTGGCTCGGGTAGTAAATGGCCATCAACTGTGATCAGATGCCAGCAGCTGTGGCTAGTTGGCCGTCAGCTGTAACCCGTAGGCCATTGGCCACTAATATAACGGCTGTGGCTACGCTAGCAGGAAAAGGAATGGGGGCTAGCAAGAAGATGGTGGCTGGCAAGCGCGGACTGCTGTTAGGCAGATTATGTAGATCCTGCTTCCTGTGTCTCCAGCCCAGCCGCCAGCGAGAATATATTGGTTTGACTCCCCTACTTATGGCTCCATGGGTGTTCCTTTTTGGCCTTACCGTGTCCTGCGTTCTTGGGCGGGGAGCGGGAGCTGAGACCCTGCACGACAAATGGCGCAGCGAGCAGGGTCCGCCGCGTGACACTTGGCGTAGTCGGCAGGATACGGTGCTGGCCAAAGCTTTCCGAAGGGCAGTGGAGCAGTTTGTGCGTATGAAAGCTCAGTCTGAGGAAGACCAGGAGGAGCAGCTGCCGGAGAGCTCGATCCCCGTGGAGGGGTGGAAAGATGTGGATGGTTCCCCAACCAGCAGAGGCCGGAGAAAGCGGAGAAAGCGAAGGTTGTTGCCGCCCTGTGGGCTGGGAACTGCTTGCTGAGGCAGCCCGGATGCAGGACTTTTAGTCCCAGGAGGAAACGCTTGCTGAGTCCTCCGTGGGAGATGACGGTGAGGTCAAGGTCATCCCTCACCCCCAGGACAGCCCTGGCGAATGACTATGGACTATGGGGAATTGCCTTCTATCCCTAATTTAATGAACGCTTGACTGTTTGGGAACATACCACCATGTAGTGGGACTGGTTTGATGTTTGCTTTTGTGTCTTGACTGGCCGCCATTGATAATATGTAAGCACCTTGATGTGAGCCGCTGTTGTTCCAGCACAGTACCCCGAGAGGCCCAGAGAGAGTGGCAGTGCCCTGAGAGCCCTGGCTGTGTCCGGGAAGTCTGGCTGTGCCCAGAGAGAGTGGCAGTGCCCTGAGAGGCCCTGGCTGTGTCCAGGAAGTCTGGCTGTGCCCAGAGAGAGTGGCAGTGCCCTGTGAGCCCTGGCTGTGTCCAGGAAGTCTGGCTGTGTCCAGAGAGAGTGGCAGTGCCCTGAGAGGCCCTGGCTGTGTCCAGGAAGTCTGGCTGTGTCCAGAGAGAGTGGCAGTGCCCTGAGAAACTCTGGCTGTGCCTGGGGAGACTGGTGGTACCCTAAGAAGCCCAGGAAGTCTGGCTGTGCCCAGAAGTACTGTGGTGGTGCCCTGAGAAAACCTGGCTGTGCCTGGGGAAACAGGTGGTACCCTAAGAAGCCCAGGAAGTCTGGCTGTGCCCAGAAGTACTGGGGTGGTGCCCTGAGAAACCCTGGCTGTGCCCGGGGAGACTGGTGGTACCTTAAGAAGCCCAGGAAGTCTGGCTGTGCCCAGAAGTACTGGTGGTGCCCTGAGAAACCCTGGCTGTGCCCATAGAGCCTGGCTGTGTTCAGGATAGTGCATTCACCTCCAGGCTCCTTGCACAGGGCCCCTCGCAGAAGACGCTTGTCGTATAGATTGTGAGGCGAGACCCTGTAGGGGTGGAGTGTGGGGACAAAACCCCAAAAAACAGTTTCCAGGCTCTCGGCCTCACATAGAAAGGTGCTGGCTCGGGTAGTAAATGGCCATCAACTGTGATCAGATGCCAGCAGCTGTGGCTAGTTGGCCGTCAGCTGTAACCCGTAGGCCATTGGCCACTAATATAACGGCTGTGGCTACGCTAGCAGGAAAAGGAATGGGGGCTAGCAAGAAGATGGTGGCTGGCAAGCGCGGACTGCTGTTAGGCAGATTATGTAGATCCTGCTTCCTGTGTCTCCAGCCCAGCCGCCAGCGAGAATATATTGGTTTGACTCCCCTACTTATGGCTCCATGGGTGTTTCTTTTTGGCCTTAACGTGTCCTGTGTTCTTGGGCAGGGAGTGGGAGCTGAGACCCTGCACGACATTTATTCATTCTCCTGTCAATGGACATGTGTGTTGTTTCCACCTTTTGGCTACTGTGAATAACGCTTCTATGTACATGCATTTGCTTGAGAAACCAATTTTTGGTTCTTTGGGGTACACACCTAGGAATGGAATTGCTGGGAAATTTTCTGAAAAGCATCCCTAAGAAGACTTCCTCTTACATCTTCCTGGTCGGAATTGTTGTCACACCTCCATGCCTACAGCAGTGTCTTGTTGAGGAGAATAAAACCACCACAATTGACTTAAAGTAATCAAGATTCACACCCTGTAGTTGGGTTGGAAGCCAGTCACCTCCGAAGGACACAGTCACTTAGAGGGCCATTTTCAGAAGGTGGTGACCGTGACATAGGTAGGCAAGTTCTCCACCAACCATTCCTCTCAATATTATTAGAGCAATGTGTATTCTGTTTAAGGTCATGAACTTATCTGTACTAGCTGCCATACAGCCTTTCCTTTGGGGATTGTGTAGTCTGCAAACATCTGTCTTAATGAAGGAAGAAGTGTGGGAACGAGAGGCATGAGAAACAGCATGACAAACATCAAGGTTATGTGAAGTGGGAGCTCTTAAAACATATTAGAAGGAAGACTCTCATGGATCTAAGGTGTGTGTTCCCTGTAGCCACCTTGAAGAAACATTGGGAATGTGTTACAAAGAATGCCCATTTATTTCATTGTCTTCTAGATTCTGGTTTGTGGATCTATCACCAAGTGATATGAAATTCATTTATTCTTCTAGTCCATAAATATTTATTGTGTGCCTACTATATGTCAGGCACTGTGCAAGGCCCTGGGGAAGTCATGATAAACCAGAGACTCTTAGTTCCTGTCCTCATGGAGCTTTCACTGTGGAGGAGGAGATGGAGGTTAAATAAACAGTTATAAATAATTAACATTGTGATAAATGCCATAAAGAAAAAAAATGCAGGGTGCTACAAAAGTGTAGAAGAGAAGTATTCTGATTGGACCCTCCATGACAATAGACAGGTAATAAATTCTAACCACAGACAAATTGAAAAGTCTCAGCAGTTCCTTGTAATGTTAGAGTAATGGTTACATCAGGAAATTTCTGTGAAGTCCCTCAGTGAGCCAGCAAGGCCAAGTGCAGGCTCATGGACACTACTTAGAGCCTAATGGGGACTAGCTTGTTTTCAATTTAACATTCACAAGAAAAACAATACTAAGTTTGAAGACTAATGATTGTGTTAGACCCATAAAAGCCAGAGCAGGGAAGTTTTTAAAAATCAAATCATGATCCCTTTTGTCACTGTGCTGCTGGAAGAGAAGTCCATGGCTCAAATACCATGTCACGTCACCATTCTGGCTTTAGTTGATGAGACCAGCTGTTGGTGGCCACGCCCAGAGAAGTCATCCAGAGGCTGATAGCGTGGGAGGTGGCCTAGTGCATAAGCTTTGCTCAAAAGGGCACTCTGTACTGGGGGACTCATTTCCTCGTGCTGCCATAACAGATTGCCACATACTTCATGGCTTCAAACCACAGAAATGTGTTCTCTCGCAGTTCTGGAGGCCAGAAACCTGAAATCAAGGTGTTGGCAGGGCCAGACTCCTTCCAACGACTCTAAGAGAAAATCCTTTTTTGCCTCTTCCAGCTTTTGGTGGCTCCAGGCGTTTCTTGGCTTGTAATTGCATCACTGCAATCTCTCCCTGTGTCTTCACACAGCTTGTCCTCTCCATGTGTCTCATAAGGACACTTATCATGGGACTTGGGGCCCATCCTCATAATCCAGGATAATCTCATCTTGGGATCCAAAATGTCATTACATCTGCAGAGGCCCTTTTTCCAAATAGGTCACATTCATACGTAAGGTTCCTCAGGTTAGGCCATGGGTATTACCTTTTGGGTGTCTCCATTCAACCCACTACAACTGGACAGTGACTATTAGACACAGTCCTATCCTCTGCCCATTATGGATGATGCTGGACAGTGACAACCATCAATTCGGGTCCTCTGTGGACGTTTGAACACAAGACATGCAAGAAGTAGATACCTCCACTGGAGTTGTGCAAAAACCAAGAGACCCAGAAAGATGACAATCGGCAGAGACTGTGAGTAAAAGCCATGAAGTGGGGAGACAGCAAGTCAGCAGTCAGAGCCACAACCAAGCGAAGCCACATCAGGAGAATAGTGACAATGCTAGAGCTTCTCTTTCCAGGCATACCATTTTCATCGATGTAAGGCAAAATGTCTCTGTCTGTCTCTTTTTGTTTGTTTGTTTTGTCTCTTTGCATTGTAACATTTTGGAATGTGTATAACAATAGATGGTGTTTTAATAATTGCGTTTGGTGAGGCAGCAGTGACTGACATTGCCTGCAGGTTGGTGAACACCAAGAGCATTGGGATCACAAGGCACAGAATGAGAGTCGATGGCTTAGGGAAACAGTGGAGCAATCTCTTCCTTCGTGAGAACCCAAAGGTTGGAGAGGGGGTGAGGTAGGGTGAGGGCAGACATGTTCGGCAACATTCCATAGGAGGAGACAAAAGGAGGCACCCCTGCGTGATTACTGAGCCCGTGTAAGAACCCAGTGCCAATGGCTTTTAAGTCTTTTAGGAAATGCTGCATCACCAGCATTTCTGAGGCACAGAGGATGATAGTGAAAAACACAGACCTCAATGTGAGAGTTTTGAAAAGTGATCAGAAGCGTCAGATTCTAAACGTGAAGACGTTGTAGGATTACCTTAATTAACTGATTTCAGTTACATTTTTCTCTTTAGAGATGCACGAGAGTGATATTAAAAAACCAATGCCTGAAACCAAAAGTATCAAACGAAATTTTGAAGTGATGAGAAAGAAGTATGCCACAGTTTCATTGTGAGTATTACTTTCCTTTCTTCGTGGCCCATAAAAAAAATGGGCCTTTTACACCTTCTAACAGATGGCATTTTTGTACTTGATTTAAGACAGTTTGTTCCAGTTCTCTAAGAGACCCGGCAGTTTCCAGAGCTTTCTCGCTTCTCTGGAATTGCTCATAGAACTTGCATTACCTCAGATAACCTGAATGTGCACTTGATTTTTTTGTAACTCAGAAGATCCCAAGTAATACAGAGTCAGCCAGATGTTGATGAGAAGCAGTGATTAAGCTCAGAGCATTGTAGGCTGTGCAAGAACAAACCCCAAATCCTGGATTAGAAAGAGACAAGAGGGGGTTGCTTACCTCAGCGACCAACAAGATCCCTCACTATTTAAAAAAGGGAAGGGGTGAATTATTTAGGTATTTGCTTGAAGGGTGATGGATGATCTTTAATGTATTGAGATACAGGCTAGTCGTTCCCTCAGTGTTTCTCGACCTTTTTTCCCATTACAGCACCTCCCCAAATTGCCCTTTTAGACCTGTTTTTCCTAATTGTCCCCTCCATGAATTTTTTTTCTTACTGTGATAAAATATGCATACCAAATAATTCACTATTTTAACTATTTCTGTCTCTATGGATTTGCCTGTCCTGGACGTTTCCTATAAATGGAATCATACAGTTTGTGGCCTTTTGTGTCTGGCTTCTTTCACTCAGCATCACGTTTTCAGCATTCATCCACATTGTAACGTGTGTCAGAATTTCACTTTTTTTTTATGGCTGAATCATATTCCATTGTACGGATAGCCCACTTTCGTTTATGGACATTTAGGTTGTTTTCTATTTTGGCCTTTGTGAATAGTGCCTATGTGAACATTTGTGTTCAAGGTTTTCTTTGAACACCCGTTTCAATTCTTTTGGATATATTCATAGGAGCAGAATTGCTGGGTCCTGTGGTAACTCGATGTTTCACTTACTGAAGAACTGCCAAACTGCCTGTCACCGCAGTGGCATTTTACATTCCCACCAGCCATGTATGAGGGTTCTGATTTCTCCACATCCTCTCCAACACCTCCCCCCGCGTGAAATGTCAGTACATTTACAAAACACGCACATGTATCGCGTGTTTGTGTATGTACCATGGACCTTTGGAGGACAGACCTGGTATCTAATAGAAACATCTGCAGGAGTACAGACTCAGAAGCCTGCAGGAATTTAGAAAAATACTGCCAGCTCACCAAAACATCAACCAGCCTTTTGGGCCAGGTATCAAACCTAATGGCCTTTATTTTATTGAAATGTGTATAGAGTGGATGTAGCATAATTCATTCAGTCGTTCCCTTTTTCCTTTGGATGGGCATTCATTCACTCTGTGACTAGTTTTCTGCCACCAAAAAAACCCCAAAACATTCCAATAAACATCCTTGTCCTTAAGTATTGGTGTTTTTATTTCTTTGGGACAGATTCCCAGGAGTGGGATTAATGGGTCAAAGGGTATGTTTAGTTTCAATTTGAACAGATGTTGCCCGATTGCTTTCCCCAATGGCTGCAAACCTTCACATGGATGAGAATGCCCTTTCCTCTGTATTCCTGCCTGCATTTCATTTTATGGCGCGTTTTCCTGTGTGTCCATCTGATGGATATAGACTGACGTCTCATTGCTTCTTTCATTTGCATTTTTCTGGCCACGGTTGAATTTGAGGGTATTTTCCTACGTTTGTTGGCCATCTGGTTTTTCTCCTCTATTTATAGTCCGAGTCCATTTCTGTATGGGTTGTTTGTCTTGTTCAGGTCAGTTTGTAAAAGCTCTTTATATAGTGTCCATTGGCCTTTGGCTTAATCGCTCAGAAGTGATTAAGAGCACTGACTCGGGCCGCCTGCCAAGGGTCACCTCAGAACTCGGCCCCTGCCTGGCCATGTGACCTCAGCAGGTCCTGTAACCTGGTTATGCCTCAGTTTACTCACCTGTAAAGTACTGGTCATCATCATCCTTGCCCTCCCCCCACTTCATAGCATTGTTCTAGACATAAATGTGTTAATACCTGTAAAGTAAATAAAATGGTGTCAATAGCAGTTGGTGACTATTATTTAGATTACAAATATTTTTCCAGCTCCACCATTTCAGTTGGCTTTATTTATGGTATTCTTTGTCATACAAAATGTTTTAATGTTTACATAGTCCAATACATCCATTTTTTCTTTCAGAACTTCAGAGTTCCCAGGCTTGGTTAAGCAATCTCCCGGTTTCCTTTGTGATGCATTTCCTTACTCTGATAATCAGAGGCATATAACTAACCATTCCTACCCTGAAGGGCACCGGTCTCCTGGCTCTTTGATCCATTTCCTCTTCTCTCTCACCCCAATAAGATGAGACCTTTACAGCACTTTCACTTCCCCCCTCTTTTCCTTCCCTCCCACATGTTCCCTGCTGAAACCCAGGAAACACTTATACTCCCCACCCCACTCGCCAATCACTGAGGTTTGCCTGGGATAATCTAGTGTTTGTTAGAATTCCCTTAGGGGACATCTGTTAGGTTTCAAAAGTCCTCTATTACACAAGTCCCTATCTTAATCCATTTAGATGTAAAATATCACAGGCTACGTCCTTAATACCGGTTTTTTCTCTCTCTTTCTTCTGCCCGCTTCTTGAGTTTTCTTTTCGGGTTCCGTTGTGGTTTGGTTAGTCTTTTTCTCAAGTAGTCTCCTCAGATGGAACACTGGAAATTCTCTTCTCTGAATTCTTGGGTATCCTAGACTATATTCCTTTTGCCTCAATAGATGAAAAATATTTTGGAAACGGGATAGAGGACTCTTGGGTTTCAGTCCTTCCTCTCTCTTACCTGCCAGTACTATTCCACTGTCATCTTTCAGAAGCAGAGATGTAAAACCTGGTTTCAGTCTGATTGTTTTTCCTTTTTCTGCTTTCCACTGACACAAGATATTTTTCTTTATCTTGAAGGTTCAGGAATTTTACCAGAATACTATGTTTCCCCAAAAGTAAGACCTAGTCAGACAATCAGCTCTAATGTGTCTTTTGGAGCAAAAATTAACGTAAGACCCAGTCTTATTTTACTATTATTTACATAATAGAATATAATAATGTAATACTATGTTATGTAATATATTATTATTGTAATATTATATTATATAAGACCTGGTCTTATATTAATTTTTGCTCCAAAAGATGCATTCGAACTGATTGTCCAGTTAGGTCTTATTTTCGGGGAAACACGGTATGACCACATATCAATCTTATCTCATCAGACCTATCCGGAACCCGGGGAGCTCTTTTAACCCGGAGATCTGCAGTCTCAGGTCGTTAGTAATTTCAGGGAACTTTCTTCTACTTGTGTATCGGCTGCACCTTCTCATTTTAGAATTCTTCTATGTATATTCATTGTTCATGAGCTGTCCTCCAACTCTTCTCGTCTTTCTCCACAGAGTTCCATTTCTTTAAAATTTTGTTCTTTGTTTCTTATTTGCATCTCAGTAGAGACTCTACTCTCTCTTTCACTTGTAAACTGAGCTTTATAAGTTCAAACAAATCATGTGTCTTAGCTCTAAACCGTCCTTTGTACACCGTACTTGGATTTCCTCCTGTGCTCTTGTTTATGACTGTTTTAATTCATGGGCCCCTTTAATGGGTTGTTATTCCTCTTGGTTCATTGGGGGTCAAGGTTAGTCCTTGAACTTTCCTACCTTGTGGAAGTCACAAACCAGCCTCTACCCCCATGGGCTTGTGATACAGGGTGAGCTGCGTTTACTCACAACACTTCTGACACCAAATGTGTGGAGGCTCTTTTGTTTTTTGTTTTTTCCCCACACCAACTAATCCTCCAACTTCAACACCAGCTGTGCATTCTATAGTTCAGTTTAATTCTGACATAAACTACCCAGAGTTAGCACAGAGCCCACAGATGAAGGGCTCAGTCAGTCCCCCGAGACACCCCCACCCCCCACCCCCACCCCACATCACATGCCAGTTGCAAGTCCCAGGTTGCCAACTGTATTTCTGACCAACCGCTATAAATCAGGGGCTGCCATGGTCCCCTCTTCATGTCTCAGAATTTGCTAGAATGGCTCACAGAACTCAGCAACATGCTTTATTTAGTATTACTAGTTTGTTATGAAGGATAAAATGAACAGCCAGATGAAGAGGTACATAGGCGAGGTCTGGGAGTGTCCCCAGCACAGAAGCTTCTATCCCCATGGTGATGGGGAGTTGGGGTAGTGAACGCCACTGTTTCAGGTTTTTTATGGAGATTTTATTACTTAAGCATGATTGATGAAATCATTGGTAGTTGGTGATTTAACTCCATCTCCAGCCCTTCTCCCCTCCTTGGAGGTCGGGGGGGGGGGGGGCTGAAAGTTCCATAATCACGCTTTGGTCTTTCTGGCAATCAGCCCCCATCCTGAAGTTACATGGGGGCTTTCAGCCTTCTTGGTGTTCTTGCATTTCTTAGCGTCAATGTCAACCTGATTTAGAACCAGGCAGCCTTGATTAAGTTAGTAAACCTCTGTGCCTCAGTTTCTAATATAAAAAATGGTAAAATGAGGCCCACCGCATAGGCTTAAAGGGACCTAATTATAAAATACATTTTAATACAAAAGTAAAGTGACCTGGTGAGTTTACGGATGTTAAAGTGTCTCATAAACTGCATTAGTACAGTTCAAATAGTAGGTAATTTGAATTTTCTGGAAAAATTGCATCATACAGATATATTACTACATGTATTATGTATGAGCAACTTCATGATAGTACCTTAAAGATAATGAAATTCTTTTTTTTTTTTTTAATTTTATATTGGGGAATAGCGCGTTTCTCCAGGGCCCATCAGCTCCAAGTAGTCATTCTTCAATCCAGCTATGGTGGGCGCAGCTCAGCTCCAAGTCTAGTCGCCGTTTTCAATCTTAGTTGCAGGGGGCGCAGCCCACCATAATATGCAGGAACTGAACCGGCAACCTTGTTGTTAAGAGATCGCGCTCTAACCCACTGAGCCAGCCGGCCGCCCTGGTAATGAAATTCTTAATAGGTTTAAGTAAGTTCCTTGAATTTACAGGCCATCAAATCACTTTCGAGTTTCACAGAAAAGAGTTTGTTTACACTGAAGCATCTAGACCATGAAGCTGATGGAAAAAGTTGGAATCAAACTTGGGGTGTGTGTGAGGTGATACCCACTAGTTAAGGCCCCGCTGGGTTTTGGCTCTTCGCTAGGTAGCCTGGAGAGATGAAAATGGTGATGATGCTGTCTGCTCTGCCAACAGCAAACACTGGTCCCACTCTGACACGTCCTAAGGGAGATGAGCCCACTCAGCTTGGTGTGTGGGAAGGCAAGAAGATCCTGAGGCCACGGTGACCTTCCCCCATGGGAGTCCACAGACCTTCCCAGAATCCACTGTCTTCTGCTTGCTTTACTTCTCTATTGCTACGTAAAAAATTAACCCAAATGTGGTAACTTAAAGCAACAACAATCACTTATTGTCACTGACAGTTCCTATGAACCAGGAACTCAGACAGGCATAGCTGTCTCTGCCACCCTGTGTCTGGACTCCGAGTGGAAGGACCCAAAGAGTGGGGCTGCAGTCATCTGAGAGAAGGCCCCTCCTTCTCACACACGTCTGACTGTTGGGTCCACAGAATTTGTAAGGCCTAGTGCACAGTGAAAATGCAGGGCCCTTGTTAAAAATTTATTAAAAATTGACTCGGGTCAGGATGGAGTATTTTTCAGTAGCGATGAAGATATTCTAATATGAGATTGTGGTAATGATTGCACAATGCCGCGAGTATGCTGCAAAGGTCACACGCTCGTAAAGATGGCATTGCCGGCTGTGGGTGCTGGATGCCAGACCAGGGTCCAGTTGGAAGTATCAGTTGGAGTGGCCTCTCCATGCAGCCAGGGCTTCCTCCCAATATGGTGGGCCAAAGCAGAGAGAAAGCTTGGGTGGGCAGAGAGAGAGAAGCTGTATCTTTTTAATGCCTAGCTTTAGAAGTCACATACCCTCACTCCACCACATTCTGTTTCTTAAAAGAAAGTCCATAAATCTGGCCCAATTTCAAGTGGAGGAAAATGAGACTCCATCCTTTGAAAGGAGGTGAGTCAAAGAATTTGTGGACATATTTTAATCACCACACCGGTCTTCATATGTAGGGCAAGTTTTGTAGCCTCCTATTCAGCACATATGAGATCTGACAATTAAGTTCGTGAATTTGTTGCAACAATGTTGCTAACCTCTTTTGATATCAGAGGGATTATTCATTATGAGTTTGTACCAACTGGACAAACAGTTAACCAAGGTTACTATGTGGAAGTGCTGAAAAGGCTGAGTGAAAATGTTAGACGACCTGAACTTTTCACCAACAATTCATGGCTCTTGCATCATAACAATGCACCAGCTCACACAGCACTGTCTGTGAGGGAGTTTTTAGCCAGTAAATAAATAACTGTATTGGAACACCCTCCCTACTCACCTGATTTGGCCCCCAGTGACTTCTTTCTTTACCCGAAGGTAAAGGAAATATTGAAAGGAAGACATTTTGATGACATTCAGGACATCAAGGGTCATACAATGACAGCTCTGATGGCCATTCCAGAAAGAGTTCCAAAATTTCTTTGAAGGGTAGACTAGGCACTGGCGTCGGTGCATAGCTTTCCAAGGGGAGTACTTCAAAGTTGACCGTAGTGATATTCAGCAGTGAGGTATGTAGCACTTTTTCTAGGATGAGTTCACACACTTAATTGTCCAACCTCATTTTAAGCCACCACACTGGTCTTCGTATTTAGGCTAAGTTTTGTGGCCTCCTATTCAGCACATAGATAGGAGAGAAAGCCCCACATGAGTTTTCCTGCCAAGTTATAAACAGAACCAAGGCTTCATTTATACCTGTTGGATCCAAAGTTGGAGGAACAAGCAGCCTAAAAATAGGATGGGAAGGAAGCCTGTTTAGGCTTTTTTTCCCCTCTAAATCCTCCCCCACCCCAATTTTTCTAACCCTTTTGTGGCATTTCTTTATTTTAAAAAATATGTCATGACCACAGAGGCAGAAAGTTTGCCAGTGGCTGGGGCAGCACTCTAGGGGATGAACTGCTAATGGATATGGATTACTTTTGGAGGGTAATGAGAAAATTCTGGAATTAGATAGTGGCGATGGTTGCAGAAGCTGGTGAATACTCACATACTAAAAACAACTGAATTATACACATTAAAAGGGTTAATTTATTGTTTCTTGGCCTTTTAGTTGTTTTTTGTAGTTGTCCTTGGCTGAATTGTGGTTCGGGCTTGATGGTGGAGTCCTTGGCGAGATGCATGGTTTTCTCGAAAAATCGCTTGGGTGGCTGGGAATCCAGTATGTGTCTGGAGCCAACCCCTGACCAAGGAAACCTTGGCCATACACCAGACACCTGTCTGTGGCTGCCAGAATCAGTAGGACCATCTCTCTTAGGGGGTCTCTCAGGCCAGTTGGGTAGTTCTCCCAGATCCCATTTTTATTTCACCTTGTCAGTAATAAAAGACAGATCACTGGGCAGTCAGGATGCGAGGGGAAGTGTTGGCTTAACCCGAGGTGGGAAAGACATGAAGGGCGTTGATGAAAGTTCACATTTGTGTTAGGCCTATCGTGTTCTTCTCAGGGCTTCTAGGCATGTGTCTGAAGGAAAGTTTCCTGAATGGAAGAGTGTATAGCACAAGATATCCAGTAAAATCAGTGCCCGCCCCCCCCAAAAAAAAGGAAGGGGCAGCCTGTTAGTTTAGTTAGTTAGAGTGCGATGCTCAGAACACCAGGGTTGCTGGTTCTATCCCCACATGGGCCACTGTGAGCTACGCCCTCCACAACTAGATTGAAACAGTGACCTGACTTGGAGCTGATGGGTCCTGGAAGAACACACTTAAATAAATTAAAGTTTTTTAAAAAATGAATTTCATAGTATGTGAATTATAGCTCATGAAAAAATATATCAGGAACTTCAAAAGCTGGAAGGATCCTAGGCCTCTTTCATTCTTTATGTCCCTGGCACCCCACCAATGAGAAAAGCTGAAATTTTATCCCAGGAATGTCTGAATCCAAAGTCCATTCTCTTTTGCCTCTGCCATACCATGTTGGCACCATGTAGCCTGGCAGTGAAGGGCCATGATGAGTTTGACCTTTATTCTGTTGATACTGAAGGTTTTTGAGGTAGGAAAAAAGGCACAAGTCAATTTTTGTTTTAGAAACATAATTCTTAAGAGCTTCATGGGAATATTTTTTTGTTAGACATAGTAACAGTAGGTGAAAATATGAAAGAAGTATTTTTTTCCTCAATTGACTATAATAATTTTAGGCGTTTTATTAATATATATCTATATTATTATTTTTTTGAAATCATGACTGAAATGTCAGCCTCTATGGGAACTCTAGAGAGCAGCATAATTTTTCCCCCTCTCATTCAGTTTTTTTATAATATGCGTTTTAATGAATTTTGAAATTGGCTTCCATCATTAAACAAATGGTAGGTGGGGAGAGAGAAGAAGCAGTTGGACAATGTTTGCCTATGAAAAGTCAACCTGCCCTTTGTGTTATTCTTTTCCTTTTTCTAAAGTTGAATTTCTCTGCTGTGCAGCACAGCAGGCTTTATGTGAAGTTCTATTCAGATGTATAGGTGATAAGCGGTTTTAAATAAACATGGCATTCCAGCTGAGCTCTAAAACCACTGGCTGGCTGAGGCATATAAGGAAGATGGTCAGACACTCCCTGAGCCTGCTAGGGCTGCTGGACGAAAGGATCACAGACTGAAATTCAGTCTCTCACGTTCTGGAGGCCAGAAGTCCAATACCAAGGTGTCAGCAGGGTTGGTTTCCCCTGAGGCCTCTCTCCTCGCTTTGTTTTGTCATCATATGGTCATCCTTCTCTGTGTGCCTGTGTCTTAATCTCCTCTTCTTATAAAGACACCCACCTTAAAAACGTATTTTAACTTAATTACCTCTTCAAAGGCTTTATCCCCAAATACAGTCACATTCTGAGGTGCTAGGATTTTAGCATAGGAATTTGGAGGGGGGGGGACACAATTCAGCCCATAACAGACACGCTGGCTCCATGTCTTGCTCCAAGGGGTTGTAAAAGTGAGGGAAACATTTATAAGAGGATAACCCAGTCTAGAGATTGCCAGAAATCACAGCAAACACTGGTTCGTACCTGATATCCCATCCTGACTCTGTCCTCAGACCACTATCTCTGGGGCAGGGGTCTTGTCTGATCCAGGAGAGGGTTGGAGACAGAGGAGAGCAGGGATGGGCAGGAGGACGAGCTAGAGACAAGGGACAATTACTCTACGGATTCTGTTTTGCAAGAGTTTTTTGTTTTTAAAATTAGGTGAAATTCACATAATATAAAATTAACCATTTTAAAGTGAACAATTTAGTACATTCACAATATTGTACAATCACCACTCTGTCTAGTTCCATTAATCGCCCCAAAAGGAAACTCCATACCCATAGCTGTCACTCCTCATTCCCCACCCCTCAGCCTCTGGCAGCCACCAATCTACCTTCTGTCTCTATGAATTTACCTGCTCTGGACATTTCATACACATGGAATCAGATAATACGTGGCCTTTTGTGCCTGGCTTCTTTCATTTAGTGTAATGTTTTCCACGATCATTTTGTAAGAGTTTTTTGTGGGGCTTTTTGTTGTTGTTACCTTTGATCAGTTTCCCAAGTGGCTGGTCATAAAATCTTTAAAACATAAAGGTAAATCACGTCTGTGGGTATTTGGGGAGATGATGCAAAAGAAAATGGAGGAGAAGCTGGTGAGATGGGGTCTCAAACAGAAAAGGTGGTAGTTTCTGTCCCCCAGTCCTGTCCTGTGACTGTGCGTGTGTGTGTAAACGCCCTCGTGCTCATAAAGAACAAAACTTCATAAAACACATGTTTGTACCACTCATCTTTAACCAGTTAACAGTTGGTCATGTTTACTTAGGGACATTTTAATTTTTTATCTTTTTATTTTGTATGAATTATAGACCCACAAATTTGCAAAAACAATACAGTGAGGTCCCAGCTTCACCCAACGGTGGCATCTTACTTACCTGCAATAGATTATCAAAGCCAGAAAGTCGACATTTGCACAATAAAATTACCTGGTCTACAGACATCTCCTGGATTTTACCACTTTTTCCATGTCTTCATTTTCCTTTCTTCTTTCTTCTTCCTTTCTTTCTTCCCTTCCTCTCCTCCCCACTCCTTGTTGTCCTTGTATGTCCATTATAATTCTACGACATTTTAGTACATATATAGACTGGTATAAACACCACTACATTCAAAACACCGGTGGTTCTCACCCTAAAGAAACACCCTCATGCTATCCCACACCTACCCTCCGTTCTATAACTCCTAACAACCATTCATCTATGCTATTCTTCTTTATAATTCTATCACTTCAAGAATGTTCAAGGGGCGGCCAGTTAGCTCAGTTGGTTAGAGCACATTGCTGCTAACACCAGGGTTGCCTGTTCAATCCCTGCATGGGCCACTATGAGCTGTCCCCTCTTTAAAAAACAAAAAAGTGTCAAAGAATGTTCCATAAATGGCATCATCTGGTATATAACTTTTCAAGATTGGCCTTTTCTCCCCAGTCAGCATAATGCCCTTGGGACCCATCCAGGTTGTTTGTTGTGTGCTTCGTGGTCTGCTCCTTTTTGCTGAGTAGCATTCTATGGCATGGACACACTACATCCTGTGGAACCATTCACCCATTTGCAGATCCTTTTTTTCAAATGAAGTAAAAGCATTGCAGATACAGTTGCAGTCTCCCTTCCACCTAACATCCCTCCCTCCCTCCCTCTCCTGAAGTAATGGGGATTCTGCAGTTACTGTGCATTCTTCTCGTCTGTGACTTTTGTTTTATTATATGGTGATGCTGCCCATAACCGTATGTTATCTTGTTTGTTTTTTTTTAAGTTTTATTATTTATTTATTTGTTTGTTTATTTATTTAATTTTTTTACATTAAAGTTTATTGGAGTGACAAGTGTTAGTAAAGTTACACAGATTGTTATCTCATTTAAACACTGACACAAGTGTTATCAAATTGCACGTATCTTTTGGCGACTTGCTTTTTGCTCTCGGTATCACACTCAAGATTCAGTCCTGTTGACACAAGTTCACTCTTCTTCATACATACAGAAGGTGCCAAAAAAATGTATACACATTTTAAGAAAGGAAAAAAAACTATTAAAATTGTAGTACTCGATATGTACTGATAACAAAAGATGAATACAAGTCATGTGTATACCTTTTTTTGGCACCCCCGGTAGTATTCTATGGGGTGCCTGTATCGCTATGTATCTATCCTAGGGGTCACTTAGAATGTTTTCCGTTTTTCACTATTACGAACAGTGTTGCAATGAACATCCCTAACCTGCTTCCTTGTGAGATGGTAGCTTCTTTAGAAAGACAAGATAGACTCCCAAGAAGAATCTTCAACCAGGAAGAAAGGGGTCAGTCACCAGTTAGCTTAGGAGAAGAGGAGCATATTTAGAGAGGATACTCTGGATACAGGGCACAATGCCAACACCCTAAGTTCTTGGTCTCAGCCTGGTCTCAGCCTAAGTACTTGAGGGCCTAGTGGTTGGGCAGCCGGGAAAGCTCCAGAAATACTGACCACCAAATGAGTCAGGGTAGTCACCTTACTTTTTTTCAGTTCACATTGCTCATCTTTCACTTTGCATGTTTTCAGAACTTCAGGGGCAAAAACGCTGGAGTCAGATTGCCAGCCTTTGTTCCCTTTGGTCCATCACTTACAGGTTGTATGACCTGGGCCAATTATTCAGACTCTGGGTCTCAGTTCTGTATCTGTGAAATGGACATAGCACCTTCCAAAACCCTATGAAGTTATTGAAAGAATGAAACGAGATCGTCTACGTAAAACATTTAGTTAACACAGTGGCTGACAGAGAGCACAGAGCAAATCTTAGATCTAGAAATTGACGGGGATCAAATGACGATGGTGAGGGTGGCATCTCTTGATTGGGGGTCTATCTTTGGGCCATATTACTTTACCAACACCAAAAACGGATCATCAATGCCATTTTTCTACTAAAGCATCGTATCCCAAAGGAGGGGTATTTTGTGAGCATGCTAAAGAGAAACCCACTGTTTTTCAACCTGATGACATCATAGATCAGTTTGTTTTCTTCTTTCAGTGACATTGGGAATGTTATGTCGTGTTCCCAATATCTATTGGTGGTTGTAGATTCCTCTCTGGGTGTGGCCAGGGCACCTGGTATATCAATATTCAGAGCCTCGAATCGTTTGACTTCCATCTGATAGGGCCGTGGTGGGTTGGGGATTATCCATCAGGCCTGATGTTGGTAACGCCGCATGAAAACCCCTTCTCCCAGAAGAGGCAGAGCGTGCCCAAAGAAAATCCAGCACTGGTTACAAAACAGTCGTGTTTCATTCGTCGTAAAAGACATAAAACTTAATGAACAGAACTTCATGGCCAGGTACTCACCACAGCTAAGCCTGCTAAACAGTATTTCTTCCCCCTGAGTTTATTAAGCAATATAAAAAAAGTATCAAAGACATTCATTCTCCAGAAGGCCTCTAAGAGGCTCTAGGACTCACCTCTTCAGCTCTCTATCTGAATGGATTTGGGGCAGTGTGAGCTGAATTGCTTCCTGAAGGTTGACTGATTACCTCTCTCTTCTCTTGGGACCGCAGTTTTACTACATGGCAGAAATTTTGGAAACAAGAGAATTGAGATGGACTTTGTTAAAAGCCCAGACTTCCATGCTCTTTAAATGAGTGAAAAACACAAGGTGATCTGAAATGTTATCTGAGGAACACCTGGCAGACAGCATGTTTCTACACAAACAATAGTTTAAAAATACCCTTTACCCAGCTGCTGTGTGACTGTTGTCTTCATGATCATTTTAGAAGGGGTGGTTTGAGATCAATTAGATTCTCTCATGTGGGAATCTGACCTGAGACACACAAGTAATGTGTTGAGTCACATTCATGGTTAAGACCTGGAATGAGGGGCCATGGGCTCATCTCCTGCAGCTGCCCCAGCCTGGTTTAATTCTCTCTTCTTTTCTGTGAGTACGCCACCATCTTTCCAGTATCATGCCTCTCTTTATATTTTTAATTTTTTTCCTTAAACTAATTTGAACTTGGTTTCAGTTGTTTGCATCCATTAGGACCTTGAGATAAACAATTATAAGAAGGCATCTTCTCATTACAATGAGAGAGAAATTTTTTTTTCCTTCTCAGGAAGTTTGCCAGTAAGAGAAGCAGCGCAGCTTCAACCATCACAAAGAATTTCATCAAAATTTCAGTTCCAATTTGAAAAAGTCACGATTTGAACAAAAAGATGGGGGAACAAAAAGATGGCCCGTTTCATAGGCAAATGGTCAATTTCCAGTCCTTAGTGACTTCTAATACCTGGTGACACCAAATGCCACCACAGCCCAAGGTATTGCGGAAAACCAATTCTTCAGCTAATTTCTGATCACAGAAACAAAGTGCCGGGAAGAAAGGGGCCTTGTGATGGGCCTTGTGGACCATCTGTGAAGGCAGCCGCTTGCCGTGAGCAGGAAGGCCAACAGATCAGCAGATCAGACTCGGGAAGTATTTTGAAAATTAAACCCAAGGTCACGTTGAGGACTAAATACTAGGTGCGGTTATAGCCCCTCACTTCAAGCAAGGCATTGTGGGGTGAATAGGCTAATAAATGTGAAAAGGTAAGGGAGTTCATAAAATCAGAAACAAGCACGATTTTGTGCCCCCAATTTTAAGGTTCTAGACTTAGGGGGTCATCTCTTGAAGCCTGGAAGAGATTGTTTGGGGGCGGCTAGAAGGAAGCCCTACTTTTCACTCTGTAGGGAGTAAACTCATGGAACGCACAACCCTGAGAGCTGGTACTCTCCAAAATAAGAGGAAATAGTGGAAAATAGACGCATACAAGTAAGAGCCCCTTCCAATATACAGACACATAGATATACATACATACACTTGCGCTCACGCGCACACACACACACACATACACACACACACACCGCACTGAGTAGAACACACCATTGATTTAGCCCAGAATAACATGGCTTGCTCCCATTTTAAATTAATGTTGGTGTTCCCCTGCAGGGAACAGAAAGTGTTTAGGAGACTACTCTCTTAATAAGTATCATTGAAGATCAAGGAAGATGGTGGTACTCTTATTTTATAGGCATATAATTGAAGATGATTTAATTTTTAAAACACTATACCTTTACAAATCATTACAATAGTAACACAGTTCACCACTGACAATTTAAAAATAAGAAGTCTAGAAAGGAAAAGGAAAATTACCTGTAATGTCACCACCCAGGTAGCCTCGACGTCCCAGCCTTGGTTTGTGTTCTCGTCTATCGTTCCACGCATATACACAGAGATGCACAGTTTTTAAAAGAGAATTGAGACCATATTCTGTTTCAAAAGTATTTTTTCATTTAACATTATGTGATCTATTTTTTTCTCGTGTCTTTCATTATTTTTGCACAACAGGTTCTTTTCCTCACCACGTAGCAGACCCCACACTCATTGTACCGAACCACACTGGCCTCTCCTCTGTTCCTCATTGTAGTAAGTTGAACTGGTGCAAAAAGGTACTTCTCACGAAGTTCACGGTACTGAGGAGAACTGGACATGGAAAGGCAGGTCCACCGGCCAGGATCTCAGAATGTGACCTTATTTGGAGCATGGGTCTTGGTAGATGTAATTAAGGTAATTAATTACATCTTAAGGTAATTAATTACATCTTAAGGTAATTAAGATGTAATTAAGGATCTCAAGGTAAGACCATGCTGGATGAGGGTGGACCGTAAATCCAGTGGCAAGTGTCCTTGCTTATAGGAGACAGAAAAGGAGATGACACAGACCCTGGAGACATGCCACGAATTGTCAACAGCCACCAGAAGCTGGGCGAGAGGCATAGGACAGATCCCTACGATAAGACGGACAGGGTGGTATATTGTAACTGTGATACTAAATCTTCTATTTTGAGATTTGGACCTCTGGTAGAATTTGATTTAACAAGTGTAATTTAACTTGAGACTTTTTGAAAGCTTTTTTTTCCCTTTTCTTTGCCATCTTTCCACTACACCTTAATGACTCTGTTTACTATACTTTTACTGTGCTTTCCAGTTTCAATGGCTCTATATATTTCAGCCTTGCATGCCTGTCCTAGGGATTTGGGAGAGGTTTTTGCATCTATATGGGATTAACTCCTGGCTCAATTTAAATTTACATAACATATGCAAAGGTTGATAACCAGTTTAACTCCACCTTCCCCAACCCCAACAGACAAAGCTGAACTCGAAGATCCCAAAACAGGCTGAAGCAATTTACATCCTGGTTGGAAAATATAAGACTTCAGATGAAACAAAAACTTCCAAGCAATAGTCTCCAGCAGACTCTGTCCAGCCAACCCTCCTCTTTAACAAATCTTCCTTTTGTGTCTCTACCTGCCTCATGAATACTTTCACAATCCGCGAGCAAGCAGCCATGACACGTCAGAGCCACCAGAAGAAACCAACCCTGCTAACACCTTGCTTTGGATCTCTGGCCTCCAGAACTGAGAGAGAATATATTTTTGCTGTTTTAAGCTGCCAAGTCTGTGGTAGTTTGTCAAGGCTGCCCTAGGAAACGAATAGGCCCACACACACCAAAGTCACCTCAGGGCCTTTGCACGTACCATTCCCTCTGCCTAGGACGCCATGCCCCTGGATTTTCATATTGTTTGCTCTGTCTGGTCATTCATGGCTCACCTCAAGGCCACTGCCTCATAGAGACCTTCCTAGGTATCCCATCCCCACTCCCTTTTTAGCCTGTCTCCCTACTTTGCTGTCTTCCGGATACTCATTGCTACCCCAAGTTCCCTTTCCATTCATTCGTATACTCTTCTGTCTGCCTCCTCACTTTGAATGTGAGTTCTTGGAGAAGAGCGGCTTGGGCACCTTGTCCATTGTTCTAGTTCTACCAACCACCCCCAGGGCAGCGTCCAGCACGTATTTGGTGCTTAATTCACAAAAGCTGATGGAATTGCTTGAACAAATGAATGAATGTGAGTCGCTGGTTCTGAATAGATTGGAATTTCACAGCCAGGCTCCCTGCTGACTCAACGTGTCAGAGACTGGGGAATCCCTACTTTCCTCTGAGCTCATCTCTGCCTCCTCTTCCTTTTAAGTTGGTGAGCTCTGCTTTTAACTTTCTACCTCTAGGAATTGATTGGAGAACCAGATAAGCAAAGTCCTCCGAAAACATGTAAGAAATTCGGAACTGTCCTACCTTCCTTCACTGACTGCCATTCAACTGAGACTAGGAGTCTGAATATCTACATTTTCCATCTGCATCTAAGTCAGAATGTCAAAGCAAGCCTCATCTTGCTCAAGAGTCAAGGAGGGACAGAAGCTGGAAATGAAAGCATAACAGAAACTTGGACCGATCACAGTCTCAAACCAGTACATCTCCTTTCCCTCCTGGAGCTGGGAACTGAAACTATTCCATAGGAAGTTCTTTCTTCCCCTCTCTATGCAAAAATCCCAGTCTGACCTGATTCCTTTTTAAATATACAAATAGTAACAGCAATATTCACCAAACTCTAAATAAAATGGAAAGTGCTCTTGTAATCCTGTTTGGAACTACCCTTCTGAATTAAATGTGTTTTATTTGTCCCATTCTAGTCCCAGTGCATATGGAGTTTTTACTTAACTATCTTGTGTGGCAGCTCAGCGTCCGCGTTGTTTCTTACTTGACAGTAGACGGCATTTATCTACCAGGACACAGTTCACAACCCATAAAGGTCCCTGCTTAAGTAAGAAGTCCCTTTCTGTGAACCGTCACCCAGACACATGCAACACCAGACTGTGTGTCTCATATCAAAGTTTATTGAAGTGGTAGATTTTTTTATTAAGTACAGAAACACGGGCAAATGAAGCGGGAGGAGGCCTCTTCCTTAACCACTGGGCAGCATGTCCCTTTTAATGATAAAAGCAAACACAGATGGGAAGCAGCTCTTTTCCCTGAAGCCTTTTTAACTGTTCAACTGTCAAATTAGTGTCAACAAGAGAGAAATGGATTAGTTGCAGGTTGGGGCACAAATGCCATTTCCTTTCCCTTAGCAACACTGCTTGTTTGGCTCAGTACCTCTCGGGACTGATTCCCTTCTTACCAGCACTGGAAACTCGGCCACTCACCAAAGGTCATGAGTCTCTTTGTCTAGTCCGTTCCTGCTAACACTTGGCTAAAAGATGAATCAATCCCACGGAACCCAGGTGACCTACTGGCTGGTATAATGATGCCAGGGCTCCCTTCAATTAACGATAACGCCCCTCCAGTCACTTAGCTCTGCTTTTCCCAGCTGGAGCCGCAAACAGGCTTGGCATGGCCCCGGGAGCTGAGAACCATCTGAGGCTCAGGCAGGTGAAGGAAAGAGTCCCATGAATCACACAGGTACCGGTGGATAGCTCTGGCTCCAGCTCCGCTTGGCAGAAACGTGGACGGCTTTGCCATTTTCAGTTCTGCAAGTGTCTGAGATGGAGTGGAAGTTTCAGATGCATAGAAACTGTATTCTCCATTCCTCCAAGATTTCTGTGTGACAATCTGCAACCACGCGGCCCACTCTGCAGCACCGCTTCTCTAAATCGGATTCTCTGAATCTGGAAGTCCCAGAAAACCTCAGGCCGAGTCTAGTGATATTACTGTGTGCTCCAGCCCAACTGTTTCTTCAGAGATCTTGGTTTTTGGTGACAATCTCCCTTCTTGGCGTGGTGGTTCTAACGAGAGGCTGGAGTCAAATACGAGGGGCTCCATGGCTCACTGGGGTTGGCCATTATAGCCCCTGGAACACTACTGCTCACAGTCAGATCCCCCGTGAGCTCCACGCTTGTGGTCCGGTTATTATCTAGCCCCTCCGGTGTCTTCTTCTTCCGGAGGCAGCGGTTGATCAAGGTGGAGAAGAAGTTGGGGAAAGATGGGCTGGAGAAGTAGTACACCAAAGGGTCCAGCATGCTGTTCATATAGGTGAAGCTGAGGGTGATGAAAAACGCCAGGTCGACTGAGCGATAAATGTCACAGTTCTTCGTCCCCATAGTGTGCAGGAGCCAGAAAATACGCATGCGCACAGCCACACTGGGCAGGAAGCATATGACAAAGACCACAGCCACCACCATGATGAAGTTGATGGCCTTCTTGATCTTGGCGTGCCTGTCCATTTGTCTCTGCCGCAGGCTCCAGACGATCCTGACCGTGCAGAACAGGATGATACCCAGGGGCAGGAAGAACTCCAGGAGGAACATGGCATCGTGCCACCTGAAGGTATGACAGATGGTAAAGCTGCTGCACAGATTGGCATCGCGATTCCGGATCATCATCTGGTTGTACAGGAGGTGAACTGTCAGGCCGATGGTGAGGGCCCACAGGAGGCAGGAGACGATGACCGCAGTTCGATTGGAGATCTTGTTCAGAGCGTGGTGCGGGTGGACCACCCGGAAATACCTGTCCACGGCCACCACGGTCAGGAAGATGATGCTGCCTTGGCGATTCATGGCCAGCATGAAGAGCATCAGCCGGCAAGGGATGTCCCCGAACTTCCAGTCCCACTTTCTCACATAGTTGTCCGTCAGGAATGGCAGGCAGATGATCAGGAGAAAGTCAGCCACGGTCAAGTTGAACAGGAAAATCCGGCTGGATTTCCAGGACTTGAGGTGGAAGCAGAAAATCCACAGGGCAAGGCCATTGCCCAGAAGCCCAAACACGAACTCCAGCACCAACACCGGAGGCAGGACGTTGGCAATGAAGTGGTCCCGGAACACACAGCAGTTCTTGTTGTGGATCTCCAGAAAATGAGTCTGATGGTGGTACGGGTTCATGAGTGGGTAGCGTGGGGCCCCAGGAGCGCCTCACCTAGTGAATGCTCAAGGAAAGAGGTGTGTGTCTGTGTGGCGAACGTGTGGTTCAGTGTCCGCCTTTATGTCATGTCGGAGTGTTGAAACAGATGACTGAATGGTTACCAGGAAACTACGAAATCGCAAAAAAAAAAAAAAAAAAAAAAAAGAAGCCAGCAAGGCTCTTATGCAACCTGCTGTTTGCATAAACAAGTAATAAAAATCCCCTGGCCAGACAGGAACCCGCAAAATTTTCTAAATGTAAAGGATAAGTTTAGGCAAGCCGACTGTCATGTGTGAATTACTGAAAGGTGGAGGGCATCCCACGTATGCAGAGTACTTCATGTTGGAAAATTAATTCGTTGTCATGTGGTTGGCTTACATAGTGAGCAAAATAGCAGATGCAATAAATAATAACTTACTGTGCTAAACAGCATGGCTTTCCAGAAATATTAAGAATGAGTAGGAAATGTTAGCGTGCATATGATTTAGGAAACAGCAAGCATGTTATTTCTTTTGGAAAGGCCGAGAGATAGTAATTGTCTATTTTATGAGGAGAGTGTGTTGCACTTGTTCCCATGCCATCTTCTCTGTACAAATGTGGCTTGCTTTTCCACACCAGAACTGCAATTAATCTCTCGTGAGGGAAAGAAAGAAAAAAAGCAACTTGAGAGCAGCATAAAATTTCATAAGATGTCCGAAAACTTGAACCTAGTTTGCATTGCCAGTGGTATGTTACAATAAGTTGGGGTTTTTGTTTGTTTGTGTTAGATGTTGATATGTGTCCATGCTTTAGTGACTTATGTTTAAGTACATGATTTTAAAAACATTAATAAGCTTTATTTTTTAGAGCAGTTTTAGATTTACAGCCAAATTGAGCCGAAAGTGCAGAGCTTTTCTGTACACTCCCTGTTTCTCCCGCCACAAACTTCCCCACTAAGTATGTGATATTTTAAAATCCCCATTTTTGGAAAACTAAACTCAGAGGAGAGGACTTAAGAGGACTTCAAACTCTGCCTCCCAGCAGGTCACCATTTCACGCATCGTTTCTTTGCTTTCCAGGATAATTGGGTGTAATTCTACAGAACAGTTCTACCCTGTGATATTTGAGTCTATTGAATTCATGCTTTTGCTAGAGGTTTCCAAAGTGTGTTGCTTCTACTTTGAGTTAGAAATAAGAAATTTGTTTCTTCAGTTGCACACCCAGGTTCGCTACTAGAGGTTTGTAAACTCTTGACAGTAGATTAGTCAGGATGATTCTTATCGAATATTCGACTGCCATGGGAACCAGACATACTTGATGATGAAGGCAATGTTGGCAGCTACGCCCCAGGGAGCTTCCTGTGTGTCAGACCCCACACTCAGTGCTTTAACGACGGTGTCTTGTTTTACCCTGACTGCGGTCCGTGAGGTAGTGACTAGGAGTGATTCCAGTTTCAAAATGAGGAAAGTGAAGCTCAGAGAGGTTGGTCATATATGGAAGGCGATGGAGCTAATAAGAGCAGAGCTTGCGAGTGGATCTGGCACTGGTTTCAAAGTCTGTCGCTAACCATCACACACACTACCTCTTATGATGTTATTGCCTCATCTATAAAGCCGCCCTGGATTGAGGTCACATTACGTGGGTGTCTTAAGGCTCTAGTGAAATGACTGGTATTTGTTTCGGGTCCTTGCCGCTCATAAATATCATGTTTCCTTCTGGGATGAATGTAGACTTGCCAATGGTCTTTATAAAGTAATCCTAATGGTCTATTAACTAAAAGTCAGAAAAACCGATTATTAACGAGAGTTCTTTCTGGGAGCTAACATTGGCCAGGGACCCTCCCTTTCTAAATTGTACAATATTTGGTTTCTTTTTTAAACAATAGTCCTGGATAACATTAGAAAAGCAGAACAATAAATATTGTTACATTAGAAAAAAGAGAAAAACTGGAGAGGCTGGTAGCTTGTTCTGGATCCGTGAAGCCTTTTAACCCCTATTCTTCCTCATGTGTGTACTGAGGAATTAGATGACCTTCAGACTTCCTTCCAGCTCTTTCCCTTCTCTGAGTATGATTCTAAACCAAAGTTCACATATACTCAGGCAGAGTATAAATTCTGGCTCTCCTCCCAACACACACACCCTGCCCCTGGATTCTGGTGCCTGCTATGGAATTTCCCTTCTTCCCACTGCACCGTGGGCGTGTTTTGTCTTATGTGTGTCCCTAATTTATGTATTTATTTATTTTTCTTACTAGTGCATGAGTTGTACAGAAACTTGTTACTTGTTATAATGAGTCATTTTAATGGCTAAGGTAGTGAGCTGAGGCAGTGATTCCACTAGGTTTTGTGAAAACTCCACTTAAAATCTGACTTCCACAATTAACTTGACCCTCCATGCCCACGTATCTTTTTTTCCCCCGCTCCTCCCCCGCCTTCAAGCCGTAGTTTCTCAGTCTAGTTGTGTAGGACACAGCTCTCTGGCCCATGCTAGCATTTATGAGCCTTGCGCTCCCTCCGGCTGAGGAGTGGGTTGCCAGTCGTTGGTTGGCCGCTCACAGCAGCTCACGGCAGCTCTCGCCGCTGCCGGCCACTCACGCTGGCCACCGGCCACTCACGCTGGCCACCGGCCACTCCTGGCGGCACACAGCAGCGAGCGGCAGCCCACTCACGGCGACCTCTGGCCGCTCACAGCAGCCCAGCTCCAGGGAGAGCCGCTGTTCACAATCTTAGCTGTAGAGGGCGCAGCCCACTGGTCCATGTGGGAATCGAACCTGCAACCTCGGTGTTAGGAGCATGGGGCTCCAACCACCTGAGCCACCGGGCCGGCCCTGTGTATCTTATTACCCCTTGAATGTGTGCCACTGAACTGGATGGAACCATTTTTATTTTTAGTTAAAAATAATAGTAGCTACCATATATCAGCAGTTCGCTCTGTGTCAGGCGCGGTGTCATGTAACCTCATGCATTCTCACAAAAACCCTGTGAGTGATGTGCTGATGTGATCATCTTCCCCATGGTACAGATCAGAAAAGCAAGGCTTATGGAGCTTAAGTAATTCACTGTTTGTATTTGAACTCTCATTCTTTGCTCTCAAGGGTCTATGAGTGGGCTAGGCTCAGCTGGGTGGCTCAGATGGCAGCTAGATTCAAGCAGGACGCCGGGGTTTTCCTCCCTCTTCATACAGTCTTGTGTCTCTCTATGTGGCATCTCTATGTGGCATCTCCACACAGCCTCGTCACACGTTCTCTCCACAGGGTAGGCCAGACGTCTCATAAGGCTACTTACTTAGGGCTTCCCAACTCACACAAGCAGACCTTCTTCACAATGCCTGGGCTCAGAAATTTCAGAACATCACCTCCACTGCATTCTGTTGGTTAAAGCAAGTCACAGAGCCAGTCCATACTCCACTGAGAGGGGCCCCATAAGGTTGGGAGGACTGGAAGCAGAGCTCATTGGTGACGTTGTAGGAGACTTGCCCCTGCAGATGGCAAGTGACATTGAGTTGGGACACGAGGCTAGTGGGAAATAACAATGGAATCTACCTTTCAGCCCTACTCAGCACAAAGGTCCATAGGGGCCATGTGTACTCTCTGAAATACAGGAAGCTCAAGAAGTGCATAAGTAATAAAGATGTAAATATACGACAGTTGAATTCCATCCAAGAAAATCGTGGGAGAGAGATAATTAGAACATGATTAATTACCAAATTAATGGCAAGGTCAGAAATTGCAACAGTTCGAGTATAGGTAGTTAACCTTTATTTACTTCCTTGAATTAACGGCTTATTTTGATCCTCTTATTTTGAGACCTCTAGACTTAAACTGACGATGGTGAGGTACGAGGAAGCAGCTGATACTGACTGGCAGTGGCATATGAAAAGAAAGGAGAAGGGTATTTCAGGGTTTTGAAATATAGTGTTGAATTTAATGTTAAAAACCTAAGGGCAAACCAGAATAACCAAATAATCTTGAAAAAGAAGAACAAAGTTACAAAACTCACACTTCCGGATTTAAACACTTACTGCAAAGCTACCGTAATAAGACAGTGTGGTCCTGGCTGGCATAGGGTGGACTATAGAACAATATGGTAGAGAGTCCGGAAATAACCCCCGCACTTCCAGTCAGCTGGTATTTAAAAGGACGCTAAGACAAATCAATGGGGACACGAGTGTTTTTCATAAATGCTGCTGGAACAACCAGAGGGCCACGTGCAAAAGAATGAGGTTGGGCCCCTTCCTTGCACTGTACATAAAAATAAACTAAAAATAAATCACAGACAGACTTAAATGGAAGATGTAAAATTCACATGTAAGAGTAACAGTAAGTAAGTCTTCATGACCTAGGCTTAGGCAAAGCCTTCGTAGGCACAACACCAAACACGCACACAACAACAAAAATTGTCACTTAACAGGAGTAGTTTTTTTGTTTGTTTTTTTGTTTACAAAAAGAAGGAAAAATGTTTATTAAACAGGCAAGACAAATAAGAGCCTGTTGGCAACAGTGTGGAAGGAGGCTTTTCATCCACTGTTGCTGGGAGTCTGAGTTGGTTCAGCCTTGTTGCTGGGCAATGTGGTGGTACCTATAATGATTATAATATGAGCTAATACAAGATAATAATAAGAGCTAATAGAAATAGTGCTTGCTGCATGATGAACACTGTTATAGGTGCCTTATACATCTAAACTCAGTATCACAACCACCCTTTGGGGCAGGCACTACTCTTGTCCCCATTTTACAGACAAGGAAAGTAAAGCATTGAGAGATTCTGGAACTTGGCTGAGGTCGCCCAGCTAGTAAGTAGAGGAGATAGGATTTGAGCCCAGATAGTCTGGCTCCAGGATTGTGTTCTCAGCCACTGTGCGTGCCGCCTCACCCACGATACCTGTCCTTTGACCCAACAATTCATGTGTAATAATCTAGCTTCCCAAAACTCTGGCACACGTGTCCGAAGATATATCATTCAGAATATTCACCATAGCATGGTGGCAATAGAGGAAAATTGGAAATAATTTACACATCTGTTAAAAAGCCATTAGTAAATAAACTGTATGTGGTTTGTTTAGACAATGATATATAGTTAAAAACAATGAACCTGATCTCTGCTGATGTAGGCAGCTATTCATGATAAAAACTACCTTGCAAAACTATGTATGTCAATCTTTACTGTATATACATATATGTGATATCCTGCTTCAGCAAAACATTACCAAAAACCCATTATCTGTGTGCAAGTGTGTCTATACCCCAAATGTTACGTCGCCACTTCTAGGAAATGAGATTAAGAGGAATGAAAGGAAGACGTTTGCTTCTTACTTTATAGATGTGTGTGTTCTTTGAACTTTTTTTTTTTTAATTGGGGAAGGAGCACAGGACTCCATCGGGGAACAGTGTGTACTTCCAGGACTCCCCTCTAAGTCAAGTTGTTGTCCCCCCAATCCCAGCCGTGGAGGGTGCCGTTCATTCTCAAGTTGTTGTCCCCTCAGTCCTAGCCGTGGAGGGCGCAACCCGGCTCCAGGTCCAGCCTGCAGCCGCCAGCGCAGGGGGCGCAGCCCACCATCCCCTGCGGAAATCGAACCGGCAACCTTGTGGTTAAGAGCTCAGCGGCAGCTCAGCTCAGCTCAGCTCAAGGTGCCGTGTTCAATCTTAGTTGCAGGGGGCAGAGCCCACCATCCCCCACGAGACTCGAGGAATCGAACCGGCAATCTTGTGGTTGAGAGCACACTGGCCCATGTGGGAATCGAACCGGCAGCCTTCAGAGTTAGGAGCATGGAGCTCTAACCGCCTGAGTTACCGGGCTGGCCAGTTCTTTGAAGTTTGAACAAAACATACATGTGCCTTCTGTAATTAAAGAAGTTTAATTCTTTTTTAAAAAAGAAGGGAATCTGAAAGGCTAGTTACCAATCTTCTGTCCAGAAGGGTTGAGAACACAACCTTTTCTCCCCAGATTTCATGGTTTGTCATCTGACCAGGTTGTTGCAGCCCTGCCTGGCCTTTTCATTCCTGTCTCATCGATTTCCTACAGTTCCCACTCCGCCGTCACCACTCTCCTCTCTAACTGGGACACCTTTTCCCATTGAGTCATCTAGTTGCCTCCTGTCCATCCTTCACAGCTAAATTCAGGAGTTATTTTCTCTGAAAAGCCTCCTCCCACCCCCTACCCCAGGATTAAGGGCCCCTGGGTTCTCCTGCAGAACTCTATGTTGACCACTTTCAAAGCAGTTACCCTGAATGGTAATTTTATTTTTTCCTCGGTCTCTGCAATAGAGTGGTCAGGGGATATGTTTTTCATTGTTTCTCCACTGTGTCCAGTACAGAGCTGGTGCCTAATCAATGTTCCTTGAAAGAAGGAGTGAATGAATGAATGAATCTTCACAAGGAATAAAATATTGACCCCCTTCCCACTTCCAGTGCTCATCACTGGCAGCTAAATCCAGATGAGGCCCATATGTGAGGCCACGGGTTTATTCCATCTGACTGTTTGTATATGTAGAGAGATGGTCCTAGCTTCATGGATGAGCTCAGAAGGGTCCTGTGGTTAGTTTCATGCTCTGCGGTCACCACCTTGAAATGCTTAATACTTTTTGAGTAAGGGATCTTGCATTTTCCTTTTGCATTGGGCCCTGCAAATTACGGAGCTGGTCCCAAGCCATTTATGCACTCACTGTGATGACCTTGTCTTGAGTCATGCTGGATTAGAAGTGAATTTGAGTCTGGGGATTAGAAGACTCAGAAGGCAAGCAAGTTGAGACCAGGCATGACAAAGTGGCCAGGTGCCCACCTTGCTGTAGCAAGGTTAACAATTGGCTTAACCCTTTGTGCCCCAGAGCTCTAATCCCATCTAAGCAGCTCCTGTCGTTTGGGGACTTCAGACCCTACCTTAACCGTTTCACTTTTAATAAAGGGTAAAGAAACCATTCTGAGACCAGACCAGAACTAAAATTTTTATACTGTCAGCACCAATAAAAGGTACCTCTTATTCTGTATAATTCCTATAGAATATATGGTCTCATATCCCTTCTAGCTTTTATGTTACTTTTCCTGAAAGAGAAAGAGAGAAAACATTTTCTTTTAAGTGATTACACTTTGCTATTCCAGGTAGTTTCAACAAAGCTGTGTCAACGAAACTACGCTCTTCTTTACAATTTTTGAAGAACACTTCCTAATAAGATTTCTTTTTCGTCATGTTCTATGAATTTAAAAAGGGAAGCAAAATTAGTCATGACGGTGTTTGGGGTTTTGTTTCATTTTTCTTTCGTTTTGTTTGTTCTTGCTGTTTTTTAGTGAAAACTGCTGCCTACCATGAGCTTCAGGATTTTTTTAGACTTTTTTCCCCGGGAAGATAAAGTCTTCCGAGTCATTTAACATAGAGTCACACATCGGACAAGGAACTGGCTTTAGGAACCCAAGTTTATTAAGATGGAGCAACAAAGGAGCAGCCCAGGAAAGAATTAGATCGATTATATTTTGCTATTCCAGGTCGTTTAAACAAAGCTGTGTCATTAAACAAAGCTGAATAGCATTAGAAGCAGTAGTGTGTGTTTTCACAGATTTCTCTCAGGATGACATATGCTTCTTTGATGCTAATAATCCTGGCATTCACTCCTCCACGGGGCAGCTGGGTTGCAGAATTCAGGTAGTGACTGTGGAGCAGCTGTGAACCCCGAAGGAAATTACTGCGGTGCCTCAGTATCTTTATGTGTAAAGCGTGTTAACATAAAAAGCCATAATGTGGAGTACTTACTGCCAGACACAGTGTTTAATGCTGTTCGTGCACTCATTCAAGTGTCTACTGAGTACCTACTACGTGCAGGCACTGGGGATATGACCGTGAGCAAAGTCCTCCATGCATCTGGATCTTGAATCTGCCCAACGGGCTTTTGAAGTCAATACTATTGTTACCTCTGTTTGACAGATGAGGAAATTAAAACTAAAAGTGGTTAAATAAAATTGGCTTCCAGATCACACGTCTAGTAAGTGGCTGAGTTGGGATTCATACTTAGATTCATCTGAATTTCCACAGCCCGTGCTTTTCATCATAGGCTGTGCAGTGAGGGGAGTTTTGAGGCCAAAGAACCAAAAGCTTTTCATCATAGGCTGTGCAGTGAGGGGAGTTTTGAGGCCAAAGAACCAAAAGCTAATGAGGTCCTTACGTGCAGAGAGTACCCTGGGAATTTGAGAAAGTGTAAATAGAGGTGCCAAGAATGCCTCTCCCCACTTTCGGCTTGAGGACTGAGCAAAGGTTGGCTTGGAATCATTCTCCCTCATCCTCGGCAGGGCGGCCTGTCATTTCATAGAATCGTCTGGTTTGGAGGGTTCCAGGTACGTATGTGAGAGACTCGTGTATAAGGGACACTTACTTTTTCCACCCTTTGGTGTTTGTCCAGAATCCTGCAATAAGGAAAACACTGGTGTTTGCAGAAACTGGTCTAAAAACTATATGTGTTGAAAAAGGTGAAGGTTAATTAACCTCTCTGTTTGCCTCCTCTCCAAAAAACTTTGCTGTCATACAAGAGTTGACTAATAAGCTTCCAGGTAAAAGGGACATGGCACAGTGCCTGGCACAGAATATGAATTCAGTAAATACAAGAATGAATGAATGAATGAATGAATGAATGATTTCAACTCATGAATAAGTTCAACATAACAAGCAGGTGAAAGCAATTACTCTGGACTCCGCACTTCCCAAAGGCCAGGGGACATTTTCAAGCACTCAGCTCCCACTGGAAAAATCAGGGCAGGTAAACATATCCCTCAGCATGTTCTCTGAAATGCCAAGACTTGCAGAAGAATGTGGAGCCCAAAAACGGTCAGAGCAGATTGTTTTGCTGTCATTCTTCTTGGGCTACTGAGAAGTCAAATGAACAGAGTCCCCTCCACCACCCCACACACACCAGATGGAAATCATGGGAATCAAGACATTCCAATCTACAGAGCCTCACTCAGCCTGAAATAATAGTACTGACTTAGTCCGGTTTCTGTTTTCCAGGACAAGTAATGATTTAAGGTCAGAGGATAGGAAATACTGATAAGTCATTAAATTCACTAACTCCCCCCCCACCCCCCCAGGATAAGACCGGTTTAAACACTTGTGCCTATTTACCCAGCTGGTTAAAATTACACTGGAGCCGAGCTCTTCCCCTCCCACCTCCCACCCCCCGTCACACACATGCCTCTTGCCCCCTATCCTTGTAATAAAGATCATATAAACTCACTTCTCAACGGAGACCTTCCAAAAAGGCATCGTAGCCTGAACTTTGTTTCCAACAGAGTGAGAATAGAGTTGAGAAAGGGCAGCATTTCCAAAGCCCCTCAACCCCTCAGCATGAATTATTTCTAAGTCATCAGTCTGTCCTCAATTTTGTCTGTCTGTCTCAGTGCCGTTTCAACACATGTGGAGACCCCACGGCACATCAGATTGGCTTTGCAAGCTGTTTGCCACACTGGTGCAACTCTTGCGACAGAGGTTTGAAATCGGCGTCTCCTCTGGCCTCTGTGTCTTGGAGCGTCCTGGTCGCTTGGGTCTCAAACTGCGGATTTTGAGCTTGGTGTAGAATTTGGGGAATGAGGGACTTGAAAAATAATACACCAAGGGGTCCAGCATGCTGTTCATATAGGTGAAGCTGAGGGTGACGTGGAGGGCTACGTGGACAGAGGGGTTGCAGGCGCTCGAGGGCACCGTCCAGAGGAAATACAGCCTGGCTGACACGCTGGGCAGGTAGCACGTGACAAACACGGCCATCACCACCATAATGAACCTCATAGCCTTCTTCATCCGAGTCTGCCTCGCCAGCTGCTGCCTCTGCTTCAGGCTCCAAATAATCTTGAAGGAGCAGAACAAGATGATGCCGAGGGGCAGGAAGAACTCCAACTGGAACATGATGTCATGCCAGCCGTTGGCCGACTCCATGATGAAGCTCTCACAGGATATGGTCTTCTCTTGCACACACAGGTGGTTCTCCATCAAAAGATACAGGGTCCCCAGGATGACCATGGTCCAAAGGGCGCAGACGATGCCAGCCGCAGTCCGGTTGGAGATGGTGTTCAGCACGTGGTGGGGATGGACCACTTTGAAATACCTGTCCACGGCCACCACCGTGAGAAAGACGATGCTGCCCGCCCTGTTCATGGCCAGCATGAACAGCACTATGCGGCAGGGAATGTCCTCAAACGTCCATCGTCTATCTCTGCGGTAGTAGTCTGTCCGAAAGGGCAGGCAGATCATGAGAAGGAAGTCGGCCACGGCCAAGTTGAAAAGGTAAATAGTGCTGGGTTTCCAGGTCTTCATGTGGAAGCAGAAACCACATAAAGCAATGCCGTTGCCCAGGGCACCAAGCACAAATGCCAGGATCAGCAGCGGTGGCATCACCCGCGAAATGGGGTCCCCCTCAATGAGGCAACACGACCCGTTGTCCATGGTGGATAGAGGACAAATGTTCCGTGTGCCGGGCAAGCCCTGGAGTCCCCACAAAGACACAGGTGCTTATCTGAAGGCTGTCACTCACCCAGCTGCTATTTTTCTAACTTCTTCACCCTGGGATGTAGGTACCCACCGCACATGTGGGTGAATGCAGCCACAACGGAGAACAGAAACTTGAGCCAGGAAATGAGAGCCTCAGGGAAGTCCTTTCTTCAGAACTTGGGTCACAAGCTGCCTGTCTCCCCAACAGCCCAAGCATGTAGCACGGTAAGGCTTTGAAATGCATGTAATTTCGTGCAAGTGGTCATTTCTGGGAAGCGACCGGGAGGTCCAATGAGATTCATGCTGGAGAGGAGTTGTTGGGTCCGGCCCCAGAACGATTTTTATTTCCAGCCTCACTCTTTTCCCGCAGACTCTCTCTGTGCTGGAGAGCCGCAAAGCTACCCAGAAGGCATGAAAAGAGTTTGTTTGTCCTCCCTCCCGGAGGAGAAATACAAACATTTCCTGCAGCCAATCTGGGCCTCTGCGTTGCTTTCCTCCCTAACCTTTGCCTGACTGCCCGTCCTCTCCCTCATCCCATGGGGCACTCCCAGGCAGTGCCAGAGACCGAGGCTCAGAGCCATTTCCTGTGCCCACACCCCAAAACAGCCCTCAAAAATCAGAAGAGTCTGTGGAGGAAAAAAGTTCTAAAAACCGCATTTGTTGGGTGTTAGAAAACTTCTTTGAAGTGTTGCCGCCTCTCCTCCCCTCCATTCACACCTCCTACCCTTTGCCTCCTTCCTGGGATCCAAGCGACTAGTTGCACAACCAGCAAGACTGTGCGTCCCAAGCCATTTCTCATATGTCCGTCTCCATGAAACCGCCTCTGTGGGAGCCAGTTCCTCCCTCTGCTGTTTGCAAAAGAGGATTTGGCTCTGAGTTTCCCACTGGCTGTTCAAAGCAGCCAAGCAGCGGGATACACAGGTTTTTAATTTTAATTATGTGCTGAGCCCATTGGTGGGGACGCATAAGGGTTGGGGCCGTTGGTCCAAGAGTCTATCTCTAAAATAATCATGGGTAAAATTAGACTGCACCAAAGATCAGAGTCTGCTAAATTTTCCTGTCCTTTGACTGTAGAAGTGACTTACGTGCCCTGTGGCTTTCCAGCTCCCAGCTTAGGAGAGGGGTGAGGAGAGGGAGTGTTTTGGAAGCGTGCATGCCTTCTTCCGTTGCTGATTAAAACTAAATTCTTCCCTCTGAATCCTAGACTCCCAATTAGCCTGACAACATTCCCTACTCACTGCCCTTGCCCTAGCACCGACCACTGTCATCTCCTAGCTGTTGAAACTAGTCCATTCCCTGTAATTCCTCTCCCACACTACAATGTGATTTTTTTCTGAAGTACAGATATGATCAGATCCCTTTTTCCCCCTCACTTAACAGCCATCATTAGCTCCCTCCGATCTGCCAAGGTGATAGCTATATAGCCTGTGAGCCATATCTGGTTCGAAAACCGGTTCGATTTGGCCCACATGTTTAAAAAAACTAGGACTGTCCTAGAAAAAAACCTGTATTTCCAGCCTCTCCTGGGAAACTGGAAGATCTGGCCACAGTTGGCCAAAAATCCCACATAGTAACAATCGGCTAGAGCTGAGAGTAGCTGCCCCCTCGAGAAGGCCAAGAAGTCTCCATTTTGCCACAGCCCCCACCACTCCCTATTACCTGGTCAGCTTCACTCATTCAAATGCCTAATCTCTGGGATTTTGAGTTTGTCACCTCTGCTTTAGGTTAAAGATGGCATTCCTTGGCTTAGTATACAAGGCCCTTCACAGATGGTTCCCAAACTACCTTTCCTGCCACTTTCCTCCTCACTTGTTAGTCTCATAACTTCTAATAAATGTGTCCATCGAACGTCTACGTTTAGCTCCCCCACTAATCCAAGAGGTCCTTGAAGACAAAGTCCATTTTCTTGGCAGGAAGGGGATGGAATAAAGATCTGGATAACTAAGTCCTGCTTTTCATGAGAGCTCATAGCAGCCACTTTTATTGGGGGGAGGGGGACCTTCGTGATTCTCTAAGGAGGTGTTCGCTGTTGTAGGCTGTAGCACCCCAAGATGAGGCTGGCTGGGGAACTCTGAATACCTTAAGAAGGACAGGCTGGATTTTTCAGCAAATGGAAAATACTCTTCATCCGTGTTAGCAGATACCTCCAGATTCTTGTAAACACAAGGGCTTCCTTTTCTTGCGTGACTAACACCGGCCTTTCTTTTCCTCATCCTTTCTGTCTTGTCAAATATCCTTCCTCTCTATCTCTCTCTTTGACTGTAGAATTAGCTGGAAGGCAAAGGATTTAGGAATAAAACACATGTTTCTCTGAAAGTCTACTGTTGATAATGTGTAGGGAGGGAATAGGTGGGAAATCTTTTTTGCTGTGAACCTAAAACTGCTCTAAAAATATAGTCTTAAAAGAACTTATACCAGGTTTTATTACTGATCTTATTTTTATTCCTAGCTATTAATTACAGTACCTGATGCAAAGTAGAGGCTTTGTTGATTTAAAATGGTTTATTCACACCTGAAACTAATATATTATTCTATACCAAATCACTTTAAAAAAGTACATTAAAGTGTAAAAATAACATAAATAAAAATTAAATTAAATTAAGTGAATCCTCAAGGCGTTTTTGCTAGATGCTTTCAGGTTTCCCCAAATGAGAAAACTATTACCTGCCATCTGGAGCTCAGTTTTTAGGGGAGGAAATAAGACAAATACGTAAATAACAATAAAGCAAAGCAAACAGAATAAGGAGTTTAAGGCAATATTTTCCAAAATGTGGTTGACACACCCCAGAGAATAGGCAAAAATATTTTAGGTGACACAGAGTAATATACATACACATGTATTTTGACTTTATAGCTATGACTTTATTTTAATGTGTGTTTAAAAAACACACATTGGAGTTTTGTGAAAGAGAGTTGTGTGAGAGAGAGTTGTTAACATTTCTAGGGGGCAGAAATAGAAGGAACAGACATTCCAGACAAAATGCAGATCATGGAAGAAGTAAGGCAGGAGGGGGTATATGAGGAATATAGGAGGATGTTGACATTTGGAGTCTATTCACAGAACTGTAAGGAATAAAACAGGCCGCCACCGTTGAGTGGGGGCAGTTTTGCAGGAGACCTTGAATTCAGTGGCAATGGGGAGCCATTTTTTAGGTAAATAGTATTGTAAACAATTGTGTGAATAGTTAGTTGAAAGAGAGAATGGCAGTAACAGGAACAGGTTTTTGTTCCCGCCCCTCCCCTAATCCTGCAAGCCCTGAGGACACAGTACTGTCCCTTGTTGTCACTTGGGAATTCTGCAGGCTTGGAACCTGTGTTTTCTCTTTCTAGTGTGTTCCAACGGGAGCCTTGGTGGGGCTATTATCCAGATAACTGAAGCCCCACTCCCTTAAGCATCAACACTTTAAAAAGAAATTTCTCAAACCTCTTTTTCCGATTCCACACCAGAACCAAAGGAACTTAGTGCCAGCCACCAAATAGCTGAAGCCGTAAGCTTCGTTCCCTCTTCTTCCTCACTCCCCACCATCTCCACTCTGCTGGTCAGATGCCCTAAGCCTCTCCATGCCCACTGCAACCACTTTGGCTGGTCCAAGATTCTGGAGGAATGCAGCTGCCTCCTGATGGGCCCTCCTGCTGCCTGTGTTGCTCCTCCTCCAATCCGTTCTCTGAAACTCAACTCTGCTGTCATTACTCATCTGGTAAAATGCTCCAGTGACTCCGGGTTTGTCCTTAGTGGGGGAATTCAATATGGTTGACAAGGCTGCACAGAACTGGCCTCAACAGCTCCAACATGAGCCATGACTGTATTTAGTAACCAAAGACTGTCCTACAGGGACCGCTGGGGACACACTTCCTTCCCTCCTATAACTCTTTTGTCAGCATCAGCCTAGATCAGTGTCTTCCAATAGAACCTTCTACAAGGATGGAAATGTTCTGTAAGATACATGTAGCTTTTGAGCACTTGAAATGGGGCTAGTGGGAACTGAGTTTTCAGTATTAGTTCATTTCAATGAATTTAAAATTTAAAACCACTCGTGGTTACCAAATAAGAACCCCAGGACACTACGTCCTCTAACCCCCAAGCCTTCTGGGAATCTCCCTATCCGGTCTGGGTTAAGCCCTCCTCTCTGCACCATCTCTGCCACTCACATACCACGAAGTATTATAAGGGTTTACTTGTGTGTCCTTCCCCAGCTCCCCATCTCTGCAAAGACTAACACCGGGTCTGATTTAGCTTTGCATGCCCGGAACCTAGCCCAACACCTGCCATCAAGCTCAGTATGTCTTTAGTAAGTGAGTGAACTAGTGAACAAATGATTCCAGACCTTTGCAATTTACTTCTTCTGGCTGTGAGGATACAGCCCTGATTAGGAAGGGCTGGTTGAAAGAACTTGTGGACACACCAGCCAGGCTGACCCGGCATGCTCCTGGGCCCTGCCGTGCCAACCCCTCCGATATCTTATAAGACAACGTTCTCCATTATATGTGACAGGGGCAGGAAGTGGACACTTCTGTGGGGGCTGCCTGGCAGGTGTCAGGAGGAGGAACTGTCTGCGGTAGTATTTTAGAAAGACACATTTGTGTGTGCCTCCTTTATCCCCACATACTGCCACACTCACAACACTTCTGTCGTCAAGTGTGTGCGATATTTTTCCCACACTAAGCAATTCTCTGTGGCACCAACTGGGTGTCCTGTAATTCCCTTCAGTTCTGGCACCAACCAGAGTGAATGCAGACCCCACAGGTTGAGGGTTCAGTCCCACGAGACTGCTCCCCACTTCAGATGCCAGTTGCAAGATATGGGTCCCCAGGTTACCCACAATTTCTGCCTGACTTGGTTACCATTCGAGGTTCCCATGACCTCCCTCCTCAGATTCCGTCGTATGTTAGAACAGCTTGCAGAACTCAGGGAAACACTCACTTATGTTTACTAGTTTATCAAATAATAAAGAATATGATAAAGGATACAGATGAACAGCTAGATGAAGAGGTATATTGGGTGAGCTCTGGAAGGGTCCCAAGTGCAGGAGCTTCTGTCCCATGGAGTTGGGGTACGTCACCCTTCTAGTTCATGCACGTGCTCACCAACCCAGAAACTCTCATACTTTGGGGATTTTTATGGAGGCTTTGTCACCTGGGCATGACCCATCATTACTCCATTTCCAGCCCCTCTCTCCTCTCTGGAGAATGGGGGGTGGGGCTAAAAATGCCAAGCTTCTAATCATGGCTTGGTCTTTCTGGTGACCAGTCCCCATCTAGGAGACCACCGAGAGTCACCTCATTAGGATAAAAAATGCTTCAGGAGCTGACCTGCGCCCTCCACAACTAAGATTGAAAGGACAACACAACAATTTGACTTGGAAAAAAGTCCTGGAAGAAGTACACACTGTTCCCCAATAAAATCTAAAAAAAAAAAAAGATGCTCCAGGAAATTCTAAGGGATTTAGGAGCTCTGTGTCAAGAACCAGGGACAGAGACCAATATGTGTATTTCTTATTATTTCACAGGTAGAAACCCAGGGGCTGTGCTTCATCAGAATGCCTTTCCCAGCCAGGGGCCTGAGTATATGACTGTATTAGCTTCCTGTGGCCGCTGTAACAAATTACTGCAAGCGTGGTGGCTTGAAACAACAGCAATTTATTCTCTCACCATTTTGGAAACTAGAGGTCTGAAAGGAAGGGGTCAGCAGGCTGTGCTCCCTCCAGAGGCTCTAGGGAAGCATTGTTCCTTGCCTTTTCCAGCTTCTGGTGGCTGCGGGCTTTCCTTGGCTTGTCCATGAATCACTCCGGTCCCTGCCTCCGTGGTCCAAGGGCCTTCTCTGTGTTTTATAAGTACACTTGTCGGATTTAGGGCCCACATAATCCAGAATGGATCATTTCATCTCAGGATCATCGACTTAAATACATCTGCAAAGACTCTTCCCAAATAAGGTCATGTTTACAGTTTTGGGGGGTAAGGATGTGAATATATCTTTTGTGGGCAGCAACCACTCAACCCACACTGGCAACCTTTTCAACGTCAATGATTGAATCCTAGCGTTCCTTTCTCTATTTCAAAATGCTTTCTGCGGAAGGGAGGAGAAGAATTATTGACCAAATTTAAAGTCTAAATGATTTACCATATTTTTTGCTTGTTTCTGCTCGGTAGGGCTGCAGCCCAGGAGAAACCTGGGGGCCCGCAGGTTAAGTGGAGGGATGGGGATTGCTTCACCATGTGACAGGGAGGTCATCTTGAACTGACACACGCTCTGACAAGGAAGTTCCTTGCCATTTCAAAATGAGACTTAAAAATTGCAAACAATGGTTTTTTTCGACACAAAGTGCAAGAAAAAAAAAACAACTATAGATTAAAAGAGATTTACAAGATACATTAACCAACTTTTTGTAATCGGACTCAACTCCAACTGTGAAAGAGTATGAGACATTTGGGGAAATCCGATTGGCTAAGTAAGGATATTAAGAAATTATTGCTAATTCTTGTAGAGTGATAACGATGAGAACGTGAGAACGTGAGAACGATGTTTTGCCTGTGTTTAAAGGAAGAGTCCTGATCTTTTAGAAATAAATACTGAAATATGTGTCGATGAAATTATATGATATTTGAGATGTACTTCAAAGGAATCCAATAGGAGAGGAGGGCAGAACTAATAGATGAAGAATATATTTATTTAGAAGTCAGCTCATACAGCTTGGGAATAAATTGAGCCCTATTCCCTGAGTGGTTTTCATTCCTGGGCATCTCCGTTCACTGCTGTGTTGATTTCAGTTTTATGTATGGCATCTGTTTGGTAATTTATTGCTAATATGAAAGTATTAGAGTTTGAAATTTTATTTACTTGAACAAGTGAATATAGACAGATGGAAGGTGGGCCCTATGATTTTTCTCTTTGGACCAGGCCTTGATCTAAGAACTCCAAAATGCCTTCTTGAGTAGGACAGAAAGGAATTAAATGATAGCCCATTTAATCTGTCGTTATCCACAGCAACCTACCTTATATACGTGTTGTAATTAGTTGTGAAATTTATAAATTATTATAATGCTTTACATCCTTACATTCATTTTGAGGTTTCATCAACATGTAGATTTGTTTATGAGATTGTGCCTTGCTAGGGCATAAGATCCCTTCTGTGTGTCATAACAGGTCGGGGGGGGTGGGGAGGTGGGAATGTTGAGAAACATTGGGCTAGAACAGGTCTTAATAAACCCCTAAAAGGGCTGCCCTAACCCTAACTCCTTGTGTCCATCAGAACTAATTTGGAAGTGATACACCATACTTGCTTAAGCAAAAATGGGAATTTGCTGACTTTTATAACTGAAAGGTCCAGGGTTATCGCTGACCTCAGATGTGCTGGAATCAGGGATCAAACATGCTCCATCTCTCGGCTCTCCTTCATATTGACTTTATTCTCAGGTCACATGGGGGCAAGACGGAGAACTTGCCAGGAACTCTGTTGCATATCCTCTGAGACTCAAGTCCAGTGACAAAAAGAGAACCTCGTTTCTAGATGATCCCTCAGAAGTGTGCTGAGATTCACGCTGGTTGACCTAGCCTTAAATCAATTAATCATTGTTATGAGCAGGACTCAATGTGTACCTGTGGATGGAGGGTTGTGAAAGCCCAATCAGACCATATGGGTAGACCGTGGAGGAGAGACAAACACTTCCAAACCAAAATGGACCTGTTACAAAGATGCTAGAAAAGCAATCAATAAATATCCATTCCACCCCAAGCAACCATCTTGAAAATGCTCAGAAAGAATCAGATGAAAGAAAATGTCTGGCTAAGGGCCAATCCAGCCCCAAGCGTGGGGAAAAAATATATAACTCCATGATTTCTTGAGAAAATAGATCGTGTTATGACAAGGTGTCACTTGTGGTAAAAAGTCACTTCTAATTCAAGAAGCCTGGGAAACTCGTTCTCTTTCATAGAAGACGTCTCAGAAGGCAAGTTTCAGAATGTCTCCATGCTTCCTCTGAATGACTGGTTTTGCAACATTACTTCCCCATCGTCCTTTAGTCAGGTCTCACCTTTGCCCCCTTCCTTCAGGCATGCTTTGCTTGACTACAGGTTTCCCTTTTGTGTTAAAGGAAATATCTGACTTGCTGGTAGTGTTGTTTAGGAATGCATTCTGTAGTATCATAGAAAAGCCAACCGCATCGGTTTAAACAGATGGGGGGTGTTTGTCTTTCACAACAGAAGCCCCAGGAAGCAGGCAGTCAAGAGCTGATGTGGTGATTCAACAATGATATCAGGAACACAGGCTATTTATACATTTCTAGTCCATAATCCTTAGCATATGTATCTTTATTCTCAGGCTAGCCACTCCTGTTGCAAGACGGATGTATCAACCTTCTGGCTATGTTCATGATCCAATCAGAAAGAAGAGAGAGTAGTCAAGGCTTTTTTTTTTAAAATGCGAGGCTTTGCCTTTGTATGTGAGAAGTGTTAAATGATATATTCTTTTAAAGAATAAAAGCACGACTCGTATCCAATTATAAAATAAACGTGTGTCAAAGACTTTATTTCACTTGTTAATTAATAACGGAATCAATAAGATATTAAAAACAATTCAAAGAACTTTAAAACACACACACATACGAAGACACAGGCAATTGTTTATGCATACATAGGCAATCAGGAATGCTGAAATGAATTTACAAATAGAAAACTGTCAACAGAACGATACTTAATTGCAGCTCCTCCAGATACAATCCATTTGCATTTCTATGGACAAGAGCCAATTGCATTACTATTGGTTTTCTACAACTTGCAAAATTGTAAAATAACCCAGAGACAATGAAAGATGGAGATGACACCAAACAGAATGCCAGCGAGGACACCCAGTACTTTTTGTCCATTTAAAAATCTTTCAGTGTTTCCCGACAGAAGAGATGCCCTCTTCAGCATCTATCTGTATCTCATTGACCAGAACTGTGTCACTTAGCCACCTTTGGTGCAAAGGATGCTGGGAAATTCAGTATCTTTAACTAGACTCCTACTATCTCAAGTAAAATAGGATTCTGTTATTAAAGGAAGTCTGCCTCTCCTACACACCCACTTGATGTGTCAAGGACAGTAGTTTATTTAATCATTTTTAGCACATGTAAGTATGAAGTTGGCTGTAGTGGATGTCTGCTTTTGTTACGTTAGTACCACTCCCTCTTCTGGTCATAGTGCCTCAAATTTCCTTTGGGATGTGCCCTGCCCTGCTCTCCAAACCCAGCTCCAAAGGGGACACTCAACTCAGGGCTTGTCTAGTTACGGTGATTGATTTAGGAATAGACATGACTGGAGCCAGGCCAATCAAACTCAACATTTGGACATACATTGGAACAAAACTGACACAAGAAAATAGTAATACCTAAGTCTGAAAGATACTCGATCCATTTTCTGACAATGCTTGGTACACAAGTGGATTCTGTATCCTTTGCAATAATTCCACTGCCTCTCAAAGAGTCTGTGGATTCCTGGTAGAAACCATTGCGATATTCCCTTATTTAACAAGTTGTTCCTCGTTTTAGTACCTGAGAGTTGGCAGACTAGGCTGCTAGGAAGTGCAAATCTGGGTTTGAATGGCAGCAGTGGCAGGCAGAGTCAGAACCCCATCTCAGTATGTAAAGTGGAGGAGAATTTCATTCAGGGGATTGGTTACTCCGGGAATGGAACTGTTGAAAAGCTACACAGAGGTGGCTGAGGCAACTCAGAGATTAGCCATCAAGAAGCCATCACCACCTCTAGGCTAGAGACTAGACCCAGGAAGGGGGCTGTGTTACAGGAGCCCAGGATCTGGGATCCCCAACCAGTGCAGAGACAGAACCAGCTACCGCCAGAGATGGGACTCCCTGGGTGGGGTGGGGAGGGGTGGATGGGGAGGAGGCTGCTCCCATTGGCCGAACCTAGCTGGAAGCTGGGGAGCAAGGAAGCCTGGGAATACAATCCTTAGGGATCAGCACCCCCTTCCCCACAAAGCAAAGCAGGGAAAGGGTGAGGAATGGAACTTGAAGACATTGTCTGTCATGCAGGACTGGCCACTTCCGACAGGCCACCTCTCCATACTCATCACAGCTAAGGTGCCATTGACTGTGAGACGCACCCTTATTTCTTGCACCATCAAGAAAGAAAAACGCCGGCAATTAAACTCTGACACAATGCTAAGACTCCATCCATTGCAATGCACCTTGTGATGAGAGACGTTAGAAAGTGCATCTTAAGATCAATACAAAGATGCTATTAGCTGTGTGATCTTATGCACATGCGGACTTAATTCATTTCCACCTTTGAGCTTCGATTTTGCCGTCTGGGAACTAGAGACAATAATACCTGCTTGATGGGCGTTTTGATGAGGATTAAATCGGCTAGCACGGCCAAGACTGTTGAGTGAGGGCACAGACTTTGTCTCCTGTTCTCTGTATCCGCAGTGCCGGGAGCGTAGTGGGAACCCAAGAAAGTTTTGTGGAATGAACGTCCCCGGACCCTGCATACCCAAAACACCAGGTCCTTGGCGCAGAGTGGCAGGTGGGTGTCAATACCTGGAAGCTATTACTGGAAGTGAAGGTGTTATTGTTGGAATCACACACGCTGGGGAACAAGATCTTCTTTCACTCGTGTCATGTAGAATTGACTCTTTCGTGAGCAGGGGGAAACTCCTCTTTTATTTAATAAAGATACCAGAGTGGAGGCCACAGGGGCTGGGGGAAAAGATCATGCCGGATGGCTTCGTCAGCGTCCAAGTAAGTTCTGAGCAAACACTGAAGGGCGGCGGCGGCGCCAATGAAGTCGGCGGGGAAGGAGGTGGACGGTAAAGCAGCACAGGAAGAACAGCCTCCACCATCTACAAAACCCTCGTCTGTCCTGATCTTTCCCGTAGTCCTTCTAGCTCTGCAAGTGTCAGAAACGGGACTCGGGCCGAGTCTGGCCAGGAAGGGTTTTCCCCCAAAGGACACCACGAGACGGAAGCAAAGCCGAGACACCGTCCGCCAGGCTTCCGCCTCCCGGGGGAAGCCTGAGATGAGAGATTAAGTCCAATGGACATCACACACGAGGACAGGTGAACACGAGGAAGGCGATGAAAGCAGCCGCGAGGGTGCTGAGATGGGGAGCAACGAGAAATACTTAAACAGCGTTGGCATTATCTCTTCCAGGATAATCCTGCCAATGGAGGGGACGAGGTTAAAATGAAACCAAACGCCTTTTTCCAGCTGCCATCTCCCCGCGAAGGGACTGACTGAGCTAACGAGAAGGAGGTTGAGGCAGGACTCCCGCAGGGACCCCGGCGCGAAGCCCGCTCGCTCCTTAACAGGAAGTCACTGTGGATTTGGACGCTCAGCGCCGCGTTTCCAATCAGCCTCTCCTTCCGCGCGCCGACCAACCAGCTACCTTCTCCTACGGGGAACGAGCGCCGCCCACTGGCCGTCAGCCTCTCGGCTGCTTGGCCCCGCCCCCGGACGAAACGCGCATGCTCCCCAATCCCTCTCCGCCCTTCAGGCTTCTCGCGACAGCCACCCAGCGGGGGGCCTGAATCTCGCGATAAAGGCTCATTGTCTCGCGGGAGCGCGGCTGGCAGACGGGCTCTCGGGTGGCCCGAGCCAGAGAAGAGGAGTTGCATGTGTCGCTTCAGCTGGCAGTAGTGGCGGGAGCGGAGGCGGCGGCGGCGGCAGTGCGACCGCCTGGGTAACGACCCCTCGCACTTCTCCCACTTCCGTGAAACTTGTAGAGAGCGTGGGGAAGCTGAAGTGCTGCCCAGCGGAAGGGGGCCGGGCCGGGCGTCTCCACATCCCCGCCCACATGGGCCCCTCTGCTGTCCCCGGGATTGCCCCTTCGCCGCAGGTCTCTCCCCCTCCCTCCTGGCCGTTCTGGTTGCCTCAGTGCTCTTACATTCTGCTCCTTTCCGGTTCTTCTGCCCCCTTTTCTCTCCTTACAGTCTGGTCTCCCCGCCCCCTCCCACCCCCATCCCCATCCCCATCCCTGACTCTTCAGTGTCCCTCCCTTGGCTTCTAGCTGCCCCCACACCCTGCCCTCTGGGCACCTCCGGTGACCCACCCTTTCTTCGTGGGCCTTTCCAGCCTCTTCCAGCTGCTCTGTGGCCTTCTTCTCTGTTGCTGCAGTCTGCATGCAGTCCACCTCACCCCGGACTTTTTGCCCGGTCTCTACCGCATTCCCCCTCCCCATCCTTTTTTCCCATCGCTTCCTCTTTCACTAGTGGCCCACCCCCACGTTCTCCAAGGCCCAGTTGCTACGAGTCTCACTGTCAGTTGCTTCCCTGGAGATGTGTGGACCTGGTAAACGGTGTGCCCAGAATTGCTCATGTTTTGTGAATCCTAATGGCAACTTACAGCTTTCACTTAACAGCAGAAATGAAACAGATTTAAGGTGGGGTGTTTCAGGTGGAAGGAGGCAGGACTACACCTGAGCACTGCTTCTCTGGGATCCCCGGGCCGAAATTGTGACGATGTGTTATTTTCCTTGCCTACAGGTTTGTGAGATGGCTGCTGACATTTCTGAATCTGGCGGGCATGATTGCAAAGGAGACCTGAGGAGCAATACCAAATTAGATGCAGATTACCCACTGCGAGTGCTTTACTGTGGAGGCAAGTGTTGGAAGGCAGAAAATGGCTTTTTGCTTATTGTATTTTTGTGCATTGTAAGAATAATTTCACATTTGGTCCTAGTAATCCTTTTTTCATCTGTCTCCGTCACTTGGTGAGTCCATAATTTGGGAGGGGGGAGGATGATGAAGAGGAGGCATGGATTAACATTTTCCCAACCTGTGTGACTTGTGGTCTTGTTACTTGGCCTGGAGAAGCTTACAGTCCAGTTGGGATAGAGACATACAAATAGATTATTTCAGCCTTGTGTTGCTTGTTAGTCTGGCTATTAAAGAAGGGCCTCTTGGAAGATACTGGGTCTTAAGGAATGACAGGGAAGTGGGGAACAGCATCCCAGATGAAGCGAACGGCAGTGCAAGGAAAAGCTTGGTGCACAGCTGGAGATGTGAGCAGCCTTGTGTTAGTATAGTGTATGGTACAGGGAGGGTGTCAGTAAAGAGTTGAAGATGAACAGGTTTGCGTGATGGGTGTGGTTGGATGGTCACGGGAAACTGTTCTTGGTTTGATTAATAATATGTGTATTAGATTGAATCAGGATTTTTTTCCCTTTGAGTGTTCCCCCCCCCCATTTTCAATACAGAAATATTTGTGAATTGGAAATGGTCTAATTTTGTTACTGTCTTGGAAAGTTTCAGAAAAATTTGAAGGTACAACACAGTAAAAGGGCCAGTAAATACGAATTTTCTTCAGCAAATTCTTTTGACCACTTATGTGCCTAGCAATGTTTTCTGGTGTGCTGGGTGGGGTCTGAGTAGTGAATAAGTCAGAAAAAGTTCTTGTTCTTGTGGACCTTACCTTCTGTGAGTGTAATAGAGACCTCATTTGGAGTCCAAGTACTCAAGGAGAGGTGATGTCACTGAAATTTAAAAAAAAATTGTATCAACTCATTATTTATTGAATATCTTTGATAGTATAATAAAATTAGTATCTCAGTAAGAGAGTAGGCAAGGGAACTTTTTGTAGGGTTGTTACGATACTGGTCTTACTTGGTTGTATTGTTTGCCTTTGGAGCCGTGGACCACCAGGGTTTGTGTCTGACTTCATGTGTCTGATTACCAGATATATGACCTTGGGCAAGTTTCCTAATTTCACTAAGGGCTAGAGGTTTGTCTTTTAAGGTCTGTAAAATGAAGATGATGATTGCATCTGATTTAAAGATGATTTGTAGAAAGCTTCTGGTACAGCAACTAACACAAGAACATAGTACAATAAGTGCCAACTAATTACTGTTATTATAAAGTATACTGGTTTACTACGGTTTATTCATCCTTGTTTATCAGATATAGTTAAGAGCTATTGTTCTTTGTACTCTGTTTCATTGAATCTAAGACTCCTTATTTTATATGATGCACCGTTATTTTAGGTTCCACTAAGAAAGAAAAAATTGTCAGATTGATAATGTTATAATTATAAGATCATCCCTATAAAAATGAAGAATTAGAATTGGTGAAATACAGTACATGAAAACCATCTTGTTAATTGATTATGTCACTGCTAAGGTGTCTTTTGAACAACTGCACTAAATAATGCAATCCACCCCAATGATAATGTGTGTTGACCAGTGGTCCCTAACCTTTTTGAGAAAGGTTTGTTTTCATTTCCCTCCCTAGTTTGTATTGATATACCAGGTATGGGGACAGGGCTACTTTTTTCTCAACGGATATAAGGACTAGTTGTAGGAAAGTGCTTCGGGAATATTAAATGCTAAATTAAATGGTACTAACCGTAATGATGAATTTGGAGTTCAGGAAAAGGAGGGATCTTTATTCAGAGGGAAGTAGGGAAGTTTCCAAGGAAGTGAGAAACTTTAAGTAATAGGTGAAATTTGCAAGGAAAGACGAAGGAATTTATAAGAACAAGATTTGGTATGGTATCTTTATGTGCTGGCAAGATTTAATATGGTATCTTTTGGGGAGAGGGAAAAGAAAAGGCTGATTGGAGCAGAATGCTCCAATGGAGTACAGTGAGAAACACAGGTAGCTAGGATGGGGAGGCATTTCGTCTTCAGTTTTGAGACTTCAAACTCAGAAGTTAGTCTGAGTTTGAATCCTGAATCGGCCATTTACTCACTGTGTGACCTTGGTCAGTTCCCTCATTTATAAAATGGGTAACAATAGAGACTACTTCAGAGGGTCGTTGAGAAGAATAAAGGCAATATAATCCTCCCAAATGCTCCACCTCCTAATACCTTCGAATTGGGCATTAGGAATTCAGCAGAGGAGTTTTGAGGGACACACGTTCAGACCACAGGAGGTTTCGTGGATGATGACATTTTGTTCTCCATACGTTGTCACATCAGCAGGTGTATAAGGTCAGGTGGTTCCACTGTTAGTGATGTGAAGTTCGAAGGTGACTGCTAGATCTTTGTGTTGAAAAGTTATGGTTTACAAATAGTAAGTGATCTGTGGAGAGAACTTGATTTTAGGAACTCAGAAGAATTGTCCACATTTTTTTATTGTATTAGAATTTCGCTGAACTGAATTTTATTTGAAATGGTATACAAAGTTTTATAGCTTTAGTTTTTACTGTAATGATATTTAACCTATAATCATATACTGAAAGTATGCCTGAATATCTGTACCTACTAGTATGTGAACTTGAACTGTGAGCGTTACAGAGCTCTAGTTAACCAGGAAGAGCTTTAGTAGAAAGAACTCTAAATTTGAAATAAAGAGATGCTAGATTCCAGTTTTCTTTTGCCACACACCACCTTTGTCACTGGATGAACTATTTAACCTTTTTTAGGGCTTCATCTATAAAATAGTGGTGATAGGGTGAGATTGTAGGTCACTGTCATCTGGCTGGCACATAGCTGTATTGCCTGTATATGCCATGTAATCTAATTTAGTAATTAAGGGTTTAAGCTTCAGAAACAGACGAGTTTAAATCTTGTTTTACTAACCAGGTGTAAGTGGGGTACCTATTCTAAGTCTCACTTTTTTCATCGTCAGAGATGGTAATTCGTAGCTTTTTAAGGTTGTGACGATTAAACATAATAATAATGGATAAAAAGCATAGCAAAGTACCCAGCACATAACATGTGCCTGGTATATGGTAATTACTGTTACTAGTAATGTGGTACCACACTTCTTCTCCCCCGCCCAAATCTCAAGAGTGCTGGGCACTGAACTACTCCATTCTTCACCTTAAAAGTAAAAACAAAATAAGCAATTGACCCAATAATAGAATTGTAGTTAAAATTGGGAAACCCTTTGAGTTCTTCTAGTCCCTTCTCCCATGCAGGCTATACAATGACAAGATTGAACCAGCATTCCTTCTAGCTTTACAGTTTCATGATTGTATGTAGGATAATATGAAAAAGAAAAGGAAAAATATATTGCAAAGAAACGTGCTACTGAAGTTTATAAATGTGTTAGTATGAAAAAAAGTGGCTGTTCTGATAAAGCTATCAAAAGAAATAATCAGCTCCATTGATGCTTTGTTGTATGGGGAATTGTTCCCATCTTAGCTTAGTATCAGACCCACTGAAGTGGTTATGCTAAAACCTTAAGATGTGCAAGGTAGTATAATTGGATGTTTCATCAACCCAAGGAGATAGTCTTCTTTAGATCAAAAAGAAAAAAGTCAGGGTAATATTTCTATTAACCATGTGCCTTTTGCCTCAAAAAAAAAGGGCACGATGGGTAGCATCTGAAAAGTAGTACAGAAAAGATATAGAGAAATAGTAGAAATGAAGCATTTTGTCAAATTTAAAATAAAAGTTAAGATGAGCGCCATGTGTATGTATATTTACATTTTAAAATCTTTTTTTCTCTCCATTTCCCCAGTCTGTTCATTACCAACAGAGGTAAGTTCTTTAAAATTCTCCTTTAACTTCTGCATTTGAGGTCATTGATTTCAGAGCTTGAGAATATTTTTTCTTGTTTTTCATTTTCTGTCATTTGATAGTAGATTTTCAACCTTTTCAAATAGAACTTTGGTTTAGAATAATTTTATGATATTTCAAATTGTTTTCTTTAGACTTTGAGTCATATGTGTATATCGCTTGCACTTGGCTGTACAGTTTGGATTTTTGCGTGGAATTCATGAGTAGTCAGCTAATAAAATGAGTAACCTTAAAGCCAAAATTTAACGTCCAAGTACAGAAGAGAAAGCATAAGTTATGTGTAAGACTTCTGTTAATAAGCTTTGAAGTCAGGCTTTGTGGGCACATCATGAAAATAATGAAACACCTATGTGCCCGGAGCAAGAAGTAGATATGCTTGTTTTTTGTCAGTTTGCTTCTTTTTCTAATGGCTCTTCTGTTTGATGGAGAGGAAGTAAGTTACTTTAGCGAGGAAGTGCATAATTCTTTTTAATTTCTAATTTCTTATGGGGTGTTTCCTGGTTGAATATAGAGTTCCTGGGGATAAGATGTCAGTGGGAGTAATTTTATCATTCTTTATATAGCAAGTATATGGAATGATTTTAAATTAAATGTATTGGTTGATTGAAAATGTTTTTTTGTGACTCAGTTTGTTCTTTTTCTCCCCTCTAGTACTGTGAATATATGCCTGATGTTGCTAAATGTAGACAGTGGTTAGAGAAGAATTTTCCAAATGAGTTTGCAAAACTTACTGTAGGTATGAACATTTTTTTCTTTCATCAAAGCTTGTATATCTGAAATAAATGCACATAAGGCATTATTTTAAAGAAAGATCTCCTTTAGTAGGATAATTACAGAATTATTTGTCTATATCTATGAACTTTAAAACTATTTTAAGTTCTTGGGTTAAAATTTCTTGTATAAAATCACACACTGCTTCATGTGTTTTCTCTTTCTGAGGCAGGATAGGTCAAAGTATCAACATGCTTATATAAAGAAGAGTAAATAATTTAGGGGCAAATATATTTTCACTCATTCATTCAACAAATTATTTCTTGTGAGCATACTCTACTACACACAGTTTCAGATGCTGAGGATAAAGCAGTAAGCAAAAGATCTGTTTGGAAATTATATTCTAGAAGGAAACACAAACAAAATAAGTAAAATAAGGAAAACAAAATAAGTATGTTAAATAGTGATTAATGGGGAATGAGGAGATAAAAATTACTGGGCATGGAGTTTGAAATATTAGGTAGTGGGCAGGAAAGATTTTGCCGAAAAGATGGCATTTGAACAAAGACCTGAAGGAAGTGAGCCCTTTGGAAATCTGGGAGAACATTATTCCAGGAGGCTAACACTGCCAGTGCAAAGACCCTGAGGCAGGAGCTTACCAGCATATTCAGGAAACAGCGAGGAAGCCTTTCTGTTCTAAGCTTAACAGAGGAAGAGGAGAAGGGTAGGAGATGAAGTCAGAGAAGCAATGGAGGACCATGTCTATAAGGCCTCGTCTTGGCTTTTACTCTGAGTGAGAGGAGCTATTGGACGGGTTTGAGCAGAGGAGAGATGAGGTCTGACTTTGTTTCAACAGCATGTCTTTGACTGCTGTGTTAAGGATAGACTGAAGAAGGGCATAGACAGCGAAGCAGGATGACCAGCTAGGAGGCTCCTGCAGTAACCTGTCCAGGTGATGACAGTGACCTGGACCACAATGGTAGTGGAGGTGGTGAAAAGTGGTCAGATTCTATCTAGAATATTGAAGGTAGAGTTGATAGGGTTTTCTGCTGTATTTCACGTGGATATGAGAAAAGGGCTATCTAGGGTCTTGGGCCAAGCAGCTAGAGTGGAGTTGTTGCCAGAGGTAAGGAACCTTGACTGCAGAGGAACAGATTTCCTCGATTTGCTCAAGTTGATGGCATTTCTTACAAGATTGGTAAAAATGAAGGCATTTGCAGGAGCAGGGAAAGCCTGGGCTGGCAGGCCTATCACATATCCCTAATTTATCCCACTGTTTGCTGCTTTGATTTTCAGATTGTTTCCATGAGGCACAACCCTTGAAATTTGATAAGGTCTTTTGGGAGAGCAACTGCAGTCACTGTCAGTGGTTGAATGAGAACTGGTGTTACAGTCCTGTCTACGTGGTTGGCCCTGAGAGTGATGGGACTTGAGGAGGAGGAGGGGGTGGGAAGCTCTTATTCTGGACCAGACTTCCTAGTAACAAGATTACCGTATTTTGCTGTGTATAATGTGCACTTTTTTGCCCAAATTTGTGAGGGAAAATGATGCGCATTATAGCTGAGTAGTACTAATTCCATAGCTATATAAATGTTTTTTTTAATTCTTTTATTTATGCTTATAAGTTAAAAGTATTACTCTAGAAATCAATAGTGATATCCATTTGCAAAATAATACCCTGGAATAACAAAATCAGTTTTGTTGAATTTACGATGAACTTGTAGTGACAAAGAGTTCTTGGCCTTCTATGAGGTATAAATGTTGTAAATTTGTTATCAGTACGTAAAATTTCCTGTACTTTGTTCTTGTGTTTTGTAATTATCTGTTACATAAAACTTCTTATACCATAATATGTCAAAAAATAAATCTAAAATTCCTATATAATACAAAAAACAAGTACCTAAATGTAAACAAATAAAAATTTGAATTAAAAAGAGATTTTTTTTTTTCTCTGAAAGTTGGGCCAAAAATGTAAGTGCACATTATACACGGCAAAATGTGGTAGTATACTTAGATGCTCAACAATCCTGTAGAGTCCTGAGTGTTTTATGTTCCTTTCATGTGGCTGAAAGAAATCATAATCTTCACATACCCAAGCCTTTGTTTTGTCTTCTGTCACCATACATTTACCATAATGACTTCAGAACTTGATAAGAACATGACATTTTATAAAACAAATGATTACATTGCTAGTAATGTAATCGTTTGTTTTATAAAATGTCATGCTCACTAGTTGGTAAAATGCCTAATTTGTGTATGAGGTTGCTCCAAGGTGATATTTTAACGTTAGTGTGAAGTGATATTAATGCTTTTGGATTTTGTTTTTACATCTAGAAAATTCACCCAAACAAGAAGCTGGAATTAGTGAGGGTCAAGGAACAGCAGGGGAAGAGGAAGAGAAGAAAAAACAAAAGAGAGGTGAGACCTAAATTCGTGCTTTGATTTCACAGACCTACCTTCCTTCTGCCAGAGGAAGTGAGTAATGAAAGCATTCCCAAATAGAATGCCATCTACCTGTCACTGTAATTCCACATGTGTGTCACCCAGAGGGATAAGAATCATATTCTCAGCGTGGTTGGATGTGGTATGATTTGGGCTTTATCAGTAAATTAGACCTAAAGAAACGTTCTTTATTTGCCATATATATACATATATACATATATACATAAATACATATATACATAAAAGGGAACCAGCCACGTTCATGATTTGAAAGTTTTGTTACCTTATTGAAATACCTATGTATTCTATTTAGAGTGAGGACATTTATATAAGATTGTATTTTCATTACCTCTGACAGTTGAGTTTGTTTTTTTCTACACAGCTGTTGTGTATGCCTGTCTTATCTCTCCTCCTAAAAGTAATTCCTGTCCTCTTGTTTTTCCTTCCTTAGTTTCCCCTGTGACTAAAATTAGCTTATAAATATTTTCAGGACTTTGCATCTAAAAAACAATAATTTCCCAGGAGCCCATGCCTTTCTTTGTCTTAATCTCCGGCTTCCCTTCTTAGCCAGGCTTCTTTAATAAGACGAGACTCACCATCCTCCTCGCTATTATGTTGTTCGCTGTTCACGTCACTGACCTGACTTTCACGCCACTGACCCTCCTCTAGAAAGGGCACCAATGGCTCTGTAATTGTTACATAATAGAGCGTTTGAGCAAGTTCCCTGCTTAAAGTGCTGTGCTTCTTGGTTTCTGTGACATTCTTTCTTTTTCATTCTGTCACTCCTCCGTCTTCTGTGCAGAATTCTCTTCTCCTTTCTGTCCCTTAACAGTTGGAGTTCCCCAGGATTCTGCCCTTGGCGCTCTAACGTCCTCACTCTGCACGTTCTCTGGGTGGTTCTTCCTCGTCCCCAACTTCTGCCAACACTCGACACTTACAATTCCCAAATCTGTGTCTCTAGTCCTGGTCCATGTCTCTGGACTGGAAATGTGCGTAGTCCCACAGGCACCTCAAATGCAGCACTTCCAAAATGAACTATGTTCCAAATCTACATGTTTGGTTTTCCCTGTTGGGTTAATGACAGCACAGTTTATCCAGTCATCTGAGCCAGAAACCTGAGACCCATCTTAGGTTCTCTCTCTTTGCCCCTTTTCGTCAGTTCTGAATTCTGGTATTTCTCCTCACTCTCGTTATCCTCTGCCTAGTGACCATGACTGTTGCCGCTGCTTTGGTTTAATGATTGATATATAATAAAGCTTTTCTGGCTTTATATGCTACATATATGCCAGCTTCCTTCATCAAGGCAAGTGTAGTTCTCACACATAATGGTTTTTCTTGTCTCTGAACTTGTTTCCTTTTCTTGGAATATGCTTTCTTAAACCTTTCTAGCCCTTTCTCCCTTCACCTTGTTCTGCGAGAACTGAGATGCCACTCTCTCTAGGATCCCTCCTTTCCTTGAGAAGCAGCGGAAGTCATTCCTCTGCGAAGCTGTGAGAGTGCCGTGTTCATGGATCCTAGTCTAGTGTATGTCAGGTGGCTGTAGTTAACTTTCTTCATCTCCCTTCACTAGACAGAGTCTCTGGAGGGCAGGGATATGTTCTTTTCTGTTCATCTTTGTGTTCGCAGCTCTTAGCACATGCTTGGCACATAATAAATATTTATTGAATGAAGACTCATGCATGTGTTTATTAATTTTGGATTAGAAAAACTTCAGAAATTAATATTTGGTACTTTTGAAAATTACCAAATTTAAAGACAGTATTTTCTTAATTATTTGTGTTAAAGGCAAAACAGTTAATGCTGAGCTCTTTCTTAATAAATAAAGGTGGAAGGGGTCAAATAAAACAAAAAAAGAAGACTGTACCACAAAAGGTTACGATAGCCAAAATTCCCAGAGCAAAGAAGAAATACGTAACAAGAGTGTGTGGCCTTGCGACTTTCGGTGAGTTTAAGCTTAAGTATGTTTAAAAGGTGAACTATTTTCTCTCTCTCATTTTCTCCCTTGCAGTCTCTTTTAATCTGGTCTCATGAAAATTTCACAGGTTTATTTTTTGCTAAGAAGATACTGAAATTTTGTATTTATTACTATAGCTTCAGAATCAAATTTTGAAGAAATTTAAAAATCTTTTACCGAAGGGACTGGTTTAACTTTTTCCTTTCCAGAATTCCTGCTTGGGCACATTCTGTGTAGAATGAAGAGGGTTTCCTTTGAAACCTACCAGTGCTGCTCCTCTTCCTGCAGGCTTGGTGGCAAAGAATGGCCCACCCCCTCTGGGAATGACAGTAGAGAGTGAGGGAAAGTGGGTAGTGGCAGAGTGTCCTGCTTCAGAGCCCCTTCCATTCCTGGAGGCTTTGAATAAATAGTGAAACTGTAAACCAAGTTCCCTTCATGTGACAACACAGACTGAAAAACAATCACTGGACCACAGTATAAATATGGGGTTTGTTTCTCTGCTGTAAATTATTCTTTTGTAAAAAGGGGTAAACAAAAGTACTTCATTATACTTGAATGTGTGTTTGTAATGTTGGAATTAATGTGTTCCTGGAGTATTTTGGTCTTAATGTAGGAGTTAACAAATAATATGGATGATGCTATTTTTACGTACTGAGGCTTTATTTGACCTTGAAAATACAAGTTGAATTGTGAAGACCACTGCCTGTGGTAGTTTGTAATTGCTCTGAAAGGAATTATGAATTTATAATGCAGATTAAATTTCAAAATGAAAAAATATCTTTGACATACAATTCCAATTATAGTCTTGCTGTTTCTTTTTAAAAAATAACAGAAATTGATCTTAAAGAAGCACAAAGATTTTTTGCTCAAAAATTCTCCTGTGGTGCCTCAGTAACAGGGGAGGATGAAATCATCATTCAGGGAGACTTTACAGATGACATAATTGATGTCATTCAGGAAAAATGGCCAGAGGTGAGTATATGGAACATACTCATCTGGAGAAATAAGTTTTTAAAGCAAGTTGCTTCTGTATTATTTGGTACCACAACTCATGAAATGTGATTATTTGTGTTTTATAGGTAGATGATGATAGCATCGAAGACCTCGGTGAAGTAAAGAAGTGATTTTGAAAATTTGTCTGTATTTAATAGTCTGAACTGAGAGCTGATATGGCCAACGGGAGAGAGGCCTTTTGAAAAGAAATATATTTATCCTACAGTAAAACTGTAGACTACTCTCACCCTTGGCATTTTCACTGTTCTGTACAAGGCTGCTTGTTTTTTTTATTGCCAAAGTCTAATGAACAGGGGAGACTGTCATGCTTATGCATGAAATAGAATTTAGTCAAATAAACATTTTTGGTCACTTGGTACTGACTTTTCTCTTTCTGTCTTTTTAACTTTTTATTTTTGGAAAAACACTGTAGACTTTTTGTGGAAAGCTTCTATGTTTATTATTTTTAAATGGTCATGATTTAATCAAATTGTGATATAAAGCTGAGTAATATTTTAAAGAATTTGAATTTGGCTTCATCACCAGTAATAACTATTTCCTTGCTTCTTTGGTCTGATAGTTTGGGGATGCGCAAGCATCTGGTAGATTTGTGGTTGAAAGGGCTTTACAACCACGTCCACTCTGTGGGCACGTTAACATATTGCTGGTAGAAGTTATTCAAGCTCTTCTGAAGATTACTTGGTAAAGTATATTAAAAGCCTTAAAACCATCTGCACTGTTTGACCCAGTAAGCCACTTCTTTGATTATCCTAAAGATAAAATAACCTTTATGTTCATCACAATGTTACTCATGAAACAAAACATTACAAATGATGTAAACAAACAATTGGGAGATAGTTAAAGAAATGATGGTGCATCATATGGTAGAATATTATGCATCTATTTAAAAATATTTTCCAAGAATACTTGGAAACGTTTAATAATGTAACATGGGGAGCAGACCCCAAATCCATTTTATGCATTATCATCATTGTTTTGAATGGAAGGCCATTCAGAGAGGCTGTGAGTTCTTGTTCTGGCTAATAAATTATATGAGTAAAATTCTGCTAACCACTTGAAAATAATATAAACCCATGTTCAATATATTGTCTGGGAAATCGCAATTGAAACATTTTTGTCACAAGAGAAACAGTGATGATTTTAATGAATGCACTAAATGAATTTAAACTTTGTTTTTATAAAGGTCTTAAGTCAGGTGCTACAAATCGAAAAGAAGACTCATAGTATTTTAATTGCTATAGACACTTTAAGAAATTTAGAACCCATTGTTTATTGCCATGCAAATTATATCTTGAATGAGTGAGTGGTTTTTAGAAAATAATTAAAATCTTAGCCTGTGCAGTAAAGATGTAAATTACAAAAATGAATTTTACTAAATAGGATTATCTGATGAAGCAAATTTGTCCATCAAGACCATTTGGTACATTATGTATGCTGTTGGTGCTGGAAGTTGTCTATGTATCAACACATGTGACTTTATGCAAAGGTTCTGAATGTTCACAGTTCTTGGCAAATGCAGTTTCAATCCATATACAGCCAGCAGTGGCTGTTCCTGCAGGAAAATGCAGAATTAAAATTGTCCTTGTGTATAACATGTGTGAGTCTTTTTCTTTGACCTGAATTTAAAATGCAGCGTAGTTTAATATCTGATTGAAATGTACTACCAGAACAAGGATTGACTTTAATTCATACGCTCTCTTTATGTGTGCATTTTGGAATGTTTTCACAGTCTAGTATTCTTAGCAGAAAGAATACTAACTGTAAAACAACTTTATCTCATAATATGTATAAGAGATTTGCCATGATTAAGCTGGCAACTTCAAATGCAAATGCAGTTTTGATATGTACTTTATTCATTTAAAAAGTGGATGCTAACAGTGATTTTAAATCTTTTTAATTATTAACATAGAAGCCTACGTAAATCATCTGTTGTATAAAAGCTATGGTAGCTTTCTCGCTGTTAGTTTAAAAAGTTAGTAATTTGCTATTTTAAAGATGAATTTTATGTTTTAGATCCTGTCTTTGTTATTTACTAAATTCCTGTATTTAGGAAATAAAGTAGGGAGACTGGAAGGAGTTAATTTAGCTTGTCAAAGGTTTTTCCTGTTTTAAAGAATACCTGTGGGAATTAACTTAAAATATTGAGAATTTTCATTTGCAACTAGTCATAATGTGCTTGCCACATTCAATTAATGTTCACCAACCATAATCTCGTAAGATGAGCCTCATTTCTGAGTATTTTCCGTACTCATAATTTTACAGTGAGTGTTTGGCATGTGCTTGCCTTATGAACAATGGCATTCTAGGGCTTCCTAAAAAAATACCAAGTTTTACATGGTGAAATTTGAAAAACATTTGAATTAAAAGGCTCCCCAGCTGGAAAATTGACATTGAACCACCTTTCTTTTGGCCTCATTACATCACCAAGCCTTAACTGCAATCTTTTGCTGATTGACTGCCTGTAACCAGTCAGAATTTGCTTTCTTGTTTTGAAATTTTAAGACATTGTCTTGCCGGTTCTCCTAAACATAAGCTAACCCCCAAGGAAGCACATGCCACCTAAATCAGTAAAACTTAAAAGCAAGAAATTTAAATTTTTTTCCATTTTCAGATTTTAGGAATACAAGGGCATGTTTTGCTAATTCAGTCAACCGAAAAGTAAAGGTGAAATGCTATAGGACTGTGTTTGGTCATTTGTCTTGCTGGTAATGCCATCTTAAAGGTTAAGCAGTAGGGGGTGTGTGACCAGGAGTTAAACGTGGTATTGTTTTTTCACAGTTCAGTTCCTATGTAACAAGAGTAAATAGGGAATAAGGGGTGACGATGAAACAAAAAGCTTAGGTTCAACCCAGAATCTGGTAAATTTTGTCATAAAGTTCCAAGTTTTTCATTGCTAGTCAAGAGCTACATCAAGAGACGAAAAAAAAGTGTTTTTCATTTGTTAATTTAGAGCTGTCTGCTAGGATGGCCAGCCAACTATTAATTGGCAGGACTGGAGTCTGTCTCCAGCCATTTATTCCTCTGAATGCCAAGTACTGTTCTCAGTGCCCGGTATACACAGCAGTTACAAGACTGAGCTCACCCACCCTTCAGTAGGGAAAGGGAAATAAGTGAGCAGCTCCAATGTCGTAACCCAGGGTGATGGGGACGGAAGCAAAGCAGCCTTTAATTTGCTCCATCATTCACTGGGCACCGGTAACAAACCGGCTCTTTGCGGACCGTGGGTAGTGGATTTTACATTGTCAGATGAGCCGTCCGCGAGCTCCCAGGCGCGGATTTGGAAGAACGCGGCGCCCCCCGTGGCCGGGTGGGAGCCAGTCTCCCGCGCGGGGCTGCGGGGCTGCGGAGGTGTCGCGAGAGCGGGGACGGCCCCTTGGCTACGCCGTGGGCCGGGGCGGACCTGAGCGACCCGCTTGGGCAGGCGGTTTGGGCGGGCTTGCTGGGGCCGGCAGAGGGCGCGGGGCTCCGGGGCTCGGGCGCGTCCCGCGGCTCCGGGCCGGCGCGCGGATGGCGTTTCTAAGGTGACGCTGCGCACAGCGGCCTTCTCCGGGGGCGGAGGAAACACCTATGATCCCGTCGACGACCTTCATCTCCGGGCGCCAGGTGAGCGGCCGCCGTTGCTCGCCGTTTCCGCCGGTGCGTCCGGTGCGAGAGGACAGCAAACGTCGGAGCGCGACGTGCATGTTGGCCGAACTTGGGTGGTTTTTAAGGCACGATTTCTGCTTACAATGTAAAACAATACACAGGTCGTCGAGGAACAACGGAGCGTCGCGTCCGTTTCCTTACCGTAAAAACGTGACCTTCAGCCCAGGCGCCAGGACGAGCGGCGGGGACCAGCGGCCCATTTCCTACCGATAACTGGACCTCGGTGGAGGGGCTTGTCTCTACGCCACCCTCGCTTCCTTATTCACTCCACGTAACCTGCCAGCGCAGGAGCACTCTTGTAACTCCGTTTTGCCGAAAAGCCTTGAAAGTGAACTAACTGGCCCACGGTTTGCATTTATCCATACACGATGCGATGAACTTTTTTGTACAGTTGGCCTGTTGCCTGTTTTCCAGTGCTAGAATATGTGCCCCTTCCTGGCGCGCTCTTTGCTGTCTCCCCAGCCACTTGGTTCTCAGTAAATATTTGTTGAATGAATGAGTGAATTAATGAATGGCTTCCCAAAGACTGGAATTCAAGTCTTGTGATTTGGAATCCCTTGACTCCAAATTCCATTTTCTGTGTTTAGTTACTAGTGAGTAACTGTAATTCATGCGTTAGCATCTTTTGCTTACAAATGTTATTTTTGAGAAAGCAGGAATGAGCTACATGGGTCTCTGGTGCACTTGATCAAGTGCTGCCTTTAAGATAGAATTCTTTAAAACTAACACGTTTAGGTCTTTATTTCGTTGATGGGGGAACAGTACCGTATTTTGAAATGTGACTTAAAAATCTTAATAATGTTAGTGTTTGCTGAATGCCGACTATGTGCCAAGTACTGAAGTGTTTGACCGTCAATCTTGTGTAATCCGCACAACTCTAAGAAGTCACAGTGCTGGTGTTACCATTTTACAGGCGAGGAAACTAAGGCTTAGAGAAGTTGAGTAACTTGCACAAGGCTGTAGAGCACTAAGTGTCTAATTCTGAATTCACACTTACATCAGACCAACGTCTCTGCACTAGACTTTAAAATGATGTATACTTGAAAGGAATTATTGTAGATAATTTGGGTAGGTATGAAAATGGCATCATGGTTATATAAAAATGTTCATTTTTAGCGGTGCACCCAACATATGTAAGCTTGAAATGTATGTTTAATCAATAACAACAGCAAAAAAATTGAAACAGATGAGGCCAAATCTTGCTAATAGCAGGACCTGGGTACTGAGTGGATGGGAGAGTATGAGGTCAGATAATTAAGTTCGCGAACTTGTTGCAAGGGTGTTGCCAACCTTTTTTGATATCAGAGGGATTATTTGTTATGAATTTGTGCCAACTGGACAGTTAAGGTTACTATTTGGAAGTGCTGAAAAGGCTGAGTGAAGAAGTTAGATGAAAACGATCTGAACTCTTCACCAATTCCTGGCTCTTGCATCACGACAATGCACCAGCTCACACGGCACTGTCTGTGAGGGAGTTTTTAGCCAGTCAACAAATAACTGTATTGAAACACCCTCCCTACTCACCTGATCTGGCCCCCAATGACTTCTTTCTTTACCTGAAGATAAAGGAAATATTGAAAGAAAGACATTTTGATGACATTCAGGACACCAAGGGTAATACGACAACAGCTCTGATGGCCATTCCAGAAAAAGAGTTCCAAAATTGCTTTGAAGGGTGGACTAGGTGCTGGTGTCAGTGCATAGCTTCCCAAGGGGAGGACTTTAAAGGTGACTGTAGTGATTTCAGCAATGAGGTGTATAGCACTTTTTCTAGGATGAGTTCGAGAACTTAATTGTCCGAATGTATGTTGTGCTGTTCTCTTGTCTGTGTGTTTGAAATTTTCCCTTTACAGAATTTGTTTTTAAATAAATATGTTGAGTTTGGACCAGTCCCAATATTGCATTGTTCTTGGTAGACTGAGTATATGTAGATATGCTAGATGTTATGAGAATTATTTACATTTAAACAGTAATTATTTCCATGTTTCCCTTTACTTGATTACTCCAGAATTGCTGGGGCAAAGTGAGGGGTAATATTGTTGATTGACACAAGGGAGGGTTGACAGCAAAGAAAAAAAATGCAGAATGGGTTTATTTGTGATTAGCTAGTGGAGGTTTTATAGACGGTCCCACGTTTTAAGAGTGGTGTGTGTACTGTGACAGAAAATGACAGAGGCAGAGTGCACAGCAGATGTGAACTTGTTTCAAATACACATAATTTTGATTCCACGTTAGAAACAGTGAATATACATTAATTTAACTACCTTGAGTTGGCAGCAAAGAAGATAAAATTATTTGGACAATATGCTTTGGCTGACTTATATTACTGATGAGCATTATTTTGATGAGAAATCACTTTCTATGATTAGAACATCGGGTCAGAAGTTGAGATTTCCACTATCGAGAAGCAACGGAAAGAGCTGCAGCTGCTCATTGGCGAGTTAAAAGACCGCGATAAAGAGCTCAATGATATGGTCGCGGTACACCAGAGACAGCTCCTTTCATGGGAAGAGGACCGGCAGAAAGTGTTGACTTTGGAAGAGCGCTGCAGCAAATTGGAAGGTGAGAAAAGCGTCCCGCAGTGTCTGTTATGCGCGTCTGTAGGCTAACACATTAAAAGGGCTCTCGGTGACAGAGAAGGAGTATCTCAACACAGTGCCTGTGGTCCTGGAGTGCAGTTTCATTGAAGATAGGAGGGCTTTGTGAACACGTAGGTGAATTCAAGTCCGGCAAGCAACGTACTGCAGGGTAGAGAGTGCGGGGTGGAGCTCCGTTAACATGGAGTGTCTAGAGGGAGTCTTTAGGAAATGAGTCTCATCTGGTTTTGTTCTGACCACACCCCACCCACACATATATGCACATAAACACACTGTTTTCTATGGTTGCACATTAGATGTAATATAACACATAAAACCTTCTATATAAATATATTCAAGAACAAAGATTATGTATAGCTACCAGTATCTGGTTTTAAAATAAGCAAGAAACTTGAATAGGCATTTCTTGGAAAACTGCATGGCCAAGAAATATATAAGGTTCTCGTTCTCAGTAGTAATTAGGGAAGTGAAAATTAAAACTGTAATGAGATAACAGTGTACACTTAACCGAGTGGCAGAAACGATCGGGTATTGGGGAAGGTGTGGAACCAAGGGAAGGCTCCTTACGGCTGGTGAGAGCGGTGGTTGGTACAACTGCTTTGGAAAATCATTTCACAGTATCTAGTAAAGCTGAAAACATACATAGCTGATGGCCAGCATTTCTGCTTCAGTTACACGTGAATGACCTAAGGAGCTTGTTAACATGCAGATTCTAATACAGTAGGTCTGGGGCCAAAGAGTCTGCATTTCTGACAAGTTCCTAGATGGTGTCACTGTTGCTGGTCCAAACCTCATTTGAGTAGCAAGGCTCTAGAGAAACTCTTGCAAAAATGCACCAAGATGCGTGCACAAGAACATACAGAGCAACATTGTTCACTGGAGCTGCAAAGTGGGAACAACCCAAGTGGTCATCAATAGCAGAATGGATAAATGAATTTTGGCGTAGTCCTATAGTGGGATGTTATGTAGCAATGACAGTGCAGACACAGGTTACATACCACAACATGGGTAAATCTCAGGAGCAGAATCTCAAGTGGAAGAAGCAAACAGAAGAATTCATAGAGTATGATTCCATTTATACATGGTTCAGATGAAACTGTATTTTCAGGGATGTGGCATTTTACAGGTGGCAAAACTATAATAAAAAGCAAGCAAATGAATAAGGTGGTTAGGAAAGTGGAAATTGGAGAGATTGTGTTCAGAACGTGACATTGGGGGGCTCTGTTCCTCGAATAGGGTACAGTATCATACGTTTATAATAAAACTTTGAAAAGAACTATCTTTTTAAAACTTCTTTAGCACACTTAGTTTTTAACCATGTGTTGGAAAATAATGCATTTTAAGCTTCAGATCTGACCACAAATAAGTTGATGAAATTCCCCTCAGGTGAACTGCACAAAAGAACTGAAATAATCAGGTCACTCACGAAGAAGGTAAAAACCCTTGAGTCTAATCAAACTGAATGCCAAACAGCTCTTCAGAAGACTCAACTACAGCTTCAGGAAATGGCTCAAAAGGCAACCCATTCCTCTCTCCTCTCTGAAGACCTTGAGGTTGGTTTTATTTTGTGATGAGCTTCACTAACCCAGATTCTGTTTGTGTTTCAGGTATTGAAAAATTAGAACTTAAATGTTTCCATTAAAAATGCATGCGTGTGTGTGAAACTATATCCATCCTCCATCATCATCGTTTTGTATTCATTGTACTGCTTTATTTAGTTGCACAGTGCTAGTCTGCCTTGGAGGTCACGCTTCATTAGAACCCTTTCCTAACTGGTAGGCTATTTGGTTTAGCAGCATTTATCATTTATGATTTTCTCAAAGTCTGAGATTAGTATCATCGAGTTTTGGTAACTTCAAATGAGGCTTTCTGAAGACTTGTGTCTTACATGATAAATGTTACTGGCATACTAGGAATAAAATCTGTAAGACTGATTTTTCAGGATTCAGTTCTAACTTGTCAGTCATCAGATAGTTTTTGAGCTCATGCTCTATGAGAGGCACAGAGAGAAAGCCATTAGTTTTGTTTGTTTTCTCTTGTTATAGCCTTCATATTCTTGTTTCATAATGATACTCAGTATAGATCTTGGTAATACAGTGAGTCTTAATAATTCATAATAAGAGTGTAGATTTTATATTATGCCTTTTTTCTGTTTTCAGATTACTCTTCTAGATAGTTTCTAGCTATAAAATAAGTAAAAACGATTCCAGAATCTATTAATATGTTGAATTAAAAACTGGAAGTGTATTAGTCAGCTTGGGCTGCCATAAAAAAATACCATAGACTGGGTGGCTTAAGCAGCAGTGATTCCTATCCTCGCAGTTCTGGAGGCTGGCATTGCAAGAGCAGGGTGCCAGCGTGGTTGGTTTCTGGTGAGGGCCCTCTTCTTGGCTTATAGACGGCCACCTTCTTGCTGGGTCCTCGAGTGATGCGGAGAGAGTGAGCAAGTTCTCTGCTGTCTTTTTCTGTAAGGGTACTAATCCGGCTATGAGGACCCCACCCTCATGACCTCACCTAAACCCCATTGTCTCTCAAAGGCCCATCTCCAAAAACCGTCACATTGGGGTTAGGGCTTATGCCTTTGGGGAGATGCAATTCAGTCTCTAACAGGAGTCTTTGTTAATTAGTAAACTTCATGTTTTAGAGCAGTTTTAGAGTGGAACATACAGAGATTCCTCCTGTGTTCCCTGTCCCAACACCGTCCCCAACACACACACACACAACCTCCCGCACTGTGGCCATCCTGCACCACAGTAGTGCCTGTGTTACAGTCAGTCTATACTGACACTTCATGCTCACCAAAGTCCATAGTCTACCTTAGGGTTCACTCTTGGTGCTGTGCATTCTGTGGGTTTTGACATGTATGATGACATGTAGCCACCATTGTACTATCATACAGAGTACTTTCACCCCCTAAAAATCCTCTGTGCTCCATCCCTTCCACAAGCCCTGGCAACTGCTGATTTCTTTACTGTCTCCGTAGTTTTGCCTTTTCCAGAAAGATAGTTAGAATTATATGGTATATAGCCTTTTCAGGTTGGTTCTTTCACTTAATAATATGCATTCCATGAAAATATCTTTTTTCCTCCCTTCTTCCACCTCCCCCTTCCCCACTCTGGTTCAAGCCGTTGTCTCTCAGTCTAGTTGTGTAGGACACAGCTCCCTGGCGCATGCTGGTATTGTGAGCCTTGCGCTCCTCCCGGCTGACGCAGTCGGTCGGCTGCTCCCAGCAGCTCACGGCAGCTCTCGCCGGCTGCCGGACTCTCATTCTGGCCACTGACAGCCGGCGGCAGCACTCAGCAGTTTGCGATGGCTGCCGGCCACTCATGGCAGCACACGGTAGCCCACGGCAGCACACAGCAGCTCATGCTGGCTGCCAGCCACTCACGCTGGCCACCAGTAGCTCATGGCAGCACTCAGCAGCCCACAGCAGCCCACGCCAACCTCCCGCTGCTCTCGGCAGCCCAGCTCCAGGGAGAGCTGTTGTTTACAATCTTAGTTGTAGAGGGTACAGCTCACTGGCCCATCTGGGAATCGAACCGGCAACCTCGACAGTAGGAGCATGGGGTTCCAACCACCTGAGCCATCGGGCCGGCCTCCAGTTTACATTTATCCATTCGTTTTCTTGTTTCTTGCCAACCTAGAATTCTACATAAAAGATATTGGGAAGTAGACATGTTTATAAACATAACCAATTTAATTCACTAGGGTAAACACAAGTATTGAGAGGAGGCTAGAGGTATGGAGAAATAAATATTTGTATTGCTTTCTGATGACTGCTTACTTAGCCTACTTTGTTATTAAAAAAAGTTTAAGAGAAAACAGAAGAGAGAGCACAGATTGTGGCTGGTGATAGTAATGCATGCTTTTAAATGACTCATAAATTAGTATTTTTGTGTTTTTCCCTTGTAGGCTAGAAACGACAATCTCAGCAACACGTTAGTGGAACTTTCCGCTCAAGTAGGACAGTTACAAGCTCGAGAACAGGCTCTCACTACAATGATAAAGCTAAAGGTAATTTAACGTGATACCTCCGTTTGCCAGGGTGCTTTGCACCTTATATAGTCGCATGCATTATCTTACTTAAGTCCCATCGCAGCTCAGACAGCTCGGGCTACCAGTTTTCTCAGTTTTTTAAGTTCTCATTTTAGAAACAAGGGAAACAAGTTTAAAATGATGCCCCCAAGGTACTGGGAGAGGAGGCAGAACTCCACTTTTGGTCTCTGTCTCCAAAGCTCCTAGCGTGCCTGGGTTAACTGGTTTCCTCCCGAGGAATCCTTTGCGGGACCTCATAAGGTCACTGGCAATCAGATTTCTTGTGAATGTTTTGGTTTTTTTAAGGGAGAGAAAAATTGTTAGCGATCAAGCAGTAATATATGTACAATACGTAGTTACTGACATGCCATAAGCAGTGAGTGATGAACAGTCTCTTCGGCCATAACACGTATGTTTGACAATTGGTGACTAGGGGAATGATGGTAGAATGGGACACTCATGCTCATTCACGGCATTTTTCTCAGCACATTCATATTTTGAAGTGACCAGGGGCATACTTTCTTAAAATTCAAGAGAAAACATTAAAAGCTACAGAATTGTCTTTAATCAAGTAGGGACCAGCTTAGTGGCTTCAGCAAGCACACGGTCTCCATCATAGCAAACTGCCAGGCGAAGCTGTGAGAACTAATGAGATGCTGAAAGGACCGGCTGACTGATGCATCTGCACTGCCATTTGCTGACCGGTATTCGTGTGCTTAACAGGACTGCTGGGGGTTTGCTTCTTGGCTGCTCACAAAGTTCCATCGGCTTCCGAATGGCCTGCCCAACCCTTTTTTTCCCCATAAGTCCTCCTAGTGTGAGATGCGCAGACAGTGAGGTTTTTCAGGAATACACATGTGATGCTATAGCAAAAAGCCTTGTCCTGAAGCAGGGGGATAACCCGCTAATAATAGTTACTCCACATGAGCGGGGGAGGGAGAGAATGTTTATGTACTATTTTTGTACTTTTAGATATTGTTTGAATTGCTTTTCAACAAGCAGGTGCCTTTTTTTTTGGCCATTAAAACAGCTATCTCAACAATGAGAGGTTCTGGTTTGGGTAGGTTTTGGATAAAGCCTTGAAGTCTGTCATTTTAACCAGCTGAAAAGAAGGGGAGGCAAAGTGGGGTCCATGGAATTTATCTGAAATGCAAAGCATAAGCTCCCTCAAGAGCCACCAGGCCTCCCGTTGCTCTTACATTCTTAGAAAGTTGAATTGTCTGGTTCTAAGCTTTCCGAGACAGTCTGCTATGGTGGGTCGTGTGTGGTTTCTGGGGCCAGAGGCTAGGTTCACATGGGAGCTCCATCGCTAACTAGTTGTGTGACTAGTTGGGCAACTTACTGTTGACTCATCTGTCACCTGGGGATAGCAACAGTACCTGCCTCAGAGAGTTACTGCGCAGATTCAACAAGTTAACACATGCAAAGTACTTAGAATGAAACCTGGTACACAGTGACATCTCAGTAAGTGTAATCTTCTCGTATTTATTATTTGGAGTTTACAAATCGGATGTAACAGTTTTCAAACTCGGTTTTTAGGACAAAGATATCATTGAGGCCGTCAATCACATTGCAGACTGTTCGGGTAAATTTAAATTGTTAGAGCATGCCTTGCGCGATGCTAAGATGGTGGAGACTTGTATTGTGAAAGAAAAGCAAGATTATAAGCTGAAATTGAAGACACTGAAGATTGAAATCAATAAACTGAAAGGTAAGGAGGAAACATAAATTGGAGCATTTTATCCTGGGAATATATTTTTTCATTTGGGTTCAGTTAATCTCACGATTTAAGAGTCAGTCTATTGCTGGCTTTAGGTCCTACCCTGAATTGTTCACTCCAAGCGTATAGAATTATGCTGCAATTTTTGTGTTACAAGATAAATAACATAGTTGGGGGGGGGAAACTGCATAATGCATTATATTTTTTAAAAATCTTGCCTTGGGTGGCCGCTTAGTTCAGTTGGTTAGAGCACAGTGCTCTTAACAACAAGGTTGCTGGTTCGAGCCCCACATGGGCCACTGTGAGCTGCACCCTCCACAACTAGATTGAAACAACTACTTGACTTGGAGCTGATGGGTCCTGGAAAAACACACTTAAAATAAATAAAAGTTAAATAAGAAATCCTGCCTTTGGTGTGCCAGTTAGGTATTGCTAGTAATACATGCTTTGTAAAAATCAGCGGCAATCTCTCAGTGGCATGCAACCATGAGTCTTTATCAAACTCACGAATCTGGAAGCTAGTGGGAATCGAACTGCTCATCTGGGCAGTTCATGTGACTCGTCTCCTCACCGGTAGGCTAGCCTGGGTATTTCTTCCTCCGAGGAAGGCAGAAGCTGAAGAGGACTAGAAACACATGAGGACCCGACACACCATCACTTCCCCCTCATTCTGTTGGCCAAAGCAAGTCACATGGCTCAGCCCAGAGTCCAGAAGTGGAGAAATCTCCTCTGCCCCTTTGTGGAAGGAATGCACGAAGGGACGAGGAATTGCCACAACAACACGATCTACCAGAGTGGCTATTGGTGCATGTTTTGTTTTTTTAAGTTCCTTTGCATTCTCCTTTTCTATTTTCATAGTAACTCCATGGTTCCTTTCTTTCTGAGTAGTATTACTTGAAGTTTTATAATGAAATGAAGGGTAGGTATACCAAATAGGTTAGTGGTACGTATTTGAATATGGATGGAGTAAGTGATGGAGTAAAGGTTTACATTTGTCTACGAAGGGTTTGGAGATAGCCCGCTTTCCTCTGGCAGTTCCCCACGGTGAGGCAGAGTAAACTGCTGCACTGAGGAGCTATCATTTTGGTCTTAAATCCACACCCACAGCATCACATTTTATAAATGGGCATTGCATCAGACCCGAAGACTAACTCCCACTGTGGACCGAGCTCCCTTAGAATGAGAGAGCCGTGGTCTGGCGGAAGTTACTCTGTACTCTCCCTCTGTCTGTCGTGGAGGGCCTTCTGACACAGCGAGTTGCTGTTGAAATTGTGCAAGTGTATTGTGGCTGATTTAACTTAAAAGGTTCAATCTTGTTCTTATGGTGCCCAACTTGTGGCAAATCGTAGGTTTTGTCTCCATTTGTAGTTTCAGCTATAACCGTAATCATACTGGAAGCCCCTTGACATCAGGCACGGACTCTTGTCCGCTCTTTTTGGGACTTACAGTTAATAGCATAACCTCTGGGATTCATTGTAGGCATTTGATAAATACTTATTGAAAGCTATGCAATACTAATGAAAACCAGGGTGATGGGTAGTGGACTAGAGAGTGAGGGAAATTGACTCATTTTTGGGAGTGGACTGAAATGTTTTCAGAGAGAACGTCTGACCTGAAACTTGGATTTGGAAGAACTAGCCATGTGAAGATCTGGGCCAAGGGTCTGCCAGGCAGAAGGAAAGCAAGTGTAAAGCCTTGGGGTGGGTGTTGAGGTTGGGACGTGTTCAGGGAACAGGGTGAAAGAAGAGGGAGCGTGACCGGCAGAGCCTGGCCATGTAGGCTCATGGTAACGAGTTTGGGTTTCATCCTAAGTGGAGTGGAGGGGCTTCTGCAAAGAGGTGACACAAGCAGATTTTCGTTTTCAGGAGATTGCCCCAATTGCCCCGTGGACAGTACACAAGGTTTCAGCGGGGAGCCCAGTCGGCCAGAGAGCAAAGCCTTGGCCAGGGTCACTGCTAGGGATACAGTGACGTGTTGGATGTGGGCCATATTTGGACTGTAGATTCGACGGGACTTCATATTAATAGGAAGGGGTTGCTGAGGGCAAAGAGGTATTCAGAGCATATATTCTAGGAACCAGTATTTATTTGAGGATTTCTTTTTTCTTCTATTTATGAAGAGGATCTAAATGAAAAGACAACAGAAAATAATGAACAACGAGAAGAGATCATTCGCCTCAAGCAAGAGAAAAGTTGCCTGCATGATGAATTGGTTTTTACTGGTAAAAATGGATAATTAATTTAAGTTGATTAAAGAGTTATATATATTTGTGACTTAAACTTTCTGTCATAGAAAGTTCCTATGACAGGCTAAAAGAATTCTCTCTCTCTCTCTCTCTCTCTCTCTCTCTCTCTCTCTCTCCATATATATATATATATATATATATATATATATATATATATACACACACACACACACACACATATATATACATATATATGTGTGTATATATGTACACACACACACACACACACACACACACACAGAGACCCTTGAGGGATGGGGAGAGAAGAGGCAGGGCATTTTAAAGCCGTTATCATGCCTCCCTATTAATTGTTTCCTTTTCTGTAAAACGAGGAGCTACCCTCCTAGATTGAGTGCGTGACTATACTTCTAAAAATTCATTAAGAGAGAATCTTACGAATTGAAGAAGGATGTTTATACTTTTGCAAGTACTATATAAAAATTAGCAACGCAGCATTTTTTGTTTATTTTTTCCAAATAAATTACCTGTAATTATTACAGTAGGAAAAGTACTGATGTGTTTTGTTACATCAGAATGACCCTAAAATAATAATGTTGGGGATGAATTTGTCATGATTTAAAAGCAAGTTTATTTATCAGTAAGGTTTAAGTTAGGTCCCCTTCTGATAAACATAAAAATTCCATACCTACCCTACTCGCCGCCAGGGCCATATTCTCCCACACTTTCTCCCCTGCTGCCTACCCCAGTGTCCTAGAATTTCCACTAGTGGAAGCCTCTTCTTTCTTTACTCTCAATTGAGAATCACTGGCATGTAGATCTTATCTCTACCCCTGCCAGCCAAGAGGATTTTATTGGGCTTTCATTTTTGGTAGTTTATATTGGGAAAATCTTAGATTTGGTAGTAAAGCTCCAAATAGAAATTAAATGAACATTTTTGGGATCTATTCACACCTACCCTCACTGCCTTTTCTTATAGGAAGAGAATACATTTCTGTAAGTTAAAGGGCAAAATGCAGTATTCTATTGACATTTTTTCAAATGAAATGAAATTCTTAATTTGAATCTCATGTATGTAAAGATTGGGGAAATGAGGATTTTTACCACTGGAGGCCACTATTTACATTACTTTTAGGATTTCTGTGTTGCAAAGTAATGTCTCATATTGCTAGAGAGATAGATAGGTAGGTACGCAGGCAGGCAGGCAGGCAGATAGATAGATAAAAAATATATATATGTATTAGTAGTTTCGTGGCTGAATTCAAACAATCTTTGCATCAGCATTTGTGTGCCAGACGCTCTTCTAGTTGCTAAAGGCCCAGGGAATTTAGTACTATGCAAATGCTAGGAATAAAATGCTGTGAGAAGTCAGAGGAAGGAAAAAACATTTAAAGGATCTTCTAACAGTCTCTTTTCTTTTTGATTCACCGATTTTTACTCATATATCCTATTATGTATTGATAGGTAAAATACATGGGATTTGTTAGATAATACTGTAATAAATCCATTTTCTGAAGTCACTTTTACCATTTCCTAAGCTGATTTCTTAAACATCTTTTACTCCTTCCCTGTCTCAAAGCAAGTTTTGTGTGCTTAAATGATGATGATAGAGTGAGAAGCCTGAAAATGATATTAAAAGGCTTAACATGATAATATGCTGTCAGCTGCTATGGCTAAAAACGAGCACATTTTATTTGAATTTGGAGATGTCTTAAAAATGTCCTTCTAAGTTTAGAACTTGATTTCCTCTTGTTGAAGATGAGGCTCTTCACACAGGCTTAGGGACACGTCTCATTGGTCCATATTGCTTATAAGAAGTTTGTAAGTGAAGCAATGACACTAGTTTACAGGTCTGTGGCCCTGACACCCCTGTAAACGTGGCCCCCGCGAGGCTGTGTGACTTGCCTAAGGTCTCTCGGTCACTCAGAGACTTGTGCAGGGTCCAGACTCCCAGAGCCCTTTCCACCATGCTGTCTTCTCAGGCTACTTGCTCAGGCAGGTAGGTGTCAGTAGAGGTCCCTCCCTCTTTGTCTTTTGTGACACTCCACTTTGCTCTCTCAGCTAAACCTAGCCACGTAGAAAAGTCTCTGCTCTAGGGACGCGTTCATATTTACAGTGGAGTTTCCTCTTACGTGACAGTAGATCATTCTAAAGTGAGAGATTAAGGCAGAGCTCAAATATATTTGAAATTACTCTTGAATGCCAGATAAAGGGGTTGGCTTTTGTGTAGGGACCATGCTGTGTCCAAAACAATTGTATCTAAACCCTGGGAATGCAGCCAGCATGTCACGATGCCGTTAGCATGAGAAGTGCGAGGAACCGAGACCAGCTGGCAGTCCCAGAAGCACCATCGGCCTCCCTTCCACGGCTAAAGTAGCCGCACTTCCTTTTCTATGTTTTTCTTTGTGCACAAAATTGAATTCACGCCAACTAAATGCAACTCCATGTAAATAATACAAATCCACAACATATACACTGTATACGCTTTTGTTATGGTATGGACTCATCTAATGCAAAAACAATAATAAATTCAGAATTGAATACAAAAGACATCATAGTTTAAGCCTGGCCCCGCCACTTTCACCGTGTGTTTGTTCACATTCTCAATTTTGTGCTCAAGGATTACCTTTAAAGTAAAATGACGCTACAGACCCACGTAGGAAGGGCTGAGCCTGAAGCGTGCTTCGTGTGTGTGTGTGTGTGTGTGTGTGTGTGTGTGTGTGTGGTTTTGCACAGACCCCTCTCTTCACCTGGTACCCTGCGGCCCCCAGCAGACACTGCACTCGCTGTCTAGGTGGAGCTGCAGTCCACAGCAAAGCATATGTCTTTGTTCGTAAGTGCTTTTCGACATGTTTTAAATGGAGAGTGAAGATAATAAATATCTTTATTCTTTCTCATCAATGACAGAAATGACATGTAAAAAAGGTATTTTCTGGAAAAAAAACATCGATTTAAGTTGTAAATTTTGATTTAGATTGCATCAGATTTACTTAAAAGCGACTTATGTAATTAGAAGGTCATTTTACACATTTAGTTTGACCTTCTTCTAACGATACTGAGGTGGGTTTTTTTTTTACAATGAAAAAATTTTATGTTTAGAATTAGCCAGCTGGACTCAGTTTAGAGGATCCCAATTTTGTTGGCAACATCCAAAGCGTCGTAGTCAGGAGCCAGTCGAACATATGCCTTCTCTCCATCAGGCCTGATCAGGGGCTGACCTTGGCCACGTCAATGTCATAGAGCTTCTTCACAGCCGGTTTGATCTGGTGCTTGTTGGCCTTGACGTCCACAGTGAGCACAGTATGTTGTCTTCTGTCTTCTTCATGGCTGACTTGTGCACAGGGGAACTGGATGGTGGCACAGTGGTCAAGCTTGTTTCTCCAGGGGGCGCTCTTCCGAGGGTATCTGGGCTGCCTTTGGAAAGTGGGTGACCCGCGGATCTTTTTATTGTGGCTGTGGACGCCTTTCAGCACTGCTTTCTTTGCTTTTAGAGCCTTTGCTTTGGCTTCGGCTTCAGGAGGAGCAGGGGCTTCCTTCTTCGCTTCCGGCGCCATTAAAGACACTGAGTTTTTAAGTGAAGCGTTTCCTTTATTTCTCACTTCTGTGTGAATGAAATGACTTCCCCTTAAACATCATATTAATATTTTTTTCTGGTACAAGTCATTATAGCACTTTAGATTCTTTCCTTTCTGTGGTTTCTCATTTACCAAGTTCTGAAACTGTTTTTAAAATATTGATTTCTTATACCGCAACTCTAATTAAATAGTGAAGTGTCCATGTTTCAATAAAACATTTATGGTCTTTGTAAAAGAATGAAGATTTAAAAAGAATACGTCTCTGTTCTGACTTTCACACTAAGAAATTGAGTGTATTACTTACTATTTTTATTAAAGAGAATTCTGAATCTTAATTACCTATCAGGGGAAAAAAAGAGTTTTCAAGAAATAGGAAGTCTTTAAAGGAGTGCTGGGCTATTATTGAAATGGAAATACAGTTTATTTACCTCAAAGGTACAAGTATCTTCGGTCTTTGATCAGTGAGAATACATAGGATTGTGAGGTTATTATATTAGATTAATTTGCATACTTCTAAAAATAGTGATGTTGTGCCCCTTATAATGTTAATTTGTTTTCCTATTGATGAAGGTAATATGTTGTTTGGATTTTTACAATGAAAAGGCATTCATAAGTTACCTGTGTAATGTGAAAAAAATTAAAATTTAAAGTAATACGTATTAATTTTAGAGATTTGGAAATCAACATCCCCCCCCAAAAAAAAAGAGAGGAAAATAATTGTCATTAATCCCCGTATCCAAAGATAACCTCTTTTAATACTTTCATATCCTTGCTCTCTGACTTTTTGTATTCATAGGTATGCAAACACACACGTAGTGTTATCAGAATTGATACAATTTTGAATCAACTTTGATTCGTTTTGAATCTTTTTTTGACTTAGCATTAAATATATTACAAAAGTTTTCAAATTTGATGAAGGATCTAGTCAGGCTCACATATTAAAGCTCTTCCCAGCCATCCATTTTGTAATTTTTAAATTTAGGAATGAGGCAAAAAAGTGTTAGCTGAGCATTAAATTGATGAAAATGAAGTTTTGTGTTGATTTGGCTGATGGAAAATATTTTAATATTTGTTCTTTAATAGCAGAGAGAGAAAAAAGGAAAGATGAGTTACTTGATATTGCAAAATCAAAGCAAGAACGTATAAACGCAGAACTGCATAATCTGAGACAGGTATGTCCCCAGTTGTACTGTCAGTTGGGAAATGTTTATAAACAAACATCAAATTAGGAAAAGTGTGTTTCTGTTTATTTTGTTTATGGTGCTTTTGGAATCCTAACTACATTAAATGTGTATCACATTTACCTTAGCAGATAGGGTCTTGTTTATGGAGACTAGTTATACTAACAAATCTCAGTGCTGACATAGGAAAACATAAAAGCAAAAATTTATAACATATTTCTCTAGTCACTATCTGATCTGACTGTTTTAGCATTTAAAAGTGCCAAATTGTTGGCTCAATTTAGTTTTATTGTTACATTTTATATTGATTTACCAATATCTATGGCAGATTTATGTAAAACAACAGAGTGATCTGCAATTTCTGAATTTCAATGTGGAAAATTCTCAGGAATTAATACAGATATATGACTCAAAGATGGAGGAATCAAAGGCCCTGGAATCCAGGTAATCACAGGAAGATGCTATTAATAGGATCTTGTACTTTATTCCATCATTCAATCAATATTTGTTAAGTACTTGCTATGAGCCAGTACCTACTAGTATTTCCTATATGGTAGGGAACGAGTATATGTGAGCTAATAATGGTCATTACAATCCCAGGTTATAGCGAGACCTAGGCTTAGAATTTTAGGGATGATCCTAAGGTAGCCAGTTGATTAAAGAAATTCATTAAACATTATTTGTGTGTCTGTTGTGTAGGAGGCTTTGAGCTAAAGTGGAAACTACAGGAATGTGTCATTCATTCATTCATTCATTCATTCATCTCTCACAGTGTTATGGTCACTGGGCGAGGAATAGGGAAAATAAAGATACATAGGACAGGGTACTTGCCTAAAAGAAGTAAAGCCAAAGAATGGTGTGCATGCTACAGTAGGAGCTCAGCTAGCTGAGGATGAGCTCTGCTTTTGATTTTCCTGTTTTCCTTGTTAATGGAAGGAGACTTCGTCCCTCCGCTATAAGAAGCAGTGTGTGAATTAAATGGGTTTTTGTAAAATTAAAATAAAACTATATGAGGTGTGGTTTAATTTAACAGGCACAGAACTGTCCCACAGTTAAATTCAGTCTACTTTTCCAAGGAGTCGTGAAACGGAGCAGGCTTGGGGAAGTTCTCCACGACTGCACGCATGGACGCAGCTCCTTGCCTGCTTGTTTCAGTGGTTGCAGGAAGGGGGTGCAAGGGGCAGGGTTGGTCAGATTCTGTGACTGCAGACTGTGCACTTTTCTCCAGAGGCCTCCTGCCGGGGCCTGTTACACAGCGCTCTGTACCCCAGCCGTGGCCACTGCTAATGGGTACCAAGCCAACCCAGGGCGCCCTTGCAGACCAAGGCCCCAAACATACAGGCTCTTTTTCCTTTGTTGACAAAAGAAACATCCAAACCTGTAGAGACTTTTAAGAATTTATTTGAGCCAAACTGATGACGTATGCTGGGGAGCAAGATCTCAGATGCTCCCGAGAATGGCAGTTTTGCAACTTCTTTTATACGTTAGAATCACAGGAGAAGACGTAAGGCAGGTGCATGAAATCCATTGGTGGTAGATTAGGGAGGCGGAAGAAAGCAGAGCGGGGAAAACTCTAAGGTTGGATAAAAGGCAAAATGAAGAAACATTTCTTTTACATGGGCGGGCACAGGAGAGTGCATAATGAACATTTCCAGCGCATAAAGATGGTGTGGGGGGAGCAGGATTACAGGGAGGGCTCTCTGATCTCGTGCTCTCGTGCCAGCGAACGGTTGTGCCATCGAGGAGCAGGAAAAGAAATTGCTCTGACACATCAAAGGTACGTTATCCTCGAGGTGTCAGAACGCTCGCTGGACAGGGCTCACTTAAGGTAGACGTTGTCCTTCGCTGAGGAAGCTGAACCCGTGGGCCATGACTACCCACTGTGACCTGCCCAATTAGGAATTTGTGATCAGACCGTCCTGGGTGGTTACTTTTGGTCACTGATCTAGTCAGGCCTGCCGTGTGGCCCCACTGAGCTTGTCAGGTTTATGACATAGCCCCTTTCTTGTCCACACCTTTTTGTACTTCATTGCCATTGGGAGGTGCCTGGGCCAGATGGTGGAGGTGGCCCAGGCGCCTCCCAATGGCAATGAAGTACAAAATGGCTCATGCCATTCTAGAAGGAGGGGGTTGGGTTTTCTAAGGGATCAGAACTATACAGATCAGAATACCTGGGTCCATGTGCCATGAAAAATTTTAAAAGACAATTTATTAAAAGGTTTATCATGTTTATGTAGTACTCTTAATTTTTATTTTATGCACATGGGTCATTTTTACTTTAGATGGGCTTTCAATATTCAGCCATGTAAGTATCCAGATAAATGGGATGGGATGGTAAACCTACTTGGCACTTTCCACTGTATCTTTGTACCTTGAATCTCCATCACCTTTCAATCCTGACTTTACCTGTATTTGCTGTGAAACTGATAGAATTAGGAAGAGAAATATCAGATTAACAAGTATTTACAGAACACTTAATGTATGTTAAAGTCTGTCTTAGGTACCAGAAAGATGAAAACATGGCCTCCTCATATAAAAGTCTATTGAGAAGGCAGGATATATGCATGAAACAGTTAATGAACAGTATCGTTATAACAGGAAATTTGCTGTGTGGTTAATTAGATAATATATACAGTCAGATAATGACTTGCAATAGAGACACTAGGTACAGTGGGAGTTAAGGATGAGAAAGGGAAAGTGAGTGTGTAAGCCTGGTGGTCAGAAAGACTCCCTGAGATGGTCAGGCTGAAACTGGGCTCTGAAGAAAGAATATTCTTTCTTAAATTTCATTTCAAACAAATGTGTGCTATTAGGATTTAGCTCAGCTCATGAGGTTTGGGTGAGCTATTTAGAATGACAGTCTCAAGTGTGTCTTATAATTTCCCTTTTTCTGTAATGCTACCATAGCAGAGATATGTATTTATCAGACCTTGAGAATGACCACCCCAAAGTCGATGTTCAGAGGGAGAAAAATCTGAAGTCACTGGTGCAGGACCAAAAATTCGAGACAATGTTGGTTCAGCAAAATTGGGCTGACAAGAACTCTTGTGATGTGTGCAAAGAAAAGAAGCTACAGGTTAATACTTCATTAGGGGAGAAAAGTGTAATTGCTATCTCATCTCTGTGTACAAAAGACTTAATGGAGAAACAGAAGTCTTGGTCTCTGGGAGGAAAACTGCAGATTGAACCCGAAAACAAGAGTACATTGTACAGGATCCATGGAAAATCACCAAAAGGTGATGGGATTGGGATTCAGAGCGAAGAGAAACAGGTCTCGGAAACCACAACTTTGCCTGATGAAAAGCAGTGGCACGACGTCAGTGTTTACTTGGGCCTGACCAACTGTTCTGGTTCAAAACAACCAGAAAAGCTGGATGTTGAATGTCAAGATCACATGGGAAGATCTGGAGTCTCATGTTGGCATGAAAATGAAGGCTGTCTGGGGGAAAGTAACCTGTGTGAGTCGCAGTGCTGCCACCCGAGTAACTTCATCATTGAAGCCCCAGGCCAGATGTCTGACATCGAGTGGATGAGTATTTTCAAGCCTTCTAAACTGCAAAGAGTCGTTCGCCACAAGTCTGTGTGCACTTGTTCGGAAAGTGCCAGTGGAACAAAATACAACTCTATGAGGTTAGTGATGTCACACATTTGCAAAACACCAGGGAGCCCACAGACAAAGTGTTTAGAAATAGAAAGGGCTGCAGTAGCCACTTCGCTTTTGAGGACAGAAGTGGTTCTTGAGACAACACGTTTCCTCTTTCCATTGCAGTCGAATTTTTGATTGCAGACTGTCTTAGATCCCAAGGAGAGGTTTGTACCTAGGACAGCTTCGGGGGCAAAGGTTTTGCTTAAAAACAAAGCCAGTTGTCATGAATTGGGCAAATACGTTTTCTTTAAAAACAAACAGGTGGGTCACTTTACAGAGTAGAATGCTGCTCTGGGGCATTCCTCACCTGGGCTCGGTTTGAATTGATAAGCTGTCTCTGTGTGTGCAGGTTAAACACGTGACCTAGACCCCATGCGAATTTCTCCTTGCCATTAGCCAGGGCCACCCCGCACACCCACCTGTCCAACTGCTACTGCCTTTGTAGTCACTGTATATTCCCCAAACTTTCTTACCTTTCAAAATCATGCAGGAGAAAGAATACTTGTATTTGACAAGCTGGTAAAAGTTACTGTTTTTTTTTATTAGTTATGAGCACGCGCTGCATTGTTCAGGCTCATCTTATTGTTAGAATGGTTGAATTTCGTGGGTGAGTGGCTCTCTAATAATATCTGCTATTTTTAAATAAAACTGAGCTCTTCAATCTTACAGAAAGTATGAAGTTTCTGTATTGAGGCCCTTAGGGTCATCATCACTGACTTCCGTAGGGCTGGACGATTAAAATCTTTTTCTGGTATTTATGCTGTTTGGATTGTCCTTTGTCCCTTTAGAAGCCTGAGTCATTTAAAAATCATACAGGTAGTTACTTGTACAATTAGTTGCAGCCTATAAAAAAATTGGTTGTCACACTGAATGCCGTCTATTCATATTTGTTTTTTAAAGATCTTTGGATAATTGTAACTACCGGTAGGGCCTAATACTTCACTACTGAACCAGAGCACACATATATGAAGGGAAAAGCTTGTCTCAGTTGTAAGAGCATAGTGGGCGTATATTAAATTTAATGTATGAAGGAAATCCAAATTTAAATTCAGAGTTTTCTTTCAAGACTGTTTTTACATGCCTGGCTTGACATAATCGAAGTGACTTCCTGTTCTGCCAGGACAGGCACCTGCAGAAGTCTCGCCTGACAAATACATGATTAAGTAGGCAAGGTAATTCTGTTTACCTATTTTCCCCTTGGATTATAAGAACTTGTGTGCCTACTTTATTATCTGACTAACGTGTTCACACGTGTTCCCACCATTCCACTTGACAAATAGAGGGTTACCTGTGGCGGGAGACGCTATGGCAGCCTGCTGTCACTTAGCTATACGTCACGTGGCAGGAGGGCCCAGTGCTTCGACTCTGTTCCACAACAGCTTTCGCTACTAACTCTGCTTTGAGCCCCAGCTTTCAAAACATCCCCAGAAGCTTAGCTACACATGTTTGTTCCCTAATACGGAGAAACTATGGAATCAGTGAGCCACAACCATGCCATTCTACTTTCACAAAAGGACCTTTAAAAAACCATTAACAAAAACCAATCTCACAAACCAAAAACCTGAAATCTTCACAAATTCACAAATTATACTATGTTGATTTTTTTTCCTCCCTTTTGGATGATCCTGTCCCTCAAACCTTTTAATTTTTTTGGCGAGGGAGGGAAATTCTCTATTATATAGTAGCCTTTTAAGAATGTTATTTTAAACCTTATTGCAAAGGGTATGCATTAATTTACAATATTGCCCTCAAATGTTCTGTAATGTTCTACTCAAATCTGCGCTGCTTCATTCAAAAAGAAAAGACTTCTTTTGTGTCCTGTTGAGATACTTTTAAGTATAAGAGTATCAGTGATACATGGTTGGTATTGTTTTAAGATGTCTGTGTTTGTTTGGTTTTATTATTCACAGTGAGCTAATTGCCATCCAGCAGTCCCACTGTTTGGGGTCTTCAAAACCTGCCTTCAAGGAGGGTGAGAAGTTGGTAGAGACAGAGTCCTCTTCTGATAAAAAGAACTCATCGAAGATTTTGTTAGTCAACAAGGATGCGGCATTGCCCACTGAAAAGGTTTGTATTCACTTAGAAATACCCAGCGGGTTCCAGCAAGCGTTCTCCCCAACATACTTTTCATTCTTCCGGGACCCTTGCGTTAGCGTGCTTAATTTTGCCCAGTCTTTAGTTGTTGTTGTTGTTTTTAAGTTACAGGACTTTATATGATAAATATCCTACAGATTATCTTTAAACAGGATGTCCCTCAGGCTCTCTAGGTGATTAATATGTCTATTTTTCATTCATAAACATTTCAAACAGCCCCAAAATGCAGAATATAATTAAGCAGTTGTGCACCTACATTCAGATTTAACATGTTTACATTTAGCTGTATTTGCTTTATTTTTCTTGTTAAAGACATAAAATGTTACAGATAAGGTATAAATTCCATGTGCCATTCTCCCCATGGCCACTCCCCCCACCAATTAACCACTATTCTGAAGTTGCTTCCATGCTTGTTTTTGTATTTTTATTACCTAAAAGTATATACTTAAATGTGACGTGATGTTCTGTGTGTGTTTAATATGTACATAAATGGCAAAACACGTTCTATATCCTTTTGCAATCTGACATTTCCAACTTGGTCAATATTTTGTAACCTTTATCCATGCTGACACTTGTAATCTCTTCATTCTGATTGTTGTTTGATGTGTAATGTGTTGATTGAATAACCCATAGTTTGTCCACACCCCTACTGACAGGCTGAGAGGTTGTCTCTACATTGTCACTGTTGTGGATGAGCCAGTGTCCTCATCATCAACGAGGCAGCTCTTTCAACAAAGGAAATAAGTTCAAGTCCACTTAGTGCCTTTTGGTATTATTTTGGGATGACACCTGGCTTTGAAATCAAACCAAGGACTCTTCATCCTTGCAAGTTCCTTTTAAGTTCAACAAAATCAATTGTCGTATTCCAGGGTATTATTTTGCATACGGCTATCATTATTGATTTCTAGAGTTACACTTTTAACTCATAAGCATAAATAAAAGAATTAGAAACATTTATAGACACGGAATTAGTACTACCCATATATAATACGCATCCTTATTTTTCCCTCACAAATTTGGGCAATAAAGGTGCTCCTTATACATGGCAAAATATGGTAAATAAAATTCGGTTATTCTAATATTTAATGTCCTGCTTTGATAATGTAATAACCTAAAGTCAAAGAAATATTAGCAAATGGTTAACATTTGTTTGTTACATCGTAGTGTATTTGTAAATATGAACATTTAAAAATGCTCCTTGATTTCATGAATGTTTAAACTGTGTTATGTTCCCAGGATGAATTTTCCCCCACAAGTAAGCTCCAGCGTTTGCTGGCGGAATCTCGTCAGATGGTTACGGACCTGGAACTGAGTACTCTGCTCCCTATCAGCTCTGAGAATCTCAACAGCAGTGCCAAAAATGTACGTGGCTACTTTTCTTTTGACCCCATCGGTAGTATCTGAATACTCCACGGAGGTTCCATGTGCCAGTGTCACTGGTCGGGCAGCCCTTCTGTTGGAATAGATGTTCTCTATGTCTCTGAGGGAGGGGGTAGCACACTGGTTTTCAGGAGGAAGAAATGACATACTCAGATGTCACTGCACCCAGATTTCCTTTTTCTAATTACTTGGCCATAGGAATATAAATTCTTGGGGATTTAAAACGAACATTTTATTATAGAAGAATTCAGATACACACAGAAGTAGAACGAATACTACAATCACAGACCTTCAACAACCATCAACTTTCTGCCATTTTTGTTTTTTCCCCCATCCTTAAACACGTTTTCTTCTGAAGCATGTTAAAGCAAATCCTAGACATCATATCATTTTACTCATAAATACTTTAGTATGTATCTCTAAATACTTTGGTATTTTTAAGAAGAAGCATAACATCATACCCAACCAAATTCATAATAATTCCGAGACACCATCTAATGACTAGACCATGTTAAGTTTTCCCCATTCATCTCAAAAATGTCTTTCTCATCTTTGTTCTGATCCATGTCCAACCAGGGTTCATACTTTGCATTTGGATATGTCCTTTAAGGCCTCTCTTCACTACCAACAGTTTCTTCTCCCTCCTTCCTCCTCTTTCTTCTTCCTCTTCCATCTTCTCCATTTTTTTTCCCTAATGCCTTTTATTTGTGGAAGAAACATTGGGTCATTTGTCCTGGAGAATTTCCCACTTTCTGGATCTTGTTGACTGGATCCTCACTGATGTTTAACATTCCTCCCCCCCCCCGCCCCCCGCATAATTCCTATAAGCCAGTATTTCGTCATCTAGCTACTTGATTATACTCAGGATCAGTTTGGTTTTTGGGTTTGCGTTGGCCTGACTACTTCCCTGAGGACGCTGTCAGCTTCCTGTTCCATCATTGCAGGAGGGTCTTCCCACTTGTAATGTTAAGTTTGGTCAGGAGTTCAGGAGTTTGTCGGCTTGAGCTTTAATATTATAAAGTTCCCCTACAGGTCACTTAATGATTTTAGCATTTCTTGGTTATTATTATTTAGATCTATTATGTAATTAGTAATCTGTCATTCCTCAGTGAGTGTTTCACATGTTAACTGCTTTTTCTGAGCACAGTGACATTTCAGTAGCAATGATATCAGTTGCTTTGTAGATTTTATAGCCTGAACATAAATAGTGAAAAGAACACTGAACTTGAAATCAAGATACTTGGGTCCTATTTTTCCTCATCTACAAAATAAGAGATTGGCATCTATGCTCTCAATTTAAGATTCCAGGTACATTACTTGTGCATAAAGATGTTTCAAAGCCATTGACTAAAACTTTTTTTGTATCCTTGACCAAAAAACTAAAATTAAAAAAAAGGTCTATAAGAACACTGAAGTACTTTTCTTTTAAAATCAACTTGATTGAGGTATAGTTTACCTTTCTGGACTCTGTGATCTGTTCCATCGATCGGGTTGTCCGCCTGACACCAATACCACACTATTGATTACGTCACCCCACAGAAAGTCGTGATGTCTTGTAGTATACATCCTCTACTTTGCTTTCTTTTGCAAAATTGTTTTGCAGGTCCTTAGCAATTTTAGAATCAATTTGTCATTTTTTTAAAAAATGCTCTCTTATATTGTGATTTCATTGAAAGTATAGATGACTTTGGGAAGAATTGACATCTGTGAACAGAGTATATATCCATTTATTTAGGTCTTCCTTCTCTTAACCACATTTTGTAGCTTTCATTGTAGGTGGTCTTGCACACCTTTTCTTAAACTTATTTCTAATCTTTTGTCTATTGATGCCATTATACATGGTATTTTAAATTTCATTTTCAAATTGTTTCTCGATGATATAAAGAACTGCAGTGGCCTTGTAATTTGCACCTTTGCTAAATTCACCTATGCTAGTAGGTTTTCTGTAGATTCTTAGGATTTTTCTACATAGACAATCATGGAATTTGTGAATAAAGAATGTCTTTTTCTAACCTAATGCCTTATTTCTTTTTCTTACCTTATTGTTCTGGACAAGACCTCCAGATCAATGTTGAATAGAAACTGAGGACAGACATCCTTGCCTTGTGCCATGAAATACTCTCTGGTGGCGTTTTTTGCTTAGTTCTTCACATCGGTATTTTGTTAGACCCAGAGTTCCGTGGAGCAGGTTCTGTGTGACACAGGTGATCTGCAACTAAAACATTCACCATTTTAGAATCAACTTGCTCGTTGCCACGAGCCTCAACGGGTAGTTGCCTATTAAATTAAGCTGCACCTCCTATATTTGGGTCCCAGTTTCCTAATCTGCAAAATAGCAAAATCTATCTGTTAATTTTATAGAAACCAATATAAATCACACACTGCTTATTATAGGTAAGAGAAGGTGTCTTCTATGACATACCATGTGTGCCATATAATCCTTTCAAAGTGGAAACCGTGAGGGACTTTGTGGTGAGTTCTAGTAGGAAGGTTGTGTTTCTTGACAAACTCTCTTTGAAGCATTAGTGAAGCTATTTATTTACATTGGGTCAGAAAGTATTTTTAAGTATTGGTAAGGTTTGTTTTTAACAGCTTTACTGAGCTATAATATCCATACCATGAAGTTCTCCCACGTAAGTGTACAATTCAGTGCTTTTACTGTATTTACGTAGGTGTGCGACCATCACCACAATGTGATTATAGGACATTTTCATCATCCCAAAAGAAACCCTGTCTCCATGATCCGTCACTCCCCGTTCACCCTGCCCACAGCCCCCCTCCGCCTTTAATCTACCTTTTGTCTCTATGGATTTGTCGGGCAGAGAGTTTTCATCAGAGTTTGTTGAATAGAATTCAGGGAATCCATAAATTCTGATGGGAATACGAGTTACACATAAGTTTACTTTTATTAGCCTCTAATTGAAAACTAGCACTTCTTTCAATTACGAGTATAGAAAACAAGCCCTAGTAGACACAGTACTTGTGACTTTGTCACCAGTAGCGATCACACATCATTTCATATCACATTACAATTATCGCAGATCACACTACCTCAGAATTTCTCCTTAGCACTGCCTCTGGATTACAGAATATTAGACCTGTTAATATGCTAGATCTTATGATTGAATGCATTAATAAAGAAGAACATGTATTATTACACCACAACCTGGTTTAATATGTGATAACCACAGTTACTTCTGCTGTGATACAACATACACCCGGCTTCCTAAAACTCACCACGCAAGGCAGAATTGCGTGATAAAAACCATGGCTTACAGGAAAAATGGGGCCAGGAGCCTAACACTCAAAAACTTTGTCAGTGATACATTAAAAAAAAAAAAAAAAAAGGAATGTAATCAAAATTATGGCTCAGCCCAGCTGGGTACAGTTCACCTAGTGTTTCTTGTAGACAAAATTGCATGGAAACAAAGGCATCTTCACATTATGCTCAAATTGTTCCCTAATACATCTGATGTGTTAGAATAAATTCTCATTTTCAAAACAAGTGTCATAGCAGAGCTGACTATTTCGGTACACTCTGTGACGGGATCCCACGCATGTTGCTGGCCTCAGGCTCTTAACCTCTTCTTTAGGGTTTATGTCAAGTTTCTGTCTAAGATATAATCAACAGCTGCCTCACTTTTGTCCTCAGAGCACAGCTGTGTGTATGTGTGTTTGTGGGTATATCGCCATCAGAGCTCAGGTGACAGCACCTGGTGGCTGGTTATACTCCAGTCTCCCTGTTCCTCCCTGAGCCCCTTAAGGAGCCCCACCCCGAATTCATTGTGGCACCCCCAGTCGTAGCACCCACAATCCCCCCTCCCAGAGGATGGAACTGATAGGTAAAATGAAGGAAAAAGGCAAAACAGGGACCTCAGTTACAGACTGAAAAAAACAACACGCTACAGCTGTTGGAGGTGGGTGAAAACTTGGCTTTATGAGAATTTTTGAGCTTGAAAGACTCAGCAGAGAAGTCTGATCTCAACCTTTTATTTTACAGGTGAGGAAAAGGGATCAAATCTCGTGCTTACTATCCCGAAGCTAGAATCAGGTTATCAAGTAGTTGGGAAAAATATTGGCTCCAGATGTAATACATTTCCCAGTGTTTTAAGTGACTCTGGAGGTGCTGGGAAAACAACAGAAGTCCACTTGGGAGTGCACTTCTCCCCCCTCCACCCCCATCCTTTGCACTAGGTATAGCTAGTTACAGAAAGGCACATCATTCTGTAAAAAATTCTTAATTTTTGCAATAAGGAAGCAGGGTAAATTTCTGAGCAGCCTGTCTGCTTTACAGAGGTTTTTCCATCTGTTGCTAAGGGCAAGGGTCCTATTTCAAAGGCTTTCTCTGAAACGCACTCTCCTACATTGTCGGGGGGCAGGAAGGCTGCACAAAGTGATTCGATGGATCCTTCTGGCAGGGCACCTGGCCATGTTTCCTAAACGTCGCCTGAATCTGCACCTTTGACAGAGCAGTGTCCCCTGGGGATGCCTCTCTCCTACAGCTACATCTGCATGTGTATCAAATAAGTCATTCATTGCAGTGGTGCTCGGTAATAGCAAGTTAAGAGATAGCCCAACTGTCCCGCAAAGAGGAACTGAGTGCCGAGGGTGGCACGTCCACCGGCTGGGACTTTACCTATAGCTGTGGGACAGGAAGAGGAAATACCTCCAGGGTGTATTAGTAAGTGAAAAGAAGCAAGATACTGAAAGGTTCCTGTAGTATTCTAACATGAAAGGGGATGGGAATAAGAATACACATTATTATTCTTATTTTAATTTTTATTGGGGAATATTGAGGAACAGTGTGTTTTCCTAGGACCCATCAGCTCCAAGTCAAGTCTTAGTTTTTTTTCAGTCTAGTTACGGAGGGCGCAGCTCACTGGCCCATGTGGGAATCGAACCAGTGACCTGGGTGTTAAGAGCACTGGGCTCTAACCAACTGAGCCAACCGGCCGCCCCCTATAATTTTCATTTTCAAACCATATCAACATATTAACTATTGAAAAAAAACCCCAATAATTTAAAAATAGTGGAAAAAAGGAAAGCAGAGTAGAAGCTAGCACAGTAGACCCCATCACCTTTCCCCACAGCAGGAAGGGGGAAGGACTCAGCCTGAAACTGAACTTGGAGTTTTGACTGGTACGTGGTAACGGACATCCTCGTTACAGGTTTGAGACGGTTGCTGTTTCCTGACAGCGTCCTTCACCGTTTTTTGTGGTATGCTGGTAAAACCCACGGATCCCTTGTAGAATAATGTTTTTAAATGAATAAAATAAATTAATAAAATAAAATATCAGATTGTGAGATACATAGGAAGGCAATTTGAGTAGAGAGGAGGCAGCACGAGGAAAGCACAGGGGTCTGGAAGCCCCTCTAATCCTAGAGTGGCTCAAATGTAGGCCCCGTGGGGAGAAGGACCTGAGCCTTCCCAGGTGTCCTCCTCTTTCCTTCTTTTTCAAAATATCTCCTAGCAATGCTGACTGAGCCCTCAGCAGGTACTTAGGTTGTTGATTCTTCTTATTATTTTTTTAATTAAAATTTATTGGGGTGACAATGGTTAGTAAAGTTACATAGGGTTCAGGTGTACAATTCTGTATTACATCATCTAAATATCCCATTGTGTGTTCACCACCCAGAGTCAGTTCTCCTTCCATCACCATATATTGGATCCCCTTTACCCTCATCTACCACCCGGCTCCCTGTTGATTCTTATTGATGACCATTGTTTCATTAGGGCTCACTCCATCATGCATAGTAAGGCTGACAGAGAGCCAGGTGTATTTGGGCCTCAGCTGATGGCCCGAGTTTAAGCCGCAATACATATGGGAAAGCACATAGCATCGCCACCGCAGTGGCAGATAGAGGGCCCCACACGAATAGGAAGTCGGTACATCTTTGTTGGATGGCTGGCTGGCAGTTTATGTAAAATTCCTTCATTCTGTGTCGTTAATTCCCTAAGGCCTCTTAAAGGCATGTTTGCTGTATTTGTGTATTGTCTCCTTAAGTATTTTCTAGTTTCTAGGGTACTAATTTGGCAGTTGTTTTGTAGAACTTAGAAGTCCCAGAAGAGTCAGTTCAAAAAAATGCCTCTGTCAGTAACTGAAAACAAAAGTCAACTTCAGTCGGCAGTGTTCACAGGTAAGTCACCTTTGCTTAGCTCGCCTTATAGCACAATGGATATTTAATAAGTAACTTGGGAGCACTGCTAATGTAGCGTTAAGGCCATGCATTTGCTTGCCGGTAATCCTTTCCTTGTTTGACCTATTTATACATACCTTCCAAATTTAATCAGAGTAAAATGTCAATGACTTGTAAGAGAAATGCAGATATGAAAAATCTCTTGTTCTCTGTGCCCCTGGAATTGTTAATCTAAGGAAGTGAATACACAGGGCTTTCAAAATCGAAATCTAAATTCACATTTCATATGAATGTCTGTCTAGAAAGGACTCTTTGTGGGGTTTCAAGTTATATAAAAAGGTTTATTGACCTAGTAAGCACTTTCTTGATTTGCGTTTCCTTTTACAAACCTTCGTTTCACATGCCCAGTTTCTTTAGAATCCAGTTTAAGTAGTTGAAAGGCATACTCATTTCAGTTTTCAGTGTAAGCATAAGAGCGTTTAAAAAAACTCTGTGAAAGCAGTAAGCTTAAATAGCTCTCTCCCTTTCTTCCTTGCTCCTGTTCCTTCTCTCTCTTTGTTGAGAATTTTTCGTATTGATAATATTTTGCATGACATTTTGTTGATGAAAATCGGTGCGGTTCATGTTTTAGAGGCTGGGAGCTCATAGCACACTAACCAGCACTCACTGATTGATTTTATTACTTTATTTCCCTGCTGTAGGAGCCCATTTCTCATCTACGTGGAAGGCAGGAAGTAGACATCAATACCTAATACTTAACCTTGGAAACAAAAAGAGGACTGTAATCCTTCATAAGCAACATTTAATACCAAAAGGGAGCAGAAACTGAAAGTTAATTTTTAAACATCGATATTTTGTTTCTTTTCAAGTTAACCGCTTGCATGTGTAAGAAATATTTTTCACGTGTAAGAAATTAGGCCTTATTCTCTATTGTATATATCCAAACTTGTAATTATGCTAAGAGATAAAAAGATTTCCCCTGGAAACATGCAGACCACTACGGGTTAAATACTGGAGAAGCTCTTTAAAAGGGAATATCAAAGAGAGAACCCCAAATATAAAATGCTCTTTTAACTATCTGATTTTTTTTTAAACCTATGCATACATTTAAATTATAACCCGTAGCTCATCAGAGTCAGCTCCAAATCTACGAGAAATAGTATTCTTGTCTCTGGAGGTTTTAGCCCTGGATTTTGCTGTGCAAACAGACATAAAATGATCTGATATAAAATATTTTTAACTGGAAATTATCTCCTCTGTTACGGACAACTGAGGCCCCTCTGTCCCAAAGCTAAGCAGAGCCTCATCCTGTCTGGGTTTCTAGTCCCATCCGTATGTACAGACAAAAGTTTGCTGGAAGAGGAAGTTCTATATGCATTTAAAAAAAATGATTAAAGACTAAAACACTCCCGTTTTAGCTTGTAATTTAATTTTTTAAAGAATGTACTATGTGCCTCTCTGTCCTTGAAGAGAATTGATCAGCTTCAGTGAATAAAACATATTTTTAATAGTAATTTTCTTTGGTTTCTTTTTATTATACAGGAGTAAAATAAGGGAGGTTAGTTGCCTGAAACCCAACCTGGCAAGTTAATTTCCTCAGGAATGGGAATGGATTTTTTTAAGCATTTCAGATATCAAAGTTCTATTGTGCTGTATAAATGGCCTTTTGTTCAAAGGTTTCAGTGCTGCTTCAGAGATGATTTTCATGAGAGTGGAGGAGCCACCCCATTTAGCCTTTTTAATTAGGGTGCTGAAAAGAGAAATTGGGTGAGGTTGGCTATGTTCTATATAAATGCTGGCTGTTTCCCGCAGGTTAGCCTGCTTTGTACAGAGCTAGGCTAAGGAAGGTGTCAGAAATTCTGAGCTGTCGCCTCCAAGTTAGAAACCTAAAATGCCCCTGCAGAGGCTGACTTCCAATCTGAGCATCAAAATATTAAAATTCTCCTCTTTTTGATCGGTTCGTGGCTACATGTCAACTTGCCTAGTGTAGAGAGAACACTGAGTAGGTGTGCTAAGGAGGAAGAAATTCTAAGGAAGAACTAAAAGGATTTGAAAAAAGTCAAAAATGATTTTGTGTCTCAATGTAATTTAGCTCATAGGATTATAGTATCTACAACACCTAGTCTTACATTATTGTGGACTAGAGCACATGTAATTCACAAATGGGAAATCTTAGTATTATCAATTTATCTATCTCAACCTAAGTTATTTCAGTATGTGAGCAATTTCAGTTAAAGCGAGGCAGCCTCAGTCTGTCTGACATAGATGCAAGATAAAACTAGATTTTAGCACTTACATTTTGTCATTGACATTCTTTCATTTTAAGAGGAGGCAACCAAATTGTACTCTCATTTCCCTGCCACAAATGATCTCAGCCATCAGAAGAGACTGATATCAGGGTATTTTTAGAATTTGTGAACAGATCTTTTCAACAAATAGAAATACCCCAAAGAAAGAAATTCTGAATCAAGACAATCCATAAACACCAAAACCAGTTTTACGTAAAAGGTGCTAATAGAATGCGTGGAATTGAGAGGCTGTGCAGGTCAGGTCGGTTCACTTCAGGAACGTGGCTGAGGACTGAAATCTTGTATATGGCACGGCTACTTGATCCTGGAGTTCTTTTCCTCTGTGGTCGTGACCTGAGATTTCTTTTTCCTCTAGTTAGATACCTGTAGCTGGGGGGTTGTTTTGAAGTCGTGCATCTTCATTTCTCTTGAGCCATTTGAGGACGATTTCGTTAGGGTCCATTTCAGGAAGGTTCATCATTCTAGGCCTGAAACAGAATAATCTTAGCAACCACTTCATATGGGATAGAGAACAGAGTGACTACGATTGGATTAAGGAACCAGACACATTCATCAGGACCACAGCTGACAAGGTTGGTCTTAGAAGGGAGTTTCTCGAATGAAGAGGGACCAGCAGGCAGTCCTGTAAAGATAATTTCTGGGTTCTCAGCCAAATGCATGCGTAAGGAGATCTAGCAAAAAAAAGAGCAAAATAATTTGAGAGCACGGTAAGTACTGCTTTGCTGACCACTGGAGATACAACCATGAGCAACGCAATCCTCGTTTCCAGTCTAGTGGAGGAGACAGACTTGAATCAAATAATCATAACTAGGTCATGAAACACTGGTAGGTGCCATGAAATAAAGCCTTGAGCACTGTGACAGCACCATAACGGGCATAGGGCAAGGGCGGAGGGTTCCGAGGAGGCTCCCGGGAGGAAGTGACATCTGAACTGAGCTGAAAGATGAGTAGGCAAACAGGAAGAGGAAGAACATTCCAGACACTGATAACAGCATGTGCAAAGGCCCTGAGGTGGAAGGAGTGTGATGTATTTTCAGAACTGATGGACCAGGATGGTGCAAGATGAAGCTGGAGAGAGGCTGGGGCCAGATCACTTACACCCACCCACACGTGCGTGTCAGTGAGGCAGTGTGAGGGTTGCAGCTCCAAAGAGGTCAACTCCATTGTTTATCTCCTTGGGTTTTCCTGGAAACGAGGTGTAATTCATATCCCAAAAGCTTTGCCTGTGTAATACCTCGGGGGAAGCATTCAACAGCCCTGGAGATACCCCAGAATGGCACCCTGATTCTGACCACGACAGCCCATCATCCACTACCGATCCAGCATGAGAACCAAAGCTCCCTGAAGATGTTATGAGATGAACCTGGACAAACCTTGAGTAAGGAAGCTGTGTCCTTGTGTCCCCAGGAAATGCTCTGTCAAAAAACCAAGCCAAATGTCAAAGTGTAGCAAGTGATGGGGGTTGTTGACTCACATTTTCAACCCTTCATTTCACCCTCATTTGTCAAACATTGATGCGCTCCAGGCACCCTGCTAGGTACTGAGGATATAAACGTGTGTAAGACAGCTCAAAATCTTACCCACAAGCAGATAAATTAGAATTCGTTAGAGATGTTTTAGCAAAGTGCTCTAGGATCCCAACCAGTGCTGAGCAGGGCCCGGCACAGTAAAAACTATTATTAAAAAGAGTGGTAGTTGGTGGCTAATGTTGTCACTATAGCAGACGTTCTAGACCCATAGGGGTTGTTGCCTGGTTTAAAAGGAGAGGCTGTGCTAAGGTGACGTTCACTGCTTTTGTCTGATATGGTAAAGGAGTCTGAGAAACAGCTGGTGTGGAGCCAGCAGCCCCTGTATTGTGGTCTTTATTTCACCACAGCTATTGGCCGGAGTGCCCAGGATGAAAAACGAGATAATACAGAGAAAGCGTTTAGCCCAGTGCCTAGCAAATAAAAAGCATTCAATAACTATTAGCTATTGTTGTCATTTTATTGTGATTCTGGTAAAGAAGCCTTTCGGTGATTGGAATTAGATAAAGAGTGGTTAATGTCTCTAGTGGAGTGAGAAGAGAGCCTTGTCAAATGCGATTTTCAGGTACTCAGTGTCAGCTCGGGCTAGGCAGTGAGGAATCAGCAAGGTTACAGAAAGGGTGGGGGACCACAGGCAGGGTTATAGAAGCCTCACTTTCCCTCTTCAAGGGGGGTCCTTAGTCACTGTATTGGATGATTTCACACCTATACCATAAGAAAGTTGAGGGTAACAGAAACAAAATTACAAACATTTGATCCAATATATGGTGATGGAAGGAGAACTGACTCTGGGTGGTGAACACACAATGGGATTTGTAGATGATGTAATACAGAGTTGTACACCTGAAATCTATGTAATGTCACTAACAATTGTCACCCCAATAAAAAAAATAACAAACATTTCAGAGCATACACTTGGGGAAACTGATTTTTTTTTTTTTTTACTTCAGTCTTGCGACAGATAATTTAAAAAGCAAAACCAACAATGTTTTTAAAAGTCCCACACCACCTCCGGTGGCATCTTTTCAATGCACTTGGATGGCCCAGTACTGTTTTGTTCGGATCTGTCTGCAGGCTGTCCCAGCCCTGCCTCTCCAGGCCCCTTACTGTGCCTGGGTTCTGGCCAGGTGTCCGCATGCTGAGCCTGCAGTCTCTGAAAATGCAGCCCACAGCCCCGCGTGGATAACGGTAGTTACCTTAGAGATGCACGAAGAGGAGGCCGCATAATCGTTTACATTTTGACACATAAGACTAAAACGGGGGAAAAAACAGTCTAGTTGTGCTTCCATCGGTCAAATTCATTGAGGTCAAATTTTCTCCAATGAACCAGATCCGAGCCTGGTGCGGACAAGGCTTGGTGAGCCCGGGGTGGAGGGCTGTGTGGGGGAAGGGAATTGGCCGGCGCCCCCACTCGGAGGAAGGAGGAGCGACTGCCAAGGAGGCGGGTAGAGGTGTGGAGCGGCTGGGGGCCTTGGCCTGTGTCCGCCGGGCTGGGGGCGGGGCGGGGCGGGCGGAGGGGGCGGGGCGAGCGCGGGCGGGGCAGGGCCGGGAGCCGGGGCGGTGGGCGGGGCGGCGCGGTGGGCGGGGCGGTGGGCGGGGCGGCGCGGTGGGCGGGGCGGGCGGCCTCGCGGTGCCTAGGCTCGGGCGGCCGGCCCGTAGGCGCTCAGTCGCGCGGAGCCGGGCCCCGGAGCGCAGGCGTCGGCAGGATGAACAGCATCAAGAACGTGCCGGCGCGGGTGCTGAGCCGCAGACCGGGCCACAGCCTGGAGGCCGAGCGCGAGCAGTTCGACAAGACCCAGGCGAGCGGCGGGGCGGCGGGGCGGCGGCGGCGGGCGGGCGGCGGGGCGGCGGCGGCGGGCGGGCGGCGCCGTCTCCCCTGTCCTCGCACACGCGTCTCGGGGCCCTGCCTGCACCGGCATCCGGAGCGCCAGGGCCGCTCCCCGCCCCCTCGCTTCCCGGCCTCCGCCGCCGGAGCCGCCCCGCGCGCAGGTGAACCGGAAGCGCGCGGGCGCCTGGGGCCGAGGTGACCCGGGCGGAGATGCGGCCGGGGCGTAGGTGGCCGGGGAGCGAGGACACGGGGACCCGGCGGAGAGCGTCCGAGTTGCGGCAGGCCGAGATGCGGCCGCGGGCCCGGTGGCGTCCAGGTGCGCGCGCCGGCGCGGCCCGACCGAATTTCCCTGCCCGGGGGGGGCCCCCGCCCCGGCGCCTGTCCCCTCTTCCATGCCTTGTAAAAATGCCCCCAGCACAGGGAAGCAGTGCATTTCCTTGAAGGAAACCCCGTTTCCTTTTCTCCCGAGCTGTTTTCCAGGGCCGCGCAATCTCTTATTACCAACTGGGCGAAAAGTTTCACCTATGTAGCCAGACTTGTTTGCCCGAGCGCTGGCCCACACAGAAAGGGGTGCACACCCCCTTATTAAATCCTGGCGCCTGACACACAGAAACTTCCTCGGCCCCCTTCCTGCACTTCCCACGCGCCTGCATCTCTTCCAGAGGATAGCCTATCCTGGGAAGGTTATTTTAAACATGAAACAATGGCGCGGCTGTGTATTTAGACCTGTGTTCCTCCTGAAAACGCAAGATGCAGGCGTTGCTGTGCTTCTGGTTTTCTGTTCCTTTTTATTTTACAAACACTGAGGTGTTCTTATGCCCCGGGGAGGGGAGAGCACACATGTTTATTTGCCAAAGTAAATGAGCCATGACCGAAATAGCCGAGAAATCTTACTTTCGAAATAAAGGAAGCCAAAACGACCCCTCCCGCCGCTGTCTGAGACTGGATGGTGACATTTGTGGCTGCCATTAGCAGGTTCCTCTCCCTGCAGACAGCAGTGACTTGTGGTTGCTTTCACCGCAAGTTAGCCCATAAAGTCTACAACAGCTGTCGTTTTGAAATAAAAACTCGGGGATGGACCTTCAACCTTTGTGCTTGTGTTTAAAAATGAAAATGATAATAAAGCCTTGGGACACCCGGACTTTATGAAGCCAAGTTATAGAATCAACCTAGCCACAAATTAACTTACCCTTGCACGCCCAGTCATCATCTGGCCTACTGTCACCCCACATAGCCCATCATGAAACAAATGTGGCATTTATTTTAAAGTCATTCATCCATAATTGATTGTGCCAGGAACTTACGAAGAATGGGGAGAAAATTTAAGTGGCAGAGAGACTGGGTGTTGTCAGCTTTATTCATTCACAGATTTTTAGATTTTCTCCCCCTTTTGCTTCTGAGGAGGTACAAAGAACTCTGATTGCTACATAGAGAAGATGGAATTGAAAGGGCCAAGTTTATTGACATTACTCTTGAGTTATTATAAATCAAGGACAACCTTCTTTAATGTCAAAGAGAAAGAATTTCTGATCTAGGTCCACACGTTCTGGTGGTCGGTTTGGTAAACACCAAGGTGTTTTGTTTTGTTTTAGCTTGTTGGGTTTTTGTCAGGTGCTGAGAGGGTTACTTATAATGAATAACTTACTAACGGGTCAATCTCTTAGCATTTACCTGTTCCAGAACCCTTTTTCCTGGAAAGATGGGAGTTTGGGTTCAGTGTCTGGGTTTGTTTGTCTGCAGAGAGACTTACCTAGGGATGTAGGAATAAGGTTTTGTACATAGTTAATATTTAATTAGATTGCTCCCACAAATACCTAGTGAGCTGCCAGCCAGGCCCCATTGGTGGAAAGGACCTGGAGAGCTGAGGTCGCCTTCCTGTCCCCTCTGGACAGCAAATAGCACATCCACCAGCCTCGCCTTTCCTCTTGGGCTCCTGGGTTGGGAGCAGGAATAATGCTTACATATTAGATTTGTTGACGGGCCACACACGCTGTTTTGCAGAGGTCTCTTCCCACCTCAGTGAGGAGGGCTCAGGGAGTGGAGCTGGTACTTGTGGTTGTTGTGTGGTGTGAGTGAGTGTGTGTGTGTGTGTAATCCTAGGGAGAGTGTCCAGAAAGCTGGTCTATTCTTCCCCGGGGCTTTAGTCCTTTTGGTGATAAAACCCCTTTTCAAAATGGAGGTGATAAAATAACGTTGGCTTTCTGTGGTTGCTGTAGTATTCTGAATACAGAATACAGGACAGCTGCGTTCCGAGCCTGCATGTTGCCTGTACCATGAAAAGGAGAGTGTGGTCTCATGGAAGGCGCTCTAGGCAGGTAGACCTGAGGGCTAAGCCTGTGTTCCTGGGCAAGTTGCTTACCTCCTGAATCTGTTTCCTGGTCTGTAAAAATGAAGATCATTCCATCTACCTCCTCGGGCTGTTTTAAGGTATAGAGAGAGACTGGCTGGCAGGCCGACTAATGGCCCCTCAAAGATGCGCATGTCCTAATTCTTGGAATCTGTGACTGTTAAGAAAATGCTAGTCAGCTGACTTGAAAATAGCAGTGACAGTCTGGGTTAGCCAGCTGGGCCCAGTGTGTTCACCGGGTCTTTCAGCCTGGAAGAGGGCGGCGGGACAGGCGTCAGAGTGATTCCCTTGCTGGCTTTGAGGATGGAAGAAGGGAGCGGCCGCTAGCAGAGGAACGCAGGTGTCCTCTAGGAGCTGGAGAAGGCAAGGCAGCGGATATTCCTGCAGAGCCTCTAGAAAGAAACGCAGCCCTGCTGACACCCTAACTTTAGCTGCTGAAGACCCACTTCGGACTTTTGACCTCCAGACTGTTAAGATGATAAATTTGTGTTGTGTTAAGCCACAGAGTTTATGGCGATTGGTTATGGCAATAATAGGGTACCAATACATACAGAATGCGAAACAGGTGGTATAGCGCTTTGCAAATTGTCAGCCGTCTTTCTTTCTTCCTTCCCTTCCCACCCCCTAAAACTTTAAAATTTGAGAACTATTTCAGACCTTCCCCAAAGAGGAGAACTCCCCACCCCCTCGCTTTGAGGCCTGGGTGAGGACTCAGCAGATAGGAGTCTTGGGAACGCTGAAGTCCAGTCTCTTTCCTTATCTATGAGTTGCTTTCCTTCTCTGGGGGATGTTTTCCCCTGCAGGATATAGAAATAGAGCCCATAAGGTTCCTGGTGGGTCAGTGGGAGACGGGCCCCACTTCAGTGAGCCAAGCCCAGTGTGCAGGTGAACAGACCCAGGTGTTATGGGTCTTCTGGTGGGAAAGGAACTGCAGAGGGGGGCAGACTGCGGAAAAAGATTTCATGGGCCAGGGACATCCCCTCCGCAGCCTGAGAGGAACTGAAATCTTGTAAAGATGAATGCTCATTGACAGTCAGGACCTGGCAGCCCCGGCTCCTGTTGGGCAGAACAGCATTGTCCAGTAGAAACAGAACACGAGCCCCGTGTGTGACTTTAGATCTCCTGGTAGCCACATTAAGACGGAAACAGAGCAGGTGAAATTCATTTTACTTCCATTTAGCCCTGTGTCTCCAAAATGCAACCATTTCAACGTGTAATCCCTGTAAAAGTGATGAATGGGATAGTTTACATTCTTTTCTTCCTATGACGTCTTCAAAGTGCATGTGTGTCTTTGAAAACACAGACGCGTGTCAGTTTGGGCTCCCAGGCTTCTGGTGTTCGTCGGTGCATGGCCGGCGGCTCCCTGGGGGACAGCACTGTGTGGTAATCACCTGGGGCCGGGGCGGTTTAAAAAAATGTTAGTGCCCAGGTGCCCGCGATTTGGAGTGATTTGATGCAGGTTGGAGCCCAGAAAAAAATTTTCTTTTGTTTCCCAGCCAGGCATTCTTTAGAATCTCATTCTTGGGAATCTCAGTATTGAAGACAGAGCACAGGACCCAGCACTGGTGTTTGGGAACCTGAGTGTTTGGTGTGAAAGCTCTTTCGGATGCCCGTGTTTTGCACATGCTGGTCCCTCTGCCCTGTCTTATCTTCCCACGTGTGTCCATTGTCCCCTCCCCTGAGGCAGACTTACCCACGCCTACCTTGTGGTGTTGTAACACTCTAAGTCACTTTCTGGGCCTCATTTAAATGTTTACAAAAAAAGTTCCCGAGTTTGGGAAGAAATCTAAAGCATGGGGCTGTCAGCCAGAACCCCCCGGCCCTGTGCCACCTCTGTCATGGGGGCTGACTGGAAGTCCTGTGAGGGCGGGGCAGGTCTGTGTTCTCCCCGCCATGCCCTGTGTGTGTGTATGGCGCCCCGCACACTGGACAGATGGGTTGAGAGGCTGAGAACAGAAGCCCAGGCTCCTTGGTGCAAAGGAGCGGGGATGCCAGGCTCACAAGCACCCGAGGGCCCTGCACCAAAGTTGTCATACTTAACCTCCCTGCTGAGGTCTGTCCCCCAGCTGGGGTGGGGGACACCCTTCCTGTGTCAGCTGACATGTCAGTTGATTTCTGACGCGGGGGCTGCCAGAAACCTCCTCAGCCCCCAGGTGTCAGGACCTCATGGTCCAGGTGAGAGTGTGGATGGGGCTGCTGGGCCTTCCCCTCCCCCTTCTCACTTTTGATGCACGTTTGTCCCATGTCACGTTCATGAGCACCATTTACTGTGTCTGTTGGCTTGTGCCTGGTGCCTTGGGGTGTGCTACAGTCTGATAAAGATCATTCTCCTGCCCTCCAAAGAGTTTTCATTTTAGAGAAGGAGAGAAGGAGGTGGGACGTGGACAGGTGTGCAGAGCAGCTGTGAGTAGCACTGGACCTCGGTCTCCTCATCGGCCAAGTGGACATGATAACTGACAGGACTCCCTAGTGCCTGTGCCAAGTACATGCTGTGAGGTAGCTGCTCCGTTGTGCCCAGAAAGGCAGGTTGGACGGAAAGGAATAGTGTCCCTCTTGGCCAGCTGTAGACGAGCAGTGGGAGCTGGGGCAGTTGGGAAGAGAAGCAGGTCTGCAGCAGGAGTTGGCTGGACAGAGGCAGCGGGAACCAGGGAACGCACAAGCCCCACTGGCAAGGACACTGTCCTGTCTGCTGGAAGGCACTCCATGGGGAAGCCCCAGGAGGCTGGGGACGCCAGCCTGTGACTCCCTTGGCAGAAGGCTGCCCTTCTGACCTTGCCCCAGGCCAGCACCCCACCGGGCAGGCCAGCCATTTGTGAATGAAACCCGACTGGGCACTCGATTCCAGCAGCTCAGCGTGGAAACTCTGGAGTCGAATCTAGGCCTGCTTGGCTGAGGGACAGGGAAACCCAGCCGGCTAACCTGAGACGCCAGCCGGGCTGTGCTGTTGGCCAGGCCCTTCCCCCTTGTCCACTTGATTTCAGGATGGACTCAAATATCATCTGGTCTGGGAGGCCTGAGCCTTCCCGTGCTCACGACGACCTTTCACTGTTTCCTGTCCCCTTTCCCCTGCAGCTGAGCCGTGGCAACAGGCAGACGTAGGCTGGGCATGGGAGGAGGGACTGCATCGCTTCCCCCCTGAGCCCCTAAGCACTACCCCTGAACCCCAGGATCCTCGGGCAGATCCATGTTGGTGCCTCGTGTCCCAGCACCCAGGAGCACATGGCTCAGGGGACACACTCTGTGCGTGGATTCCAGCAAGTCTCCCTCTTCGGTGCCCCGCTTGGTGAGGCCTGAAGGGAAAGGCTGAGCCCAGGGAGCAAAGCTTGGGGGAGGCGATTGTTTCTTCTCTGGTGGAGACAAACACAATCCTTAAGCTGCAATAGGTTCGCCTGCCAGGGAGTGACTCAGGCTCCTGGCTTGTGGGACAGACAGGTCTGTGGAGTGATGTCACCAGGGAACAGAACCACCCAGGCTGGCTTCCTGTCCATGCTGGAGTTGGGACTCTGGGTGTGTCCTCCTCCTCCTCATGTGTCACCTGCAGAGCTGGGAGAGAGGTGGCATTGGGCCCTGGGAGGACCCTTCCTGACACACGCCCGTTCTCCAGTTCTCCAGGAGGGCAGGCGGCCCAGCTCGCCCCCCCCCCGCCCCCCTTTCCTGAATGGTGGAAGTAATGAGAGACTGGGACGGAGCAGGAGCTGGGGGCATGAAGGCAGAGAAATGGCGGTTGAAACCTAGGGCCATCGTTGCTCCATGGCCTTCCTGGCTGCTGAGGTCACCGAGCTGCAGACCTCAGGCCCAGCGTGCCTCGCCGCTTTGCATGGGACCACATCCTGGCCGCCTCCTCAGCTCCAGAAATACTGTGTTTGCTTTCCTCAGTGGCCTTTGAGGTGGCAAAAGCATTTGAATGAGATCTGTTTGTCCTTCAAACAACTCTGGAAACGCCAAGCAGACTAACCCACTTCTCTGCCGTTCCCCGTGCCCGGCTCTTTGAAGGACGTTTTTGTCCGCACTGAGTGCCGCTGTTAAGTGGCACGATAACAGTACAAGGAGGATTGAGTCTGACTCATCTCAGGGTTGATTTTTAAAGTAGAAATTGTTTTATAGTTGCCTTTAGTATTTAACTCTAGTGGTTAAATTATTAGCTGGAGAAGGAGATACTCACTGTCTTGAATTTAACCAGCCACTTATATTTGAAAGAGCTTTTGTTCTTTTAAGTGTTCATGCTTTCATTCATCCGATAAAGATTTACTGATGGCCAGGGACAGGGTTTGGGTGCTGGGGTTACAACAGGGAGGGAGCAAGACCAGCGGGCTTCCTTGTGCCGTGTACGTCTGTTCAGGGGTCGAGGCAGAGGCAGAATAATTGGTAAAGAGGATGGTTTCAGATAATAAACATCAACATGAGGGTGCCGTCCGTGTGGGGATGGTGCTGCTTTGGGTCGGGTGGGTGGGGACACCCTGCAGGAGGGGGCATTTCAGCTGGGGGACAGGAGGGGCGCAGCCTGGCCTGGAGGGGGGACCTGGCTTGCCCCGTTGGAGGACCAGAAGGGAGGTACTAGGGCTAGAACACACGAGATGTTTTCGATAAGCTGTGAGTGCGCTTACAGCCTGAAAGACCGAGGATTTTTTATTTCCGCTTCCTGGACAGGCTCCCCAGTGAGTTGGGGGGACGGGACTGGGTTCTGAGGGCTGGGGAGCTGCGGCTGGTACTGGTGGAACTGGGTGAGGAGACCTGTATTTGTCCCCGGATACGAGGGCCGCCAGATGCATGGGCCCCTGGGGAAGGGGTCTCCCGAGTCTGTGTACCCCCCGCTGTGCATAGCACCCCATGGACTCGGGGATGTCAGATCCCACAGAACAGTCGGGGCTGCAGGCTCTGGTCACCCAGCTCTGACCCCTTGCCGAGGGCTGTGGGTTTCCACAGCATTGTTGGTTCACGATGGGCTGAGGAGATGTGACCCCAGGAGACACTCGCGTTCTTGCTCCATGCTTAGTGACTGTCGCCTTCTCTTGCCCTTCTCCCCACCTTCCTGCGGCCCCTTTGCCCAGGACCGAGTTGCTGTGAGCAGCTGCTGACCCGAGCGTCCTACCTGGTCCTCTGGTTTTGCCAACATGGCCCACAGCCCAAGTCCCTGCTTCCGTCTCTGGTGCACACTCGGCCACCCTTCTCAAGGGGAATCAGTGCTGTGGCTCTAGCCTTGCCCCAGCTGTCACCTGAACTAGCACCTACCAAGGTACTCCCTGGTGTGTCCCTGCAAGTGGCCTGTCCAGGGAAAATGGCACTGGCGGCTCTGTCCAGCCTGGTCCTTGGATTATCTCCTCAGGCTGACTTCTGGGGCCTCTGCCGGCACCACATAGGGTTTTTATTAGACAAACAAGGACGAGATTGTTCCTGGAAGCAGGGGCAGTTGTGTCCTGATGGCTCGGGCTCCCGCAGGCCCAATGGGGCCCTTGTAAGAGGCCTTCCGGGATGTCCCTGCCCTGGCCGCAGGACAGAAGCCACCCTGGGGGGAGCCGAGGTGGAGGCCAGGGTCCGATGCCCTGGCCCACCGGAGTGGGGAGCCACACGGCACCACTCATGCTGTTGTCACCTGTGGTTTGAGCGAATCCCATCCAGACTGTACCTCCTGAGTCAGGCCGACACCTCTGGCAGCATAGTGGATCCTGGGGGCTGGGCTCCTGCAGTGGGACAAAGAAGGAGGGCGGGCAGTGTGGGCACCGTGCTCCCTCTGCACCTCTCCCAGAGCGGCTGCCCGGTCCGTGTGGGGACTGAGAGGACATTCACCAGAGCCAGGGGGCTGGTGCTGCAGTTTCCTGGTCAGAACTGCTGGGGGAGGATTGTGTGAGGGTCGAAGTCAGTCAGTCCATGTAAAGGGCGTGAGTTCTGGGTCCACATTTCCTTGTTATAACCTTGGGCATGTGATCAACTTCCTTAAGCCTCGATTTCCTCCTATTTCCTTACCTGCCTGCTTCCAGGGTTACTTAGGACATTAAATGAGATAATACCGTGCCTGGCACATGGCTGAGCTGATAAAAATCACTTTATTATTAGGCCATCGGGACCTGTGGTGTGAAACACACCTCTGACAAGCTGGGAGGTGCTGGCCCCTCGGACTCTGTCCCCAGGGTGTGCGGGAGCCTCCCGTCCCTTGGCCTGTGGCCACCCCAGCGTTGTCCCCACTTCTGCCCTTCAGAAGGTCAGGCCCCTCACCATAGGGCATTGGATGGAGCAAGATGTAGACTCTTGGAGCTTCCAGGCCAGGCAGCTCCCAGGTGCTTCTGGGTTGTGGATTTGTGGGATTTTTCCAGCAGGAAGGAGCAGTGTGCCCCAGAAAACACGCCCTCTGCTGTCTTTGCAGACCCCAAAGCCCCCTGACCCACCATTACTGCTGTTGTCCTGCTTTCCTGCCTGTGTTCAGAAGTGGGGAGAGCCGTTCCCTGCCCCTCTGCCCTCACCTCTCAAAGGTGGAGTGGGAGCTGCTCCCCTTTTTCCCTGGGACTCAGAGAAACAGACAAATCCCCAGGGCAGTTGCCACCTGTTCTCCCTCCCACCCAGGACCCTTCTCTCCAGCGCTGGGTTTTCCTTCCCGACATGGGGGCTGGTCAATCCTTCCATCAACTTCTGTCTCGCAGAAGGCTTCTGTCCACGGCCCTTGATCCCGCCAGACAGCAGGGATTACGTGTGCTGTTAGTCAGCCGCTGGGGTGGCTCTGGCTGGGTGGCTGTGCCAGGGCAGAAGGAAGGAAGGGTTTGTTGTTCCGGTCGGCAGGCTCAAGGGAACCCACACGATGGTCCTGGGCTCCCCATTACCCTTCAGTTTGCCCATAGGCACCCCTCAGGCTGGCGTGAGGGTGCCGTGCTGTGTAGACAGAACCAAGTGTTACTGACAGAGCGGCCTCGAGTCTGCCAACCCCAGACTCTGAGCTGTGAGAATCTCCCAGCATAGAGTCCGGCGCTTAAGAGAAGCCCGATGCTCTCCCCACCTCTGTGGCCCACGCACAGGAACATCCATCGGGACAGGCTGGGGCGGCGATGGGCATCCCCCGGGCTCCCTGTCCCCTCCTGGGATGGGGCTCGGCGGCTGCTGCTGGTAGGAAAAGCGAGGCCCTGTGAGGTGTCCACAGACTCCCTCTGTGCGAGCACTGTGCCTCCCGGGGAGCTTCCCGACCCGCACATCTGCCCTTGCACACAACAGGGCCGTGTTCCCGCTGGGAGGGACCCTGTTTCTGCAGCTAGCGCCGGCGGCAGGGAATGGGGGTGGGGGGGCCTGACAGACAGCGCCAGGCTTTTGCAACTCTTCTGTGTGCCAGGCACCGTTGGGGGCTGGAGGTACAGCAGCAGCCAGATAGGCAAAGCCTCCTCCCTCATGGTGCTGACATTAGGGTGGGGAGAGGCGGATACTAGACAAATACGGAAAACAGCGTCAGGCACTGCTGAGTCAGGCACTGCTGAGTGCTCGGGGGAGCATAAATCAGGGAGATTTAAGTAGGGTGGTCTCAGGAAGGTGACAAGGTGACAGAGGCCCGAAAGGGATGGGGGGGCGGGGGCAATCTTCCCCTCCCTTCCCCTCCAGGGCCAGGGCCAGGGCCAGCCCACTCCTTTAGGGTGGGCTCTGCTTCTCTCCAGGTGCAGGCCCTGGAGGAGAAAGGGGGAGGCCTCCAGGAGGGTGGGGAGCTCACATGCAGCCCCTCTTGGGGTCTGCTTGGGAAGTGGTGAGAAGAAAGCACTGCTCTGACTGCAGTTACGTCTTTGGTCCTCACCCTCCCCCTCGGCAGCCTGCTCTGCACGTGTAGCTTCAGTTCTGCTCTTGCCCGGAATCTTCTGGACCAGGTGGCAGTCGTCAGAAGAGCCAGCTCAGGTGTCAGGGCCGCTGGGGGATGGGGTTACACACCCCCAGAGACAGGACACTCCTGGCTTATGAGCTGGCAGCTGCTTGCTGCTAGGGGAGGCACTGCCCCCCCACCCCTGCACTCCCACAGAGGCCCTCTTCTCAGCTCTGCACCTGCCCAGGGAAGAGGCGCCTGGTGAGCCGCATAGCAGAATCATTAAGGACACAGAGTGTGGAGTCGGCCAGACCTGCCTTTGCTCTTGTTAGTTGTACCGATAAGATACCTAACCACGCTGTGCCTCAGTTTTCCCATCAGGAAAATGGGCCCATGACCACGTCCTAGGGTTGTTGCCAGAATGCGTGTTGCCTGTGCCTGGCCCAGAGTAAGCTGGGTGTCTGTCATCATTGCCACTATCGGAGACACAGTTCTGCCTGGGTGGGGTGCGATTCTCACATGGGGCACGAGCAGTCAGAGTTGGGGAACAGCTTCTCACAGTGGCTGCTTAGTGATGCGTGCTAAATGAAGGCAGGCGCTGAGGCCTCAGGGAGGCAGTGCTGGAGGACTGGCAACAAGCAGATGGCCAAGGGAACCTCTGTGTGTGGCTCACTGAGGCTTTGAGAATCAAGCCAGAGCCTGAGTGCGTTCCTCTCAGGACCCCGGTTCTGGTACCATGAGCAGGAGCTGCTCCCCACCCACCCTTGATGCCGGAGAGTGGCCTGCGAGAGGCCCAGTGTGGGTGGCCGCAGCCCCAGCACTGCCACACCCCCATGAATAGGGCCACAATGGCCACTGTGTGAAAGGAGGTCAGCCTGCCTTGCTGGGGTCAGTCCAGAAGCTGCCTCAGCCCAGCCCCCGGCCCCCCAGCTCCTAGGTCTGCTGGTCTGATCAGAAAGGCCGCCTTTACTCCCATGGGGCAGCTTTTCTTACAGAGGAAATCTCTGAGCAGGCCAAGTGGGTGGCCGTAAATGAGGGAAGTTACTTCCGGGCTGGGCAGGGGCAGTTACTGTTCAGATGCCAAAGGTGGGGAGCACGGTGGCCTCTGCTGTGAAAAGAAAGTGCCAGCACTGCCCCCTGGGCTCCCTCTTTGCTGTCCTCTCCCCACTCCTGCAGGGACCACTGGGGCTGTGGTGACCTGGGGCTCAGAGTGAGTGTGCAGCTCCTCGGCTGGTCTGGAGGGCAGGGCACTGTGGGGCCCCGGCTAAGGAATTGTGGGGACCTGGGGCAATCAGCTGGCGTGGAGAGGTGTCTGCATTTGTCAGGGCCCCCCGGCAGCTCTTGTCAGTCCATAACCACTGATGTCCCCAGCTGAGTGCTGGGTGGGTGGACAGAGGCTCATGAGACCTGCCTCCAGGTGGAGAAATAAAACATCCACAAGTAAACCCAGGGCTCAACGTAGTTCCTGGGTGAAGGACAGTAACTGCTTGAACCTTTGGTGAGGGAGAAGTCATATCTAGGAGACCTCTGAAGAGGAGGCATTGAGCTAAGAGAGACGAAACAGGACTCAAGCGGGTGGTGGTGGGAGGCCCTTCGTCAGGGAGAAGATCACGGCTTGCTCAGGGCCCAAGTGGCAGCAGCAGGTGTGCGGAGCGAAACCCCCCACCCTGCCACCCCAGCAGGGCCACGCTCACCATCTGTGCTGGTGAGGGTGGGAACTGAGTCAGGACTTGCCCCCGCCCGGAGAGAGGCAGCCTGCATGGCAGGCAGCAGGACCTGGGTTTATTCTGGTTTTTGTGTAGTGGCTGTGTGGGCCTTGTCAGCTTGTGTCATTCTTTGGGCCCTCCCACGGTACGGTGGGGTGACATGTGTCTGAGGGCTCAGGTCAAGGCGGCTTCTCCCAGGGGAGAGACAGGACAGAGGATACCACGTGGTGCCCTGACTGGCCACTTCCCTGGGGCCCAGGCAGGTTGCAGTCCAGAGGTGACCTCCTGCAGCCACAAGCCACCTTTCGTCCCTAACTCCCAAATCCCTGAAAACACCGGTGGCTTTGTGGCACTGGGTATCAGCTGCACACGTCAGTGAGTGTTCAGAGGTTTGGTTTGCTTAGGTTGACAGAATGTCTGCACCCCGTCATGTCTACTCCCACCTTTCACCGGCAGGAAGCATCAGTCCTGTCTGCGTGTCGTCCTTTTCCCCACTGGGGTGGTCTCTCCCGAGGGAGGCTTCCGGGTGGGTTTCTGAACTCGGCCTCCTCTGTCCCCTTTCAGGCCATCAGTATCAGCAAAGCCATCAACACCCAGGAGGCCCCCGTGAAGGAGAAGCATGCCCGGCGTATCCTTCCCTGCCCCTGGTGGGCCCTTTGTCCCTCTGGGTGCCCGGGGGAGGCCGGGAGGGTGTGGGGAGGACGTGGGCCTGCCGGGCGCAGTCTCCCACCGTGCGTTTGGTGGGCAGCAGCCTGGTGGGCATGAGCCCGGGAGCTCTGTGAGGTCCACCCTCCCCAAGGCGGGAGGCCCAGTGAAGCCTGTCCTCTTGTGGCCCTGGGCCAGCCAGGCCTTCCACCATCTATTGTCTTAGGCTACTGGGCCCAGTTGAGTTTGAGGGCCAGGACCTTGTCCTTGGCTGAAAACCAAAGCTCTTGGGGAATTGTGGCAGATGTGGAGGGAGGGTCCACAGCGGCCGTGGGCTGAGGGGTCGGCTTTCCTCGTGAGTCCTTCCGTTGCTGAGTGGCCCCCGACCTTCCCCATGCTTAAGTCTCTGCTTTCTGCACTTGGCCTTGACCCTGGTAGGCATCATTCTGGGCACTCACCACGAAAAGGGGGCCTTCACCTTCTGGTCCTACGCCATCGGTCTGCCACTTCCCAGCAGCTCCATCCTCAGCTGGAAGTTCTGCCACGTCCTGCACAAGGTCCTTCGAGATGGGCACCCCAACGTGAGTGGCCGCTGTCTGCTGGTCCTGAGAGGGGCAGCTCTCCTGTTCCAGTCACATTGTGCTCCCCAGAGCAGCAGGAGCCCTGGGGCGCCTGGGCCCTCCTGTGCTGCTGCCCAGGCAGGCTGGCACCCCGTGGGGAAGAGCAGGGGCCCTTTGAAAGGAGAGACTGTGGTCTGTCGGCCTTGGCTCCCGCTGGCCCACCTTGCCTGCTGCCCCTCCCCCCCCGCCCTCCAGCTAGCGCGGGGAGTACAGGTGTTGGCGCCCCTCTTGCACGGTTCTGGATTCTTCATCTTCCCCCTCCCGCAGGTGCTGCATGACTGCCAGCGGTACCGGAGCAACATCCGGGAGATTGGCGACCTCTGGGTAGGTGTGGGGAGGAAGCGTGGTGGCTGTCGCCCCTCGTAGACAGAACTGTCCAGAGTCCAGCCACAGTCCTGCTGGGCATTCGAGGCCCTCAGCACTCGGGGCTGAGCGACGGCAGCTCCCTGCAATGGGCGTTGTTCTCCTTTGTTCTCCCAGCAGAAGTTAGAGGGATGCTATTTGGGGGGGCTCTGGGGGGCGATGAGTGTTATAAATGGAGCTGCAGGCCTTGCTTTATAAGGCCTGGTACAGGAAGTTCCAAACACTTAACTAGAGGGCCCTCCAGCTCCAGAATTCCCAGCCTGTTAGTCCCCGTAAGTTGGGAAATGTGGCAATACCGAAGTCTGGGCGTCTCAGTGGGCATGAGAGCCTGTGTGAGGGGTGCCAACTGCTGGCTTCCCAAACCGGCTTTGGAATCTTGGGGTTGGAACTGTGTGTTTTTAGCAAGCTCCCCAGAAAATTCTCATCCACGATGACGTCTCAGAGCCCAGGAGCTTGTATTCTAGATCCACTCCCACACCCTTAGGAATTAGGGGCGGCCCCGGGGGTGGGGGGGAAGTGGGCCTCTGGCCTTATTTGTCCTCTGGGAGCCCTGCTGGGGCCCCTGGGAGCTGGGGTGGCACGAGACCCAGAGCTGTTGTGTTGTACGGATGCCCCCGAAGTAAGGAAAACAGCACCCAGGATGTCATTTGCAGACTCAGGCCCAGCTGGCATGGCTACAGGGGACGTGGTGTTTGGAGGTGGCAGAGGAGGCAGCTGGGAGGATGTGTACACGCGACTGCTGCCAGCATTTTAATAAAGTATCCCAATCCAGAACTGGCCTGTTGCCCTGGACGGAGAGCTCTCTTGTCACAAGAGTTTCTTTGGCTGACAAGGAGTAAAATTAAAAAAAGAGAGAGCGAGCACTGCAGATTGGTGGAGGCCCTCAGGAAGGAAGAGGCAGCTGCCTCTGGCGGGTTGAGCAATGTTTTTTGAATGAATAAGTGATTGGGTAGGTGGGTGAAGGAATGACACTCAGCTTGTGACCTTGTGTCTTCCCACCTCAGCTTCCTGGTCTGCCCTGCAGTAAGCGTGCCAGGTCCTGTGGGATTCTCAGGCACGTTCGCAGGGCAGCGGACCCTGACCCCTCCTTCCTCCGCAGGGGCATTTGCACGACCGGTACGGACAACTGGTGAATGTTTACACCAAACTCTTGCTAACCAAGATCTCCTTCCACCTCAAGGTAGTTTCCTTGGGAGGGTCGTGGGTTCTGCCCTGCCTGACCTTGACCCCAGGGGAAACATGAACTGCCAGGACGTCCTGAGAGTCAGCGCACCTTGAGGCATTTCCAACAGATGCCAGAGCTGGTCTTGGCCTTGCCCTCCGCTCCAGGCAGCCTCTCCGCCATGGCTTGTCGTCCTGTCCTCTCTCCTTGGTCTCCCGTCACTTGCAGCCCCCCCTCAGCTGGCACCCAGGGCAGATGGAGGCTCCACAGGCAGGGGGCTTCCCCTCCCGCAAAAGCTAGAGCTGGTTTTGGACCAGAGCCAACATGGGCTGCAGTTGAGGGGGAGTGTCCTCTTTGCAGCACCCCCAGTTTCCTGCGGGCCTAGAGGTAACAGACGAGGTGTTGGAGAAGGCAGCTGGGACTGACGTCAACAACATGTGAGTCCCCCAGGACGGTGAAGTGGCCTGGCCCCCTCACCTCCCTTAGTCTCCCTGTTTGCTCCTAGAGGCTTCCACATCTAGCTGGCCATGTGCAGTGGCTTCTGGGGTGCAGGTCATGTGGCCAGGAGATGAGGCTAAAGTTAAAGGGATTGGGTTTGTTTGGAATCAGGCATTTTTGGCGGCAGGACTATTGTGCTGTGCAGAGATGTGCTGAGGAACCGTGTTCCCTCCTCCCACCTGTGGGGGGGCCTCACAGGCGTGTGCCGACCCCCTCCTGCTCAGCCTTCCCTCTCCCTTCCCACTGCAGCTTCCAGCTCACCGTGGAGATGTTCGATTATATGGACTGCGAGCTGAAGCTTTCCGAATCAGGTGAGCCTCCCCAGGAGGAGCCTGGGGCCCGGGGGTGGGGCCTGCTGCCTGTACGTTCTTGAATGTAACTGGCCCACGGGTTCCACGCCCCAGCATGGACCTCCAAGTACCCCCCCAAAGCATGGTGGAGACCATGCCAGGCCCCTGGCGGGTATGGTCTCTGCTGTTCCTTCCACCAAATCACACCTCCTGCCCCAAAGGCAGGAAAAGCAGGGGGTGGCTGGGCCACCAGGAACGGCCTCTGCAGGTTCTGACGGAGGCTCCCACCTGGGAGAGTTAGTTTGGGTCATCTTGCCCGTAAAAGGCCTCTGAATCATGCTGGACTTCCCAGCCTGGGCAGCCGGCAGCCACTGGACAGGAAATCCCAGGGCTCCCCCTCCTAGGCCTACAGAGGTGATTATTTTGGGTGATAGCTTCAGAATAACTTATGGGTGACTCACACTTTTCAGGGGAGTGAGGAGGAAATGCCTTTTTAATGGAAAATCAGGAGTTAGAGGTGGTTCTGGGCAGCCTCCTGGCATTCTTGGGTCTGCACTCTGAGGCTGGGCCGTCCACTGGGCAGCTTGGGAACACCTGCCCAGCACCCAGCCAGGGAGTGGCGGCAGGTGCCCAGGGGCGTGGCTGCCAGCCTGTGTCCTGGCAGAGATGTGCCAGGCGCGAGCCGAGTCTATGGTCCCCCTGTGCTGCTCTCAGCCAGGGTGTGGTCCAAGTGTGGGCAGGGCAGGGGTCCCCACAAGGGAAGGTGGAGAAAGCCCACCGGTGGGTGCCCCAGCCCTGGCGACACTGATGTCTTAATGGTGCACAAAGGAGGGGCACAGTGGCAGTCCCCTGTGCCAGCGTCTCCCTGCCGAGCAGTTGTTCCTCGCCTCTCGGTTTGTAACAGCCAAAGACGGGGAACGTCCTGAGCGCCCCTCAGTGGAGAAGTGGCTATGTCTTGAAAAAAATCCAGAATAGAACTTCATGTATGTCTTCATCTCTTACAAGGGACACGTACTTGACCCGACATGTAATTCGAAAGTTAAGTTTTAAAAAGGTGAGGGACAGCACTGAGTTCTTTCCTCTCTTCTCTTCTCTCCCGGGCATTCTTGTGTTACCATGGAGATGCCAGGCCCCAGAGCTTGGGGCCCGCCATTCTGGGACAGTGTCCTGGTGTCTTTCCGTGTGGGCGCCCTGGCGGCTCTTCGGTCCTGGTGGATGGCCTGCTCGTTGTCTCTCTGCCCAGAGAAGGCCGGCGGGGGAGGCAACCTCCTTTGTCCCTTTCCCTCCTACGTGGTCGATCTGATGAAAGGCTTGTTAGGAGCAGGGAGGGGTGATTGACCCCAGGTGCAAGTGAGGATTGGGGGTCACTTGGGCTTGCAGAGTTGAGTCCTGACTCTCGGACACTTTGTGCAGCTACCTGTCCCCAGGCCCATAGTGTACAGGTTCTTGGGAAGCCCTGGCCAAGCAGAGCTGGATTTTGTTTGCCGGACCTTGCTGTCACCCTGGTTCCGGAGAGCACTGGGCCTGGGCCTGGGGCAGCCACAGCTCGCGGGGCTCCTGTGCTAGGAGTTTGGAACGCGCTGGTGTCCAGGGACCTGGAGTAGAGCGCCACTGCCTGGCTGGGAGTGGTACAGCAGGCTGCCCAGGCTGTCACCGCATCTGCCAACGCCCCCTCCCAGGGCTGCTGTGACAATGCCATGCGATGTCGGCCCACCCGGGGCCTGCACTAGGTTTCTGCTTGTACCATGCTGTCACTCAGGCTGTCAGCAGAGTCGGCTCTGTGCTTGGAGCCCGCGTCTCTGGCTTCCCGTGCTCACATTCCTCCTCCCTTCTCTCTTTGGTGCAGTTTTTCGGCAGCTCAACACAGCCATTGCTGTGTCCCAGATGTCCTCTGGCCAGTGCCGCCTGGCCCCCCTCATCCAGGTCATCCAGGACTGCAGCCACCTCTACCACTACACGGTCAAGCTCATGTTCAAGCTGCACTCCTGTGAGCACCCGCCTCCCTGCACGGGCCCCCTGAGGTCCTGTCGAAGCCCCACAGAGCTGCGTTTGTGAGGCTTCTGTCAGCCAGCATGCACTGTATCTGAAATGAAAATCTGGAGAGTAACTAAAAGTAGCAATGATAAGCCTACTATCCATTAATGTAAATAACACACTCGTTATGAAAAATCAGTTTTCCAGAACAGAAGCTTAGTGAGAAGAGGGGCATAGCTTTCCACGTTTCCCATTCTTTTGAAGGCCTGGCCTTGGGGAAGGGCCCCTTTCTGCCCCTGCATTTGGTCCAGTGCAGTGTCTCACGTCATGCGCATGGCGGGGACCATTGTGAAAAGACACATAATGTCCCTGTCGTGTTCAGAAAGGGTCTCGTCCCCAGGCGCCGCTTTGAGAACTGCTGGCCTAGGGCATACGAGCTAATGGATTATTATTAGCCCAGGGCGAACTCGAGTCTAAAGTGACTTCACAGTGCGCCCCAAAGCCGGGCCCCAGTGGGTTTGCCGTGGGCGTGGGACCACCCTTCCCACTCACTGTTCCTTCCCTTGCTCAGAATCCCCCACAGTGGGGACCCAGCTAGATGTCTGTGATCTCTCTAGTCTGTGACAGTTTCTAGAATATGGAGGAACAGGGCGGCGGCGCGGGAGGGCGGGAATGTGAAGTCTTCGTAGCCACAGAGCAGTGAGCAGAGAGGAAGTCTGTTAAACCTGTGCCACCCCAGGTCTCCCGGCGGACACCCTACAAGGCCACAGGGACCGGTTCCACGAGCAGTTTCACAGGTACCGGCGGGGCAGGGCTGTGGCACGGCCAGTGGGCTGGGGCTGCCCAGAGGGGCCTGGCTCCCCTCTGACACCCCGTCCCTGTCCCCGCAGCCTCAGGAACTTCTTCCGCAGAGCTTCGGACATGCTCTACTTCAAACGGCTTATCCAGATACCCCGACTGCCCGAGGTGCGCGTCTGCTCGCTGGGCCGCAGCCCTGGTGCCCACTCTGGGCTCCGAGCCCTTTGAGGATCCCGGGTGCCGGGCTGGGCCCCATGTGGGCTCTGGGGATGGCAGAGGGGAGGCTCCTGGGGGCAGGGCGCTGAGCGGCTTCCACCCATGGCCCCTGCAGGGACCTCCCAACTTCCTGCGGGCCTCGGCGCTGGCCGAGCACATTAAGCCGGTGGTGGTGATCCCTGACGAGGCCCCCGAGGACGAGGAGCCCGAGAGCCTCATAGAGATCAGCACAGGACCCCCCGCCCCGGAGCCGGTGGTGAGCAGTGCCCTCTTTCTGCATGGGGGTTTGGGGGTGACTGGCCTCCCTCCGTTCTCTGCCTCTCCTTGCCGGGAGGATGGGAGTCACTGTGCTTTGCTGTGACAGGTGGTGGCCGACCTCTTTGAGCAGACATTTGGACCCCCCAATGGCTCCTTGAAGGACGACAGGTGAGATGCGGGAGTTGGAAACGGCCTTCACGGAGTGTGGTTAGGAAAGGCCATGGGTGGGGGACACAAACTTGAGACACCCAGATCCTGGCGGGGGGGGGGGCCGCTGATGCGACTGCCAGTTCCTGTGCTGGGTCTTCTGATGTCGCTGTTTGACTGAACTTGAACACCAAGACTGGGCGGCCTCAGAAAATGCTGCCTGGCCTCTGTCCCCAGGGATCTGCAGATTGAGACCTTGAAGAGAGAGGTGGAGACGCTCCGTGCTGAGCTGGAGAAGATCAGGCTGGAGGTGAGGGGCTGCGGGTGGAGACGCGGGCGGAGGGTGGGCCCGCGGCTGTGCAGCTGCACCCACCCACCCGCATGCAGGTCCGTCCACGTCCTTTCTGCCGTCACAGGCCCAGCGGTACATTGCCCAGCTGAAGGGCCAGGTGAACATGCTGGAGGCCGAGCTGGAGGACCAGCGGAAGCAGAAGCAAAAGGCACTTGTGGACAATGAGCAGCTCCGCCACGAGTTGGCCCAGCGGCGGGCCGCCCAGCAGGAGGGCGAGCGGAACCAGGGCCTGCGTGAGGAGGCTGAGAGTGCGTGGCCGTCCTGTGGCTGAGCCCAGTGGGGGGCCTGGGCCTGGTGGGTGAGTGAGGGGGCTCTGCCATGCTTGGGGTCACAGCCTCCCCTCCTGCAGAGAAGGCCACTGCCACAGAGGCACGCTACAGCAAGCTGAAGGAGCAGCACAGCAAGCTCGTGGCCACGCATGCCGAGCTGCTCAGGAAGGTAGGGCCCAGCCCTGTGAGGCCGCGCTGGGGGGAGTGGACAGCCCTCGATGGTGGCAGAGCATGAGTGTCCCTGCCTGTCTGCAGAACGCAGACACAGCCAAGCAGCTGACGGCAAAGCAGCAGAGCCAGGAAGAGGTGACACGGGTAAAGGAGCAGCTGGCTTTCCAGATGGAGCAGGTGAAGCGGGAGTCTGAGATGAAGGTGCGTCCCTTGTGTGCACAGCCCCAGCTCTGGTCCCCCGAGCCACTTGTGCCCGTGACACACTGTCCTTGTGACACCTTCTCCATCCTGTCCCAGCTGGAGGAGCAGAGTGACCAGCTAGAGAAGCTCAGGAGGGAGCTGGAGACCAAGGCTGGAGAGCTGGTGCGCGTGCAGGAGGCCCTGAGCCGCACGGAGCAGGTGTGGGGCTGCTGGCCGGGGTGGCCTGGGGTCGGGCGGGACAAGTTAGGGTCCTCTCCCAAGAACCGAGCCACACCTAGATGCTACTGGGTTGGTTCCAAGGGGCTCTCGGTGATCCTGGGGTGCTGCTCTGACCCAGCACTCAGGGGACACACAGGAAATGGGCAGCTCAGTCTCAGGAGTGGGGGTGATGAAGATAGGACCCTAAGAAATGGTCTGTAAACTTGGGGGGCAATGAGGGGCGGGCGGGCTCTGGACACTGTACTCATGCCCAGGTGTTCACAGAGCGGCTCAGAGCTGAGCTCACGGCTGAGCTCACTGAGTGCGGAGAAGGACGCCCTGAGCAGCACCGTGCGGCAGCGGGAGGCCGATCTGCAGGCGGCCCAGAGCCTGGTGCAGGAGAAGGAGGTGGCGCTGAGCCAGGAGCAGCAGCTCCGCTCCCGGGAGAGAGACGAGCTGCAGCGGCGGCTGGCGGACAAGGTAGTGGCCTCCCCAGCCCTGCATGGCAGCTGGCGCCATCCAGCCCACCCGTTCAGAGCACACGAGCCCGTGGATCTTAGTGTGTCCACAGGGTTGTGCGTCCCTCTTGTGTTTCCAGACCATTTCACCACTCCAAAGAGAAGCCCCCTACCCAATAAGCAGTCAATCTGCACCCCCTCCCTCACCCCCAGCCCCTGTCTCTGTGGCTGTGCCTGTTGTGGACATTGCACAGAAATGGAACTGTAGGACGTGGCTGGCTGCTTTTTCCCTCAGCACATGTTGTCAGGGCTCATCCGGGTCCCAGGATTCCATGCCTCCTCATGGCCAGTGACAGTCCTCTGTGTGGACATGCCACATAATGCCCATCTCTTCACCGGGTGATGGGCATTTGTGTTGGTTCCACTTTGTTATCGATAATGCTGCCGTGAACATTTGCATACACCGTGGACATACTTCCATTTCTCTCGGGTATATAATTACGAGTGGAATCTCTGGGTCCTGTGGTAACTTTTGCTTAACTTTTTGAGGAGCTGCCACAGTGCTTTCCAAAGCGGCTGCACCGTTTTCTGTTCCCACTGGGAATGTCGGCGGGTTCCAGCCTCCCTACACCCTCACCCACACTTGTTACTGTCTGTCTGCCGGTTTAGCCCTCCAGGTGGGTTGCACTGGTGCCTCATTGTGGTTTCCATGTGCATTTCCCTGATGGCTAAAGACGTTGAGCGACTTTTCATGTGTGCCTTGCCATTTGTGTATATGGGAAGAAATGTGTGTTCAGATCCTTTGCCTCCTTTTTATTTTAATTGGGTTGTTTCTTTATCTACTCATCTGTCTGCCTCACTCTTGAGGTGGCTCCACTCTGGGGGTGGTTGGAGCGGGGCTTCTCCTTTGACCCCCTCCCCAGGGAGGGTCTCTGCTGGGTCTTGACCAGCTGCCTGAGGGGCCGAGCCCGGGCTGGTCTCTAAGCTGCCTCGCCCCCTCCCACCAGGATTCTCAGGAGCAGGGGCTGCAGCAGAGGCTCCTGGACGAGCAGTTTGCTGTGGTCCGGTGCACTGCTGCCGAGGCTGAGCGCATCCTGCAGGACGCTGTGGCCAAGCTGGACGACCCCCTGCACCTGCGCTGCACCAGCTCTCCAGGTGGGGCTGCCGGCGGGCGGGCAGGGATGCTCAGGTCCCTTCCTTTCCTGCCCTGCCTGGCAGTGTGGGACTCACCCCGCCCTGAGAACGCCATCTCCACCCCTACTCCCTCTGCTCCCCCCCTCCCCCGTCCTCTCCCTCCTCACGCCTCCTCCCTGTGCTTGCAGACTACCTGGTGAGCAGAGCCCAGGCGGCCCTGGACTCTGTGAGTGCCTTGGAGAAGGGCCATGCTCAGTACCTGACTTGCAGGTCAGGTGAGTGCAGGGGGCCAGGACTGAGCAGGTAGAGGCCACCGGTGGCTGGGTGCTGGTTCCACTGGCCATGGCTGCCTTCTGCCTTCGGGGAGGTTTCCCACGACAGGTACCTCTTCAGGAAGCTGAGCAGGTGCTCACCCCCTATCCATGCCCACCTGGGAGCCCTGCCCTACAGGCGTGGGGTCACAGACCTGGGTTCGGTTCCCGCTCTGCTGCTTTCTAGCTTCGTGAACTTGGCCTAGTAACTTCTCCCTCCTTAGCCCTCCTGTCCTCAGCCATGAACTTGGGTGTGGGTGCCTGCCGGGCTTGCTGGGCAGAGGGAAGGGCACCTGCTCTAAGGTACCTGCTGGGAATCGTTCCTAGCGTCAGGGTCTCGTTGCTCTCCTGCCCACAGACGCTTCTGCCCTGGTCGCATCCCTGACGCAGTTCTCCTACCTGGCTGCGGACTCCATCATCAACGGCAGTGCCACCTCTCACCTGGCCCCCACTGACCCTGCTGACCGTAAGTGGGCCCCGGGCTTGTGTCACATGGGTCCTCATGGTGGACCAGGGAAAGGTGGGGGCCTGCAGAGAGGCCCTGGCATCAAACCCTGGGCTGGGACCCATGGTGGGGCTTCATCCAGGGTTCTTGGGTTTCGGCTGCCCTCACAGCTGTCTCCCTGCAGGCCTGAACGATGCATGCCGGGAGTGTGGGGCCCGGGCACTGGAGCTGGTGCGGAAGCTGCAGGACCCAGAGGCTCTGCAGCAGGCCCAGCCTGGCCTGGCACGGCCCCCTCTGCAGGACCTGCTGCAGCTGGGCCAGGTGAGGTGTACAGCCGTGGCACTGAGTGGGCCGGGCTCTGTTGGGGGCCAGCTGTGGGCAGTGGGGTGGGGACAGAGCACCCACCCCCAGGCCCCAGAGCCCTGCTGCCCCAGCCTCTTTGCCAGGTTCCCAGTGGGGTTGTTTGGGGTTGAAGGCACAGTGTCTGACCCCTGGATGCCGTCCTCCAGGAGCTGAAGCCCAAGAGCCTGGATGTGCGTCAGGAGGAGCTTGGGGCCATGGTGGACAAGGAGATGGCAGCCACGTCTGCAGCCATCGAGGACGCTGTGCGGAGGATCGAGGTGAGGGACAGGCTGGGGTGCAGGGTCCCCTCAGGTGCCCTGGGGGCTGGGCAGGCTGAGTACAGGTGGCACCCACCTCAGCACCGGACTCTGCAAAGGACAGACGACCTGTGCAGGTCAGGACCAGAGGTGGCCCTGGGTCCCTGCCCTGAGCTGAGCTCTCCCTCCCCGGCTCAATGGGTGCTCCCGGGGGCTGGGTCCAGCGCCGCGTGTCCCTCCCAACCCCCCCAGCCTGCTCCCGGTTCTGTCATTGGTGCAGGACATGATGAACCAGGCTCGCCACGCCAGCTCTGGCGTGAAACTGGAGGTGAACGAGAGGTGAGTCACGGCTGTCCCTGGACGAGGTGGGTTCCCCACGGTCTCCCAGACCCAGGGGGTCTGTCCACCTGACTGCTGAGCTCTCCAGAAAGGACGGAGAGCTGTGCCCACTACCCTGTGCCCTGTGGGCCCACACTGCCGAGCACCTGGTGTCAGGGCCCAAGGTCCATGCAGAGGCCAGAGGTCGGGCCCGCTCCCTGACGCCCCTGTGGTTTCTAGGCCACACTGTAGACCCTGCTCTCTCTTTTCCCCCCACCTTCTTCCATAGGATCCTCAATTCCTGTACAGACCTGATGAAGGTGAGCGGCCAGCTGGGGCCCCAGGGCTGGGCTCTGTAGCTGGGAGGGCCACCCCAAGAGTGACATACATGTGTCTTGGTCTTGGCAGGCCATCCGGCTCCTGGTGACGACGTCCACCAGCCTGCAGAAAGAGATCGTGGAGAGTGGCAGGGTGAGCTGGGCCTCCAGGTGGGGTCCTTCCCTGCCAGGCAGCCCGGCCACACACTTGGGCCAGCAAAGAACAGTCCTGGAGGGGGCATGACTCCGGGCCCTCTCCCCCCCAAAACGCGTCACCCTGTGGCTTAAGCTGACCGCAGGCCCCCTGGAGCTTGAGACACCTGAAGTGCGCAGTGATGACAGGCCCCCAGTTCACCATGTGCCTGGGAGTCACAGCGGAACTCCCCTGCCCCCACGGCCCAGGGATGCAGCCTGGTGGCTGGCCGGAGGAGAGAAGTGTCCCCTAGGCATCCATGCCGGCTCTGATGTCATTGACTGGTCCACTCTGTTCTTCCCTCTTGTCGCCACTAGGGGGCAGCCACGCAGCAGGAATTTTACGCCAAGAACTCACGGTGGACAGAGGGCCTCATCTCCGCCTCCAAAGCCGTGGGCTGGGGAGCCACGCAGCTGGTGTATGTCGCCCCAGGTGGGGGGGCAGCAGGGAGTGTGGTGCTCAGGATCTGGGGAGGGAGCGCGGGGTGGCCCAGCTGGCTCTCCGTGGGGTTGGAGACCCAGGCCCTGCCCGGCTGTGCCTCCAGGGAGTCAGCTGACAAGGTGGTGCTTCACACGGGCAAGTACGAAGAGCTCATCGTCTGCTCCCACGAGATCGCGGCCAGCACAGCCCAGCTGGTGGCGGCCTCCAAGGTGAGGCTCCGTGGTCGGCCTGGCCTCGCCTCAACTCCGTGTGCTGGAGTGTGTGTGCGTGTGTGATGGCGGGGTGGGGCGTGATCCCGGGGGCTCAACCGGACCCGCGCCCGCCGTCCCCCAGGTGAAGGCCGACAGGCACAGCCGCCACCTGGGCCGCCTACAGGAGTGTTCCCGCACCGTCAACGAGATGGCCGCTAACGTGGTGGCCTCCACTAAGTCGGGCCAGGAGCAGATCGAAGACAGAGGTGAGTGCTGGGGCCCCTGTAGGCTGGGGGCGGGGGGCGGGGGAGTGGGGGGGGGCCCAGATACTTACCCCCCTCTGGCCACAGACACCATGGATTTCTCCGGCATGTCCCTCATCAAGCTGAAGAAGCAGGAGATGGAGACCCAGGTAGGTTCCCCCAGGTGCCTTCCTAGGTGCCTGGCCCTCTCCTAGGGCTGTGCTCCGAGGGCGGAGGGCTCCCTGGGGAGAGGCCATGGTGCCTGCTGAGTGGTGTGTGGGGCTGCAGGTGCGAGTCCTGGAGCTGGAGAAGACCCTGGAGGCGGAGCGCGTGCGGCTGGGGGAGCTGCGGAAGCAGCACTACGCGCTGGCGGGGGTGGTGGGGACGCCCGCCCAGGAGGAGCCTGTCCAGCCCAGCGTGCTCTCCCAGAGCCGGACATCCAAGAAGCCGCCTCTGGCCCAGAAGCCCAGCGTGGCCCCCAGGCAGGACCAGCAGGTGGGACCCCCAGGTGCCAGGCATCAGCACTAGGATAGGGAGGGGCTCTGGGGGCGCTGTCCCCACCTCTGCTTCCAGGTCTGGGGGGCACAGGGCCTTGGGGAGGTCAGAAACCACTGACCAGCAGGAGCAAAAACGATGCCCCAGCAACACAAGGGGCTTGGCTCGCTCAAAGGGAAGATGCAGGGGGCTGAGGGGGGGGGGTTGCAGGGGGCCTGGCCTGTGCCATGCACTCCTGGCCATGTCCACTGAGCCCTTCACCATTCACTCCTGCAGCTGGACAAAAAGGATGGCGCCTGCCCGCCCCAGCTCCTGAACTCCTAGGCTCCGGAGGGGTCCAGCGGGTGGCTCGGGGGCAGGCCTGGGCCTCGTGTGGCTGCGCTGACTTGATGGGGAGGCTTCGAAGGACACAGTCCCCACACCAGGTGCCCAGGCCCCTGCCCGATGGCCTGGATCAGTGTGTCCGAGGCCCGTCCTTGCTAAGCCCACGGGATCTGGGCTGATGGGGACAGTTTTCCTAGATGTGAGTATCTGCAGCAGGAACTTCTGAGAGCACCAGGGGACCCAGCGGAAATACAAGGAGGCACAATTCCGGAAATACAAGGAACATTTGTAATACTCCGAGTTAAAGCTTTTCTTTGTGAGTTTGTATTCGGCACACTGGGAAGCGGGGCCTTGGGTGCTGTTTGGGCAGGTCTCCCCTGTCTTTTGGACTCAGTCTGAGGTGAGAGGAACAGAAACTGTGCTGGCTGTTGGGGACGTGCATGACATGACCCCTGGGGGTGTGGTCTTCTGGGGTAGATTCCATGGAGACGGAGCTGGCGTGGGCTCAGGCAAAGCCAGGTGCTCTCGAGGGTGGGCGAGGGTCTGCGCCTTTCTCCTTGGGCCTTGCTCTAGGGCACCAGTGATGGGAGAGCTGACGACATGGTCCTTGTCTGGGGAGAGGCGGGCCAGGCGCTGCTGTAGGGTGGGGCAGACAGCAGCCAAGAACCTGTCGCCTGCCGGGCACAGGTGCTGCCTCCGCTCCTGGAGTCTGTTCCCACTGAAATCTGTGGTGACCGCCCGCTTCCTGTTTTTCCTTCCCCTCCCTGTCTGACCTCCCCTGCCCTGTTGCCCCAGTTCTGGTCGCCCGCCGTCACCCACCCTTTCCCTGGGTAATTTCCAGCTCAGCCAGAAAGGCCCAGAACTGCCAGATCGAGGGCACCTTGTGCTGCACAGAGGGCTGTGTAGGCCCAGCCTGGCCTGGCCTGCCCCAGTAGGAGGGTTTGGACCACCCTGCATTCCTGGAGACCCCCGGGGGCCTGGCTGGGTGAACACCTGCTTGTCTGGTACCAGCCATGTCTGGAGATGAGCCTAGGGACCCAGCTCGTGTCCTCTGATTGTAGTGTCTCTGTGTTGAAGAGTCAGACAGGCAATAAAACGCACTTTGACTGTTGTCACCATTTCCCAGTGTGGGGCTGCGCCTGGGCTGCTCATTTCTCTGGGGCCAGGACATTGGTTGGGACCCACTCAGTTTCTGCAGGTGACAATAGAGCAGTTGGAACCACAGCATACTTGGCTAGTGCTGCGCCTGATTCTGTCCAGTGTCATCCAGGCTCATTTCTCTGGGAGGTCTGTGATGAGGCAGGGCTTTTCCTTGTACCCCAAGGCTCCCAGCCCCCACGGTTCCTGCTTCCCTTCCCTGCAGCCCTGTCAGAAAGCCCCTGCTGGCGGAGGGAAAGGTGACCACTGACTAGGGGTTTTGTAGTTGAGAATTTCCAATGTCTGAGCTTGCCGTCGGTGACCCTGGCTCCTGGCTGGTCTGGACTTCACTGCTGTGGCCACACACAGCCTTTATATCATAGAGAACCTAACGGGCGTCCAGGTTTCTGAGAGCACAGCTGCTCACCTGGTGGCAGACCTTGGCCAACTGCCCTTAGAAACTGCACCCCTCCCCCCAGGCAGCAGCTCGTGGGCGGAACCAAAGGATTGTGCAGGTCAGAGGAGAAACAGGTCAACTTAGGTGGCTCCTGCCCAGCTGGCAGGTCTCCCACGGTGCCTCGATTTCCTAGAGGATGAAGTGGGCTGCCCCCCCACCAGGTAGTTGGGGGGGGGCAGTAAGGGTCAGGTGTGACAGTGCTTTGAAAATTCACATCTATAAGGGGGGAGGGTGCTGAGAGGGAGCCCTGTCCTTGTTTGTAAGGGATTAGCTTCAGCAAACAGACTTGGAAGTGTATGGTTCTCCCTGCCAAGTACACACACCCGTGAACTCACGTGAAGGTAACTACACTTGACCTCACATTAAGTCCTTAGTGAGCGGACCTTTAACTGGAGACCCTCTGGTCAGGGACAGTCCCTCCCTGGAGGTCTCAAGAGCAGAGAGCCCTCTCTCAGGGGGGCGAGCAAGGCTGGGTGATGAGCAGCCAGCGCCCTCGTCGGACTGCAGACCTGGCTGGAAGCTTCCGCAAACTATCAAATGCTCTTAGAAAAAAAGCACATTGATGTCTCAGGAGAAGCGTCCCCCTTCTCACAGGAAACCCGCAGCGGTATGTGGCACATGTCCTCACGGCCGTGATGTGCCGTCAATGGAATTGTTTTGGGGCAGTGAAGGCCGGGCTCGCTCGGGGCTACTCCGTGTTCCCAGCAGCTGAGTCAAGTCCCTTCTGGGGATCAAGCCCTGATGCAAGGCCCGGGGACGGCGGGCACTGGGGGAGCACGGCCCGGGGACGGCGGGCAGTTCGGTCCCGCCGCGTGGAGCACTGGAGGCCCATCTCTCCTGAGGGAAACAGCATGTGACAGCCCGGAGGTAGGTCTCACTTTAAATACCTGTGGGTGAGTCTTCAGAACAAAACAGCCACTGAGTCTATCTGACACAGGCAGAGAATGTCCTCACGGGTCACCATCAGCTGCAGCACACAAAGGTGACCCTGTGGACTGAGGCCGACGGAAGCTTCGACCCCAAAGACACATGAGGAATGTGCTTCTTTACTGAGGTTTATGAGATGCCCTGATTTTTTTTAAAAAGAAAAAAAGGCTGAAAGGCTCTGCCTAGTGCTAGGACCCTGGACACGGTAGACACTTTAGCCATCTTGCGTGCGTGGCTTTATTTTTAACTTCAATAGATACTCCCTATCAGCTTCACTGATATTCTGGAACCAAACGCCACAAACACCCCCAGGTAAATGAGTGACAGGACTGTTATTAATTCTCTATTTATTAAAAAGGGTCCTACAGCTTTACAACCACAGCTCAGACGTGGCCCTGGAGAGATGGCGAGGTCACCTGGGAGCCCCGTCACGCCAGCACTGAGCTCACACGTTCGGCCGCGCCCCGTGTGGCTGGCAGAGGTATCGGGGTGGCACCACTGTCAAGATTCACAGGACATGGCGGGTCCACCTGATTGGCATGGAAGTAAATCGTCCTATACAGCCTTGTTTTCTAGAAAAACAGTTACAACACAGTAAATAAAGTTCAAGTCCAGGAGCAGAACTGTATGGAAATGTGTACAAAGGTGGGTGGCCTCGCCCATTGCCTGCTGGGACAGACCCCTTTGCGGTCTGCCTGATTAGGTCACCTAGGCAACAGGCAGGAGTCCCACAATTGAGTTGTGGGCTTTTAGTTAATAGGTGGGTAGTGACCCTCCCCCCGGCAGAATTGAGCACTCATGGCACCTGCAGAGAACCCAGAGGGCAGGAAGAGCCTTGTAGTGTGTTGGCACCCTCTCTCCAAACCCAGCTGAATGGCTGCTGGAGGCCCCGGCCGGTACCCGTGCCCTGAGGCCCAGGAAGCCGAGAATATTGGCTAAGAGAATCCTGCTTCCAGGCAGGCAGTGGACTCTCCTTCCACCCTCAACGCAACAGAGCACGAAGAAGCCCCTGAACGTGGGGCGCTGGGGCAGCAGCAGGAGCTGGTGACGGACACCCACCGTCTGGGGGCCCGCGGGGGCCTTGGCAGCCCCTCACTGGCACCAGGTGAAGCTAAGGCACACACGGCCCTACAGGTCGCAGGGGGACCGTGCACTGTGCATCACGTGCAAGAAAGGGAACTGCGTTCCCGTCATCTGCATTTCAATCTGCTCAAAACAGTATGTGCATTTTTATAAAGTTTCCCTGAATGGTCTTATGTCAAAAAAAGTTTTCTTCCGCAATATAAAACAGGAAAATTACACATGTAATAATAAAAATATTGGGCTATTTCTTCATAGAAACCCTCGGGGGCCAGCTGAGGTGGGAGGGAGAGGAGCAGGACGTCAGCTGTTGTGCCAAGTCCAGCTCCCAGCCGCCGCCTCAGGCCCCTGGACGTGGCAGTGGGCCAAGTGCAAACCCTGTGTGGCTCTGAAGGACCAGGTGTGGGGGAGTAGCAGGGGGCCGTGACGACCCACCTGCCCCCAGACTCAGTAAGCACCTTCTGGGCTGGCCCACCTGGCCAACCCTTACGAGGGCTGCGTGCGGCAGGTGGCAGGCTGGGACACAACTGTCTTTTGAAAATAAAGCAGAAATGATGAACCATGCTTATTAAATAAAGTTCGACGGGAGGACCGTAATTCTAAATGGGAATGGGAAGGCTTTCCCCGAAATCATGAGTTCACCAGAACGACAAGACAGCGATCACACGGAGAACGCACATCGGCCGGGGTGCCAGGCCGAGGCCTGCTGCACAGAACCAGGTCCCGACTCGACTCACCACCGGCCCAGCTCACATCAGACGCCGCCAGGCCTCGCGGCCTCCCTCCCGCGTGCACCCGGGCCGGTGGAGCAGTCCCCCGGCTCCGAGCAGGCCCACTCACTGCAGAATGAAGCCTGGCTGGTGAGGCAGCCGGGGCGGGGGTCTCTGGGGGAGAGCTGGCGGGTACGGCGACACAAACTGCGCAGAGAATCCTTGCTGAGGGGAGAGGCCCATGCGGGGCGGCAGTGGGGGGCACGGTGGTCCCGGGAACAGAGAGGCCTGTCCTGGGCCCATGGCGGCGGCAAATGGCGTGGCTAAGCGTCCTGCAGGCACCGGGGGCGGGATGCGCCGAGGCATGACGGAGGGCGGCCCGCTGGCCTCCGGGGCGGCGTAGGGCAGGGGGGCGGCGGGCACCGGCTCAGGCACCCTGGGCGGCAGCGGGGCTGGAGCATGGGGCAGCGTCTGCCCCTTCAGCACCATCTCCTGGAGCTTCTCGATCTTGACCCTTCGCCTGTGGGCCAGTGTCCGCTGGCTCTGATAGACGTCGATGAAGGAGTCCAGTGGGAGCGCTCCCTCGAGAAACTTCTCCGCCATGTTCTGAAAGCAGCGGGAGGAACCCGTCAGAGGGATAGGTCAGCTGTTAGGGAGGGAAGCTCCCTTCACCACCCCGCTTCGCTCCGCGTCCGTGCCTTCTCTGTCGGCCTCAGGCTCCCACGGCAGAGCCTGGCTGGCCTCAGCGGGAGCCCCCACCCGCAGGGACCGGGAAGACAGGTGCTCTGGTCCTGGGTGCCCCGGCCTCCCAATTGGCAAGCTGGATGGGCAGCAGACCTGGGAGAGCCAGCCTTAGGATGAAGGGGGCCCCTGGGTGGCCTGAAGAGGGAAACTGCGCGCAGGTCCGCTCCTCTCCTCACACCAGTTGGAGCCCGACTTTCCCGCCCGCCCCGGCTGCATCCTGACACGCGGGGCCAGCAGGGCCCCCCCAGGGCCGAGCATTCATTAGGCTGCGCACACGAATTGGGTCACCCGCGGCCAGCGCCGACCTGCTGCGACTGCCAGCCCTGACTGACGTCCTCAGCGCCTGGGGGGCTCAGGCCTCGAGTACGCAGCTGGCCGTGCCCCACGGGCCCTGCTGCACCAGCTGACCCAGAGCAGGTGGCATCTCAGCTCCCAGCGCCCATCCACAGTGCAGCGTGCACCCGACCCGAGGCCAGGCCCTGCTGCCGGGCCTCGGGCTCCGTGCGAGGCACAGCGGAGGTGCCCCTTCCAGTCCTGGGGGTGGGGGCCGGGGCCGGGCCCTGGGCCACTGGCGGCCTTACCTCCGTGTCTTCCTCGATCTTGGCTCCTTCTGCCTGAAGAAGGGCTAGCAGGGTCTCCAAGGAGGCGCTGCTGGACTGTTTATCTGGAAGAAGCAGGCGGACAATGAGGGGACGGCCGTCCAGCACGGGCCTCAGAAGCCAGTGCCCCCAGCCCTTGAAGACGACAAGCGCCCCCAGACTCCCCCCATTTCCCTTTCAAGGAAAGAGACCATTTTAACTAGAAAGGAGCAGGGTTCACACCTATTGAGAGCTGACTTTCCAGGAAGGCGCAAGTGAAGGCCTTAAAAGCCAGGAGAGGAGCCACCGCACACGCCAAGTGCCGGGCGCACTCGGGCGGCAGCTCGCCCCAGCGTCCCCAGCTGCCTCTCCAAGGGCTGCTTGCTACCGAACGTGTGCCGGTCACCCTGACTCCCTCTGTATCGGGGGACAGCTTACGGAGCACACACAGCTGCATGGCAGGCCCTGTTTTCCTGTGTACAAACCCCAGCTGCCCTGCAGCTCCCCAAGCCCCTGCACCGCCCTCACCCACCGCCGTCGCACAGCGCATGCTCTGTGTTGGCTGCTCCGACACATGCCACTGCACGTCTCTGGATAGGCACAAATGCCCCTTTCTGTCGGGGGCAGACCCAGGGAGGTGCCCCACACAGCTTTCCAAGGCAGCTTTGCTGCTTTGCATGCCACTGGCACCGCCACACTTCTCACTTGCAGTCCCCCTGGTGGGGTGTGTTCTCGTACATTGTCACTAACTTCTGGAGACAACAGGGTGACAGGATCAGATGGCCCCGTGAACTGCACTGGAGGGGGTGACTTTTAACCTCTGAAGCTAAGTCTCCCTGAAAGCTACCCACAGCACCTAGGACTCCCCAGCACACAATTCCTCCTCTTCATAATGGCTGCAAATTAAAGTGGGACGTTAAAATAAAACGTCCCAGTGATGCATACTTTTCGGCCTTCACTCAGAGGGCCTAACTGCACAGGATGAAACATTTGTTGAAAATCACGATTGAGAAATTTGCCTTTTCTTTCTACACTGTTTGGAGAAGGTGGAATTTTATTTAAAAAGTGGTTGGGTCTCTTTTCTAAATTGGTGACACAATTCTCTACGCGGACCATTTCTTTATGGCAGTAATTTAATCATTGTCTTACTCTGTAATTTTTCCATAAGAATATTTCTTTCGTGAGATGCAACAGCTTGAAAATGTGTTCTTCCCTCAACTCTTTATTCTTGAAAGATGGCCCTAAAACAGTTACCTAATTTGGTCTTCTTTATCTGATAGGCTTCAAAGAGCACCTGGAGTTCCTGGTATTTTTGGGTCAGACGTGCTTTCAGAGCGTCCAGCTGGGGCTGGTACAGAAGGTTTCCTTCTGCCAGGCTCCGGTTGCTGGCGAGCGTCATTTCTTTGTTGAGCTGAACGTTCTGTGTCTGCAAGGAACACACAGGACGATGAGAACCCACATCTGTGATTCCCAGGCAAGTCCTCAGGGGAGCCCCCGCCCCCGGGAGCCGCCCGTCTGCTCCCAGCCGACTCTGGCCCCCGATTTCTCTTTCGGACACTGCTTCCCGTTCTTAAAGAGCAAAGCCACTTCCTCTGCACCCAGTTTGCAGGCGGCTTTGTCCCGTGACTCGCTCGCTTCAATAGCTGCGCTGTGACTGGAATTCCTTACTGCTGCCATTGCGCTCCCGGGGGCACACACTATAAAGATGCAGGGCCACATTTTTTCAGAGCGAGTTTCTGAAGGGGAAGTTAAAGAATCACTGTATCAGAGGACCAGTTGGCATGATGTCAACTCAGGCTTAACAGTCAGGCTTCAAGATCAAACACAAAAGCCTGGGAGACCGCGGGATGCAATCCATTCACACTGAGCCTGTTCCTCTCTCCCACGCCCACCACCGCCTCCCAGCTCCTGGCCACCTGGCATCTGGCCATCCATGGGGCTGACTCTAAGCTGGGGGGACGGGCTTATGTGCCCCCCGGGGGCTTCCTTCTGTCTTCCCAGAGATGACGGGTCATTTGGGAGGTAGAGAAGCCCATCCGCCTGGACCTCAGCAGAGGGGGGGATAGAGGGTCTGAGAAAAAGGTAAGGGACACCTATAAGACTTGGCCAGGTGTACATTTGAATAACAAGCAAACACACGGACCCATGTGCGCTCCAGCTCCCTTTTCACTCCCTGCCCACAGCAACCTCGCTTTCTGGACTTGAACTTCAGCAGCACACGATCCCCCCACTATCTGCCCACGTTTCTCTCAGTGTCTCTTCTTCAACCCCGTGCCAGCCATTTCGTGCTCCCCTTCATATTTCCTACCACACCACCCAGTCAATTTTCACGGCTGCTTCCTTCTCTTGACAGTCAGAGGATGGATTCCTGGCTGGGCCACACCCCGCCCCCGCCAGCTGTGCCCTGGAGGCTGGTGCACAGCTCCCAGCACACGCGTGCACGAGCACTCACACGCATGTAGGACTCAGGGAAGTAAGAGAACCAAGACGAGGCGCTTGGAGCAGCGCCTGCAGCAGGAACCCCAACACCAGGCGGGGGTGGAGGGTCTCCTCAGCAGACCTCGGCCCCCCACAGACACAGGTGAGCTGGGCCCAGGACCCTAAAGAGGACACTCAGCTTCAACCAGAACTTAGATCAATGAAGTCCGAGCTGAACACCATGAAATAAGAGCAGTAAAATGTTCTTGTCTCCTGCTGCTACAAGCAAGGAAAATCGGGGGCTGGAGAGGCCTCGTAAACGGGGATCCTGGCTCTGCAGGGTCTTGGGGGGGCCTCGGAGGGGTGCTCTCCCCTCCAGCCCCCACAGCAGCTGGCTCGCCATGCACGCTGTGTCCCCAGGTCCTGTAGAAGAGTCTTTCGTTTGATTGCTAAACCATTTCAAAGAACAGACAAACAAAAATGAACTCTACACAGCTGCTTTGGAAACACAGCTTGGCCATTTCTTTTAAAACGAAACATGCAACTGCCACACGACCCAGAAACTGTACTGCTGGGCACTTATCCCACAGAAATGAAACGACGTTCACACCAAAAGCCGCCCCGCCAACGCTCCAGACGACCTCATGTGTAACAACGGCCCGAAACTCGGTGTCCTTCAGTAGGTAGAGGTGAGCAAAGTGTGCCGCCTCCACCCCGTGGAACGTTCCTCAGCCATAAAAAGGGACACACCGCTGCCACACGCGGCAACATGGGTGAAGCTCCAGGGAAAAGCCAACGCGAAGGGTCACGTACTCTCCGACCCCGTGTATACAATGTTCTGGAAGTGATAGTGACAGAAATGGAGGTGGGTTAGCGGGTGGTGGAGGGAGGTGGCCCAAGGGGGCAACAGGCAGGCTGCTCCTGGTGACAGGGGTCCCGTTCCCTGTCCTGAGCGTGGACTACAATTCTGCAGGACATCACCCCTGGGGAACTGGGTGAAGGGTGCCCACTTTCTCTATTCCTTCTCACAATGCATGGGAATCCACAACTATCTCAAAATGTCTAGTTTCATTTTAAACAAACACCCCGCCACTGAGCTCTCTTCCTCCCATCGCTCTCATGTGATGGACAAGCAGGGGTGGCGACTAAGGCCAGCTGGGCCAGGCCCTGCCCCTGGGTCCACTGCTCGGACTCAATCAATGTTTGTTCAACAAACATTGACTGAGCAACTGTTACCTGCCAGGTGCTCGCAGAGGCCGAGAATTGAGAGGACAGGAGCACTGTATCCTCAGATGAACTCCAAGTCAGCAGAAACAGGTCCTGACCTCAGGCCCAGGGAAGCCGGTGCCCATCACCCCATCCCCAGAGGTGCTGCTCACAAACCGAGCTGTTCCCTGCACAGGCCTCTGGCTCCTTCTCGTTGTCGGGTCCCAGCTTAATGCCTCATCCTCCAGGGCTCCCTGACCGTCCCAGCTAAGCCGACAGCCACCCTGTCATGGCCCCCATTTCTTTCCTGCCACTCATCGCAGTCGGTGAGTATTCACTTTGTTTTCTGACACACTGTCTCCCAGACTGGCGCACAAACAATGTGTGCCTCTCCTGTCATCTCTGGCAGGCCAGCACCCAACCCAGCACATGTCAGCCACTCAGGAAGGATCTGCTGAATGCAGACGACCCTCCCTACCCCCCAAAAAGGCCAGGTCTGGCAAATACGCTGGATAACAAAATGTGGAGGAGAGAAAAAGAGCTCTGTGTGCCAAACAATTAATGCTCCAAATCCTTTCCCCAATTAATGCTCCAAATCCTTTCCCCAACACGCGGGCTCCCTTAATAAAGTCCTTTGAGACTGAGTTGGGGGAAGCGGGTGTCTCACGCTGGATCGAAGGTAAGTCCCAAAGCCAGGTTTCCCCAAAAGTCTTAAGCGAAGGCAGCAGCGTGAGCACAGGTCTCCCCAGAGGACCACTGGGAAGGCACCGGCACCCAATGACAGGCGCAGGGCCAGCCTGCTACGTGTCACCGTACAGCAGCGTCAGCTGGTAGATTCCCAGGGCCCAGACCAGCCCCACCTCAGCCAGACGCCAGGAGGGGTCCAGGTACGGAGGCTTCCCCACGCCGCCCAGGGGACGCCCGCGCAGCTCAGAGCCACCGCCGCAGATTCACCATAAAAGACATCTACAAACGGATCTTGCTCTTACAGGGTCTAAGTCGGGTCAAAATCACTTCTCATCTGGGTTAGAAAGTCCTAGGCGAGGGTAACACAGGAAGCACGGGCTGTAAGGGAAAGGCATTTAGTTTGTCTGCACAGGACGCACCCGGCAGGGGCGAAGTCTCCCGCCAGCAAGAGGCCAAGTGAGATGGTTTTACATTCAAACCATCAGCAGATTCTAGTGGCCACCCAGGGCACACCCAACAGCACTCTCCAGGGGGACAATGGCAGCGGGGACAATGGTGGCTGGGGGGACAATGGCAGAGGGGACCGAGGACACATGGGTGGAGGGGGGGGTGGAGCTTCTTTTCTTAAGCATCTAACAAAGCACTTCCAACCCCCCACCTGCCCAGGGCACACCTCTGATGCTGCATTACATGCCAACGAGACTTTCCTCTCCATATCCTTCGCCTTCAGGCTGAGGAAAAGGGGGAGGAAACAGCCAGGCTTCTTCTGTCATTTGCACCACGAAGGTGAGCTGGAGGGACAGTACTGGGGCCTCTCCATGGCGACAGGCACCCCGCACCCGGCCAGGCCCAAGGGGCAGCCACTCTGGGCGACACAGCCCGACTCTCCACCTCCTCTCGGACCAACTCCATCTCGATGCCTGCGACAAATCTGTCCAGTGAATCTGAGAGGCCACCGTATTTTAAGAGCCATGGGACAGAGCCAGCAGATACCTGAAATTGAAAATAGAGGCACTAGGGAAATAAGCTGCCTTTGTTTTAAAAAAAAAAACAAGGTATTTTATATACACTTGTCCAGGCAGAAATGTGGGGCTCCCTTTATCTCTAGGGGTGCTCACATCAATATATGACGGTCTCATAGAATGCACTTTCTTCCTCAAATGCACCTGTTGTTCCTTATTTTATTTGGGTTGGGGGAGTGTGGGAGAAAATAAAGTGGGTAAAAAGGAAAATACATGTAAACTCCCCTCCAAGCAACACACGCAACAGTTACAAATGAAAGAAAGACACTTAGGGACCAGACGGGATGGGACGCTGCCTGTACACACTGGCCAGTGCTGGCTCGGAAGCAGGGGTTTTCCAAACCAGATCCTTCTGCAACATGCAATTCTGACTCGAGCTGGCTGCTCTGGCTCCTTCACCCGTAATTAGAACTGCTCCGTCCTAAACACTGGCCGCAAATCTGCCCACGTTTCCAAGCTAAACCTTTCTCTGGAAAAAAGAGCGGTCCTTTACTCCCCCTTCACACTATAATATAACCCTTATCACAGTAAAGTAAATGACATTATTGAATTGTGTTCATGAATTTCAATAAATAAATAGAAAATCTTGATAGTGCTGGAAATCCTTTAAACGCTCAAAATCCAGTAAGTACTCGGAATGCAGGACGAGGTCCTTAAGATACAGACCCAGGTACACCCTGCCCCCCACAACCTCCCCCGTGGCCCCACACAAAGCTACGGCGGCTCGCTCTCGTGATGGTTGGGCGGCTCTCTTGAGGCGTAACTCACACACCCCACAACCCCCCATTTTACGTGTTCCACGAGATGGGGTGTAGTGCGTGCAGAGCACACCTCTGGTGTTACTCTATTTGTGGTGTAGCCCACTGTACTGCTTACTCGTTCCAGAAAAGGGTTTTCTGAGGCAGCCCACATCCTGGCTCTGAGCAGAGCAGTCAGCGGAGACAGAAGTGGACAAGAGAGCTGTCCCCTGCCTCGCCTCACAGAGGGCAGCTCGTCGACCGAAGACAAAGTCAACAGACGCAGAGCAAATTCCTTAGCGCTGTGGCACGATGGCGTTTTAACCCTCCTGGGAGTGACAGGTTCTCGTAGCAGCAGGAATGGTCCACAGTCTCCTAGTTTGGAAAAAGGGTCTTTGCAGATCTAATTAAGTTAAGGGACAGGAGATGAGGAGATCTTCCTAGATAATCTGAATGTCCCTCACCACAGTGACAAGTGTCCTCAAAAGAGACACACAGAAGGCCTTGTGAAGATGGAGGCAGGGAATGGAGGGATGTGGCCACAAGCCCAGGAAGCTGGCAGCCAAGAGAAGCTGCGAGAGGCAGGAACAGTCTCCCCTGGGACCTCCAGAGGGAGCATGGACCCGTGACTTCGGGACCCTGCTCTCCAGAAGCGTTAAGAAAATACACTTCTCTTGTTTTACGCCATCAAGTCTGGTCATTCGTTATGGCAGGAAGCGAACACAGTGCTGGAACCTTCCACGTGTCTCCATCTGTGCCCCAGCGGCCAAGTGGCTGAATCACATCTACAACTTCAACGGGCCACTTGCCTTCTGGTTCTAGCTGATTCAGCAATGGGACTGAGGGTGGGAGAATGAAATGAGGAGGGGGTTCTCTGGGTCCTCCTCCTATGACGGTCTCTGTAGGTGGCCAGATCCCCCCCATCCAAAGCAGCCCTGTCCCGTCTGTCAGGCCAGAGGTGAGAAGTACGAGGTGAGAAGTACTCAACTGCGGCCAGCCCTGCAGCAGCCCCGGGGGTCTGCACCCACCGTGTCCTTGTAAAGAACAGCTTTACCTTACGCTTCTTACGTCCCCCAAGCTGAGGGCCCTGTGCTGCCAGAAGCCTGACTGACGTCACTGGAATGGCTTTCCCTCCCAGTGACATGAGATGACGTGTGAGCTCCTCCCTAGCGCTTCCTGTGTCTTATTCATTCTTGACGCCCAGAGCACAGCCATGCTCAGGCAGCTCGGGCACATCACTGAACACGTGCTCAGCTGAGTCTGTAGGAACGGGGCTCGCTGGGGCCTCAGGCCCCTGCCAGTTGAGAACGGCTTGCTAATCCGTTCTGAAGATGAGCTTTTTAAAAAGTTTATCGTAGATTTTTAAACGGTAACATCCAAGTTTAACGCTTCTTGTTACACCCAGCTGTTTGGGAAACACCCCTAGACATGACTCGGCTCCACACGACTGTTCTCGGCAGGGCAAGCCCAGCCTCTCCCCGTGGAAAGCGCATCAGCATATGAGAGCGGTGCTCCGGCTACGATGGCCTTGGTGTCAGTACCTGGCTCACAGCTGTATGCTCGGCACAGGGGGTCATTCGTCTGTTCGTCCATCCATCCACTCATGGAACACTGTCATTCACTCATTCATGAAATACTTATGAAGCACCTCTAGGTGCCGGGCTCCGCGGGGCCAATGCCCACAACACTCTGTCCTGTGACCGTCCTGCGGACAGGCCCTGGGAGCTGCACGGCGCCCACCTCCCGGGGGAGCCATTCACGCTTTTCTGCAGGCAGGGCACCCCAGCGCAGACAGCATTCGCTCCTCACATGAAAGACCAAAACAATTAAATAATAAATAATCAAAACGGGAATTGCAAGATTTCGGTAAGAAAAGTTACTGGTGGTGACGTGCAGGCGCCACTCTTGCCCGGGACTTCACATACACCCTTGTCCAGGATTTGCTAACACTTACCGAGCACCACTGCACACTAGACGCCATGCCACCTTCTTTTCCGGCACAGTTATCTCCATTTGATTCTCTCAGTGAGGACCAACCTGTCCCCATTTTACTCAGGACAAAGGAAATACAATCTTAGGGAGGCTTAAGGGCCCACCAAAGCCGCAAGTGCCCAGAAGGGACCCCAGAGCTATGATATGAAGTGTTGGGGTTTTCTGTCATCAAATATGTTTTCTACACCATTGATGCCATAAGCTAGGCCGCAAAAGCTACTATAAGCTGCTGTCAACTACACAGGAACTAGTCTACTATCATTTTCCTCTCTTTTCAAGGTCCAACAATCATCTGAATTTCATTTCTATTTGTATCTTTTCATTGAGGATATTTTCAAGCACAAAACAAAAGGAGAACGAGAAGTAGAACAGTCCCTGTGTGCCCTTGCCCAAGGTCAACCATCAGTGGCATTTCCCAATCTTGCCTTGTCTACGCTCGCTACCACTTTTTTTTTTTTGAAGTATTTTAAAGCAAATGTCAGGCACCCTATCACTTCACCCTTCAGAAACTGTAATATGCCTCTTCAATGGGTAAAAACTACTATCCTAACTGCAATGGCATAATTGCACTTCCTAAAATTAATAATTAATTCTTTAGTCTCGTCTTCTGCATGTGTATGTATGGGCTTGCCTTCTTTTATAATGAGCCTTTGGCCTCATCTACTTGAGAATCTGAAATAAAATAGTCTATGTAGGAGAAGCAGGATCAGTGTTTGATTCTGCCTCTTTAAACCATCTCTTAAAGAACTGACTTAATAATCAAGCGACCTCCAAAACTGACCAATAAGCTTTTGCAGAGGTATCATTAAGTGATGGATTTTTATTTTTTATGTGTTTCAATCAGTTGCAGTCACAGATCTTGCTGATGTCAACATGTCCACGGCCCATGGGAGACACATCAGCTCGGTCTGACGCAGACACACCCCAGGATTTGACAGCGCCCCTGCTCTCTGGTGAAACAAGGTACCCCAGCCCCACCACTACATGACTGACCAGGGCCAGCCCTTCTTGAAGAAATGCCAGTTCCTTTTGGTAGGAAATTTGTTTTGATTTGATATTTTCCTCTTCTGATAAAATTAAATTGAAAGTTGTTTATAATACATAGATGAAGAATGAAACAAACCTTAGCTTTTGCAGAAAAGTTCAGGTTGCACTAAGACTTTAGCTAAGCAGGCTTATGGATCAGGTGATTAAAAGGCTGGCATGCATTTAAGCCAAGTTAATCTCATCTCCGTTCACTGTACTACACTTGACCTCACTCACCAATTACTTTTAGGATAAATTTCACTAAAGTACATGCCATTTGAGTATGGTCTTTAATATTAAAAGGTAGGGTTATTAGAAAGGCCAAATTCATCTTCCATTCAGCAAAAAGACTTCCTCAGTGACGAACTCACGTCACCACAACGTCCGACTGAATGCAGGCTTTCAGGAAGAGCCTGCTGTAACCCAAGCCTCCGATACCCCCGAGCTGTGCTGCAAATAAACCGAATGGGGCTTATTTCAATCCAAATGTTCCTTGAGTTTTAATGAAAAAAATTAACGGTTGCAGAGATGAACTGTTTAACATGTTAACAAAATTAAAGATCTGAATGTACAAAAATACATAGAAAGCACTGTGAACATTATGAAACTGCTCTAAAATACACCAGTCTTGTGGGCTGTGTGAAACCATCTCCAAGGCTACAGCCTACTCGCGAAGGGAAATTTACCAGCTGCTTATCAAACCTTCCACCAAAACAACCCACTCAGCAAACAGAACATGGGAGTAATAAGAATTGCTGTTTTTGATTGCAGACATCAAAAATCCCTCTTGTTGAGATGAACTGGTAGCGCTAAGAAAGTAGCAGGCAGTGGGGTGCAGCCTGAACCCCTCCATCATGTGAGCTGGCTGCGTCTTACATTAGTATGGTATTCACTCTCAGGGCAGCTGGCTACAGAGATACGGAAGGCCAGGCTTTAAAGTAAATGGAGTTTTCCCTGAGAAGAATAAAGTGGTCTTGGGGACACACGATTTGAATTTTCTAGTTCTGGCAGGCACAACATACCAGGTGTCTTGTTCTTTCTTCCCTAGAAGACTTATTTCCTAATATTCAGAGAAAGCAACCCAAGCTCTTCCTCCTTCCTGGACTTATGTGGATAATGCTGTCAATGACAAAGAAATGTAACAGGTCTGTCGGTTCTGATATTAGAATGTCACATTACTTTATAGATGTTACTTGCTAAGACCTGGGGACTCTGGGTGGAGAGAGGAGGGGTGAGGAGGACAGGGGATGGGACACCCTAACTGATCGCAATGGGAACGGCCTTTGTCCCTCACCTCTTGAAAGCAAGGGGTTCCTCACACGGGGCCCCACCCGAGTTGGCCAGAACCCCAGGCTCAGCAGGTGAGCAGGGGACGCCCCAGAAGCCCTCACTCCCTATCCTCAGAGCCAGCTGGCTGCTGGTGAAACGAGCAGTTCAGTAAATGCGTAAATCACTCAATACCCACAGCACATTAAAGATACACATCGACCCACGTTTTCATTTAAGGCAAAGGTCTTTTCTTGGAGAAAAGGTCCACTAGTAGCTTGCGTTCCAAAAGTCCTTTTCGCCCAGATCACGTCTTTTTGCGTGGAGAGCTTAAAGACACTGGACACGCAGGATCCTGGAATTCTCCCGTTTCCCCCAGTCTAATTCACCGGCAAGCTTTTTTTCCAGCGAATCACCTTATGTCAACCCTTCCCAAAGCACTCAGCTTACACTTTTCATTCCTGGTTTATCAGTCGCCATAGTATTTAATGAAATCATTTCATTACTGTAACAAATAAAACCAGAACGAGCAGGTATGAGAGCAAACACATTTGACTCTGGGTAGGGATGCGACTGCCCAGTGGGTGCAGAAACGCCTCACACCTAACCATGGTGTGGGGGTCGGTGGGAGGGGAAGGACACACATAACCGTTATATGTGATGAAGGAATGGCGGCACCAATTCCTGGTCCACTTGAGTTAAATGGAGGGAGGTCAATTAATAGCTTCTACTGTAATTTTAAAATCCGGATCCCTCCTTCCCGCCCCCCCAAAAACCAGCCTAACAGAAGACAGACTTTCTGAACTCTGCTGTTCTTAGCAGTGTCTAGCCAGAACCAACCACCAAAGCACTCATTTGTTAATAAGAACTTAGGCTTCTTTCCTCTTCTATATTGCCTTTTAACCACAATTTACAAGAAAGGCCTGTATGAGAATGTTCCGCATAGTCTTTACACAGGTGCAAGTAAGAAAACGCCTACCCAGATGGAGCCTGGATTGAGTGTTAAGACTACACATCTCCTGACAATTTTGCTTTTCACTGAAAAGGTATCATAACACGAACTTTCCAACACCTGACTCCAGAATTCAGTTTACTAGATAAAATTTACTCTCACATGACTGAAATGATTCATCTTCTATTCAGTATGAGAAAATGCTATTTTAATATTAGGGTTGTTTTCTTTTTTTTTTTAAGTCTGTGGCTAAAAAAGGGGATTAATCAAAGAAGAATCAGCTACTTCTAAATTATTCTATTTAAATTTCGTAACCAAAAAACTTAATGCAATTTTATCTAATGTAGGGAATTATATGTTCTAACTAAAAGTACTGCCTAGATTCTTAAGTCTTACCCAGTTTCAAAAAACATTAAATATTGATATTTTAACAGATTTATGTTCAAAATGTTAACTGCAATATAATTTATGATGGCAAAAAAAGCCCCCAAGTATCCAATAATAAGGGAATGGTCACATAAATTATGATATATCCACACAATGAAATACCATGTGGCTATTAAAAATGTCCTCTAAGAATATTCTGATAAAAAAGTACCCATACATATTCTTATAATCTGGTAAGATGCCCAGAGCATTAACACAAAACAAACAGAAAACTGTATATACAATATGATCTGGCAGGGAAAGACACAGAAAGGAAACGTATGAAATGTCTGTTAACTATCTCTGGCTGGTGGTATTACCTGTGATTATACTTTTTCTTTACAGTTTTCTGTATTTAAATTTTTTTCTATAAGAAACATGCAAAAATGTTAGTTTTAAAGGTTTGATCAGTTGGGATCAGAAATAAAAAATACTATATACTGCCCTGCCTTCTTAGAGTCCGTGAAAGTAGGACAGCCTTTGAGAGAGACAGCTGTCATTGTCACTGTGTGATAAACAAACCCACACTCATGGGCTGTGGACGCAGATGTATCCGTTTATCCCCGAATCAGCATTTGCCACAATATGCCCCAGGGAACCCAGTCCCAGGAAGTTTGGGAAATACTGCCAGGCGTGCCCCTCTGGAGCTTTCACATACACCCTAGCAGGAAGAACCAAACAGAGCAAAACAAACAAAACCCCTCTCAGTGAACCACTGGTTTCCAACACTTATTTACCATGCAATCCTTTTAATGTCATCACCGTTCATCTCCACAGAATGAAGGCTCTAAGGGAAACACGACCCTAAATCCAACGGCCCCAACCACTTTATCAACTGTCCCATCTTCCATCTGCTGGGCACGTACTGCTACGCACCGTGTTCAATACTTTACAGATATTATCTCATTGAATCCTCGTAACAACCCGTAAGGATGGTATTGTGATACTCCCGTTTTAAAGACGAGGAAACTGAGATTTAGGAAGGTTAAGTTGTGTCCAGTTTCCTAGCAACCCAATCCCCAAATCCTATTTTAACCTCAATGCTTAATAGTTGACCTTATATTTTTTGTGTGTGTGCAGCTTTTTATAACTTTTGCCTCCTCTCCATCATTTATTTCTTGATGATACTGTTGATTCTACCAGTTTTCCCTACACCTTTTAAGAATCTGAAAAACCACATGATCAAGTGTGTTGTTATTTGAACTGTGTACAAAGCAACACTCGACAGGCTCATGCTGCAGTGAGCCCAGCATGAGCCCTCCCGCCATCACCTGGCTGCCCCGGGTCCTTTCCTCAGGTGTTGTTTTGCCTTCTGACTGATCCGCTTGCTTTCTGGTCTTCTGTCCCTCACACCCATCCTCCTGCTGGCTGCCTGAATCATCTATATAAATTGCAAGTGTGACCTCAGCACTCCCTAGCTTAGAACCCTCCAATGGTTCCCTCTGACTAGAGGGGCCAAACCCAAGCTCCTGCTCTGGCAGGCGCGAGGCCACCTGGTCCCCCCAAGCCCGGGCTGTGCACACTCTCCCTGCTGCCTACCGCCTGCCGGAAGCCCTTCTCCCTCCTTACCTGGTTAACTCACCCTCTGAATCACAGCTCATGAGTCACCAGGAAACACTCCTTCCCTGTGATCTCCCTCAGCCCACAAAGGCTGGTTGGGTCTCCCTCCCGAGGGGGCGTGTCCGCATCTGTACTGTTTCACATGTACCATGTTGTGTATGCCTACACAATCCGACAAGAGAAAAACTGTGGCTTGGCGGTTTCGCGTCCCCAAGGTGCTGCATAAAGGCTGAGTAAGTGAACAAGCTGTGTTCACATTAATGAAAGCTGCTGCCTGTCGGCAACCAGTCCTTCGCCCGGGCTCTGTCCCGCTGCCATCCGTGCACTGGCCACAGACATGGCCGTAACCTCGCGGTGCCATCAGTTAACCTTGGTGGTAACAGAGGATTTAATTTGAAGGAAACATGGACTCTATGACGTGCTTGTAATAACATAAACTGGTCAAATACCTGCTTTTCACACAAACGCTCTGGCACAGTACTGAACAACATTTCTCGTGATTCCATGAGAAATGCTTTAAAAGCTGTCCCTTGACAGACTTCCATGTAACCTAATGACAAGCAAGCGACATACACCTCTCGATTTTCATTCTTCCCTCTGCAGAAATTCTCCAAAGATCTTTTCTGTCTGTGTACCACTGGGTAAGAGTGTCCTGAATGATGATGGAATCTGCAGCGCCCGCATAGCCGAGGAAGGAAACCAACCCACCAGGGCTCCGAAGTCAGCACGTCTGAGTGTCAGCATCACACCCGAGCACAGCGGCGACACACAGGCCGCCGCAGACAGGCTGCACCGGGACCTGCCACAAGTACAGCGATAAAGGCCACGGAAACGGCACAGCTGGCCTAGCTCAAGAGCACACCCATTCTGCACGTGACGGCTGAGGTCCCAGTAGTTCGGGTGCTTCTAGGTTCCTCTTTTGCCCAGTCTCATACAGCACAAGCCCCGGGAACAGGAAGTCGACCTGTCTGTAACGTAAGGTCATCGGACTCGTTTCTCCCTCTTCCTCGATGGCACCTCTTTCCTTCTCCCGACGCACTAGTTACTCCCACCAGCCTTTCGAACTTTTATACTTGCCTTGATTTCAACAAGCACTTGGAGGGAGTTGGCCCCAAACCTGTATCCCAGCAGCCTGCTGGCCTCAGCTCCGGAAGCGCACGTCCAACCGCCTGCCGACGGCGCCGCGCAGCCGCCCGCTTGGCCCTCACTCAGGCTCCGGTCTCGAGGACCCCTCTCCGCCCCCCTCTCTTACTCACTCCCGCTTGAAGCCCAGTTTTCTCCACAAACTTAGCGGCACTACCTGGGCACATCCTGAGTGCCAGGCATGGTGCTAGGTGCGAGGACACAGAGATAAACGTGCCAGGCAGGGACACGGGGAAGTAAATGACTTACAAAATGGGTGTCAAGTGCCACAGAAGAGGCATACAAAGAGGCTAAGGGACCGTGTGTCCGTGACCGAGGAGTGGGGAGAGCCCTGGGAGGCCTCGCTGACAGGTCCCTCCCACGGGCAGGGGAGGGGCAGTTCCACAGGGACACGAAGCCGGAGGGAGTCCAGCCGGCTGGCTTACGTCTCCTCTCCCAGGCCCCTAGCTCAAATCCTAAGTTTTCCTTCCCTGCACTTCTGTTCCCACCTTCAGCCAGGACTTCCGGAATCTTCCCACGCCAATCCAGCCCATACACTGCTGCCAAATCCATCTTCCTAAAGTGCCCCTCGGTGCATATTGTTCCTCTGCTCTGAAGTCACGGGAACTCACTGCCATCGAGCTCACACCCTGGCACTCTGCCCCCACCAGCCCCATTTCCCGTCATGTCCCTGCTCATAAGCAAATCTGATCACAGGAGATGGTAACTCACCAGCCATAAAACCTGTCCCGTGCTTTCCTGCTCTGTGCCTGTGCTCATGCCATCCCTTCTTCCTGATCCCCCACTTGTGTCTGTGGAAATCCTACTTAGAGAAATGCCTAATCCTGAGAGGTGGGGGGAGTATGCTCAGGACGGAGCCAAAAGAGGGCTTTTCATTGGGCTCGCTTCCTAAGCTGGGTGGCAGGTACACGGACGCTCCTTAGATTAGTCTAGATACTCTTCAGGCACCATTGTATCTGACGATTTATTTTCTTAAATCTTACCCACCTATCAATGTCCATCTGTCGCAGCAGGAACCTAATCTAGCCAGACAGCTTCTCTTCATCTGACCTGCAGCGTCATATACAATTCACATGTGGCCTTTTGCTTATTCTCTCTTTTTACAAAATTGTAGTAAAATACACATAACATAAAATAGACCATCTTAAGGGTACACATCTGTGGCACTAAGTACGCTCACGTTGTCGCACCACCATCTACTCCTATAACTTCTTTCATCTTCTCAACAGAAACTGCCACCTCTTGCAGTGTAGCTGTTTGTGTACTTGGTTTCTTCCCAAATTATAACACAAGGATTATGCGTGATTCAGGGTGATTTCCTTGACCATGCCTTGCACACAGTAAGTGCTGCGTAGCTGTACAACTGAAACGGACTCTTGAAATGGCAGCAAACATAGCATGCCTTTTACTTTTAGCAATACTAGTTAATAACAATCACTGAAAGTTCACTCTGTGTCACGGGACCATGTTAAGCACACTTACCTCATGGAATTCACCCCACAAGCCTCTGATGTGGGTTACTGTTACTATCCTCTTTATTTTCAATGAGAAAACTGCCACTAGAAAGACTGAATACTTGCCAAAGGTCAATCTGCTAGTGTCAAAGGCCAGCTCTGCGCTCTGCCACTCCCACAGCGCTTTTAATCAATACACAGAGGTAGAGAGCAATTAAATAAGGGATCAGACTTCATCGAAGCCAATCTGACAATTCTGGAAATTTCTTATTAAAGAATGGGAGCCAGCCTCTACTGAAAGCTTCCTCTATTCCTCGTCCCGTCTCCACCTGCTGTTCCACTGAGCCCCACAAGAACCCTAAAAGGCAGGCATGGTTACTATCCTTCTTTTCCAGTGGAGGAACTGAAGCACTGAATTTAAATAATGAAATAAGGTCACACAACGCTCTTGACGCCTCCTTTAAAAAAAGATAAAAATCGGATAAAATCGAATTCCAGAAAATATCCCGGGCATAGTTATTTTTCACTCAAGAGTTAAAGTAATAATAGATCCATGGAAGAGAAGATTTAAACACAGAAGTCGAAGCCTCTCTATACAACAACGATTGCACCACGGGAACAGGGACAAACTCCAGTAGCACAACTCCAAGAGTTTAAACCTTAGCTTCTAAAGACCGTCCCGCCAGCGTTCCAGTCCCGGGTTTAATAAGGTCGGTACATTTCAGTGAGCCAGCATGATTCATGCAGTAGCCTGGCGGCCTCACACACCTCCCACCAGAACACGCCTTAGGGAAACAGCTCCTTCCAGAGCAGACTCTACTTTCCACAACACAATCCGTTTCTTCAGCGTTTTCGCCTGTGGGCATTTTCACTTGCCGCAGGAACAGGGACCCTAAATTTGAATCCTTAGTTAGCACCGATCAGTCAGCATTTCCTCAGAAAGCCCACTGGGAGAAGTGACCGGAGAGAGGGCCGGTTTCGCTGCCTAATCCCCTAAGCGACAGTTCCTTTTAAGGGAGTGCCCTGCACGTCCAAGGGGGTTAATGTGGACGGAGAGAGAATGGCACATTCCACTGCCAAGTAAAAATAACTTTAAATAAAAATAACAATGTGTGCATCTGAAACGTCAGCCCCTGGCAATATGAAAGAGCATAGATCATTAGGAATATACGACATTTAGGGAAGTGCCAACTGGATGGGGGGGCGGGGCACGGACAGCCAGAGCGTCTGTTGCTCCGACAGGATTTTAGTGCCCGTCTCCAGCGGCACTAAAGCTCACACACCACAACTGAAACAATCTAAGTGAAGCATAATGCAGGCTGTATTTAAACCTAACAGTGAATGCCTTCAAAACGCAGCCACGCTTTCTAGTCGCCACAAAATATCCCCTCAGGCTTGAAGAAGCCTTGCTCTGCAATTTAAAACACTTCCCTTTGCCAATTTGAAAAAAAAAAAAAGCCTCTGGTTCAGGTTGAGAGATTCTATGCTGTAAAAGGCCTGTTCCATTTACCGTCTCATCCTAGACCTATTGAGACACATAATCATTTTGATCATAAAAAGGTAAAACGTTTCTTAGGCTAATGGCCAGTAACAATTCACTTAAAGTTCTTGAAATAAGACCCCGTTCACTTGGCAGGATGATCTAGTATTAACGACTATCAGTAGTCTTTCTGAAAAGAGAGCACGGCAAATGATTAGTGTTTGCACTTATTCTATCGGGCACTGAGTACGGGCTGTGTTAAGGCACCACCATCTCACATCAACACAGCGACACATCAACTCCATGAAATAAACATAATCACATTAACCTTCCCCAGCAGACGCTCAGAGAGGTGAAGTGACTTGCCTGGGACCACACAACTGGGAGTGGCCAAGGTCAGCCCTGAGCGTATGATGTCAAAGCCTGAATGTTACTTTAACACCGCATCCTAAATGTTCCATTTGGTCAAGAGCGGACAGTTCACAAAGTATTTCCCTCTGCTGCGTTTTATAACCACCCCAAGGTAAACCAACGCACAACAATAACAGCTGAGTGAAACTATCGTAGCCAAAATTTCCGTTGTCGCATTGTACTCCTTCCTTCAGAAGCACACTGCACATGACCGGGGCAACAGGATTTGTGGAGTGTGACCGTGGCGGGGTGAGCTGCCTGGCTAAGGTATTCTGGTCTTCACATTCAGTTTCCTTGTTTTACTTAAAAGCACTACACCCCAAAGAACAAACTACTGCTGAGTTATTAACTTGAACTATGTGGTCCAATCAAGTGGAGCCAGTCAGCCCTCAGTATTTGTATAGAGGACTCTGGTATGAAGGTCACCTTTACTAAAAAAAAAAAAAAAGTCCTGCTAGATTAATTTGCCTTGCCCCTTATGTAATAACCTCCAGTTTCCTAGATAGAGGAAACAAATGAAGATGCCCTCACAGCCTCCATCAGCAGAATTACTTGTCTCTTGCCACAATCTTCCCTCCACCAAAAGGCAGTTTCTTTCCATTAATGTTCCACCAATACAATTACAGCACGCTGTTGTTACTGAAACGGGGTAGTCACATATAGTAAAATAACTTGCAGTGTTACACATTAGAAAAATACACCTATCATTTTGTTATTATACCAGAAAGATGCCTGCTGGCAATCAACACAAGGTTTCCTGGCAACCAAAAAAGCAGAGAAACTAAGCAAAGATTTTCTTTCTTTGGAGACACGAAACTCTCATTCAGTCCAGAAAGATGGATTTTGTCACTTATTATTCTCTAAAATAGAAAGTGCCACATGGAGACCATAAATGGGGTAAATTGCATCTCGGAGCCGCGTTATATGTGCCAAGTTACAAGCCAGTGAATACAAGGGGTGTATTTAATGGAAAGACTGATACCATCTTACTACAGTGGCCTCTCTGTAGCTCGGGACAATGATCTGTTGAGGGTTTTCCAGAGATTTTGAATGTGCAACCTCCAGACAAGCCCCATTTTAAGGGGGCTGGCTCAGTGCTGAATAATCCCTCCTCCGAATGAAAGCCAAAAGCCCCCACACAGGCTTCTGGGTGAGACGCGCAGCCACAGAGGCGTGGGAAGGCTCAGACTTCAGAGACAAAGGAGCAGGAGTGGTAGGTGGGCCGGAAGGGCTGGGATGAGCCTGGGTCCATCTGCCTGGAGAAGACCCAGACCCATAGGATCCGACTTTCAGAGAAAGTTCAGAAGGTTGGCAGAGAGGAAGAAAAGGGAGCACAGCACACGGATGAGGCTAGTTACCCCGAGAGCAAAGCAGCCAGAAGGAAGGGAGGTAACCTGACGGGGCGGGCACGCGTCTCCCGCCCTCTACTATCAAGGTGGGGGGGGGGGTTGTTGGCTGTCAACCTCCAACCCCCAGTGTATCTTCTCCCAAAAGGCAGCCCCAGGAACTCTCCTTGTCCCCCAGGGGTGTGGGACACAGCGGGGCAAAGCCCCCGTACTAGAATCCCACATTCCCTTCTTCCAGGGAAGGGCTACTCACGGAGAACGGGACCCTGGCAGCACCCTTAGGCACACCCCCAAGACCAGCGAGAGGTGCCCCCTGGACTAACTGTTAAGGCCACTTCCCACTGAAGTCAGGGGCAGCAGTGGGGGGCCCCTGGCCTCGGGATCCCTCGGACACACGGACACGAGTCACGTGCTGCGCCCAGAGCCGGCTACAGGCGCTCGGCCCCCACGCCCGTCTGGGAAGCCCCCACATGCTGTCCTCAACCTCACATCCAGCTCGTCCACTCGGCCCCTCGACACCCACTCTCAGACCCCAACAACTGCCTCGCCTCCCCGGACCCCTCCGCCTGCCCCCTCGCGCCCCCGGCCCCGCCCAGCCCTCGCCCGCCGCCCCTCACTCCGCTGTGTCAGCCCCAGTCCCCCACTGCGGTCCCCTCGCCCCCAGCCTCAGGCCCCCAGTTCCGTCCGCGCCCCCAGACTCCGCCGCAGCCGTGTCCGCCGCAAACGCCCACCGCGGCTCTCTGGCGTCCGCTCCACCCTCAGCCTCGGGTCCTCGGCCCCCAGAGCCCGTCTCAGGACACACTCAGCCCCCCAAGCATCTCCAAGGACGCTTTCCCCCCGCTCAGACCCAGTGTCGCTCCCCTCGCCCCCGACCCGTCTCCAGCGCCCCCGTTTCCCGTCCCAGCCCCCTCAACCCAACTTGGGGCACCTCCAGCTGGCCGCCGGCCCCCGGCCCCGCGCGCCCCCTCGAGGCCCCGCCGCCGCCGCGAGCCCCGCTCGGCTCACCTCCTCCATCTTCTGCACCATCTCCGTCAGCTGCCCCTCGTCCTCCAGCAGCTCGTTGAGCTGCACCAGCGACAGCCCGGCGAACCGAGCTTCGCTCCCGGAGCCCGCCATCTCCCCGTCGCCGCCGCCGCCGCCGCCGCCGCTCTGGCCGCCAGGCTCCGCAGACCGGAAGCACCGCCTTCAAGGCCCGCCCCCTGCGGGGGGGCACGTGACGCCAGCCCTGGGGCGTGACGTCATCCCCGCGCGGGCGGGCGCATGCGGCCTAGTGGGCTGGGCAGTTGGGGTACCCGGGCCGGGAGGTGTCTCAGGGCACCCTGGGGGCTTCCAAGGGGAGGGACTTAGGGACAGACTTGTGACGCCGCAGTTGGCGGTGATGAGGTCACTGCGGCCCAGGAACGTGTGCCATGATGTCATAAGAGCCTTTTCCTCCAAAGAAATGCTGAGATCCAAAGAAAGTAGGCAGAGGTCGGGAAGTTACTGCCGCCTACGTCCAGCCGGGCCCGCAGAACCCCGAAGAAGGGGGCTCTACGAGGAAACAACTTTAGGTTGCCGACCTGCCGAGTCATTCCTTAAATATTTACTGAGACCTACTGTGGGGACGGGGCATTGGGGGCACGGTTCCGAATAGAACAGCAAGGAGGCCTGCCTATACGGAGCTAGGAGACTGACAACAACAAGTCAGATGGTTGCAAATTGAGAGAGGTCAGAGACGGAAGTGAAGGCTGAAATCGGAGGATAATGGCGAAGGCGTTCTTTAAAGAGAGGAGTAAAAGAGGCACCTCTCAGAGGAGGTGACAGCTGAGCAGAGCTAACGGACGAGAAGGCAGGAGCCAGCCACCGGCCTTGGCTGAAGCCGGGGGCGCAAGACGAGCACGTGCAAAGGCCCCGAGGCAGGACTGGCGTGGCTCCCTCAAAGAACGGGCAGAAAGCCGGACGGCTGGAGCATCGTGGACAAGTGGCCCCTTTGCACCAACTCAGAGGAAGGCGCCCAGACGTCCACGGAGGCCAAACTCTGCTCTTTCAGAAATGACACAGTTTAGGGTGCAATTGCTCAGTCTCCCCAGCTCTCTAGGGGATGGTCAGGATCTAGCTCAGTTTTCTCGAGATTCAGGAGTCTGGGAACTCATTATCTTGCTTTGGAATCTGCCACCGTTCTAGTTGAAAGCAACCTGAGTCTGAGGTTAACCACTACAGGCCCCCCCACCCCCCAATTTTACACGTAAAGAAACTGAGGCCCTCGGAGGAGGAAGTTTTTGGGTTTTTTCCAAAATCAAGTCATTGGCAGGTCTCCCGGCTCCCAGTCTCGCATCCACCATGCTGGCATCATACCACACTGAGCTTGTCGCATAACCCAGACTGAACAGTCGAGGCATTCAGTAAACTCTTATTGGCTGACTGGTGAGCTCTGTGTATGAAGACGATGCGTCTGCTCCCCCATCTGTACAACATAAGGTCTGAGTTGTCTGCCCACACATTAGACTGGGCTCCACTGACCCATTCTCTCTCCTCCTGACCCCTCGTGACTAAGGGCACACATTTGTCGAAAAATGAGAAAAGTTGGAGGAAGCATTTCATGTTACCTGTAAACAAAAGGGTTTTATGAGTTCACGTGGAACACTCGATAGTTTTCTTCATTTGAACTTGTTACATACTTGGTGAAAAAAGGTGGTTTTGAGGAAGAAAGACCACAAGAAAAAGAGGAAGTAGGAAGTCAAATTTATGGTCAGGATCCAGCTCAGTTTTTTTCCTTTCTCTCCAGGAAAAAAGAATGGAGGATAATAGCTACATTTCCAGAAAATTCTCACCAAATTGACAATAACAGCTATGTTTCCAGGAAATTTCACCTATGAGGCTTAAGATGTCCAGAACGTCTTACAGTCCCCACAGAAGGGGAGAATAAGGTTAGGAGCTGGAGAGCTCTAGGTTAGAGAGGGATGAAGTGCCTTAGCCAAGAACACACACCGTGGACAAGCCGGGTTCTGAATGGCACAACTGTATATGGTGAGCTCAAATACCACTCAAGTGCTCGGTGGAAACGAGGTTCACAACTCAGCTTAGCCCAGTCCTTTTATGACTCTGCTCAAACCTGTTTTCTGCCGCCAACCTATTCAAGCACACGCCACTTCCTTTGTCAAACAGGGCAAACCACAGAAATATCTTGTTTTTTGCTGTTCTAAACACTCCTTGTTGGCTCTTAAAAGTGATTGTAAGAAGGAAAGACACATCAGAAAAATCCTTTCATTGGTGTCAAACCCATTGATTTTAATACGTGGGTGGACTTGTACATTTGTTTCTCTTTTTTCTGGTTGATTGGTAACTGTATTTGGGTTTCTCTGTGCACCTACGTCTGTCTGTAACTTTTGCAGGTTTACTGAGGTTTTGCTCTGGTTAATCAAGGGTAATATATTTATGTGCCAGGGCTTCTGTCTCAATGGGAGCATTGTTACCCCAGAAATGAATATCCTGTTACACAACATCAGGAATTGTTTGGAAAGCACACTTCAAAAAAAAGAAGAAAAAAGAAATACATAACCTTCGCATAGCTGAACCTTAAAATCTTCTAGCCTTGAGATTAGAATTCTTTCTCTCTGATGCAAGTTCGTGGAATTACTCATAAATGTTTTCCAGTTTGAAGAGCTGGGAGAAAACGTGTTGACCTGGTAGCCATAGCATATGCTATGGGGAGCTATGTGTGGGCAGGGGAGGAATTACTTCCCAAGGTGACAGGTGGAACAGCTACGCCTCTCTCAGGACGCACAGCCTGATGTCACCACCATTCTCATTGCCGTCTACTGATATCTAAACACCCAGCATTACTTAAGCACCAGTCATCCAGAAGAAAAATACCATTTTAGACACACCCTTCTTGGGAGAGTGAGAGAAGGTGTAAAAATATAGAGCAGTATTTTTAAAATTATAATATTTAAGGTCGATATTATTTTGGTGTCTTATAAAGGTGGAAATGCAGGAAGCTTGATTATTTTGATTTGAGGTTTGGTTCTTTTGGTTTTTGGATTTTTTTTTCTCCCATTTGGATTTAATAAACTATTTAAAGCATGAGAGAGGGAGAGAGAGGGAGAGAGAGAGAGAGAGAGAGAGAGAGAGAGAGAGAGAGAAAATATAACAAATCCTCATGTACTCACCAGTTTAAGGAATAAACATCACAGACATAAGTGAAGCCCCTTGTATCCTTTCTCCTCAATCTCATTTCCTTTCTCCCTCTCCAGAGATTAGCTACTATCCTATTTAATCATTTTACCATGTACATCCATAAACTTAAGAAAAATATTATATATACAGATACCTTTGTGCTACTTGCTTTTTTGGGTCAACATTAAGGTTCCAAAATATATCCTTGGTGATTCATTTAGTTTGAAACATTCTTTTTCTATAACTGTCAAGTGTTCCATTTTATATATATATGACCATTTAAAAAATCCTTTCCTTTGTTGTAGGAGGTCAGGGCATTACATCTCCAACTTTACAGGATATTGCCAAACTGCTCTCCAAAGTAGTACCAATGGTTTTTGTTTTTGTCGTTTTCTTGTGATAAAATGTATGTAATGTAAAATTTACCATCTTAACCATTTTTAAGTGCACAGTTCAGTGCCATTAATTCCATACACGTTGTTGTGCAGCCATCACCACCATCCATCTCCAAAATAGAAACTCTGTACTAACTAAGCAATAACTTCCATTTCCCCCGCCTCCAGGCCCTGGTAACTACCATTCTACTTTCTGTCTATAAATTTGACTACTCTAGGTACCTCACATACGTGGAATCATGCAGTATTTCTACCTTTGTGACTGGCTTATGTCACTTCCCTGTCTTCAAGGTTCATCCACGTCATCGTATATGTCCAAATATTTTTCTTTTAAAGGGTAAATAGTATTCCACTGTACATATGGACCACATTTTGTTTATTCATCTGCCGGTAAATATTCGGGCTGTTTCTACATTTTGGCTATGGCGAATAATGCTGCTGTGAACATGGGCGTACAAATATCTGTTTGAGTCCTTGCTTTCAGTTCTTTCGGCTGTATATCCAGAAGAGGAATTGCTGGATTATATGATAACTTCAACTTTTTGAGGAACCACCAAACTATTTTCTGTGCAGCTGCACCATTTTACATGCCCACCAGCCACGCACAAGGGTTCCAATTTCTCCATGTCCACATCAAACTTTTTGTTTTCTGTTTTATTTTGTGTGTGTTTTTTAATATAACAGCCATCCTGGTTCTTTGTTTCTTTATTTTTTTAAAAAAAACATTAGTGTTCCTTGTGTCAAAAAAGTGAATTTTGAAAGATGTGCATTATCTCATTTTTCAGGTCAGGTGCAAGATGTCTGAAAAATTCCAGAAACCAATTATTACCCATAAAGAGTAACTTTTCTTTATCCCTATAATCGAGGAAGTAGGATATAAAGAAAGTTTTGGATGAGTAGAGAAACAAATGTATGCGTATAAAGGATGTGGCTAATTGTTCCTGCAACAAAGGTCTTTGTGGATTAAGAAAGAGAATTTGAAAACAATGAAAGAAATGGGAAACAGATGGTGTGAGAGATCTGAAAGTCCCCGGGGGCAGCGGGCAGCGGGCCTTCTGGTAGTCACACCCTCCAGTAGCCTCTTCTGTGGGACCCGGGCTGGTCCGTGTGATCACTAACTAGAACATGGAGGAAGTGATGGCACATCATTTCCAAGAGTAGGCTTCTATTTTGCACGCTCCCTCTCTCACAGGACCAGCTCTGGGGGAAGCCAGCTGTCAGATCATGACAGTCAAGCAGCTTAGGAAGAAGTGTGACTCCAGAACTGAGCCCTGCCAACCACCAGCCCCAGTCGAGCCTCAGACGACTACAACCCGGAGCCAGAACCTCTGAACAGCTCAGAACAGCTGAGCTGCTGTTCGATGCCAGACATTCCGAAACTATGCAAGATGATGTTTGCGGTTGGTAAGCTAAGTTTGGGTGTATTTTGCATTCAACAACAGATACCTCATGCTATACCCGCAGAGGGGTCATTGGAGGGGAGAGTGAGTAAATGACTATTATTAGAATTTCAATGACCAACCTGAGGGGAATGGTTAAGTAAGCTGTGGTAATTTTGATCCGTGGTATATTTTTAACCAATTAAAATAAGAAGCAAAGACTATGAAGCAACATAGAAAAACCAATAGGAGTTCATATTAAGGTACAAAGGCAAAATACAAGTGCGTGTGTGCGTGTGTGTGTGTGTGTGTGTGTACTGAGATTATAACCATCCACAAGTCATGTCTATATATAAACAAAAAGTAGAGACACAAAGTCTTTAAGTTGTTGGTGGTCAGGACAGTAGATAAAATTCTTTTATTTCTGTTAAGGTTAAAACGAGGCTTGTGAATTTTCACTAAAATAAAAGGATGAAAACTGATGTAGATTCATTTTAGCAGCTGCTGACCACCTCAGGAAAAAAATATTGAACATTAGTGCTAAGACCAAAATAGTCATCAAAAAAACAAAACCAAAAAACAAAAACAAAAAATCCCCTCCTTAAACCCTAAGTTCATATACTGAGCAAACCCACAAAAAGTAAAAATGTGTTGGAGCATATCCCATGAAACAGGAGTACAAGCTTTCACAGCCTGATTTCCTTTAAACTCCCTACTTTCATGTTGCTGAAATTTTACTCTTCTTACTAATTACTTAAAAGAAGAGAGTTTCTTAAATGTTCGCTTTGCTTTTTGTATCTCTCACCAAAAACAGTTCTGTTTTCCACCATTATTTCCAATAAAAACAAGAGGTGATAGAACCATTTTTTCCTCTTTAGCTGATCGACCAACCCCATTTCACAGGGAGTCTCATCTGTAAGATTACTTAACTTTTGCTTCCCTGAAGAGCAATTTCACAGGTCGTCCCTTGAGAGGACCCCAAATGTTTTCAAATCCCAAAACTTTGTTTTCATCATCAAAATAGCCTTCCGAAAGTGATCCTTCAATATTTTGGCCTGTTTCGTACAGCCATGAACAGTCTGTTCTGTGCTTGTATTTGTTGCAGGAAGCCCGACAACTTCAAGAATATTAAGTTCGCGCACCAAGAAATTAACTCAGCTCTAAATTTCACTTCCAGGCCTGACAAAGTCTGCAAAAGCTAACATCTGAGCAGTGGTTATGACAGCCGAGTTGACTTACACGTAGGTAAAACTAGACTAACGTGATTTCCAGGCACTGGGCTTGCAAGCTCTCTAGGGAGAAACTGAAACTTTCTCAAGGTGGTATTTTAAAAAGAACCTTAATAGGGCTTCGGTTTTTCTTTTCTTTCTTTCTTTTTCTTGTTTTGTTTTAGAAGTAATTTGCATCTTTCATTTCTCAACTGGGTGACATTATTCTCTATACCTTTTGGCAAAGCTGACGTATTTCGGATCAAAACCCTACAGATTAACATTCAAATACTTAAAAATATTTGTTTGTCCAAATAGAAAAGACATAAGCAAGCTGAAATGTTAAAGCCGAATCCAGTTTATCTGATATCCCAGGGGTAACCACAATGAACAGTTGTTTCTCTTTCTAGAAGTCTTCTAAGTCTAGATAAACATGCATATATGTCAATTTTCCTTTAGCAGCCCCAGGGTCTTACTGCTCGGTAATTGGCGGTTCAGTACTTCTAACTCCACTGAATTCTTTTTCACTGCTACATGGTACTCTAGGGTGTCTGCCTGGGGAATTTGGTTTCCCGTTGTCCGTGCTGTATGAAGCAACGAACACTCTTGAGTACACTTCTCTGCGTACCTCTGTGAACACATATGTAGGATAATTTCCTCAAAATGGAATTGAACCACTTCATTTTTTTAACAGATTTTGTTTTTTTCAGATGTTTTAGATTTACCGAAAAATAGAGCAGAGAGTTCAGAAAGTGCCCAAATAACCTACCCCTCCCCCCTCACCACACCACAGTTCCTGTTATTCACATTTTACAGTAGTATGGTCCACTTGCCCCAATTAATGAACCAATATCAATGCATTATTATTCATTAAGGTCTAAGCTTTATTCAGATGTCCTCAGCGCTCCCCCCAGTGCCCCCTTTCTGTCCCAGGGTCGCGTCCAGGACACCATGTTACCATCTGTCGTCCTGTCACATGTCTCCTTCGGCTCCTCTTGGCTGGGGCGAGTCCTCAGATGTTCTTGTGTTTGGTGAGCTGGCCGGAGCTCAGGCGCACTGGTCGGGGACTTTCCAGGTTGCTGTCGGTGGGAATTTGTCTGGTGTTCTTCTCGTGACCTGACTGGGGTTGTGGGTTTCGGGAAGAAGGCCACAGAGGCAAAATGCCACTTTCTATCAAGAGGATATGGTACCAAACTTGGTTCATCACTGCGGATGTTGGTCTGGACCACCTGTGGAGATATGTCTGCCAGGCATCTCCCTGGACGGTCACTCTTTTCCCCTTTCCAGACCCTTGTCTTTGGAAGGTCACTAGGCACAGCCCACACCTAGAGAGTGTTCTCCTCAGTTTTTAATTTTTAAAAGTCATACAATGGTAGTAAATTAAATTCAAACAGCAAAGAAAGAGGTAAAACAAAAACCATTGTTAGTAGCTTCTTGTGTTGCCTTCCTGGAATTTTTTTCAATGCATATTCAAGCAACTGTGTTCGTATCCACCCTCCCACCCACTCAAAGCAAGAGGGATCATATTCGGCTTACAGGGAATGTGTCATTTTGAAATCATGTTGCTAAAGAAGATAAATCAACGGACTCCTTCAACACATTATTTCACCCTCAGACCGTTACAAAAACCCTGGACACTCCCTCAGCAGACACTGCCTAAGTTAACATTTCCTTGGTTCAGACTGAAAATAGTTTGAGTTGGGTGTTTTTCTTTTAATTCCACGCAGTTTTGTGTTTGTTTTTTTTAAGTAAAGATTCTTCTCAGCAGAAGGTGTTAATTCAGGCACTAAATCTGGAACCTTCGTATCACTGTGAAATTTTGCCTGTCTCATCTGAGGCAGAAAACGTGTGAAGATGGGAGTGCATCTTGCTCACACCTCGCCACCCTTGAGCCGGCTGCACGTGCTGATGGCATGACACCATCTCACATGCGGCTCACCCCCCACCTCCCCACCCTCAGGCTCCCAGCTTGTGTTTCCAGACACCCACCTAGTTCACTCTCTTCTTTCAGGAGGGGCTGCCTTATCTGATCGACCCCCAAGTCTGCTCCCTCCTCCCAAGGCTCTCCCCTTTTATTTATACTATTTGTGTCCTGTTTAATCGCACTATTTAATTAAAATAAGACTATATAAATAATTGCACCAGGAACGCATGAATCCATCTGTATTAGTTTCCTACGGGCTGCTTTAACAAACCATCACAAGCTCAAGCCGATTTATTCTCGTACCATTCTGGACGTCCGGAATCGGACCCCTCATGTGAGTCCTGGCAGCACCGGTGCCGTCTGGAGGCTGCGAGGGCCAGGATCTGTTTCCTTGCCTTTCTGGCAACTTCTAGACGCCATGGCAGTCCTTAGCTGGGGGCTCCCTTCCATTTTCAAAGCACTTCACTGGGAGCCCTGCTTCCATCACATGTTCTCTCTAACTCCAACCCCCCTTATAAGGACCCTTTGATTCCACTGGGCCCACTGGCTAACCCGGGCCACTCCCATCTGGGGACCCTTAACCGAGTCACCCCTGCCATGCCCCTTCTGCCACATGAGGCAACACCAAATGGTGCTGGGGATTTGAGTGTAGATTTTCTTGCGGTTCTTATTCGGCCGGCTACACCATCCCCCTTTAAAACAAAATAAATCACAACCTAAGATCCCCTTTGACCATCGAACTCCATCTATCCTTTCTCCCAGAAGTGACCACTTGTAGCTCTCCTTGGGGTGTATTTTTTCCAGGTCATTTTTGTTTGTTAACTTATGTACATATAAATACATAGCATATTTAGGTTTTGGGGTTTTTTTTGTGGATTATTTTTGTAGAAAGAAAAATCCCAAACTCAAATGGCAACATATTATGCAACATCTTTCTTTCGCTGTGTTGAGATCCATCTCTATTAATAGAGAGCTAGTTCAGCTACCACTTTTAAAAAATACTTGTGTATGGTAGGAAACTATACATAACATAAAATTTACCATTTTAACCATTTTTAAATCGGCATTAAGTACATTCCCATGATTGTGCCGCCATCACCACCATCTGTCTGCACAACATTTCATCACCCCACACTGAAACTTGGTCCCCATTACACAACACCCCCGTTTCCCCAACCCCCCAGGCCCTGGCAGCCTCTATTCTACTTTCTGTCTCTCTGAATTTGCCTGTTCTGTGTAGTTCCCATCGGTGGAATCACACAATATGTGTGCTTTTGTGACTGGCTTCTCACTTCACGTAATGTTTTCAAGGTTCGTCCACGTGGTAACGTGTCATCAGGCCGGGCAGACCTCAGGGATATGGCGCTTCTGTTCCACCTCAACAAAGCCAGTGGTAATCTTTTGGCCGGTGGAGGGCCTCGTCTTCAATGTGTGGAAAACGCAGCACCTGTGGAGCACAATAAAGCGAGGGGGCCCGTGCTTCACCTGGCAGCCCACTGCTCCATTCCCTCTCCACCAACCTAGAGCTGTTCGCGTTCTCTCTTGCAAGTCACCTGAAACCTTTCCCACCTGGGTTTATCTGTCCTTGCCAATTAACTGCAAACTCCTAGGATCAGGAAAACCAGACAACTGTGCCCTGCAGAGTCTGTTGGCACATTTTGTACCCAACAGGAACTTGATTCGAGGTGGCAGGCGATGACGTGTGGTTTCAATGAAAAGAAACTGCCTGGTCTGGATCACCAGAGAACCTGGGTCCTGGCAATCGCATCAGGGAGCAAATTACTTTGCTTCTTGGACCTCTGTTTTCCTATCTGGAAAATGGGGCTAATTCCTGTCTCAGGTCCTTCACTATAGACATAAGGCATTATATGTCTAGAAAAACATGCACGGTGTGGATCGTACCACCTTGACAAGCCAGCCCCTGGCAGCCTGGTCTGGGTGGTGTATGGTCCCCTGACGCTGCTGGTGGGGGCACCAAGAGAGAATGACAACAGGAACCTTTTCTAACCCTGTTTCCTTCTTCCCTCTCGGACAGACGGAAGGGTACTGGGTGGTTTTTCTGCGTTTGAAATGTTTCCTTTTGTTCCAGGAGAGAAAGACTGCTAAGCAGGTTTAGCCATTCCTCTTCCCTGAGGGGAAAGTTCTGGAGACTCTGGGGTTGCAGGCTGGGCTTGTCACAGCTCAGTAGCTGGGCAGCAGCCTGTCTATTTTAAACCTCGCTGATAACTAGGGAGACAGGGCACGACAACAAAGGCTGAACAGTGGGTGAAGGACATCTGGCACAAGAGTTGGCCAGCTGACAGACTTTCAGCTACAAGCATTGGTTCCCACTGTGTACAAAGCCTGGGAGAGAAGGTGGGGGCTTCCCACCCTCTGCTGTTGCCCACATTTAAGGGGGAGGGAAGGGGCAGGTCACACTTATCACAGAATCTTTCATTTACTGACTCATTCAGCAAATATTTGGCCTCTTCAAATCTGTAGGTTGACATCTCTTCATCAGTTCTGGATAATTCCCAGCCAATTATCTCATAACATGGTTCTTCCTCCCCATTCTCTCCAGCCTCTCTGTCTGAAACTCCAAATATATAATAAAACTTCTCATGCAAGCTTCACATTTTCATTTTCTCTCCTAGGTATTGTCTTTTTTTTTTTTTTTGTCTTGTCTCTCTGTGTTGCATTCTGGATAATTTCTTCTGATATCTCACTAATTCTTCTGCTATGTTCAATCTTCTGCCAAATGCACAAGTGAGGGTTTTTTTGTTGTTATTCTTTTTAATTCTAGAAGTTCCTCTTTTGTTCTTTGTCAAATCTGCTATGTTGCTTTTTATAGCTTCCTATTCCTTGTAAGCATTTTCAAGCTGGATGATGATTTTTTAAAACAGGAAAATCATAGCTGTTTTCAAGTCCTGCGTTGGATAATTCCAGTGTCTGAGCTCGATGTTTCTGCTGGTTCTTGCTCACGGTGCCCTTTTTCCTTGTGGGCCAGGTTTTCTTCAAATGCGTGTTGGTCATTGTCCTTGGAAAGTTATTTGGGAGGATTCTGTGAGGCCTAGCATGAATGATCATCCTTTGAAGATTTGTTTTTGCTTCCGCCAGACTTTCCAGGCTCCACCAGCCAGGGCTACCTCAGAGCAAGTGCCCAGCGTCAGTTCCCTGCACCCAGTTGAAGTGTGTCCATGGGTGAGTGGGCCTGTGATCACAGCTTCTCAGGAATTGTCTCTTCCTGTTCCTTTTCTTCTCCAGCTTGCTCAGCGCCAACACAGACTTTTTTACCGTCCCCTGGGGTTGGGGTTGGGGAGTCCCTCAGCGGCGTCCTGGTAAATGTTTGGCAATTGGCTGCCAGGGAGAAGAGGCCCTGACTTGAAGCACCACTTCCTGTCATATAGACGCTCCCCCCACGGTGGGTTTCAATCTGCCAGTGTGAGGTCACGAGCGTGGAGTTTGGAAGGCACGATGGCCCCTCGCGAGCCTCTATGGGCTCCAGCACGTCACGTTTGCTGCTGGTTCGTCTTGGCTGCTCTCTTTATAGGGCCACTACACTCACTGCAATCCGAGAATGTGGGGTGGCAAATGCCTTCGGGGACAAAAAAGGCTTTGGCGAATGCTTCTGGGGTTCAGAGTTTCTCCAGGATCTGTCCTGGATCCCCCCAGGGAAGTGACATTTGAGCTGAGAGAAAAGAAGCCAGCCAGGACAGGACTGAGGGGAAGGGAGTGCCGAGGGGAGAGCCTTGCACAGGCCCGGAGGTGGGGACAAAGTCGGCATGTTTGGGACAAAGACAGAGGCCAGTGGCTGGAGTGTGCTGAGTGAGGGGGATTGCCTCTCTAGGAGGTGGGGTGGTCAGCTTTATTCCAAGGACAGGAGAAGTCGTCACAGGGTCTGAGCCAGAGGAGTGAGAGGACCTGACTTATAGTTTTAATCATCTTCACGGCTCCCCACTCCCCGGATGGAGGCTGTACACAGAGGCTTCCTCCCAGAGAGGACAGTATGGAAAGTGGGGAAAAGAGTGACTTCACAGTGGACAAACCCCACCGCCACGGCAATCAAGGTCATCAGCAGTGGTGATGAATCATGTTGACAGTATGTACCTTTGACATGACATGATGAACATGGCATTTTGTCTCCCGCCTTCCTCCTCAAATCCCACAACCCCATTTAGGTCACGAGAAGAACACCAGACAAATTCCCACCGACAGCAACCTGGAAAGTCCCCGGCCAGTGCGCCTGAGCTCCGGCCAGCTCACCAAACACAAGAACATCTGAGGACTCGCCCCAGCCAAGAGGAGCCATAGGAGACATGGTGACAGGACGACAGTCGGTAACATGGTGTCCTGGACGCGACCCTGGGACAGAAAGGGGGCACTGGGGGGAGCGCTGAGGACATCTGAATAAAGCTTAGACCTTAATGAATAATAATGTATCGATATTGGTTCATTAATTGGGGCAAGTGGACCATATTACCTGCGGCGGGGGAGGGGCTGGGGGGACTAGGAACCCTGTACCACCTTTGTCGTTACTCAGTAAATCTAACACTGTTCTAAAAAAGACAGTCGTTACACAAGAAAGATCTCGCGGGATGCTGTGTGGAGAGTGGATCAGAAGGGTGGCGCAAGATGGGAGCTGGGAGAAGATTATTGGCGCAGCCTGGAGGTGATACGTGGGTCTCGGGGCAAAGACGAAGAAATAGAAGCTGACTCAGCACGTCGAGCTGAGAGTCACACCGGTCTCGCCAAGAGATAAATTGTAGGGGCTACAGAAAGGGAAGGGCCAGGTATGCGCTCAGATACAGGGACTTGAGCAACCGGCAGATGGTGTCATTAACTCAAAAGGACTTGACTGTGAGAAAAACAGGTTTGGGAGGAAAATCTCCAGAGGCTGCACTTCCGCCACGATGAGTCCGAGGTGACTTTGGGACATCAGAAGGGAGATATCAGGTAGGCAGGGAGATGCATGAATTTGTCTGGGTTAGGGTTACCCTGTTTCCCTGAAAATAAGACCCAGCCGGACCATCAGCTCTAATGCATCTTTTGGAGCAAAAATTAAGACCCAGTATTACATTTATTAATTATATTATATTATATTATATTATACCCAATCTTATATTAATTTTTGCTCCAAAAGACACATTAGAGCTGATGGTCTGGCTAGGTCTTATTTTCGGGGAAACACGGTACAGCACCTACTATGAGCAAGTGGTACACCTACTATATGGGGACCCCGGTCCTGCCTTTAAGAAGCTTCCAGTATGTTTGAAGAGCAAGCAACACACACACCAGAGAAGCAGTGACAGGTCAAGTCAGTAAGGATGGAGGAGACCGGCGGGGGTAGTGAGAAATCAGGGGCGTCTGCCTGGAGGCGGTGGGGCACAAAGGATGTCCCCTAATCATCTACCTTCCTGTTCTGGGAAAGCTTGTCCTTGACCACAGCCACTGGCACATCAATCAGTTCCGGCTCCCAGCCAGGCTCCCATTTGGAAAAAGCCTTCCCTTTCTCGAGGCCATTGTCCTGAAAAACCGGATAATTGAGGGTCAGAGGTCAGGGAACGCACATCTGGCCGCTGACCGCTGACTGGGTCTTACATAACTGCCCTGAGTCAGTTCCCGGGTCATGGAATCTCTAAGTACCCTGGGTGTGTCCTGTATGGGTCTGGGGCCAGAGAGGTGAGGGCCTCTTGTGCTTTTCCATTGCTGCCCCAAAGCCCTGTGGGACTGGCAGCTTTGCCACAGGTGGAACATAGAATTTTTTGAAATGTTTCCCAGAGCACTCCGCACTCCATGGGCCCCTTCAGTTATAGGAAACAGCAGGAGCTGAACAAGGGGTTGAGGGAAGGCCTGATGACGATTGCTACACCCCTCTGGCAGGCTGCATCTCCTCATCCACAGAGTGGGATGAGCCCAGGCCCCCCCGTCCTCGGGTGGGGCGTGGACTGCGCCTGCTGCCTCTCTTGGCCCTGTCCAATCCTGTATGTTCCCACACAGAGCCACAAGGATGGGTCATGTCACAACCTGATCAAAACCCTGCAACGCTCTCCAGTCTTCATGGAGTAAGTCAAACACCTTCCTGGAAGCTACAGACCTGTCCCTGTTCTCTCCCTCCCTCCTTCCCTTCTCCTCCTTCTGTCCCAGTGCCTGTTTCCAAGCTTCTGCCTGTGCGTGGCCTATGCACTTGCCACTCCTTTGCATGGATCAAACTTTTCCCTTTCCTTTTTTTTTAATGAGGTGAAATTCACATAGCAATTAACCACTGTAAATACAAATTCACTGGTGTTCGTGTATTCACAATGTTAAGCAAACACCAAGTCTCTTGAGTTTCAAAACTTTCTCATCAGCCCATAAAAACACCTCTTACCCATTAAAGCAGTCCCTCCCCTCCCCACACCCTGCGACCCTCCAACCTGCTTTCTGTCTGGAGATGTGTCTATTCTGGATGTATCACATAAAAGGAGGCCTGTAGATGTGGCCTTTTGTGTCTGGTTCCTTTTACTGCCACAGTGTTTTGCAGGTTCATCCACATTGCAGCATGTCTCAGACCTTTTTCCTTTTTATGGTGGAATGAAGAGTCTGCCGTAGGCATGGACCACACTTGGTTTATCCGTTCATTCGTTGATGGACATGTGGGCTGTTTCCACCTTTAGGCTATTGTGCACAGAGCTGCTACAAACATTCGCGTACAAGTTTCTGCGTGGAGATATGTTCTCCTTTTGGGGGTCTACACTTAGGTTTGGGGACCGCTGGGTCACATGGCAATTCCACATTTAGGTTCTGGAGGACCCACCACACCAGCCCTTCCTCCTCACTCAGCCCTCAGCTCAGATGTCACTTTTCAGATCACCGTGGCTCAAAGAGCACCCCTCTCCCAAATCACTGTCTTTTCACCATGTGGGGTTCATGGTCCCTTAGAACAGAGGCGACCCGTATGTCTTCTTTTCCGTGGTGACCCACAGCGTCGCACAGTGCCTGGTACACTGTGGGCTCTCAGCACGCGAGAATCTCTGCTGAATGCTGCATCTCAGGTAAGGAGCTGCAACAGCAGGACATCTTAGGTTGCTGTTGGGACTGCCCAGGGATGACTCAGCTCTTAAGAGGACTGCTTCCTCCTGGCCTGAGGGAAGAACAGAAACGGGGAGGGATATCGCTGCTGTTCTGTTTCTCGATCCTTCCCTGAGTGACTCAGCACAGATGTCTCTTCAGCAATCCTCAACTCCTCAGGCTGGAACAAGTAATTTTTAGTGACTTATGGCACAGGAACCACAACAACAGAGAAGACGACGGTGGAAAAGAATTTGGGTGGGGAATCAGAGGCACACATCAGCTGTAGTCAGCCAAGTGCAGTGGTTAAGGGCTCCAGTGTGGGGTTCAGGGGTTCGGGCTGCCAGCTTTGTCATTTATCTGTATGACTTCTTGCAGATTACTCAATCTCGTTTTTCTTTTTTAGAAAAATAGGGTTAATAGTAGTAGCTCCCTCATTAGCTTGTGAGGCTCCAAAGGGTTAATACATAAAGTGGTTAGATCAGGGCTTGGAGCACTGAAAATGTTTTTTCCCCAGAACAATCATCCATCTCGGTGCTAGTACCTGCAGGCTGGTCACTCAGCCCAGTAAGGAGATAATAAATGTGCTTTTCAAAAGTTAAAGGAAAATTGTGAATGAATTTAATGCCCCTGGGTAGTACAATTCAAAATGATTAAAAGGGTCAATTTTATGTTATGTGTATTTTACCACAATTAAAAAAAATCAAACATGAAACAATTAAACAACCTCTTTCTGAGCCCCCTGCAGAAAAACAGAAAAACAAACCCCAAAAAAAACTCCCTAAAACTAAAGAATTTTTCTGCATTATTATTTGAAATTATAATGGCTCTCCTACCTGGGGCCAGAAATAACTTAGCTCAGCAGTAATGGCTGTGTGGATGCTGGATTCTAGAGTCCCTGCTCTGTGGTATTTTCTAGCATTTCAGGCCCAGGAGGAAGGCAGGGTTAGAGAAGAGGTTCTCCGGGAGGGTGGAGGATGAGGTGCCCCCAGAGACCGCTCAGATCCCAGAGAGCTCCTTGGCAGAAGCTGTTTTCAGTAACTTCTGTTTTCAGTAAACAGGAGTCAGACAGCTAGCTGCTTTCCATCTTGCCCCAGGATGTCTTCCCAGGACCCATCATGCTCATCCCGGGAAGGTTGGTTTCGTGGGTATGGAGTCTTTCATTCCGCCACCCCCTGGGGGAAATTTTAATGCCCATGAATGTGCATAAAATAATATAACAACCCACAGATGTTCACCGCTCAGAATCCACCATTGTCAACGTTTCCTTCTATTGGCTCTGAATCTACTTGTTCCTAACGAAAGAGTAAAGCATTGCACAAGTGTGTCTGCCCCTCGGTCTCCAATCACGAGTGACAAACTCCAACAAGAATGGAGTGTGTAGCCTCTCAGCCTAGTTTTAAACTTTACACACGTGTTTACATATCCAAGAAATATATTTGATATTCTTTTCTTGGTATTCACAAATTAACTGCATCGTAATATGCTATCATCTTGCAGTGTGCTTTGTTTCTTGTTTTTATGTCTTTGAGATCTTTGCATGTTCATACATGTATAGATCCAATGTATGCCTTTTCCGCCCACATAATAGTCCACCGTATGTCCTGTACCAAACGTTTAAAAACCAAATTACAGACATGTTTGCAAGTGTAGTCCAGTCGTGCTACAAACATCCAGAGTAATTGCTCCACAGCAGTGTTTTTCAAGCTGCCTGAGGCATTCATGGGTCATGAAATCATTTTTTTTCTCTTAGAAAATGTAGGACGTTTTAAAGTTAAATACTTTAATTTTCTTTGAGAAGCTTTTGGTGCGCGTGCGCGCATGTTAGGGAGGTAATGTTTTTCTTACTAAGGACTCCAATGAAAACAAGGTGTTTTTTTAAAAAAAATTTTTTATTGGGGGAGGGGCACAAGACTTTATTGGGGAACAGTGTGTACTTCCAGGACTTTTTTTTCCCCCAAAAAAATCTTTTATTGGGGGAGGGGCACAAGACTTTATTGGGGAACAGTGTGTACTTCCAGGACTTTTTTTTTCCCCAAGTCAAGTAGTTGTCCTTTCAGTCTTAGCTGTGGAGGGTGCAACTCAGCTCCAGGTCCAGTTGCCGTTGCTAGTTGCAGGGGCGCAGCCCACCATCCCTTGGGAGAGTCAAGGAATCGAACTGGCAACCTTGTAGTTGAGAGCCCATGTGGGAATCAAACCGGCAGCCTTCGGAGTTAGGAGCACGGAGCTCCAACCACCTGAGCCACTGAGCTGGCCTGAAAACAAGGCTTTAAAAAACGCTCCTTTCCCAGCAATTCTAACCAAGAGAATTAGACAGACCCACCAAAACTTGTACACAAAATAACATAGAAGCTCTATTCACAACAGCCAAAAGGTGGAAGCAACCAAAATGCCCAACAACAGATGAATGGATGAACACACTGGGCTCTGTCTGTACAACAGAATATTATTCCACCATAATAAAGGAGCCTGACACAGGTTCCAACATGGATGAACCTTGAAAACATCATGCTAAGGGAAAGAAGCCAGACACAAAAGGCCACATGCTATATGATAATATTTCCATGAAATGTCCAGAATAGGCAGCTCCATAGAGACAGAAAGCAGATGATTGGTTGCCAGGGACTGAGGTAAAGAGAAATGGGGAGTGACCGTAATGGGTACGATTTCCTTTTGGGGTAGTAAGAATGTTCTGGAACTAGGTATGATGATAGTCTCACAACACTGACTGTACTAAAAGCCACTGGATATACATATAAGCCATTCTATGCTTTAAAATGGGTTGAATGGTGAATTTTATGTTCTGTGAATTTTACCTCAATTTAAAAAAAAAAAAAGAACCACTCCTCTCAGGTATCTGAAGAGCAGAAATGCGGGTCATAGACTTTGCTCATCTCAACGTTTTTACTTGACGTGGCAAGCTGCTCTCCAACGTGGTTGTGCAATCTGCATTCTCCCAGCATCTCCCCGCGGCCACACCAGCACTTCGTACCCAAGAGAAAAACAACTGAGAGAATAATGCAGAACTGAATCGTGGGTATAAACTAGAGGTTCACATCCCAGAGGCCCAAGGAGTTGTTTTGTTTGGCCTGTTTGTATTTTTCTAAGTTTAAATTAGATGCCTACAGTTAAAATGGGGAGATTACAAAATGTGGTTTGCCAACTTCCTTTGAAAAATTTGGAAACAAACAAACACAAAAATTGGGAAACTGGGCCCCATTTAGTCACATTTCCTTGTGGTAACAGCTGGCTGAGCTGAGCAGCAGGTACCCCCTTTAAAGGAAGAACGAGGTCTCCCCGTCACTGCAGTCCCTACCGCTCCCTGATTTCTTACAGCTGGTCCCCTTTACACACTTATGTCCCCCTCAGGCCTGTGTGCACCCACCCTCTGAGTGCACCCACCCCAGTGTACAGCTTGGAGCTCTGGGGTGTGAATGGGGGCTCAGCCTCCAGGTGAATATCCTGGTACATACACAACTGTACCAAGTAGCCCTGATGAAGAGGAGGAAGACAGATGGATTTCTGAGCCCATTAGCTATGGATGCTTCCTGAGGTAGGGAAGGTCTTAGCCAGATTTGGGGAGAAAACCAGATTTCGGGGCTTGAGGGGAAGGTGGAGTCAGAGCCCTGGCACAGCCACCCTGCAATGGGCTGGGAACACGCCGTGGGGGGACCATCATTCCTGCCACTCAGGTGAGGATGCTCGGCCTCAAAGGGCCCGCCTTCAGGGTCCTCTTTACCTCTGCAGCAGAGGAGCAGCCTCTGGAGGTCCTGGGTTTCTGTCCCCGGAGCTGTCAGCTCTGTGACCCCAAATCAGATTAGCAGACACCCTCTGGGTCAGAGTCCGCTGAGGCCAGCCACTTCCCATCTGCTGTTGCCTAACGTACTAATTCAGCTTCAGGGACCAGGTTGGAAGAGGGAGGGGCAGCGGGAGGGGGGGGTTGCCTGAGTGGTGAGACACGCCCAGGGAGCCAGTCTGGGGTGGGCATGAAAGTGCTGGTTACAGAATTCTCTGAGCCCCTCCCCCAGGTGCCAAAGACGCAGCTCTGGGGACAGGCACCCCAGGCCCCTGCCTTCAGCTGGCACCGCTACCTAGGACCAACTCCGTGATACGCAGGGCCTGGTGCACAGTGAAAATGCCAGGCCCCTTGTTCAAAAACTAAGAACTTCAAGACGGTGGCCGCAGAGCATAAACCGAGCGTGGGGACCTTCTGAGCACAGAGCCCAGTGGGACAGTGTGGGTGGCACGCCCGTGACGTGGGTTCTGCCTGTGTCCTCTCCCTGCTCCTGGACCCTCACAGCAGGACAGACCCTCCTCTAGGTCCCCGCAGCCCCCAGGCTCGTCTCCATTCTGTCTCGTGTTTTCCTGTCTGTCCCCGCAGCCAAGCCGACCATGCGTCGTCTGAGCTCCCACCCAACTGCAACAGCTGCCCAGCGCGGTGTCTGGGACCGAGGAAGGCAGTCATATTTGCTAAATCAATGGTAACGGAGAAAACAGCAGCTTTACAAAATTCATGGCTGTCCACTTCACACCCACTAAGTTGGCTATAATTTGAAAAAAATAAATAAAAACAGAAAATAGCAAGTGTCGGTGAGGATGTGGAGAAACTGAAACCCTAATACTTTGCTGGTGGGAGTGCAAATGGTGCAGCTACCATGGAAAACAGCTTGGGGGGTCCTCAAAACATGAAACAAGGAGTTACCATCTGACCCAAGCAATTCGTCTCCTAGGGGTACACCCAAAAGAATTAAAAACACATGTCCGTAGAAAAACATGAATGTCCATAGCAGCACTCTGCCTAATAACCAAAGGGTGGAGACAACCCAAGTGTCCATCAATGGATGAAGGATAAACAGAATGTGGGTTGTCCCGGAGGTGGAATATTACTCAACCACAAAAAGGAACAAAGCAGGGCCGGCCCGGTGGCTCAGGCGGTTGGAGCTCCATGCTCCTAACTCCAAAGGCTACTGGTTCGATTCTCACATGGGCCAGTGCGCTCTCAACCACAAGGTTGCCAGTTCAATTCCTCGAGTCCCCCAAGGGATGGTGGGCAGTGGCCCCTGCACTAAGATTGAACACGGCACCTTGAGCTGAGCTGCTGCTGAGCTCCCAGATGGTTCAGTAGGTTGGAGCGCATCCTCTCAACCACAAGGTTGCCGGTTTGACTCCCACAAGGGATGATGGGCTGCGCCCCCTGCAACTAGCAATGGCACCTGGACCTGGAGCTGAGCTGCGCCCTCCACAACTAAGACTGAAAGGACAACTTAACTTGGAAAAAAGTCCTGGAAGTACACACTGTTCCCCAATAAAGTCCTGTTCCCCTTCCCCAATAAAATCTAAAAAAAGAAAAAAGAAAAGGAACAAAGCGCTGACACACACTATACAACATAACGCTGAGTGTAAAAAGCCAGACACAAAGGATACGCAGTGTGTGATCGCATTGATATGAAGTGTCCGGAACAGGCAAATGATAGAGACAGAAAGCAGATGGGTGGCTGCCTGGGGCTGGGTGGGGGGCAGGGACTGGACGGTGACTGTCCATGGGGGTGCCGTTTGGGGGGATGATGGAAATATCCTGCAAGTACATAATGGTGAGAGTCGCACTACTGTGAATGAACTAAATGTCACAAACGGTAAATTTCACGTTATGTGTATTTTACCACAATAAAAACAATTTTAAAAACAAACGAGCGTGGTGCCCTTAGTTGGATCCTGGAACTGAAAAAGGACATTCGTGTAAAGCTTGGAACTTTTCCCTGCCAGCGTTGGCTTCTTAGTTGTGACAAATGTGCCACGGTCACGTGAGATGCTAATATAAGGGGAAACTGGGCGAGGGTTATAGAGAGGAACTTTTCTGTAAATCTAAAATGATTCCAAATAAAAAATGTATTTTGAAAAACCATATCTGCCTTCTAGCATGGTCTTTGGAACCACTCTGGGTTTGCACACTGGGGACGTGGAGCTGACTCTGACGAGAGAGACGAAGAAACATCCGGGATCCCCAGCCTGGGAGGGGAGGGATGAGGTGGAGAGATAAGCAGATGGAAGGGGGAAAAGAGGAGGCGGGGCTAGCATGGGTTGGGTTGGGGGCTTCCTGAACAGGAATGTCCAGCGTAGACATTACAAACTGGTGACCCGCAGGCTGAACTCTGCCTGGAGATGTGTTTTCTTGACCCTCCATTTCGTAAGAATCATTTGAGCCAGTCTATAGAAAGCAGTTGGCCTCACATTAACATTGGAATTTCCAACTTCTCTGGAAACATCTGAAGATCTGCTAACCCACCTTCCAGCATGGCCCCAAGGGGCGGGAGCCAAGTCCCAGCCCAGCTTTAAGCTGAGCTCTCCTGTTGGCCACCATCCCCACCAATTACTATTGTCACCAATTACTGACACTGAGCCTTGGTTGCCATTTATCCTCAGGCTTGCACCATATTCTATTTTTGATGGGACAGAAAGATCTCTCTGCACCATGTCAAAAGTGGCAAAGCAAAAGAGAAACCCAGAGCTTTGTCTCGTTTCTCTAACAGCTGGCTGGCCGCACTCACGCTGCCTGCCTGGTTCCTGCAGGCACTTAGGTCTGAGAACTCATCTAATACTTGATCTGTATCTTTGTTGCAATGTCAGCATGCCTTCCCCAACCCACGCCCTTCAATCTTCACCCTGACACAGGTGTTCTGTGCTTGGGGTCCTGCATACATGTGCCTTTTGGGTGTGAACGCTGGTTATATCCTTTACTAGCTGGGTGGTCTTGGGCAAGTCACTTAACTTCTCTGTGACTCAGTTTCCTCATCTGTAAAGTGGGCATAACATTGTATGTAATCTTTGAAGAGTTTTATGAGGATTAAGTTGACATAGTTCATGCAAAGTGTATAGACCTGTGCCTGGTCTATACAGAGCAAACAAGGCAGAAAAAATTTCAGGGGGGTGACAAGTGCTGTGATGATGACAGATCAAGGTGCCTGGGGGAATCTCAACATTCATGACTTGTCGAGGAGGAGGGGACACGTGAACTGAGAGGAATGAGGAGGAACCATTTGGAAACCAAATGGAAGGAACAGTGTGTCAGGCAGAAGGAACAGCCAGTGTAAAGGTTCAGAGGCAAGAATGAGCTTCACTTGCTGAAGGACCAGAAGAAAGAAGGCCGGTGTGGCTGGAGTAGAGCAACTGAGGCTCAAAATGTGAGGATGAAAGGTAGGCAGGGGCCCTGTGGCCACGGGGAAGTGTTTGGATTTGATGCACTGAGATGCTGTGGGAGGGGTTTCTGCAGCCAAAGGAAGAAACTGATTGACAAAGGAACAAATGTACGTGGCAGCAGGCCAGTCCAGCCCAAAGTCTCTACTTTGTTTCATAACCCCTTTCCCAACCAAGCTGGACCCTTCTGGCCCTCGCAGCATTTAATCCCTCACCCCTATAACCAAGCAGGAAGTCTTGAGGTGGCCCTGAGCCAAGGCAGTGGTCGCAGAGAAGGGAGAGAGCAACGGATGAAAAGCCACATGGATGAAGGCTGCAAGTGACTCCCTGAAAGAGACCCACGTCAATCCCGGAAACTGTGAATGGGGCCTTATTTGGGAAAAGGCTCTTTGTAAATGTGATTCAGGATCTCATGATGAGATCATCCTGGATTATCCACATGGGTCCTAGATCCAGGGACAAATGTCCTCATAAGAGAAAGGCAGAGGGAGACTAGAGAGACAGAGTCACAGAGAAAGCCACGGACACGGAGGCTGACACTGGAGTGATGTGGCTACAAGCTGAGGGACACCAGAAGCCACCAGAAGCTGGAAGAGACAAGGCAGGACCTTCCTCCAGAGCCTCCAGAGGAGCCCGGCCCTGCCGACACCTTGCTGTGGGACTTCTGGCTCCAGAACTCTGAGACAATAAGTGCCTGTTTTAAGCTACCCGGTTTGTGGTCATTTGTTATGGCAGCCCAGGAAACGAATCCACCCTCCTCCCAAGGGCCCCCAGCTCCCCAGACAGGGTCCAATTTCTCTTTCCATCCTTGCAGCACATCCCCTTTCCCAGGTAAGGACACAGAAGCCCAGAGAAGGGAAATTCAGTGGGGAAACCACGTACAGCTGGCTTTTTTCCTTCTGGCTGGGTCTAGCTAACCTGTGTATTTTGTCAAGTTTTTGCAGCATTTAAAAAACATGATTTTTGTATATTATGGAATGGTGCAAGCATAGTAAAAGAGTCTAGATAACATAATACCCCACAACTTTCTAGTCCCTATTTTTGTGGGTTCAGCCTGTGGGGTCTTGGCTGTGTGGCGGAGGATAAAGCAATTAACCTCTCTGAGTTTTGGATTCCTCAATTTTAAAAAGGGGAGAAAGCTGGCTGTTGTGAGGATTAAACGAAAACGGACACTGAGTCCCTGATGCCTCCAGATTCCACCTGGAAGCCTAACCTGGGCCCGAGCACACTCTTGCTGTGGGACCCAGCTCTAAGGCTCATACTGACTTCTTCAGGGAGGGAACCAGAGGGTCCTGCATAGATAAGATGCTCAAGGCAGATCCAAGCCCCAGACGGGAAGCAGGGGACCCAGCGGGCCACAGGCTGGGTCTTGGGCCTCAGTTTGCTTGGTAGGGAAATGGGCACATGGCTGACGTTGAGCTGGCATATGCAAGTGACTGGAACAGTAGTTAAAATACTGAAACACTTCCCTACCAGTTGGTAAAAAGCCACTGCCCCAGCCCTCTCCCCGGGACCCCAGACTTCTGCACAACGCAGTGAGTACAAAGAATCAGCACAGAGGTCTTCCCCTGCCCAGTCCTAAGCTTCTCTTCTGATCGAGCTGTTCTCCTGGGTACTAGTTCTCAGCTCCATGGGCGGGAGTGAGTGTGGGGTGCCTTGTCCTTGATGGAAAAGAACAGGTGGCATTTGCTGGGTCTCAGCTTTCCTGGGAGGCACAGAGGTCTTAGAGGAGAGAGGCCTCTATTGCCCAGCTCAAGGCTGGTGGAGACAGACAGCAGATGTGAACGTCTGTGCCAGAGATCCCGGGGACATGAAGCGCACCGATGGGGGCTGCCAGACACTGGGGGTAGGGCCGAGACCACACGAAGTCTCTCCACCACTGCCCCAGGCAGGGTCTGATGGAAAAAACCTAACAGGTGATGGGGCAGATGGCCCAAGAAGAGGTCAGAGGTCAAGGGTCAGAGGTAGTACACTTTATTGACCGGGTTCTCCCAATATCTCACAACCTCCTACAAAGCCAGCCCCTGGGCTTTGCCACCATCCCATGCACCGATTAGGGAGGAGAATGCATCTCCCAAACAGCCAAAGGGCCTCAGAACAGCAGAGGGGCAGAGGTGGGGGTGGGGAAGGGGGTTGCCAGCGGGGAGGGTGTGGGGAGAGGAGCTAAAGCTGGGTGTTGGGCCGGGGGCACCCCGAGGCTCCACCAGGCCTCGCCAGCCCCTCACTCCCCTAGTTAAGGTTCGTAGTGGTTCACAGTGAGACTGGCTTAGATTTGTCAGGGCAGCAGGGCCTCCCCCTCTCCCTGCCCACCCTGGGCCAGACTCACGAAGCTGGGCAGAGGGAGAGACAGAAAGTCCCCTTCCCATGTCCTCCCTCGGAGTCAGGGAAGCCCCTTCTCTCGAGGGGCAAAGGGCAGAGGCCCTGACCTCCCCCAGGCTGTTAGGAAGGGCCATTCACTCCTGGCCCAGAAGTTTCCAGAACATCTCAGGGACCTTGCTCACCATTACTCCCAATTAAAAAAATGTTTTTGTAATCTAGGAGTTGACTAGAGCCCATCAAACCAAGCAGTAAAAAACCTGGTAAGATCTTGGTTTAAAAAAGTAGTCTACCTTCTCTTAGAAGCCTTGAGAGACCAGATGGAGAGACCAGGGCTGTCTCCACTGCCCAGACTGGAGGGAGTGGCTCATGGCGGCAGGGGGCTGGTGGTGGCCCTGGGAACGGGGTGGGAACCAGGGGCAAGATGCAGGAAGCAGTGACATGTGGTTACATGGCAGGTCGCCCTCCAGAGCTGTGGGCCTGGGCTCGCAGGGCAGCCGGTGGGGGCTGCCCCCATGGGGACATGTGCCAGGAGGGCGCCAGAGCCTGTGTCCCACCGGGAGAGGAAGGGCCGACAGTCAGGCCTTGTGACAGCCGCTGGCCGACGGCTCGTTGTGGCCGGCCGTGCAGTCCGAGGAGGGCTCGAGCCCCAACATCTGCCGCTGCACTAGCCTGGCGTAGAGGCCGCCCTGGGCCAGCAGCTGCTGGTGTGTGCCCTGCTGCACCACGCGGCCCTTGTCCAGCACCACGATGAGGTGTGCCCGCTCCACCGTGCTCAGCCGGTGCGCAATGATGAGCACCGTGTGTTTCTGCAGGCTGCCGTGGATGGCCTGCTGGATCTGGGGAGACAGGGGGCCGGCTCACGGGCGCTGCCTCGGACACTCAGACACACACATGCACACGCATGCACGCACACGTGCACGCACACACACACATGCACACGCACACACATGCACATGCACACACACCCACACGCGCACGCACGCCCCATCGCTGCTGGCTGCCCAGCTCTCCCACCTCCTAGGGGAAGCACCTGGCAAGTGACAGACGGGCCCTAGCCTGGTCGTCTTCTGGTCTTCCTGCTCCGTCCTCTAACCTTGGCCTAGGTTGACGGTTGCACCATCAGCCCCAAAGCTCACACCAGAACAAAACCATGCCCCTCAATTCTTCATCTTTCCCTTAGGGCTTGACTCCGACTCTGGCAAACCCTGGAGGCCGCGTGTCCCCAGCTTACCTCACTCTGTCCCATCTCTCCACCCGATCACCATTACTTCTCACCTGGACGCTGCGACCTGCCTGCCCTGCTCCCTGTTCTCTTCCCCACACAGATTTAAACATTTGTAATCAGTTCTCATCGAACTCCTGCTCCAAGCCCTCCAATAACTTCTTGTCCTACTTCAGATAAAATCCAAACCGCTGGGGGAGTTTTAGGGTCGTGAAACGAATCTGTGTCTATGACGGTGGGAGCACGGCATGCTGCATTTGTCAAAAGCCGTAAAACGCACGACACAGTCACTGACCTCCAATGTCAACCATAGACTCTAGCTAGTAATAAGGCATTCTCATTGGTTCATCAGTTGAAACTAATGCACAACACCAATGCAAGACGCTACCCATAAGGGAGGCTGTGGGAGGGGAGGGGATATATGGGAACTCTGTACTTTCTGTTCAATGACCTAAAACTTCTTTGAAAAATTAAATGTATTAATTGCAAAGAAAAAGTCCAAAGCCCTGACTAGGCCCTGAGGAGCTGGCGTCTCCCTCTGACTCTGCCCTCGCTTCCCACTGTCCTTCGGGCTTGGCTATGAACCTGCTCTGGGCCTCATCACCCACTGCGCCTCTTCCTGGGGTGCCCATACCCCAGAACTCCCCACGGCTGTCTTGTTTTCTTTCGGGTCTCAAACCAAATGGCCCCTGGTGACCCTGGCTCTACTGGTGAGGACTGCAAACTCTGGGCGCACATGACTCCATCCAAACCCTGCACTAGGCAGCCATATGCCAGCAGGGTATCTATAGCACATGGCCTTGTCCCTAGGATGACCCAGCCCCCCTAAATGCTCAGGAGAATCGACTGTTTGTTCTAGCCAACACCTGACAGCAGGCCCCTGGCCCCCCTCTCTTAGAGCATTTACTTAAAAGGGCTTGTAGTTCTAAATCCTTCCTCCGTCCCTTTTAGATATATGTATGAATCTCCTAAAATTCAGGGGGGGCTTTCTCAAGGACCTGGAAGCCATTCCTTTGCAATGTCATCATCAGGAAGGAGGGGGTATCCGGGTCTCTGTGGGAGGACAGAATTCTAACTTCAACAGCTGCCAGGAGCAGACCCAGCTGGATCAATCCATTCACACTGACCAACCCTTTGTAAGTTTTCCCCCGAGTCCACTCTCTCCCCCTCCTTACGCCCTCATTCTCCCTTTAAAGATACCCAACCCCGCTGCATGGACTGCAGCAGAGCTCAGCTCTTTCCCTCCTGTCAGTGGTTACTGAATAAAATCTGTTTTTCCAGCTTTAACTAATGTCCGGCTGTGTTTCTCTTTGACGACGGTCACCCCTCTCAATCTCCCTGTCACATGATTGTTTCATTTTCTACGGGGCAGAGGCCACGGGTTGAACTCATGCTTGGGTCCGTTTGGTGTCTGTCTTCCCCCTGGAATGAAGCACCATGGGGGCAGAGGTCAGCCTGCCAAGGTAACCCCAGCGCCTGGAACAGTGCCGGGTACCTGGGAGGAGCGCAGTAAACACCGGCACCATAAATGAATCAATCCATAGAGAGACTGAGGTACAAATACGTGACCGGACCCTCTTTACCAGTGAAAATGAGACGCTGAGAGGGGAAGGGACCGGCTCAAGTTATGCGCTGCAGCACAGAGCTTCTGCTCCGCGTCTCCTGACTCTAACCCTGTATCGTGTCATCTCAGCTCACTGAGAGCCAGGAAGCCGGGCCCAGAACGCCCAGACCCTGGGCGGCGTCTCCCCCAGCTCCCCGCCCTCAATACTGGCACACCGCAGTCTAGGAAGCTGAAGTCTGGGAGGGCCGCTGTGCCATTCCCAAGTCCTGCCCAGGCCTGTCCGCTGGGCCGAGGGGCTCGGGGCCCCCCCGAGATGCTCCCTGCTGTAGCATCACCCGCCACCCGCAACTCACCAGGTACTCGCTCTCTGCGTCCAGAGCACTCGTGGCTTCGTCCAGGATGAGGACAGGTGGGTTCCGTACCAGAGCCCGGGCCATGGCCACCCGCTGCTTCTGGCCGCCTGACAGCTGGGCACCCTTCTCCCCCGTCTCTGCGTGGCAGAGGCACAGGGGCAAGTGAGTGGGAGGTGCGACCGGGGCAGCCCTCGGGGTGAGCGAGAAGCCCCCTTCCTCTGCCTGTCCCTGCTGCCATGGGAGCTGTACTCTCGTGAAAGTGTGGTTAAAAGGGCCATCAGCGGAGACTAGCAACAGTTCGAAAACTCATGAAAGGGTGCTCTCCGCTCCTGTTCAGAAGAGGCGTGCAGATTACGACTAATGCAATGGGTACCAAGGTACCAATTTTTACCCATTGAGTTGGCAAAAATCCAAATGTTTGATGATGCACTGTACTGGTGTGGCTGTGGGGACAGCTTCCTGGGGCACGCAAAGTTGGGACGGTCCCTAAGGCCCCCAGTCATGGGCGGCAGTACCTCCACCTCTGTGTCTGTTGGCTTGGACTAGGCAAGCCTATGGATCCCAATTACAAATGCACAACCCTTGTGCCAGGAAATCCACCTCTGTCATTTTCCCTGCGGGTCATTTCCCATCCTCAGTGACGCAGGCACTATTGGTGGTGTGTGACTCACAGCACTGTTATTGCAAAAAACAACAAAGATGAAAAACCTACTCAAATGTCCACAATAGGAAAGTGAACAAATATATTATTTATTAAGTAAGTTAATCGAAAGCCTATGCACTGGAATACCATGCAGCAGTTAAAAAAGAACACAAAAACCAAAGTAAGTAGAAGGAAGGAAATAATAAAAATCAAGGAACTATAAAGATCAGGGTGGAAATAAACAAAATGGAGACTAAAACAGCAATAGAAAAGATCAATGACACTAAGAGCTAGTTTTTTGAAAAAATAAACAAAATTGATAAACCTTTAGCCAGACTCATAAAGAAAAAAAGAGAGAACCCAAGTAAATTAAATCAGAAATGCAAGAGAAGCTACAAATGACACCACAGCAATACAAAGGACAATTCAAGAATACAATTACTGTGACAAAAACTGCAACAACCCAGGAGAAAAGGATAAATTTCTAGAAGTATACAACCTCCCAGGACTGAAACAGGAAGAAACTGAAAATCTGAACAGACAGATTACTAGCCACGAAATTGAAGCAGAAATCAAAAAAATTCCCAACAAACTAAAGCCCAGGACCAGAGAGCTTCACAGGTGAATTCCACCAAACATTTCGAGAAAAATTAATACCGATCCTTCTCAAACAATTCCAAACAATCGAAGAGGAAGGAATGCTTTCAAACTCATTCTACAAAGCCAGCATTACCCTGATACCAAATCCAGACAAAGACACTACAAAAAAAGAAAATTACAGGCCAATATCCCTGATGAATAAATGCAAAAATTCCCAACAAAATATTGGCCAACTGGATTCAACAGTACATTACCAGGGTTATACACCAGGACCAAGCGGGATTTATCCCAGGCATGCAAGGATGGTTCGACAGCCACAGATCAGTGTGACACACCACAACAAAATCCAAGATAAAAATCATATGATCATCTCAACAGATACAGGAAAAGCATTTGACCAAAAAGTACAAGGAAGCTCTCTGGGCACCAACATAAAGATCACTAAGATTCTGTGTTAAGTTTAAAAAGTTAGGTGCAGAATATAAGGTGCTGTTTCTGTTTTTGTAAAAGGGTGGGAGGAAATAAAAACATATGTTTATATTTGCATAAAGAATCTCCAAAAGGACATGTAAGAAATGAAGAAAAGAAGTTTTAGTGGAGGCAGGAGGAAACTGGGGGTGGAAGAAAGGGATGGAATAAAACTTCACTGTATATCATTTTATGTATTTTTTAGTTTTAAACCATGTGAATAGCCCCTTTTCAAGAGCTAACATTTTAACGTATATTAAATATAATAAAACATATAAATTACTATGTTGTTAAACTTATCAAATGAAAATATTAATTTGTTAATCTAAAATTGAGTAAAGTAATTAATACAATACATATATATTCTTTTTAAATCATAATGTTTTGGAACTTAATAGAGATGGTGGTTGTACTCATACAGGATCGTGAATGTACTCAATGCCACTGAATTGTTCACTTGAAAATGGTTATATTTACGTAATGTGAACTTCACCTGAAATAATAAAGGGCAGCTGACAGAGGGCAATGCATAACTCAGAGGGTCGCATCCTTGAGGGTGCAGCACTGGGCACGGTGGAGGTGACGTGCCTGGGCTTGGTACCTGTATTGTAGCCGTTCTGAAGCTCCATGATGAAGCCATGGGCATTTGCCTTCTGAGCAGCTTCCACCACCATCTCGAAGGGCACGGTGGGCAGGCCGTAGGAGATGTTGTCTGTGATGGACCGGGCGAAAAGCACTGGCTCCTGGCTCACCAGGGAGATCTGCGGAAGAGGAGGAATGGGGCATGAGAGGCCAGGAACGCGTCCAGCCAGCTGCCACCAGGAATCTCGCCAGCCCCGGGCCCAGCTGACGCCAAGGGTCTCGGGTCTGAAATCTGATCAGGGCCTGTGCCTGGCAGCTGCATTCAGCTGTCTGTCTTCCTTGCAAACAAGGGAGTCCACTTTCTGCACAAGCCCTCGGCCTCCCTGGACCAACAGACTAGGGCCTGCCAAGCTCGCCGCCCTGGGCTAAGCCAAGTTCCCTGACCTCCAAGAGAGCTCGCTGTCTGCCCTGTCCTAGAAAAAAGAAGAGAACGTGAAAGAGACGGTAGCGTGCAGCTCTGTGGGTAAGTCTGTCGGTGCCGGCATGCAAGAGGCCGCAGCAGGCCCCAGACCACAAAGAGAACAATTTAAAGGAGCTGCTGTCCGATGGCCCCAGTAATAGGAATTTGGCCTGCAAAAATAATATTATGGAGGGATAGCATTACAACATTGTAAATAGCAAAAAAAATTTTTTAAATTAAGAAAATAAAAGCAATAATTTAGTTGCCCATAAATTGGGGATTGGTTAAATAATTACAGCACATCCATAAAATCAAATTCACACACACGCGCACACACACACGCATGATTCTATTTTTGTTTAAAAAAACTATGTATGTGCCTATATATAGCGATATATTTATAGAAAGAAACAAGTTGGAAGAGATACTTACTAAACTGCTAACACTGGTCACTTTCATGGGAGTGGAATTCAAAAGGTGAGGTGGAGGGGAAGGAACTCTTTGTCTTAGTTATAAAGTTTTCTGAATATATGGGAACATGATTACACTGTTGCATTTTACTGTTTTGAAAATTAAAATTTTCAAAACCTGGGGGTCACACACCTGAAACAAGTTCTCAGCCACCTACCCCTGGTTATACCCACATGGGGGGGCAGATTTTACAACCTGTGGCCTTCTGCCAACCATCTAGAATTTGCCTGAGAGTTCTAGAATCTCTGTGCCAACCCTCAGGCTCTCCCATAATTTACTGTATGTTGATGATGTAAATGGTGCGGCCCTAATAGTTGGTGTTTGTTGTGCAGTGTACAACCTGAACCACCATACAGGGTATCTCTGTTCTTATGCCAGCACAGGATCTGGTGTTGAAGGCTCCTTTTCTGAAAGGATTACACAGAACCGTATGGTCCTATAAGTACTGGAGATGATTTAGCTGTGGACCCACTGGAACTCTCATCCACTGCTAGTGGAATGTAAAGTGGTACGACCATCCTCGGGGCAGAAACTGTTGTGGCAGAAACCACTAAAGTTGGGGCTAGACTTCCACTCTAGGAGAACATACCTGTGTGCACCAGGAAACGGACAAAATTGTCCACGTCAGTATTGCTGGTAACAATAAAAACCAGGAAATAACCCAAATATCCATTAAGGGCAGAATGCGGAAATAGATGGTGACATGTTTACACAGTGGATTATAATCTAGCAAAGAAAGCGAAGGAAAGACAAGCAGCCTCCACCGGATGACTCAGACAGTGCGAGTGGAAGAAGCAAGACCCAGAAGGGTACCGCGTTATGATGCCAGCCAGAAGTTCAAAACTAGGCAAAACACAGCTGTGCCCCCTGGGGAAGTACAGAGAGATGGTGAGATGAAAGAAAAGCAAGAAAATGATGAGCATAAAGGTTGGGCGAGATGTTGCTTCTGGGGGGATGTCTGGGGCACTGGAACATTCTGCTTCTTGACGCTGGTGATAATTCTTGGACGTACATGTATTTTAGGCTCTGCACTGCATCTGTGCTACAGCTCGCAAGAGAAAAGCGTAGACAAAGAGCGGAGCAGGGTAGCAAAGGCCCACCACATACCACTCGGTGCAGGAACTTGTGGTCATAGGCACTGATGGGCTTTCCGTCCAGCAGCACACGGCCCTCCTCCAGCGGGTAGAAGTTCTCCAGGATGTTGACACAGGAGCTCTTCCCACTACCTGAAGGGCCCACGAGCGCAGTCACTTTTCCTGGGGACAGGCTGAAGGACACGTTCTGCAAGGGACACGCACACATGAATGGTATGGGGCCACTGGCCCAGATGCTTTGGCCACAGACATAGGTGGGTACCCTCCCCAGCCCGCCCTGTGCCCCTTTGCCATGGTTGAGCACTGCCGGCTCCCTGAATGCTCTCTTTTCTAGGATCTGGCAGTTGTTTTATACTTGTTTCCTTTGCCTGGAGTGTTCTTTCTGCAGACAGCCACCTAATTGGCTCTTGCTTCTTGTTCAGGTCTCAGCTCAAATGTCACCTCCTCTGAGAAGGCCTCCTTGACTCCACCCCTAAAACTACAGCCCTCTGCTACTGGTGTTTCCCCGAAAATGAGACCTAGCCGGACCATCAGCTCTAATGCATCTTTTGGAGCAAAAATTAATATAAGACCCTGTATTATGTTATATTATATCATATCATATCACATCATATCACATCATACCCGGTCTTACAGTAAAATAAGACCGGGTCTTATATTAATTTTTGCTCCAAAAGATGCATTAGAGTTGATAGTCGGCTAGGTCTTATTTTTGGGGAAACACGGTAGTAATCTGTCTTCCCGACCGGAACCCAGACTCCCTGAGAATAGGGATTCTGTCTTACGTGTCCCTGGTGTTCATGGCCTGGCATGCAGGTGTGAAAGCCGGCATGAGGGAAAGGGTGACCTGGGCAGAGCCCCCGCCTCACCTGCAGGACCTTCGTGTGGGGCCGAGTGCGGTAGGTGAAGGTCACGTTCTCAAAGTCCACGCGGCCCTCCAGGTGGTCAGGGGCCAAATTCCCATCATGCACCATGGTTGGCTGCCGGTCAATGAACTCAAACACCTTCTCAGCCGCTCCCACTCCTTGCATTAGGCCGCTATAGACAGAGCCCACGGACTGCAGGGGGAGGAGACACACATTGCCGTCCCACTGACACCCCACTCCTGGGACTACCCCCTCCCCAGTCCCTGGTGCCAGGAGATGAAGGGAGTGTGGAGAGAGCAAGGACACAGCAACAGTTCTGGGCGTGGGGGTACGGAAGGCTGCTGGGGCCACCCCTGCTAGTACAGCAGTTAATGACAGCAATGAAAAAATGGGGACAGCAGCAATAAATACTGATAACATTGGCAGCCAGCACCTCACCGTCATCATGGCTAAACCCCAAGAGCCACCCAGCAGAGAATGTGTTATCACCCCCAAGACGAGGAAACAGAAGCACAGAGAAGTTAAATGAACCAGCCAGAATGTGGTAGAACAGGAACAGAACCTTCCTCTTGAAGCTGCCACAGCATTTCTTAAATTTCAGTTTAAAAAAACATGGGTCTTAATTTATACTATGTTTTCCCTTGGGTAGAAAATATATGCAATATAAATGAGACAAATGCTGACGACTCATTTTATTGAGCACTTCACTTTGTGTATGTTACAAGGTAGGTTCTATCATTATCTCCTTCTTCACTGATGAGGAAACTGAGGCCCAGAGGGCTCGAGTAACTTCCCCCAGGTCACACAGCAGGGAAGTGGCATTGCCAGGGCTTGAACTCGAGCTTCCCAGTTCAGCCCCCTAGGTGCTATGATTGAGCCCCAGTGGGTGAAATGGGGGTAATATTAGTACCGGTGTCGTCATTCTGTGAAGACAGTGCTCGGCACAAAGTAAGACGTCGACACAGCACAGCGCGACGGTTACTGTGACATTATTGGTAGTAAGACACCAGTGCTGTGTAGAAGTTGCCCTGCATGCCCCCTCATCCCAGAGGCGACCACGGTTCCCCGTGTGCTGTATCTCCACCTGTGCTTTCTCTGTGTGTTTACAAACACACGCACGTATATAATTACTTTTGACATTTAAAAACTACAAATGGGCTCAGTCCATCCCTACTGCTTGGGGATTTGCTTCTTTCCACTGAACAGCGTCTTCAGGGTCTTTCCATGCAGGGCGCAGAGAACGATATTTCTGTAGCTGCGGCCTGGTCTGTACGGGACAGATGGACTGTCCCTGGAATACAGGTATTTCTCCAGTCCCTGGCCCGTGGACATGTGGGGTGGTTATAACCTTTCACTGTCATAAACAGTGTCGTCCTGACTGTCCTGGGACACACATTTCTGCCCGCTGGTGTGGGAGTTTCTGAAGCATGAACTCCTGGAAGCAAGCTGCTGAGTCAAATGACACTGCAGGTGTGACTGTGGCCAATGCAAAGTGCCATCTGTGGCAGATGTTAACCCCCCCACTATAGAGCACAGAGGCCCAACCTCAATGTCTGAGGGCCTTGGGGGTGGGACGCAGAGCGTGACACCCCCACTCCAAGCATTCTCACGCAATGACTGACGGCAGCTTGAGCAGAGACGCCCCAGCTCCCTCTCTCAGGCTCTGCTGGTGGAGGAACCCAAATATAGACATAATCTAAAACAACCCTGGTGTTTTTCCGTAGTTCTACGCTTTAAAGTGGGTTAAAATAAAGTCGGACTCACCTGCCTTTGAACCCATGTCCCCTACAAATGTGGAGGGGGAGTTGTGTAATCTCTCTGAGCCTCAGTTTCCTCTGCTGAGAAATGGGAATGGGCACAGCACTGAGACCTCTCATGGAGCTCTTATGTGCATTTCCCGAACTAGTCTTTGTCGCTGCCACTTGGCTCCATAAACAGAGTTGCTGCCACTTGTCGGTTTTGTTATCAGTATTGGTGTCATGATGTCTCCCTTCCCTGCTTGAGAAAGACCCCTGAGACCTCGAGCGCCCTGTGCAGATCCCTCTTCCGCACACTCCCCGCCAAGCCAGCTGCTCACCTCCATACAGTCTCCCAGGACAAACTCGTAGATAATGAAGGAGATGAGGTTGCCGCTGGTCATCTGCCCCGAGATGACGAGGTGGCCCCCGTAGTACAGGATGCTGACCTGGATCACCAGCAGCGTGAGCTGGGGACAGAGGGGAGGGGGCACGTGGGTCACAGGGGCCTTGGCTCAGACTCATCCCCCCGGGGAGGTGAGAGCAGCTCCACAGCCGTGAACTGAAACTCAGCCAAGGGCGGTGCTGTCCGCCCACAGGCGGGTGCCCGTCTGTCACCCATGCCCTGCCCCTCCCCACCCTGGAGTTTTCCCCTGCCAAGGCCCCCAGCTGGGGCGGGCCGTGGGCCTGGCTGAGAACAAGGCTTTCTTTGTGAGGCCCTGGCACACATGTGGGCCTGCAGGCCCTCAGCGAGGCCCAGTGGAAGCCATCGGTCCCGTCTACACTGGGAAGAGCACAGCTCCGCGAGCTTGAGCCACTGGCTGACGTCACACAGTGAGCCAGGCCGAGCAGGGCGGGGGACTCTGGGTTTTCTCAGCCCACCAGGCTCCATCAGGGAGGGGCTGTGTCCAGGCGTCCGGGTCTCCCTCCACCCCAGTGCCTGCGGTAGTGTTGGGGGAGGAGTGGAACGTGGGTACCCCTGACCGCCGGTTCAGGGTCCCCATCTGTCCTTCCCCACACCAAGCCCCAAAGGCATAGCTGCTGGTGGACACATTGCAGAGAGGCTTGGCCAGAAGGGGTGCCTTCTCCTCCCTGGCTGGGCACTTGTGAGGGGTGGCCTGCCCTGGGGGCATCTACATAGTTCCTGTCCCCTGGTTACCCTTAGGCCACCAGCTCCTTTCCCCCCTAAACTCCTAACCCTCGTCTTTCCTAACCCAGCTACTCCCCGACGAGCTCACCTCCCAGGTGCGGCCAAGTGCTCCCTGTTCTCCAGGGAGGGGCTGTGACTCAGCCCCCATCCCCGGGAGTGAGCCGGACACTAACAGGTGTGTGTGTGTGTGCGGGCGTGTGTGTGGTGGTGACATAGGACCGGCCAGAACGTGGCCCAGGTTGGGTCCCCGCTGGCCTCGGGGTGACTCCTCACCTTGGCAGGATGAGCGCTCCCCCCTGAGGAAAGGGGAGGCCCCTACGAGACATTCACGGGAGGCTTCTCTGTGGACAAGCAGAAAGCTGGCACAGCGCACGGTCAGGTGCACGCAGCCTGCCGCCCACACACAGGGACCTGCCCCCCACGGCCGGACCACATACCCCGCTGCCCCAGACGTAGTACATGTAGGCGGCCGCCTCCTTCCTGTTCAGCTTGTACACTTGCTGCAACTTCCGCGAGTACACCTCTGCCTCTTCCTCCTCGTTGGCGAAGCTCCGGACAGTCTTCATGGCGCTGATGGTCTCCTCGGCCGTGTTGCTGGCTCTGGCCAGGGCATTCTGGACCTCTTTGGAGAGTCTCTATGGGCAGGAGGGGTACAGGAAGGAGGAGACCCCAAAACAGGCCTACCTGAGTCCCAGGCCTCTCTGGGCTTGTCTACCCTTGTTTGGTGCCAGCTCTATGCAGGGAGCTCCAGGGACGAAAGGAGAAGACCTAGCTCCCCATTCTCCCCCACCTCCTTTTAGCTTGATTTGATGGACTCAGAGAACAGACTCCAGCTGGGATCTTGGGGTGAGCTCCCAAGGAGGGATGGGGGGCTGATCATGAAGTCATGTCCAGTAGATAGAGGAGGTTGTTGATGACCATATAGTTTTTGATCCTTTCAGAAAAGGAGTATCCACACCAGATCTTGTGTTGGCATAAGAACAGGGATGCCCTGGATGGTGGTTCAGGTTGTACACTGCACAAGAAACACCAACTATTTAGGGGGCACCATTTACATCATCAACATACATTATGTGAGAGTCTGAGGGTTGGCACAGAGATTCCAGAACTCCTGGCCAGATTCTCGATGGTGGCAGAGGGTACAGGCTATTAAATCTGCCCATGTCATGTGCATGTAATTGGGGATAGATAGATGGCTGAGAAGTGATGCCAAGCGTGTGACCCCCAGGCTGCTGCCCACCAGAGCTCTGGAAGCGGTCCCTGGGCAGCGCTGTTCAGGCTTTGCAATAGTCACCATTCTCAGAGTCTCAAACCAGCCAGGAAGACCAGGCCAGGATCACACACGGGCACGTGTCATGACCGGTGAGTCACGCCCAGCTGTCGGAAGCATGCAGTGTACACAGGCACCCGGGGCAGCCAGGCTGTACCCTGAGTCGTGTGGGGCCGTGGGCGGTATGTGTGGCTTGTGACAGTGACTCAGTGGCTGTATTCAACACATGCAGGTATGGGGAGAAGGCCTAAACAGAGCTTCCTTCAGGGCTGCCTGAGTGAACTTGAGGCTGGGCCTGAGGTGTGCAGAGGCGGGGCTGGTGGGGGAGGCCCAGGGTTTCCTGCCCAGTCCCAGGGGCTGGCAGGAAGGCAGGAAGGGTGGGGTGGGGAGCACAGGAAGAGAACTGGCTCCAACTCCAACTCCTGTATTTACTTTTTTAACTCTGGGAGGAAAACAGTGAGGCCTGTGACCCAGAGCTGCGGGGCAGAAGGCCCTCCTGGGTGGTGGGCACTTCCAGCAGGCAGCACATGGTTGTGGGGACTGGATGCATTTTGGGATTGGCCTCAGGTCACCGGTACTGAGGGTTCCTACTGAGCTGGGGACGCTGAGCTGATGGTGTGTCAAAGCCCCCCGCTCAGGAGGGCTCCCACCCCCATCCCCTGTCAGGTCGGGGTCCCCAGGGAAGAGGCCATCTGCAGCTGTCTGAACCCAGCCTGGGTCCCTTAGGGATCGGGGCACCCACCAAAGTGGGAAGCAGGAGGAGGGTGAGGCGGGGCCTAGTTGACAGGCCCACCTTCCCGGCAGAGGCAGCGCCCAGGGGTGGCCTGCCCATAACCGCTCAGGGGGCCAGAGCCACTCCTGCATCAACAGCGTGCTATGGAAAGAGAGCAAACTTCGCATTCAGAGTGAAAACCAAAGTCCTCACAAAGGCCTACAGTGCCTGGCCCCTGTCACCTCTCTGCCCGCATTTCCTTTCCTTTCCCCGCACTCATTGCTCCAGCCTCACTGGCTTCCCTGACACTCCTCCAACATACCAGGCACATTCCCACCCCAGGGCCTTTGCACAGGCTGTGCCCTCTGCTTGGGGCATGCCTCCCCAAGATGTCCAACTCTACTCAAATGCCACTTTCTCAGAAAGACCTATTTAAAATTGCAACCCCCCCCCAATCTCTCTCTTCCTGACTTCATTTTTCTCCTAAGCACTTACCATCTTTTACCACCTTATAGATTGTAACTGCTACCGTCTGTCTCCCCACTAGAGCACAAACCCCCTGAGGGAGGAGGCCTTATCTGGCTCACTGATGTACCTTGGTGCCTGGGATATCATAGGTGCTCAATAAATACGGACTGACTGAACGAATGAACACATGAATGAATGCAAACACAGCCTCACGACAAGGCCCTCGCCAGCCACCAGTGGCCGCTGAGTCCCTTCCGAGGGGTCACTCGGGAGCTGCCCATGCTCACAGGGCCCAGCAGGGACTGGCGGGCCTACCTTGTAATACTTGCCGTAGATGTCAGACACCGTCATGATGATGGGGAAACCCATGAAGGTGACCAGGGAGAGCTGCCACGACAGGCTGAACATGAAGACCACCACACCCGTGACCTTGACCGCGTTTCGCAAGAAGATGTTGATATTCTGGGAGACCAGGTCGCTGACCATGGTGGTGTCCGAGGTGAGGCGGGAGATGAGGTCCCCTGGAACACAGGCAGCTCAGCTCCCACTGCAGCCACGGGGCCACGGCAGGTGGGGGCAGGGGACACTGAGGGGCAGCGGGAGCTCAGAATTCCCCCACCTTCTCTGGGAGGTGGAGAGGGGAGACCAGATCTCCCCTTGAGGGCTGCTCGGAGCCCAGCCCTTGTCACCAGCCTCTTGTGACATTCCATCCATAGCCCAGACGAGGCGGCTGGGACTCAGAAAGGGGAAAATGTGTGCTCAGCACCCACAGCTTGTCCATGACTGAGCCAGAACCAAACCCGGCAGCGGGGGTAACTCTCCCCTTCCCTCCTTCCCTACGGAAATAACAGTGTGGGCTGGGGGAGGAGGAAGGAGCCGAGCCCCTTTCCTCACTGGCCGGATACCGGGCCAGCGCTTCACAGCCCCTGGGGTGGCCACTACTGTCCTGTTTCAGAATGAGAAAACGGGCTCCGCGAGCTGAAGTGAGGGCAGTGGGACCAGGGTGTGGACCTGCCAGGTCTGTCTCAGAGCCCGGGATCTCGGCTGGATATTACTGGTCCGGCCTTCCCAGCTCTGCCCTGCACCCCACCCTGCTCCCGCTGCAGGAGCTGGGCCCCTCAGACCACAGGCGTGGGTAGTCCTGGCCTTTGTGGCTCTAGAGGGCAGTGGGAAGCGAGGCCTTGGCTCCTGCAGGGACCTTGGGTGGCCTGGCCAGGGTCCTGCATTGGCCACAGCTCACACCAAAACCTCAGCCAGCAGGCCAGCTCCTCAGCGCGCAGGCCAGCCCCGAGGCCCAAGCCAGCCTCCTGGGGTAATTGCAGCCTGAACAGGACGGTGGGAAGAGGCAGCGGGGCTGAGACCGTGGATATACCCAATTATTTCCTCAGCTCGAGGCAAACCCACCCTGGCTGGGCAGAGCCCCAGGCACCCAAGGCCCCAGGAGGACCAACCTGTGCGATTCTCATCAAAGAAGCTCGTCTCCTGAGATACCAGTGAGCGGAAGAGACGGTTTCGAAGGCGGATGTTCAGTCTGGCAAATATGAGGGTAAAAATGCCGCCCCGAATACCTGCGGCAAACGAGCTAATTGCAGATAAGAGATGTTATACATAGCAGGCTGTCCTTCCAACAACCAACAACGTCACCCGGCTGCCCCCTCCCACTGCTGGCAGACGTGCACCGTTCACAGGGCGGAGACAGGGCAGGACCCCAACCTCGAGCCCACTGTCCAGGGCTCGTTCCCCAGCTGGAACCCCCAAGGGGACAAAGAGGGGGCTGTGTTCCCTGGGGCTGAGAGCCCCATTTCTGCCAGCCAGACCCCTCTCCCTTCCGGAACAGCACAGACAAGGCTGGCCCTTGTTCCCCACTTGGAAAATAACCAGGGAGGGTGAGAGGGGGACCCTGGAGGACGGAAGCCACTTTTAGGGACAAGAGGGAGTGGCTCTAGGCTTGGCTTAACCAAATGGACATCGGTCCTGAGCCCTTCGGGTGCTGGTGACCACGGTGACAGCTGAGGGACAGGCCCACCAGGGGCATTTCTTGGGTATCCCTGGCCCATTTTTCCCTTAGGAGCTGGCCCCAGCCTCCCTCCCCTGCTGCAGGCCTGGGGGGCAAGGTTCGGGGTCGAGAGCCGGCTACCTGCCAATGGCCAGCAGACACATGACAATGACGGCCGTGGTGAACTGCTCCATGCTCTTCTGGATGACAATGCCATCGATGGCCCGGCCGGTGTAGTAGGGGAGGAAGGTCTCTCCTGCCGGGAGACGAGGTGTGCTCAGGGGGCATTTGCAGCCAGGGGCGCCCGTTCCCTTCCTCCAGGGCCCCAGGAAGCCCACCCCCACACTGCCTGCTCTGCTCACCCGATCAGGGGGTAGGGAGTTCTTTGTTGGCAAATACCTCTTCTCACCATGTCGGGAGGTGGGGTAGGGGCCCTGTAGTGCTTAATGCCGCCCACTTTTCAGAGAAGAGGGGCAATGGTGTCTACAATCTGTGTAGGCTGGGTCAGTATGAATAAGGCTACTAGACATCGATCAGCCCAGGCGATATCTCATTCCCTCCACGCACTCTGAAGCTGGTCCTGTCATCACCCCATTTTACAGATAACGAAGTGAAACAGAAAGATGAGATGACAGCACTAGCCCAGGTTGAATGACACCAAAGTTTACATTCTTGTCATTGGTAGAGGGTTCAGAATTCACATTCTAGAACCTCAGAAGTTGTTGATAACTTGGTTCCGAGCAATGCCAGAAATTGCCACCCCACCCCTCTTGGTGGGGCATGTTACAGTTTGCTGGATTACATCCTACCCATTTGTCTTATTGTATCTTCACAACAATCCTGGACGGGGGTGAGGAAAGGGGACCCTCACCCCCATTTCACAGGGGTGGAATGGGAGGCTCAGAGAGGCTGAGCAACTTGCCAGGGGTCACACAGCAATTAAGATGAAGGGCCAGGACTCAAATCTGAACCAGCTTCCACTGTGGGGGCTCTTTCCTTGTCCCTTCCCTCCCAATAATCTAGAATGCCCACTCTCATCTTATGGACATGATGGACATAGAATGGAGTGTGGTCAGACCAGACTGTGTCCCATTTTCATTGCAGCTCTTTCCACAGGCCACAACCTGGCTTGGGGTTGGGCATGCAGTAGGCGTTGAATAAAGGCCCCTGAATGAACCTGGGCTTCTCTACAGGATGGCTCAGGTAGAACAGTGAGGCCTTCCGTGGGGTTCTGGCGCCCTCTGCTGGTCTTGGCACAGAGACTACAAGGTCTAGAGGGCCTGGGTCCCCACGGTTCATGGCCAGACGGAGACTCCAACTCCCATTGTGGAGTTCCATCGCAGCTGCAGCTCTGCCGCAGTTTACCCACAAGGGAGAGAAGGGCATCAGAGAGCTCCCGCAGCATTTTAACCCCAGCAAGCACCAATGATAGTAACCACAAGAGACATTTACTGAGCCCTTCCTGGGTGCTAAGCACGTATGCAAACCCTCGTCGAATCTATACGAGAACCACATGAAACTCTCCAATGCATCAGCAAATCCTGCAGCTCTGCCTTCAAAATATTTGCAGAATCCAACCACTGTCACTGCCTCTGCTGCCCCACCCAGGTCCAAGCTGCGGATCTTACGTGCACGACCTCAAGTCACAACTCCTGGTTCTGTTCCCACCCTTGTCCACCCATCAGCCTCTTCACTCAGTCAACAGTGGGAGCCTGTGAAACTGAAAACAGATCTTGTTGTCCCTCGGCTCTAAACAATCCAGTGGCTCCCATCTCGTCCAGGGTAACAGTCGACGTCCTTACAGCGGCCAGGGACGCCCTGCACGGTCGGGCCACTGTGACTGACCTGACTTCATCTTCTACTCCCCACCCCCACACTCCGCTCCAGCTGGGCTGGCCTCTGCTTTTCCTTTAACAACCAGGCAACTTCCTGCCTCAGGACCTTTGCATGGGCTGTTCTCTCTGCCTGGAATACTGTCAGCCCAGATATCTGTTCCCTCATCTTTAACGCCTCCCAATAATCTTACAGGTATGGTGTTATTATTTCCATTTACCAATGAGGAAACTGAGGCTCAGAGAGGTTAAGTCACTTGTCCAAGTTTAGGCAGTTGGGTTGCCATGAAATCCATACTATAGATCTCGGAGGAAGGTCCAAGATGGCAGAATAGGTAAACGCTATGCCTGCCAGCTCCCATAATCAAATTAAAATTACAACTAAATTACAGAACAATCAACCTTGAGAATCATCTGAAGATGAGCTGAAGAGAACCACCCCCATAAGTAAGGATTTAAAGAAGAAGCCACGTTGAAACTCCCCTTTAAAAAAAAAAGAAAAAGAATCCCAATTTCATAGGAGATACTCAACATTAAAACTAACCTTTTTTCCCAATGGGTGGTCTTTCTTTTAGACTATGAGCTGTCAGAAAAAGCTGGGCCCTCCTGGATGTTTGTTGATTGAAAAATGATTATTAATAATCACAGCCCCTAACATATAAAGTATTCAGTCTTGCCAAGCATCCTGTTGCATCTTATCGAATTCTCACAATAACCTGATGACGCCCCCATTGCAGGATGAGAAACTGGAGCGTGGCAGGTACACTCACTTTAAGTTACCCGTCAAGTTGGGGTCCTGACCTCAGGATAGAGTCCTTGCCCTCTCCCCAGTCTTGCAGGTGGTAAAATCTGCTCAGCTGTATTTTAGGACACCTGCTGACAACGGCCTGGCAGGCCGAAGAAATGAGGTCGTAGGGTGACATCTGCCCACACAGGCAGGCGGGTCATTTGTTCGTTCATTCATTCAGTGGGCTTCCTCTGTGCCAGGTATCAGGGGACCCAGGGTGAGTCAGACCTGGTCCTGTCCCCCAAGGGGCTCAGAGCCTGGTAGGGGAAGCAAGAGAGTGAATGCATGGTTTTCATGTCACCAAGCTATAACTGAAGTGCAGACAAAGGGCCACAGTCAGTAAAATCTGTGAGGGCTTCCCCAAGCAGGGGACATTTGGGCCTTGAAGCCTGAGTAGGAACAATGATCTGGATAAACGGAAAGGGTCGTCCCAGGACTCATAGCTGCTAATATCCATCGGGAGCTTTTTAATGTACCAGGAGCTGTCCAAGGTGTCTCACTCATATTAGCTACTGACCCGCACAACTCCCGACATGATGGGTACTTTTACTGTCCCATTTTCCAGGCGAGGAGTCTGAGACAGAGAGGTTAAGGAACTGGTCTAAAAATCACACAGCAGTTAAGGGGCCGGGACCGAGAGGGTGGACAATGAGAGGAAAGGGGCCGCAGCATCGAGGCCAGCTCGGGGGTGGGCGTGTCTTCTTTGAGAACACTCCAGCTGTGTGGCCACTCCCAGACTCTGTCCCTAGGAGTTAAATGTGTAACAACTCCTAACAGCCAACATTTCTGAGCACTTACCACGCTGTGCCAAGTTCTGGACTTATCCTTCTCCTGTTTTTATTCAAGCTTTTTACAACATCATGATATAAGGACACCGACAATCCCCGCTGCATAGAGGAAGCAAGTGAGGCTCTAAATGCTCGAGAACTTGCCCACGATCATGCAGCTAGAACTGGGTCTGTACCCAGGCCTCGTCGCCCCCAGAACCCACTGAGTTTCCACCCTGCACTGTCGCCTTCCCACCCACGTTGCAGGAGTGGTGCTTTGAACTGTGTAGAACCAGACCCACAGTAACCGATACATTTTACATCACCGAGGAGAACACATACACACATAACTAAAATAAAAGTTTCATGTAACAATACTTAATCTTACCACAGACCCCACACTACTCTGAGGTCTCTATTCTATTCTCCTCATTACAAAAACGTGCTTTGATTCAGAGATCCCACTCCCGGAATTTATCCTGCAGACATACCCACGTTTATAAGAAATGTGTATGAATGAGGTTACTTATTATAAGAGAGAAAGATTCAAAACAGCCCAAGAGTCTAACATCTAAATAATTGATGGTATAACCACAGAGGGGGATATTATGCAGCCAAATAAAACATTCCAGAATATATTGTTAAGTAAAAAAAAAAAGCAAGACACAAAATAGAACATAAGCAATGGGGCAAGTGGCGTGTTCTTATTTGCTTGTAGCTGCGTAACGAAACACTGGAAGCATATAGAAGAAACGAATAAAAGTGGTTTCCTGCCCACTTAGAAGTTTCCGGAACCTTTTCCTATAGTTAGCCCTGGGAGGTCAGGGTCGTCAGGGGCAGAGCTAGGAGGGAAACTCTCAGGGAGGACCATGCAGTGAAAGGTAACACTTTTCGTACCAATGGAATGTATGAACCATGTAAATGTTAAAATGTGAGAGGAAAGAAGAGATGGCTATGCCCCCTACGTTGATTTCCGGGGTGCCTGCTGGGCTCCGCGGGTGCTCACTCACCCAGAGCTGCCACGATGAGGAAGAAGGAGGCTGCCACGAGGAAGACGACGTCGGGCTTGGTGTAGGACAGCAGCTTCTGCAGCGTGGCCCCGGACGCCTGCTCCGGCGGGCGCTGGTCCACCCCAGCGAAGCCCTCGGCCTCGGCACCTGCCCCCGGCTCCAGGGCCTTGGCATCCGGCCGCACTGTGGACAGCAACCACCAGAGCAGGAAGGAGGCCACGAGGGAGATGTAGGTCCACACGAAGAGGGCCCAGAACCACGGGTCCCGAACCGGCTTGCGGACCTCGGAGAAGAGCAGCAGTTTCACCATGGTGTAGATGCCCGCGAACAGGCAGACGAGGGCAATGGCCGTCCGCGAGGCCCGCAGCCGCCGGGGCCCCAGGGCGCTGTTCTTGGCCACACCGATGGTGGCCCCCAGCAGCAGGCAGCTGCGGTACAGGCAGGCTGCCCAGAGGTCCAGCACCGAGTCAAAGATGTTGAAGTGGCGGATGTCCTCCAGCAGGCTGCGGTCCAGGTGGCTGAAGACGTAGATGGTGGTGGTCATGCCGACGTCCATGCTCATGAAGGCCAGGGTCACCACCACTGCCTTCCAGAGTTGCATCCTGGCGGCTGGCAGTGGGTAGGCGCCGAGGGGCAGGCTCTAGCTCACGGGGACAAGGCCATTCATTGTCTGCAGGGTAAGGCCAGACCTGTCAGGGCAACAGGGTGAGGGATTAGGTTTGCCACCTGTTGGCTGTGTCATGAATTTGGGAGAGGTGCTTCTCCAGGGCAGAAGTGGGGCTGGGCTGAGCTGTGCCCAAGTGCTGCCTCTTGAGTTGAGTCTGTCCCTTTCTCTCCCGGGGTCTTTACAGCCCATCTGCAAAATGGGAAAAGCTCCAGAGTCCCCAAGTGGAGGGCAGAGGCATGGACAAATAGGAGGGGTGACTCTGAGTAGTGACTGGAAAGGGGGGCCAGCCCAAGACACCCTGTCTCCCATAACTCTGGTGCCCACAGCAAGGCAACGGACCTCATGTTTGGGAGTGACAGAAAACCCACACAACTCCATGAGGCCGGTATTTCCACATTCCCATTTACAGTGGGGAAACTGAAACACAGAGAGACAAAAGCATGTGCCCCATATCACTCTGCCAACAAAGGCCCAAGCCAAGACTTGAGTCAATATGTGAAGGATCCCAGAACCTGACTCAACTCCTGTACCGCGTGCACACAGCGGGTACCAGTAACTACAGCAAGCAGTCGTGTGACACAGCCCTTCCTATAAGCCCAGCCCTTTATATACACCATGTACTTTGCCTGTGTTCTCTTACTTAATCCTCCCAACAACTTCACAAGATTCACACTATCATTATCCTCATTTAGCAGGTGGAGAAACTGAGGCCCAGAGAAATTAGTAACTTGCCCAAGATCACCCAGCTGGTGAGTAGCAGAGCTGGGATTGGAACCCAGAACTGTCTGGCTCCAGAATTTGGGCTCTAAACTGCTAAACTAAAATTCTTGTCAATGTAACAAGTGCTAACAGAGAGTGTTCATCTAAGGAAAACAGAGTCTATACCAGAGGATACTTATTGAAGTGAATGTGTGCCTGGCACTATTCTAAGTGATTTACAATCATCAATCCTCACAAGAATCCTGTCAGGTAGTTTCTATTATTAGCCCCATTTTACAGTGGAGAAAATCGAGGCACAGAGAGGTTAAGTGACTTGCTGTAGGTCACACAGCTAAGAAGGGGCACAGCTGGATGTGAACCCAGGCCATAGAGTTCCAAAGTCTGTGCTCTCAACTCCAAAGCCCGAATCCTTCAAACAGCCTATCCATGGGGTTGGCAAGACCTCTAATGATGCTCAGAAGGGGTCTGAGATGCAGAAAGGAAGGACCCAGGGGCATGATGGTCCCCAAGCCTTGGCCTTGCCTTCACCCCAGCACTTCCAGGCAGATTCAAGTCTGTCCCAGAGAAGAAGGTTGCCTTGTCAGCATTTCCCCTCCAAGGGAAGCCAAGGTTGAGTGGACCAAGGGCAGGGGAGGGACCGGGGGTGGGGATGGGGGCAGAAGAGACACCCCCTGCCCAGGCCCCTTGCTCCACCCCCGCCCCGCTGGGCTGCCAGTGCTGGCTCCTGCCTGCTGCAATGCAGAGGCCTTGGGGAGCCAGTGAGTGGGTGAGCATGAGTCGGAGCCCAGAGAAGGATGCTCTTGGCTGGGTGCCCCACCACGCCTCCTGGGCAGGCCAATGCCAGCTGCCCAGGCCCTGCCAGTCACCTCAGCCGCCGTGCCCCTCTCGGTGGGCACAGGGAATCCCTCAGCCCCCAGAAAGGAACTGGGGTTCAGAGGTAGGACAGGAGGCAGAGCTGCCAGCAACCAGCCCCGAAGCTTGGCTGGCTCTCCCTGCACCTACTCCGAGTCACTGGAGGAGGAAAGGGGGGTCCTTCCTGACACCCCTCCACTTTGGGTAATGTCAAGCCCACTGGACAGCCACCCACTTGGGAGCCCCAGTTGTTTATCTTCACTGGAATAAACAAAATTTTGCACTCTAGCATCATAGACTACCTGAACCATGTTTTACGGGCGGGGAAACTGAGGTCCAGAGAGAGAAGCTATGCCGCTTGTCTAGGGTCACCCAGCAACTGGAGGCAGAGAAACAGCACCAGGGTGCCCAGCTCCCAAGAGCTGAGTCTTCTACTCCAGGCTTTGATGGAGCAGAACCAACTCAGGTCGGGTTACAGCTCTAGGAGGGGACAGGCTACGCTCTTATTTTTAAAGTTACTGAGCAGGACGGTGAAGGGGACAAGCCCATCGAGCTGCTCGGAGGCATATCCCTGCTTTCCTTCTGCCTGACATGAAGGACACCGCCGGGATCGGCCAGGTGAAGCTGGAGGGCAAATTGTGGACACACGGATGACATGTGTGGCCTGAGAGACAAGGTGGCAGCCAGAGGCCAGTGTAGGCGGTGCCAGGCCTGACACACAGCCCGGGGAGACAGGGGCACCTCGCCCGACCCCAGATACTAAGGCATGGTACAGGGTAAGCAAGTGGCCCCAACCCCACGGAGGTCTCGTCAACGGCTTTTCTTCGCAGAAGAAATGGTGGTTGGGGCATCGCCAGCTGTTAGGTGCACAGCACATAATAAATTATTATTACAACCACAACAGCTACCATTTATGGAGTCTTACTAAGTGCTAGACGATGTGCTAAGAGCCCTGCACCACTCTGGGTGGGTGGGGGTCCAAGCAGCCCAGTGCACCCCCAACTTGGTGAACTTTTCACTGCATAGTGGCCATTCATTGCCAGTGGTGGAAAGGCCCACCCACTACTTAGCAAACACTGCTGACTGAGGACAGTTCTGTGACATAGTGTCATCGCGGGTCTCCAGAGGCAGGACCAGGGTTGGGTTGGACCCACGTTGTTCCATCCTGACTCCCACCCTTGTGGAGCCCATCACATCCCATGCTGGGACTTAGGAAAGTGGTTCTAGGTGAGGTAAACTGGGGAGCTACCCCTGCCTCCCTACAATCCTCCTCTGATCACCTTGCACCTGCCCCATCTGAAGCAGGGGAATGGGCGCCAGCCTTTCTCCAGGGGGTGGGACAGTGGGCAGAGGGCAGGAATCCTGTAAGACCAGCTTAAAGCTGTCTTAACATCAAACCTGGGCAAGTGGCACCTGTTTTAGCAGAGGCCCGGAAATAAGGGAGGGGCCCTGCAGGCCTAACTGCCGGGGTGGATGCAAGAGGAGTATCTGCCCGTCCACCAGCTGGGGAGACTGAGGGAAGGGATTTGCCAAGGTGGACAGGCCCAGGAGGCCCCCAGGCTTCTGCCACAGCCAGGCGCTCAGCTTATGTGGGCAGGCCCCGCTGTGTGGCATGGGGAGCCAGTCTGAGCCTCGGGGGAAGGGCAGCCATTCAGGATCCTTCTCCAAAGGCACCCCTAACCATTGTCCAAGAGGCAGCGGCGCCTGAGGGGTTAAAAAAAATGCAACATTTGCCCTGCGGGCGTGGAAAGGATTCTGCAGGGATGGGGGCGGGTGAAGGCTGCGGGCGCGGGGGTACAGGGATGGGGCCAGAAAGGCTCCCAGGAGGCTCCCACCTTCACTAGAGATGCCTTCTCCACCCGGGGCGCAGGGGGAACCAGAAGCCCTCCAGCGTGCGCCCCGCTTGGCACTCAAGCCTGGGAAGGACCCGGGTCGGGAGCGGAGGGCGCCGCGCTTTTACCTCTTACCTTACCTGACATCAGGTGAGCCGTAGGGAGGGGGCGCAGCGGGCTCGGGGCTTCAGGGCCGCAGGCTCCGCGCCGCTCATTGGAGACAGCCGGGCGCTGAGCTAGCTCGGCTCCTGCGGCCGCTTCTCCCCGCCTTCCGCCTCGGCTGCGCTTTGACAAGGTCGGAGCGGCGCTGGCTCCTAAGCCAGCTGACTGGCGGGGCGGGGCCTCTCGACGGGGCGGGGCCTCCTGGGGGCGGGACCAGAGCTAGCCGCTGCCCACCTGCGACCAGCCCCGCCCCCATCTGCCCAGCCAGGCCCTCCGCGCACAGAAATGGCCTCACCTGCTGGCTCTGCTCTTTAACGGCTGTTTTGATTTGAAGGATGGGGGCTATGATCCTCATTCATTCACTCATTCATTCATTCAACAAATATTTATCCAGCACCTACTATGTGGCGTGCACCATTCTAGGCGTTTGAGATGTGACAGTGAACAAAACAAGGTACCAGCCCTTCTGGAACTGACATTTTACTGAGGGAGTCAGGCAACACACATAACAAATAAGTAAATTATATGTGTTGTAAGGGAATACATTTTATGGAGAAAAACAGGCAGCAATATGTACTGAGTGATTGCTAGGTGTTAGGTGCTAGGTGTTCAGAATATAGCCATGTGTGCAAAAAAACCCAGAAAACTCCCATCTTTTTGAAGTGGGGGAGACAGAAAATCAACGAGTAAATACATAGGATAATATCTGGGAGTGGTAAGTGTTGTAAAGGAAATAAAACTGGGTGAGGCAGTGGAAAGTGCCATGGGGCTACTCAACTGGGAAGGGCTCTCTGAGAAAGGTGAAGGGTGAAAGGTGAGAAGGAATAAGCCACAGGGCGGACTGTGGGACAAGCATTCTAGGCAAAGGGAACTGCAAGTTGAAAGGCTCTGAAGTGGGAACTCGCCTGGCTGTTGGAGGAACAAGATGGGGTCAGTGTGGCCTGAACCAAGAGCTGGGGAGAGTGGGTCACGGCCCAGAGGGGCAGCAGAGTGGGGCCCGATATGTCCACATCCTTCTGTTCTTCAGTCAGAAGTTTAAAACAGCCTCTGATTTTAAAACAGCCTCTGCTACTCACAATAGACAGCCTTCTTCAAGGGGAATTTGGCAAAATTCAGAATTTAAAACGTACTTTTTTTTTTTTTTTATCCAGTAGGATTTTCTTCTATAGCTAGACAGGTAGAGGGGAGCAAAGATACTAGTTTGCAGATAGTTACTGCAGCAGCAAAAGTCTGGAAATAACCAAATACCCTGCCATAGGGAGCTGACCAAATAAGTACAGAGCGTTGCTCAACAGAATTCCCTGTAGCAGGGGAAAAGTGATTTATGTACCTATCTATACACAAAGTTACATAAAGGTATGGAATGACCTCTTCAAACACATTGAGTAAAAAAGAGGGACAGAATAAAGTATGTTACTGTTTGTGCAAAAACAAAAGCAAATACATGGTTGTACCTGAAGAGCATATTGTCGCGTCCAGCACAACACAGGCAGTGAAGGTGCGAGAAGGGGTGGCTTTGGGATAAGTTTTAAGAAACATACAGAGACTTAATGCAGTTAAATCTCAGAAGGCCAGGGGTCTCACAGTCATGAAAGACTGGAGCCCAGAATAAAGCCAACTGGAAGGTTTGTATTGATAAGTATACAAGGGAATAGCAGAGTTTTGGGCACGGTCTGTGAGACTCATTTATCACGTTATAGAAACAGCCCAAACCAATTATGTTGATCTTCAAACAGCCGAAGCAGAAAGTCCTTGAGGTGAGGTATGCAACTCTTTTAAGGGACATATATCACATGTTGAAATTGTTTCACAGAGCTTAATCTTATCACTCTCAAGACTTTTCTCCCAATTAGGTGAGAGGGAAAAGTCAGAGCCAGCAGCGCTTTTCCCAGGCAGGGGGAAGGAGAGACAAGGCCCCTTCCCAAATCTTTTTAAGGCAGCTCATCAGGCGTCTCCATGGGGTTCTGCCTGGCTTGAGTTGTCCACCTCCCCCCACCGTGAGGAATCTTACTCGTCATTAGCTGCAAACCCTCTTTTGGAGACTAAATAGAGAGAAATATACAGTCCCAGAGATGCACAGTCTCACGGACTATTCTTTCCTTAAGGAAAGACACGGCGGGGGCGGGAGGAGCAGTCTGCTAGGCTGTTGTGTGACAACAGCATATCTTGGATAGATTATCCAAAAGTTAGAGTGACTCAGAGCTGGGTTCAAATCCAGCCTCTGTCATTTTTGCTGTGTGAGAATAGCCAACAAAATAGTGAAGGAGAGAAACAAAGTCAGAGGACTGACACTGCCTGACTTCAAGACTTACTGTAAAACTATCGTGTGGTGCTGACCAAAGAAGAGACAGATCAATGGAACGGAATAGAGAGCCCAGAAATAGATCCGTATAAATATAGTCAACTGATCTTTACAAAGGAGCAAAGGCATTACAATGGAGCAAAGACAGTCTTTTCATCAAATGGTGTTGAAAAAACAACATGCACATGCAAAAAGAAGAAGAAGGAAAAGGAGAAGGAGAAGGAGAAGAAAAAAACAGACCTTACATCTTTCCCCAAAATTAACTCAAAATGGATCATAGAGTTAAATGTAAAACGCAAACTATAAAACTCCTAGAAAATAACACTGGAGAAAAAAAATCTAGATTTTCTTGAGTATGTTGGTGAGTTTTCAGATACAACACCAAAGGCACGATCCATAAAGGAAACAATTGATACGCAGGACTTCATCAAAATTAAAAACTTTCTGCTCTGTGAAAGATACTGTCAAGAGAATGAGAAAACAAGCCACAATCTGGGAAAAAAATATTTGGGGGGGGTGACGGGGGCAGGGAGTGTATGGGAAATCTCTGCACTTTCAGCTCAATTTTCCTGTGAACATAAAACTGCTCTAAGAAATGAGGTATATTAAAAATTGGTTAAAATGGTAAATTATATAGTATGTATATTTTACTGCTATAAAAAAAAAGAGCAGAATGCTCATAGCAGCTTCATCCATGACATCTCCAAACCGGAAACAATGCAAACGCCATCAACTGTAGAATGGCCGGAATGGTCCCCCACTGGAAGACTGTGCGGCCAGGAAAAAGAACGACCTGCTGCTACACACACCACAGATGAATCTCAACAACATAGTGTCCACTGCTGCGTGACAGAAACAGTACACGAAGTAGTGATACTACATGATTTTATTTGCATCAAAGTCAAGAATAGGCCAGAGGGGTCTTTGCTTTTAGGACCCTTGGGAGATGGGTAGTGACCGAGAGGGGGCTTCTGTGAGGAGGGAATGTTCTGTTTTGGATCTGGGTGCTGGTTACATGGGTGTTTAGTTTGTGAAAATTCACCAAGCTTTACACTTATGATTTGTACCCTTTTGGTATGGGTGTTCCATGTTAATTCAAAGGAATGTGACATATACATATACATGAGTACACACACACACACACACACACACACATACACACGGCTCTCTGGAACCAGACAGAAGAATGGGTGTTTTAATTCTCACTAGGTTTATGACCCTAGACAGGCCCCTGAACTTTACAGAGACTCATTTTCCTCATCTGTAAAATAGAGATAATGGAAATACCTCATGAAATCAAAAAAAACTACGTCACTTCTGGCTGGCGGTCACATTGATTTGTGCTTACTATTAATATTCTTCTTGCTGCTGTTCTCTTTAGTGACTGAGCCCACGCTGGGCAGGGTGGCGGCGGGGACACTGTCTCCAAGGAGGAGGGGGGGCCATGGGGAAGGCCAGTCTAGGTTGACAAGCAGAACATGCTCATCTTGCAAACTGCTGTAACGGGAGAAACCTGAGCGGGTGAGCTGGGGAAAGGCCGCACCAGTGAGGCCTGCACAGTGGCAGGCTGGGGAGCCGGCCTGCCCTGGGCCTCCTGGAGGAGATTGGCAGTTAAAGGGGTACTGAACATCGAGCTGGGGAAATAGATCTTTTCCTGGATAGCAGGGCCCTTCACTATCGCTGGGCAATCAAGACGCCCATGAAACTTGAAACACCTTCTCAGGCCACACAGCTCTGGGCCAGTCTTCTCCTTAAGGAAGCCTGGTAGCTTTTATAAGGCTCGGCCCAGGGTCCCCATGTCCCAGTGACCTTGATTTCATGCCTGAGTCGGGAGGGGGCACCCATGGAGACCTGCCTGTAACTTTATGAACAAGCAAGCAGAGTCAGACTTGGGTTCCACTCCAGACTCCATCGCTTACGAGCTGTGTGACCTTGGGTGGATCATTCAACCTCTCTGACCCTCATTTGTAACATCAGGATAGTTCCTACATCATAGGGTTTGTTGTGAGCATTAAACAGCCCCCCTGTGCACAGAGGGTAGAATTCAAAATGTTAACTGTGGCCTCCCATGCCCAGTGATTTGGCTCTAATACCACCCGGCCCTGTTCCCTGTGGCTCACCCTCTCATCTGCGTTGCCCATTGCAGAGCCTCTGTACTTTCAGTTTCCCTGCCTACAATTCTTTCCTGCCAGATCTTGCTGCAGCATTTAGGGCTCAGCTGAAATGCCACTCTTTGGAGGAACTCCCTGTCATGTCGAAAGGGGACACCTCCAGGCACTTGCCATCCCATCACCCACTTCATCTCATAGCACCTTCAACTGAATGAAAATGACTTGATCATGTAATTGTTTCCTTCCTTGCTCCTGTCTCCCCGCCACTTGACTGAAAGCTTCAGTATGGTAGGGACCTTGTCTGTCACTCAAAACACACTTCCACACGCACACGTCACACACTCATACACACTCAGGAGGTCTGACAGCCCTGCCCAGTCAGTATGAAAAGCAATCAGGCTGTTGGTGTAGGCTTTGCCCAGAGAGCAGGGGCCCATTCCTGGACCCCCGAGGCACTGGGGAGAGGCGGGGAGACTGATAGCCGGAGCCATGGACCCCCAAATGTGCTGCTGGAGACAGCTGGGGAGGATGTCCTGGAACGGGACCATGGAACATGAAGGTCTCTCATCTCCCTTCTGGGCCGTGGGGCCCAGTGTGTGGGCCTCCCAGCTCAAGTTGCCATGGAGAAGAAAGGCTGCTTACGTGAGTGTGAACAGGTGTGACCATGTGTGGGCTGTGACTGTGGGTGAGTACGCGTGAGGGTGTGCATGAATGTGTGTGATACTGGGTGTGCAAATATCTGTGCAACCGTGACTTTATGTGCATGAGTGAGGGTGTGTATGTGGGGATGGGTTGATGGCACGTGTGGTTGTATGTAGATGTTAGCCTAAGTATGTGCTGGAGTACACGTGTGCACGAGTGTTGGTGCGTGTCTGTGTAGGATGATTCGCATACATGTGACAAGTACAGACAGAAAAGTCAAATTCCCTCATAGTCTCACCCTCCCCACTGAACCCCTGCAGTGAACTGGGAACTCAGAGGCCCGACTACTGGGTTCAGACCCGGTGTTTGTCCCTTACTGGCGAGTGACGCGGGCGGGGCAGTTTACTGCACTTCTGAACCTGCTTCCTGTCTGTAACATGGTGATATAACAGTACGCAGCTTACAGCTGTGCTGTAGGGACGAAAGGAGATAAGGAGGCCAGGTGACAGAAGCACAGGTCCAGTAGAGAGGTGGCTTGGTCAACAGTTGTCATTTGTAGTCAGTCACCTGTTTACTTATCTGGGGTAAGGGCTGGAGTCTTGAGACCCCAGGGTCTTCCTCCCATGCTGAGCTATGGAGGGAACTCGAGGGCAGGGGCAGTTCCAGGGGACACGACTTCCCCCCCGCTCCACGCCTTAGTTTTCCCATCTCAGTAATACGGTTGCCTTCCATGCTTCTTCACCGAGCTCTACAGACCTGGGCCTGCGGGGTGCACGGCGGACCACGATGAGGTCCCAGAGGCAGGGTTTGTGTGTGTTGTGACAGGTCTCCCCGAGGCTGCGACGCACGCTCCATAAGAGAGATTCTCAGCTCACACTGCGGCGGGCAGAACCCGAACCTATTCACGGAGGTGTGGCCACGGAAGACCACGCCCACTCCCCGCCCACACTTGAAAGCAGCGGGAGCGCCACCGGAAGTCACGTCGGACGGAGAGTTTTCGCAGAGACACTCACGGGGCCATCAGCGAATCCTGAGACCGCGGCGGTGGCAACCGGAGAGCGGAGCAGGGACCTGGGGAAAATGCTGTATGCAAGCTCAGGCGCACAGAACTGGCCGGTGCATAGCAGTTGGCGGAAACGAGATCGGATCGCAGAGCGCCTTTAACTGTCCTCGTGGGGTTGGCTGGTTCTTCAAAAACTCTGAGCAGAAAAGGGAGGCGGGGAAAAGTCTTGGGGTTCCGAGCCCCTGACTCTTCATGTCCCCTGAAGGTGTGACTCTCAGTTCACCTACCTATAAAGTGGGGCGATTCACCTCCGCCTGGTGGGTGGGGACACTGCGCGGCGGAACGAGAAGGCCCCACCCGGGCCCCGGAGCGTTGTTCTGCACCGCAGACCGTTTGCTGGGGCGGAGTCTCCGTTCCTTCCTGCGCTTGGAAATTTAGAGCGGACCCTTGGCCGCAAGATTTTTTCGTTTGTTCCCCCCCCAACCCCCGCCACCCGTTAGAGGGGCGTGCCCGGAAGTGCTCCTGCGGCGCCCGGCGGGCCGCGCGCGCCTCTTCACCATGGCGACGGCCCCGCGGCGCTTTTTCCGCTGCGCTTGCTTCTGCTCGGAAAACCTGTACGTGGCGCGCTACGGGCTGCACGTGCGCTTCCGGGGAGAGCAGCAGCTGCGCCAGGACTACGGCCCGGTGAGCGGCCTCGGTGGGCTCCGCGGGGCCGCGCGGGCAGCGGGGGCGGGGCCTTGGTCCCGGGTCGTTAGCTTTGCCCGTGGCGCGCACCGCCTGCTCCCATCGGGCAACAAGAACGACTTCACCTCTCGGTGCCTCGCTTTTCTCCCCTTAAACGGGGATCACTATCTCCTTAGTGGGGTTGTCGTGAGAAAGGAGTGAACTAACATGTATGTAAAGTGCCGGGCTCTGTGCTTAACGCGCTTGTCGCATGTCATCTTCAATCCCGTGAGGTCGGGGCTCTCATCCCCGTTTTAGGAGGGGCAGCGGAGGCTGAGATGTTAAGGACTGGCCCGGGGTCACACAGCCGTGCTCACCGATCTGTCTGCTCCCAGGTCCTGCGCAGCCGAGGCTGCGTCAGCCCCAAGGACTTTGAGCAGCTGCTGGACGAGGTAACACTCGGCCCCCCCCCCCCGCCACCCCGCGCACCCAGCACCCAGCACCCAGCACCCAGCGTAGGCCTTCTAGTCGGCCAGATCCCAGCCGGGCTCCTTAAACCCTCCCTTCTCCCTTCCTGTCGCCACTCACCGCAGCACCTGGGTCCTGACACCAGAAAAAGAGACAGAGGGAAATGCCAAGTTGTCCACTTCATGCCCTTCTGAGCCCAAGACACTTGGGCTCAGAGGGGAGTCACTTGCCCAGGGTTTCACAGCAGCTGGGACTGAGGTCCCTCCCAGGGCTGCCAAGCTCCTGGCTATCCCAACCCCGACTGGCACCAGGTTAGGCTGGCACCAGGGCTGCTGGGCTCCCCTTCGTCCCTCACCTGGGGGTGAGTGGTGGGAAGCTTCCCAGGAGAGCCCTCTGTGGCCTCGGGAACACAAGGTTTGGCTGGGACTCTGTTCCCCTCCCTGAGTGGGCCCAGCTGGCTGAGGTGCATCTAAGCGCTCTCCTCCCAGCCACGCTCAGGCAGCTGCAACCCAGAGTGGGATGGACCCCCTTCTGGAAGGAGTTCCCTTCAGCTCACAGCTTGGCACCTGCAGTCGACCCTGCCAGAGTCAGGAGTCTAGGGAGACTTGGCTCCCAGTCTGGGCCTTGCTCTGGCCTTCCTGACCTCAGTTTCCTTATCTGTACAATGACCTTGGGGACTTGGGGGAGGCCCTGTCCTGGTTAAGTGGGCCCTGTGCCACCCCAGCTTGAGCAGGAGGTGGAGCGGCGGCAACGGCTGGGGCCCGAGTCAGCTGCCCGGAAGGCCCTCATCGCTAACTCTTACCGCCCGGCGAGGCTGGAAATCTACAACCCGCTGCAGGTACCCAGCAGGGGCAGGTTACTGGGAAGAGGAGGCATCCAGGTGGGGGGCCTGCCTGTCCCACAGCTGGTGTGTTCTGACCCTAGGATGTGGCTCTGGCCCCCGAGTTTCTGGCTGCGGCTGAGTACAGCACATTGCCGGGCGCAGACCTCGAGGGCCTGCTCCAGCGGCTGGAGACAGTGTCGGGTAAGGTCAGGGCTCCGTCACCTGACAGGACTAGAGGGTGGGAGACTGGGGTTCCTCTGCCCATCGTGTCTGCCTCCAAAAACCAAACCATCAGGAGTTAGAGAGTACATGGGCGGGGCATATGCATTCATTCACTCACTCGCCCAACAGGTAGTTATTTAGTGCCTTGTACCAAGCATGAGCCAGCTGGGGGTGACTGAAGAGCTTAACGAGGACAACTGAGGCAGGTAGAGGCTGGTTAAGGGATCAGCAACGGATGGTGAAGGGCCCCTCAGGCTGACAATAGCGGGGAGCAGTGCCCGTCCCTAGACCTGAAGGATTGGGCAAGAGTGAAGTTTCTTGAAGCTGCTATGACCTAGAGCTGTGGGAGACGGGCTGCCAGACAGCTGCCGTGGCCCTGAGCAGAGGCACACAGCCACACCCCACTCCAGAACGCTCTTCACCTGCCCTGATGTCCTACCTGGTTCTGCTGGCTAAACCCTGTTTCCTCATCTGTGAAATGGGAGTGATAATACCACCCATCATGAAAGTTGTGATGGTCAAGTGAGAGGCAATGCCCCGGGAGGGCTGGGGGCATAGTAAGTGTTTTCTAGTCTTACAATTACTGTTATCCCCGGTCTGGGGCATACTGTGGGGACACAGATATAAAAACTGCTCCCCATAGGGAACCTGCACCCTGTTGGGAGCAAAGGGTGGAATGTGGAACGAAACCCCGCTCCCAGTTTCAGGGGAGTCCCGCATTGCCTTCCATTCCCCAACAGTTGAGATTGTAGAGGCTGGGTGGGGGCTGGGCCATGGCTATGAGTTGGCCAAAAATGCGTGTGGGGGCACAAGCCCTGCACCCTGCCAAGAAATGTCCCCATTTCCATTCTGAGCCTGGCCTTGCCCCACTAGGTCCCTGCAAGAAAGAGCAGCCTCTCAGCCTTCCTGTGTGGGAAACAGGCTCCAAGAGACATCTGAGTTGGGGTGCAGACTTTGGTGGCTCAGGGGGTGGGGAGGGTACAGAGAGAGGCCGCGGCTAGCTCTTTGGTGCTGGCTTGGCTCTATAGCTGGCCTGCTGGGTGTCCTTGATCTAATCCCTTCCCACCTCTGGGCCTCAGTAGGACTCATGTCTGAGTCTGCAGGCTAGGCCTGTGGGCACCCGTGAGAGGCCCCAGGGATAAGGGGGGGCGTCCGAGAATAGCCCTCCCCTGCTGCACACATGATATATCATTAGATCATCACCAACAGTCCCGAGAAGGGAGTACCCGCATTACCCCCATTGTACAGGTGAGGAAACTGAGACTGGGGGGAGGGATAAGACATGCCCAAGCTCACACAACTCATGAGGAGACTGAAACCCACACCAGAGCTCCCAGCCGACAAGATTGTCCGTTCCCTGCAGAGGAGCAGCGGATCTATCGACTGCCGGTGTTTACGCCGCCGTTCTGCCAGGCCCTGCTGGAGGAGCTGGAACACTTCGAGCAGTCGGACATGCCCAAGGGGAGACCCAACACCATGAACAACTATGGGGTACGTGAGGCTCCGCCTGGTGGGCCCAGGGGGCAGGGACCCTTAGGTCTGGGGAGACTTACCTGCAGTGCTCCACCGAGCTGTGTGGCCTCTCCGTCTGCAAAATGAAATCACAGAAGGATTGTTAGGAAGTTCAACATGTCAAGGGACTCCCCAGGGTCCCAGGGTGAGGCTCCACCAGTTTCCCTGCCGACCCTCGGTGGTCCCCCTCCCAGGTGCTGCTGCATGAGCTGGGACTGGATGAGCCGCTGGTGACGCCGCTGCGGGAGCGCTTCCTGCAGCCGCTGATGGCCCTGCTGTACCCAGACTGTGGCGGCGGCGGGCTCGACAGCCACCGTGCCTTCGTGGTCAAGTATGCACCGGGCCAGGACCGTGAGCTGGGCTGCCACTATGACAATGCTGAGCTGACCATCAACGTGTCCCTGGGCAAGACCTTCACGGGGGGCGCCCTGTACTTTGGGGGCCTCTTCCAGGTTAGTGTGTGTGACCCATGGGCAGGGCCTGGTACAGCCGGGAGTGCCCAGGCCTGAGTCCAGCTGTCTGCAGGCACCTTCAACCCTGGCCAAACCGCTGGAGGTGGAGCATGTGGTGGGCCAGGGCATCCTGCACCGCGGTGGCCAGCTGCATGGGGCCCGGCCCCTGGGCACTGGTGAGCGCTGGAATCTCGTCGTCTGGCTCCGGGCCTCTGCTGTGCGCAACCGCCTCTGCCCCATGTGTGGCTGCAAGCCCGACCTGGTGGACGATGAGGGCTTCGGCGACGGCTTCACCCGAGAGGAGCCCCCCACAGTGGATGTGTGTGTGCTGACGTGAGCCTGCTTGGGACCTGTGTGGGGGTTGGCACGACAGCAGAGCACTCTGCCACCTTGGGCCGGGTGGGGCAGAAATAAACTCCCTGCAGCCCTTGACACTTCTTGTTTCAAAAGGAGAAGCAGGCTTCTGGGTCATTCTTTCAGTAGTCTGGCTGGCTTAGGTCAGGTTTATTAGAATCAGAACCTGATGGGGATTCCTCTGCAAGGGGTTTGTCGAGTAAAACCCTCAGCAGAAGGGAGTCAGGGAAGCAGGACAGGGCAGGAAAGAGCTGGACCAAGATGTGGGTTTAGATGGCGTTTCAACTCAGGCCAGTCCCATGGGAGCTCTGGAGCATGAATCTACCAGTTTGCCTCCAGCATCAGTTATTGGCTACAGGGTGTGTGGGGGGGTGGGAGTACGAATAACTTCCCAGACAGCCATCTCCAGGACAGGTGGCTACCAGTGGCCAAGGGAATCTTCCAGAGAAACGTCCAGGTGTGAGCTGTCAGCAGTGGACATCACAGCCGGGGATGCGTGCCTCTGTCTATAAAGGGGACTCGGGTGGGTGACCAGTAGCATCTTGGAGATGGTGTTGAGGGGTTACCGCAGAGGGGTTAGGAGCAGGTACTCGGGAGCAGACTGCCTGGGTCCAAATTCTGATTCTGCGACTTCCAGCTCTGTGACTGTGGCTAAGCCACTTGACCCCTTTGTGCCTTAGTTTCCTCATCTGGAAAGTACCTATGTCCTAGAGCTGCTGTGAGAATGAAGTGATACATAAAGTGCTTTATAACAGCCCTCTGAGTTTGCTGCTATTATTATTACTGAAAAGTTTGCAACTTGGCCCCAAACTTGGGTGAGAGGTGCAGCTGTGCACACTGGGTTACACATGGGAAAACCAGGGATTTCCGTATTGAAATCACGAGTTCTGGCTTCCCTGGGAAGGTGGAAGTTCTGGAAACTTAGCAGGCGCCATCCCCACACTGCAGAAATCAGCTGGAGCAGTGTCAGCTGCCCAGTCTGAACAGACCTGTGGTGCAGCCCCTCATGGGACTTCCTCATTCTGCCATGCTCTCTCCGGCTCCTTATGGACTTACGAGTTTGAGACCTCCGTGTTACTGGCTGGGGACGTTGGAAAGACCGGGGCTTCTCAGCCCTGGACCTCACGGCCTTATGGGCTGGACAGGTCTGCAGACGACCCAGGGTGGAAAACGGCGCGCAACAGGGTCGCCTTTCCTGGGACGTCAAGGACGCTGCGCGCGCTGGAAGGGCAATCCTGGGAGAGGGCACAGCTGTGGCAAAGGGCCTGCGCGCTCCGGGACTGGCACCGGGCTGGAGGCGCGTGTCTCGGCCAGGCGCTGCGGGCGCAGGCATGGCCTCGCACCGGGCTGGAGGCAGAACCTGGGTCCCCAGCTTGCGTCTTCCGGAGGTGGGCGCGCCGGGCTGTTTGTCCGGCTGCCCCAGAGACGGAACCGGGCGCGCCAGGACGCAGGGCAGCGGCGCCCCACTTCGCGGCCGGACCGCCTTCCCGAGCCCCGCCCCGCGCCGGAAGTCACCGCGCCGCCGCTTCCTCCCGTGAAGGACTAGTGCGGGGCGGGTGGTCCGGCCCTGTGGGCGGTTGAGGAGAGAACGGAGTAGCCCGGGGGCGGGGGGACCTTCCTTAAGGCAGCGGGGCCGCAGAGGGCGCGGGGGGTGGGGCGTCGGAGCGCACCGGACGGGCTTCCGAACGCACCTGGCAGCTGGGGATCGCGGGGTCCTAGGGAGCGGAGCCGCGCGCGCAGGCGTGGAGCGCCCCAGCGGGGGCGGGTTCTTAAAGGGGCCGCAGCGGACGAGCGGGGAGTCGGCGGAAACGCGGGGTCCCCAGGCGTGGGAGTGGGTGAGAACCGTGAGGTTGCGGCGGAGTCCCTGAGACCCCTGCCCCGGGGTGGGGGTAGGTACCGCGGCCGCGAGGACCTCGGGCCGCAGCCTGAGGGCCCACCCGAGCGCCTCAGTGGAAGCGCCCCCCGGCCCAGCCCGCGACGCTATGGCTCACGTGGGCCCTCGCAAGCGCTCGAGGAGTCGCAGCCGGTCCCGGGGGCGAGAGTCGGGAAAGAAAAGGAAGAAGAGCAGTAAGGAGGCTCCGAGGAGCTGCTCGGCTTCCAGATCCCATGGCCGCAAGGCCAGCGCCACGTCCTCGGGGGCGGAGGGTGAGGAGCGGAAAGCTCGGGCCGGGGTCGCGGGGAGCGGTGGCTGAGCGGTGCGCGGGCCGGGCGTGGGGGCCGGGTGGAGGGGCCCGGGGTGCAGGGCCCGGGCCGGCCGCGGAGCGCTCCGGGGTGCTCCCCGTGCCCCTGGGCCGGGGCTGCGGGGCGGCCGCCCCGCTCCAGGTCGGACCGTCGCTGCTGGAGCCCGAGGGCCCCTCCCCCGAGAGCTGCCCCGCGCCCGGCGGCCTCAGCCCTCAGCCCTCCGTGTAGGCTGCGCCCGCGCCGGCCGGAGCGGGGAGGCGGCGGCCCTCCTTCCCCCCGGCCTTCCAGCCTCACCTTCTCCCTGCATCACAGAGAGAAGCAAACACCAGGCCCGGAGGAGACCACGCTCCAGCCCCTCCTCCTCCTCTTCCAGTTCTTCTAGCTCCTCTTCCTCCTCGTCGTCGTCCTCCTCCTCCAGCGATGGCCGGAAGAAGCGGGGGAAGCACAAGGACAAGAAGAGGAAGAGGAAAAAGAGAAGGAAGAGGAAGCTGAAGAAGAAAGGCAAGGAGAAGACGAAGGTGCCGCCGCCCGAGGCGCTGCCAGGACCCTCGCTGGACCAGTGGCACCGATCAGCCGAGGAGGAAGAGGACGGCCCAGGTGCTGTGCTGCTGGGGTGCAGGCGGGGAGGGCGTCGCTGAGGCCTGACCCCCCCTCCCTCCGTGTCTCCTTCCAGTCCTGACGGACGAGCAGAAGTCCCGCATCCAGGCCATGAAGCCCATGACCAAGGAGGAGTGGGACGCTCGGCAGAGCGTCATCCGCAAGGTGGTGGACCCAGAGACGGGACGTACCAGGTGGGCAGTGCCTGCTGGGGTCCAGCCCCAGCGCTGCACTCGGGGGCGGTGGCTGCGGCTCCAGAAGGGCCAAGGCTGGCGAGAAAAGAAGTCACTTGTGGATGGGACGCTCAGGTCGTTCCTCCCCATTGCCTAGAGCAAGCAGTTGCAGGGGTGGAAGGGCCCCGAGGGTCCTCCAAGAGCCACTGTTGGCTGCCGTGATGGCCGAACCCACCTGGCCACCTTTATCCCTGTCCTGAGGCCTGGCACCCCTCTGCTGGGTGATTGTGGTTCTCCTGCTCCTCCCCCAGGCTCATTAAAGGAGACGGCGAGGTCTTAGAGGAAATCGTAACCAAGGAGCGCCATCGGGAGATCAACAAGGTGGGTGTCGCCCCTTTGCCCAGGGCCCACCCTCAGCTCTGTTTCTGATGTGTCCCCTCCTGTGTGCTTCTTACCAGCAAGCCACCCGAGGGGACGGCCTGGCTTTCCAGATGCGAGCAGGGTTGCTGCCCTGAGGGCCCCGTTAGCCGAGGTCCGTGGACAGTGTCGGTGGCATGACAGGGTGGGCAGCAGGAAGCCCGATGGGTGCTGTTTGCCTCTTCTGTATACTGGCCTCTTCTCAGATGTAGGGGTGGAGGAGGGGTCACTGTCCTAATCACTCCCCCATCTCCTGGAAGAGTGCACCTTCCCACGTATTAAATGGACCCTGGTTGGAGACTTCCTCTGTTCTGTTGCTTTTTGTGCTGAGGGGAAGGATGGGTGCTCCTGGACTGCCAGGGGACACACAAGGGTGCAGGAGGTTTGCGGGGGAGCTGGGGTGTGCCCTGGTGGTCATGCGCATAGGCCAAATCAATCACCTTTGCCCCACTCATCCCTGAATCAGCCCGCCTAGAATGACCCCGACCCCCAGCCCAGCCAAGTCCCAAACGCAGAGACTTGGTTCTTAAACCCGTCTCCCTCAGGCTTGGAGGGGGCTGCTGCCCTTCCGTGTTTAGTCTGCAGATGACAACAGTGCAGGCTCCTGGTGCTGGGGCCAGGTGGCCCGGGAGAGAATCCTGTCCTGGCTTACTAGCTGCGTCCTCTGTAGAGCAGAGACTAGAGCACCAATGTCCCTGGGTGCTGTGAGGTTGAGCCAAGCTCACACCCAGGAAGGGGCCAGAAGGGGTCAGCACAGCGTAAGGCCCCTGTGTCTTGGTGCTACCGTGAGCTGCTTTTCTCGCAGCTGTGATGTGTACTGGGAAGGAGCGCTTCTCCTCCCCACAGGCCAGGCCGGGCCTCCACCCCCACCCACGGCTCTGATTGCTGGTGCAGTAACGAGACCCAGAAGGAAGCCTTACTGCTTCTTTAATTCGTGACAGACAATTACACTGTATACAGAGCACACTCAGGCCTGATAGTGCGGGGACAGCAATGGTGGGTGGGGCAAGTCAGGACGCAGCTCACACGTGACCCAGACAGACGGGAGGGGGCCGAGACGTGAAGACGGACGTGGCGGGTGGGTGGGCGGCTCAGCCCGGGCTGGGCAGGGGTTGGGGTCTCTGCTGAATCCCTCTTTAGAAATCAAAGAGAAGGCAGGTGGTCGGATCTGAGGGTGGCGGGCTGAGGCTGAGTCCTGGGGTTTGGGGGTGGGAGTGGGACTAAGGCTTCTACTCTAACAGGCCTGGGTGGGGGTGGCAGTCGGCAAGGCCTGCCTCACCCTTTGGTAATGACTGGTCGGGCCTGAGCCATGCAGCTCAGCACCCAACTCTGTAAACATTTTTGGTATTTTTAAAGGACTCTGCCCTCCCTCTCTTAGTTACTGAAACACTGGCGCTTCCTCAAGAGGAGACTGTGCCAAAGGAATGAAGGGCAGCAGGAAGCAGACCTGGGGGACGTCCACAGGGAGGGTGGGCTGCCCATCTCACCATCGATGGCTAATGGCTCCTGGGAGAGGCCCAGGGCACTATTGCTGTTGTCCTTGGCATGGCTGGCGGCTGGGCAGGAAGGTGGGGAGCGCGGAGCTGTGGGGGCGCCGTGCGCCAGGAGAAGCCGAGCCCACTGCTGCACGGCTTCCGGGCCAGGAAGCCTCCTAGCCTTTATTGCAGGCAGGCCCGAGACTTCCAGGTGCTTCTCCAGATGGCTAGTCATCCAGGCGGTAGGCAAGATGGGGTGAGATGGGACCAACAGAGAAGGAGGCACTGGCCACAGGGGCCCCTCAGCGGGGCTGTGATTGTCAGCCGAGTGATTTCCCGCTGGGGAGCAGAGGGGAGTCAGATATTGCACTTTTACTGCAACAGTTACATTAAAACTTGGTCCATAAAATAATTGTTGCTTTATACATAACGCCTGAAACAACAAAAAGCTACATCTTAAATAGGAATAAACCCTGAAGGTCCCATCCCTTCAGACGTTTTTCTCTGCACAAAATAAATAGCTTTCATTCTGTATAGACCCACTTTGGCAGAACATTTACACGACCGTTCGGCTGTACATATCTACACACGGGAAGAGGTTAACATCCATCGGTGAGCCTGCCCAGCCCAGCCTGTGCGGCCGAGGCCCTATCCAGGTTGGCAGCAGCTTGGACATGGAGCCTGGTCGCTGGACGGCTGTCCGAGGTCAGGCAGGCTTCCCCACCTTGAAGAAGGTGGAGGAGAGGATGAGGGGCTGCCTGGAGCCAAGTGCCACAGCTGAGATCAAGGTCGGTTCTGGGGAGGGAGGGCTGACGCTCAGACCCAGCGTGCAGGACAGCGTGGTCCTTACCAGGTAGGAAGTGAAGCCATGGCTGCCTGCCTTTAAGCTAACGCCGGGAGTTGTGGCTTCTTAGATTCAGCATCAGAACGGAACTGGCATTTAAAAAAACCTAAGTGTGTGCCCTACTCACCACCCCAGAGTAGAAATTCAGTGGAATTAACGGGTAAGGTGAGGCAGGGAGCCCAATGCATGGGCAAGGGGCAGGGCACCAGGACCCAGAACCAGGCTGGACTCCATCACAGTGCTGGGTGTTTTCATGTGGAGGGGCTGCACTTAGTACTGAAAGAGTTAAGAAAAGGAAGCAGCCAAGGATTGCTCATTTAGAAAAACCTCATAGAAATCAGATCGGAGTAGAAAGGTATAGAAACGCAGGATGGCCCAAAGCGTGGGGCCTAGACTGCCGGCAGGCAGGCGAGGAGGAGGAGGCATCCAGGCCTGGCCAGGCCCCACAGGCCAAGGCAGGGCTTTGTAGGAGCCTGCTCTGGGCTTCACCGGCCTCACCGCCTGGGAGGTGCCCACAGCCGCACTAGGCTCCAGGTTGGGCAGATGGGCAGGGCTGCAGGGCTGCCATGGCACTGGTGGGCCAGGTGGAGCTGCAGAAATTAAGCTATGGCCTTTCCTGCTTGCACAAGGATTTGCCACCTTGGAGCCTTCTGCGTGGCAATCGATCCAGCAAAAATTGACTTCATGCATGTCAACGAGTCTGTAGTCACAGGAGATGGTAATGGGTCTCCACTCTCAAAATCAGTGCAAAACCAGTGAGGTTGAAGAGTTGACAAGAAGCTGCTACCAGGTGGGAGGGAACCTGGGGGAGGGCGAACTACTGGCTGGGAGATGGCATGTTGGGCCCAGGCCTGGCGTCGGGGTGCTGCAAGGTCAGCACGGGGCAATCGTCCAGGAGTACCCTCCAGGCCCGGCCACGTGGTCCCCATCCTGGGGCTGGTCATCTGTCAGCTTCCGTGACAGGCGGGAACCTCTCAGATCCTAGGACATGGTGCAGGGCTGGGAGGGCTGTGTGAGGCACAGCCGGTGTCCTCCACTGGGTCCTGGGACAGCTTGTCTCCAGCCGATGGCGTGTGCCCAGGCCAGGCCCCCGGCGGGCTGGCCACCTGGCCTAGCACCATGGAGACCACAGCGCCTCACTAAGGGTGCCCTACTTGGGGCCCGGGGCTGCCCCTGACTCGAGCCGGCCAGCCATGGTGCGGCCCCAGCAGCCGGCCGCCACGCTCATGCTGCGTTGGCCGCGCTGCTCGCCGTCAGGCTGGCTCTGCGTCCGCTCGTGCCGGAGGCCAGGCCCGCTAGGCTGGGCCGAGATGGTGCGGAGCAGGTGGTTCCGGGAGCGCAGGAAGTCGCCCTGGCCAGGCAGGCCGAAGCTGCCTTTGCGCAGTGCCATGCGGGTGGCCGTGTTGCGGGCCGGCCGTGCCCGGTGGTTGTACTTGAGCTGGGCCAGGTGGGCCGCGTAGCCGTCAGTGATGAACTGCAGGGGAGGGGCAGTGAGGGCGCAGCCGTCAGGGCCCGGCCCCCAGCCAGGGCTGCCCACCTGTGCCGCGCACCGCGCTCTGCCCACCCACCTGGCACTGCTGCTGCAGCTTCTTGGTGGGCCGGCCCACAATGTAGATCTGCGTGGGGGACAGGCTGATGGCGCTGTACACCGCCACGTCCTTGGTGGAGCCGTAGGCCGCGTGCACACGCAGGTGCAGCTGTGGGCGAGACCGGCGTGGGCGTGAGCACGGCACGGCCCTGCCCCCGGTCCCCACCTGTGCGTCCCACTGGGACCCACCTCGGAGATGAGCAGCTTCAGGAAGTTGGCCTTATGGCGCAGTGGGTCGTGCACCAGGCCGTCACAGAAGGACACCACGCCGTGGGGGAAGTTGTGCTGGGCCAGCCACGCCACCACCCGCTGCTTCTGCATGTCGGGCCGGCCCGTCACGTAGATGATGAGGTAGCCCAGGTCCTGCCAGTGCCTGGGAGCGAGGGGCAGGCCTGGGTGTCCCACGGCCACCGTCCCTCCGCCCGGGCCACCCCATCTCCTTGCCCCGCCAGCCCCCATGTGGCCACTGAAATGTGTATTTCTGATCAGGCTCCAACAGTAACAGTAGCACCGATGACGACGGCCCCTACGTGGTGGGCACGGCCTCAGTCCCAGGCCCACAGGCGCTCGGCCGCAGGTGTGACTTTCTTGTGAGGACCTCACTTCCCAGTTGGGATGGAGGCATCAACATCAAGACGTTAAGTGAAGGTCACACAACTAGAAAGCGGTGGTGCCAGCTTCTGAAGCCCCAAGGCCCCTGCCACACGTCCCCTGCTCTGGCACCCCGGGGCCTCCCCACCTGGCCTCCAGGAGCCTCTGGCGTCCAGGCCCGCCCACTGCGCCCTCGGGGCCACTCACCGCACCACGTCCACGGCCCCAGCCCGCACTTTGGGGTCACTGCCCATGATGGACACACTGGCAGCAAAGGAGCCATCGATACTGAAGACCACGAACTCTGTGCCCCTGGGCAGCACGGTGATGTAGCTGTCTGCAAACGTGTGGTCTCCCCTGCGGGGACAGCTCATCAGGACCCCCCAGAGCCCCTCCCGCCTGCCCAGAGGAGCCCGCCTCGGCCTGCGCGCCCCACAGAGGCACCTACCTGACCACCATCTTGACGGGGTAGACACCCACACCCAGGCGGTGAGTCTCAGGGATGGTGTAGGAGACGCGCCCGCTGCTGTTGGTCACCAACGTGTCCAGGTACAGCCACTCGCCCGAGGGCGGCTGCGTCATGATATGCACGTCCACCTGGGAGACCGGGCAGGCTGGTCACAGGCGGGCCATATCCCTGGCCTCCCCCTCCCACAGCCCAGCCAGAGGGACGTGAGGCCAGGGCTCCTGCCACGTCCCCGTGTCCTTACCTTCTCCCCCGTCAGTGTGACCATGTCCAGGGGCCCGTACATGAACCGGCCTGCCAAAACCTGTGGGCCATCCTCATTGGCAAGTGCATCGTTGATCCGGTGATTGGCGGTCACGTTCTGGGAAGAGGAGGAGCGAGGCTGGGTCAGGGTGGGGGGTGGAGGGGCGGCTGGGGTCTCCTGGACTCCGCTCAAGCCTCGCGTGGGCCTGTGCGGTGAGCATGAGCTTACGGCCAAGTCCATCTTGGCTGCTGAGCCACGGGGCCTCGGGGAAATTAGGAAGCCTGGCTGCACTTCCCTGTCTGTAGTTGGGGTAATAACTCCAGCCTCACAGACTGAGAATTACATAAGACAACACGCTTCCTGCGACTCAGTTTCCTCATCTGTAAGATGGGTCATCTTGTAAGCATTCAATGGGACAACAGGCGTGGGCCTGGACACACAGGATCCCTCACCCGCAGCTTCACGTGGGTTCTCTTGCGCTGCCACTTCTCTCTTGGCTTTGAGGGGGTAAACACTGAGACCTCCTTGCCGTCCAGCTCCAAGATGCTAGAATTGTCGTGTCTCATGACCTGGGGGGAGGGCAGAAGCAGGCCATTGGGCAGGCTCAAGCCTCCCTCCTTTTCTGGGAGGGAGAGGCCAGCAGCCCTCTCCGGAGGAGCTGGAACTAGGAAGCTGTGACGGTTTAGGGGGCACTCTTCAACCTTCTACAGTTCACCCTCTGGGCCCCCCAAATCCACATCTGTCCCATGACTGCAAATACATCCACTCCATCTCTACTTCCCCAAGGGTTCCTCCATCCTGCTTGCTCTGGTCCAACTGGATCTCATTTATGGATCCACTATCATCTATGAAATGAGTCCGTATCAGCAGCGGAGTCACTTGGAAGCTTCCTGTGAGGCACGGGTGTTCCTGGCAGGGGGACCCTGGGTACCTGTCTCAGCAGGAAGGAGACCACATCCGTTGACTCCCAGTAGCTGGCGTGGAAGAGGTGGGGCAGGGCCACCGTGGGGAAAGCTGTCAGGGCGTCGGGGCAGTACAGGGCGTAGTCAATGCGCTTCTGGCCCCACCACTTTGCAGCAACTGCCAGGAGAAGGGGCTGTGACTGGGCTGGGACCCCAGCAGGTCACCTGGCCCCTCAGGCCTGGCTCAGCCCAAAGACGAGACCCTCCTCCGATCAGGAAAAAGGGCAGCAGTGGAAGCGAATGTCCTCCCGGGCTGGGTGACAGAAGGGAGCAGGGGGAGGGACAGGAGGCCAGGAGGGGGGTGAGCAGCCAGAGTCCCCAGGACAGGCCCTCAGTGAGATGTGAAGTCAGATGGGGCGAAGACAAGCGGGTTTGGAGGCAGGACTCGCTATCCCTGGTCCTGTGACTGATTCCATACCCTGGGTCCCCTCATGCCCTCACAGGGCCCTTCATAAGCCCCTCACGGATGTAAAAGGCTTCACGGGAGTAGAGTTACAATTCCTGAACCCCAAGGCAAGGCCTGCTGTCCCCCTCAGCACCTGAGAGCTCGGTGAGTTCAGACAGGCTGAGTGTGAATCTCGGCTCCCACTCAGGCGGGGCTGGGTGATGAGGCTTGTAAAGTGTCTCCCCAGTGGCCCACACAGATGCTCAGAAAATGGTGCCTCCTGCCCTCGGCTGACAGCCTGCCTGACCCACCACCGTTGGTCCCCCTAGCCCCAAACCCCAGCCAACTCCAGCCACTCCTGCCTCCTCCCTGGATGTCTGAGTGCTCCCAGCCCAGCTTCTAGCTCCCAGTTAGGCCTCAGCGGGGACAGCGAGCAGGAACTGGAAGTGAGACATGCCTGGAAACAGTGAGTGACCCCAGTGAGAGGAGGCGGTGAGTGTGGGTAGAGGGCATGTGATGCCCGGTACCTTCTCTGATGTTCAAGTCGGGGAGGCAGGGGGCCCTCTCCAGACTGGGGTTCGCCCGCCTGGCCTGCGGGCGGGAGCCCGAGGTGGTGGGGGGTGGGGAGGGCAGGGCGAGCAGGGACAGGCGCCTGACGCTGGGGGTGTAGCTGAGTGGCACTGGGGTCTCTGAGAATCAAGAACAACGGGAAAGGCCTCAGCCATGCTGGGGCAACCACAGGCCGGGAAGGAAGCTGGGAAGAGAGCCAGGCCTCCACTGCCCTCCTCACAGGAGGGTACCACACCAGCCTCAGGCCCGGTACTGCCCATTCTGACAGGCAGCCTGAGAACCGGTCCTGTGGGCAGGGGCAGCAGGCTGGGTGGGGGGAAATGAGAAGGGGTGACCCGGACTACACCCAGCAACAGAGAACCATCTGAAATGGGCAGAAACCACGGAGTGAAGGCAGCCACGGGTCTTCTGACCCCTGGGGTGGCAGGAGAGGCCAGTGGCCACAGTGAGACCACCCCTCTGGCTGGTCCAGCTCCCTTACTTGTTCAGAAACAGCACCCCTCAGGGAGCACCCTGTGCCCCCACCCCACCCCCAGGGCTAGGACCCCGCCATGCAGGCAGGCCTATCATCTCCCAGCTTTCTGGGACCGTGCCAGCCCTCCCAGTACTCCTTCCCTCCAGAGCCCCCTGTGGGCCTGTGGGACTGGATCACTCCCCATCGCGGCATCCTGGGTCCTGCAGGCTGTCGGGCAGCATCTCTGGTCTCTGCCTACCAGATGCCAGGAGCGCCCCCTCCCCAGTTGTGTCCAGACATTGCCAACTGTCCACTGCTATGACAGAAGGGCACCGCCGCACTCACTTTGGGCAATGCTGGATGCCGTGTAGCTCTCGGCCATGCCGGACACCTGGCTGGCGATGCTGATCTCGCTGGCTCGGCGGAAGCCTCGGGTGGTGGGGGCCGCGACAGGCGACGAGGGGGCCACGTGTTCTTGGAAGACGGTGCTGTGGGTCTGGAGTGCATCTGCTGCAGGTGGGCAGGGGTTAGAGACCCGGGGGTAAGAGAGGCCCTGTTCAACTTGGGCTGCCAGCCCCTGAGCGGGGGGAGGGAGAGCCCAGGGTGGTGGCTGTGCCAGGCCAGGCTGACACCTCCAGCGGCAGACGAGCATGGCATCTGAGCAGAGTTGGCAGTGAGGATGTGCCCAGGTGTGCTAGGACCAGCCTGCAGGACACAGAGCTGAGGCAGGGGAGAAGGGAGCAGGGCAGGAGTGGACAGAGGACTGACACAGACACACTGGGCAGGAGGCAATGCAACCAGGCCACACCCTCCCCCACCCCGGCCACCCTTGTTACTCTACAACACTGCTCCCGTCTAGCAGCCTTCTTGGTCTCCAGGGCCCATGGCAGCCGGGTTTGAGGGGTGCCAACAATAGGAGCCTGGGAAGCTTCTCGGGATGCCCTACACTGAGGCCTCACGCTTGCCCCCCCCAAATGGACCACACTGACAAAGGCAGGTGCTGAGGGCTCGAGCCAGGGTCCCCGGGGCCTGGGCTGAGGAGAGGGCAAAGCGGAAGAGCAGGGCTCGGCTAGAGGACAACATCTAGAGGGGGTGCAGGGGTGACTGGACCTCCTCGGTGAGGAAAGGAATGGGACCCTGAGAATCCAAGCCCTCGCCAGGACTGAAGGCTTCTCCTGGGGAAGCAGGTGAGTCCTGGAGGCTCAAGGCCTCACCCCATCTCCTGGCTGCTCCCGCCACCCTCACTAAGGGGTCAGAGCTCTTGGACTAGCACCTGTGCTAGGTGACCCTGGACAGCTGTTCCCCTCTCTGGGATCCTGGGTCCCCTTTGCTTTGGGGCCCCTCCTGGCTCTGCCCTCGTGTGCAGAGAGGGGCACCAGGACCTGTTCCTCAGGACCTGTCCTGATGGGTCCCTTCCTCGTCACCTCGTCACACTCCAGGTGGCCAAGGAGAGCATAGGGGCGGGGTCCCTGAGGAGCAGCAGTTAGCCAGCGAAGCAGACGCCACCACGAGCAGGGGGTTTACACACACTCAGCACAGCCTGGGCTCGGGTGGGGACCGTCTTGCCAGGTGAGCGCGGGAACTGGGATACTGGTTTCCAGGAAGCCATCCCCGGGCGGGAGAGGGGCCAGGGGGCCGCCCTCCAGGACCAGCTCGGGGTTTCTCTGCACGGTCTCGACTAGAGGCAGACGGGGAGAGAACAGAGAGGACAAGAACAGACACTCTCGTGGGCCATCTGGACAGGCTGCGACACAGGACATGTGGGGCTCCTCAAGGACCAGGATGTGACAAGACACCAGGACACACGCTGGGGTGGGTGGGACGGGGCTGTTCCCAGGGAGGGCTGAGAGGGGATATCCAGAAGCCTCCACACTCGTCCTGCCCAGACCCACTCTGTGGCCCCCCATCCTGTGACCCCGTATCTGGGCTGGGTGCTGGGGACCCATCACAGGCCCCCTCGGGTCTTCAGCTGTGCCAGGGCAGGCAGTGGGGAGGGCAGCCTGGCCCCGTCTGCCCCCTGGCACTGGGGTGAGGCCATGTTGTCATTCCCACCTCGCTGGGATCAGCGGGGCCTCAGGTGTTCAGTGCAGGTTGCCCCCCACCCCTCACCTCCCCGCACAGGAGGCCCACCCCTGCCTGGAGCCCCCAGGAGCTGCGCTGACTCCCATCCTCCCCCAGGGCCGGGCAGACCACGGGGCCCTCACCCAGCAGCGTGGAGCAGCCGTCCCCCAGCGGGTAGCGCTGGTAGCGGGGGATGCTGAAGGGCGGCAGGGTGTGAAATCGCCGCTCCAGCAGCGGCTCTAGGCGCGAGGCCGAAGGGTCCGCGGGGTGGAACAGGTTGTAGACTTGCTGGCAGGCCGGCCGCAGCTGGAAAACTGAGGGGGGACCAGGTGGGAATCGCAGAGGCTGCGGTTAGCTCCGCCCTGAGAAGGCGGGGCCTAGAGCGGGGCGGGGCCTAGAGCGGGGCGGGGCCTAGAGCGGGGCGGGGCCTAGAGCGGGGCGGGGCGGGGCTGCCCGAAACCAAAAACCCGAAAGTGTGTCTATCAATTTGGGGCCTCTTTGGGCCATTGTCCCTTTATTAACCCAATTTTTCTAATTGAAAAAGTTATAATGATCATGGTAAAACTTTTTACGTACAAAAGTATACGATAAAAGACTGGAAGGATGCCTTCTACCCCTGAGCCCCGCGACTGCAGCGACACCTGTATGTTAGGAAGCCTCGCGGGCGCATGTGCTGCTGAGCAGGTGTCACCCACCTACGGGGATGCGAAACGTCTCCTAGGCCGTCAGAACCACTTCACATGAATGTGACAAGGTCAGTACAAGTATCCTCCGCTTTCCGAAAGTTCGCATTTTGTCACTTTGCTTTTAGCAAAGACCTATATTATTAGTACAGATACTCCCGACGTACCATGAGGTCAGGTGCCCATAAACCCATCTGAAGTTGAAAATATCGTTAAGTCAAAATGCATTTGATACACTAACCTACCGAACCTCCCGGCGTGGCCTCGCCCCCCTTACACGTGCTCAGGACGCTTACTTGGGCCTACAGTTGGGCAAAACCATCCATCACAAAGCCTGTCCTGTAAAGCCCAGCATCACGAGAGAGTGCTGTACTGTACACCGCTAGCTAGGCCGGGCAAAGATCAAAATTCAGGATCCTGTTTCTACTGAACGCGTATTGCTTTTGTACCATCGTCAAGTTGGAAAATCATGTGTCAAACCACCATAAGTCAGGGCCCTGTTTTCACTAACCAAAGGAAATCTAAAGAACACTTTCGCTTTTAAGAAAAAAGGCAAACAGCGAAAGTGGCGTTTGTTTCTCGAGCTGTTGCAGAGGCCCCCGCGCACCTGAGCGACCCCACTGAGTGGCCCCACCGACGGCCCCGCCCAGCACCTTCCCGGAACGACACGCAGCGTCTCAGCCTCCAGCCACAGGAGCTCTGAACTGTGAGCACCTGTGCTTTATCTCCATTCGTTCTGTGCAGCTACTAGCAAGATGTGTCCTACGGTATCAGAAAAGCCTCACAGACCTTATAAGGATGTTACACTTATCGTAAAACAGCGTAATTAAGCAGATTTGGTAGGTCATTTGGGGTCTGGAAACACTCAAAAAATTTTCCATATAAATTAATGGTAATTGCTTCTTTGATTTATGCCATTTCAGCTTAGGAACGATTTCATAGGAACACTCTACTTTTGGATAGTGAGGGAAACCTGTATAAACTATCAGTAGTATATATCTCACTTTTAAAATGCATCCAAGGAGGAACATATGCTATACTTTTTGAACTTTGCTTTTTTTCCCCATTTAACACAAAAAAATGTTGGAATCTTTCATATCCACACGTGTAGTTCCTCCCCATTCTTTGTAACTGTCTCCACAACTTTGTGCACTTATATGTAAGCCACTGCTTATTTGCTCTTGGACAAGTGTCCACACCTCTCTGGGCCTCGGTTTCCCCCTCTGCAACCTTGGGACATAACCCGGGCCCTGCAGAGTGGGGATCAGCAGGCAGGGACCACTGCTCTGACAGGCTCCTCGGTCCTTGAGTCACGTCGCCCTGATTAGACTGGACCAGCGAGGCTGTGGAATGTCCAAGGCTGGGAGGCCACCACACCTGGTAGGCTTTGGGGATGTCAGGCTTCAAATTTCTTCTTTTTGGAAAGACCTTGGGCTTGGGAGACTGGGTCTATCCCCATCTGACCCTGGAAGGGTCCCTTTCCTATCTGGACTTCAGCTCTTAGGGGTGCCTTAAAGATGAAATGAAACAGCAGGTATTGGGGGCCAGAGACTAAGCTGCTGAAGCAGGGGCATGGGAGAGGGATGGGCCCTTAGTCGGGAGGACAGAAAAGAGGTGGACACAGGAAGGGACCTGGGACTCGGCCACGGCCTCATGGCAGGGGTCCACTGAGACCCTCTGCCCCGCTCATGTACCACCTGCCCCACCCTGCCCCTGCAGGGCTCTCACCATCCAGGGTGGGGATGACAGTCTTTCTCAAGGCCAGGACCAGCCCCAGTGGGCACCCGAAGAGGAAGAGGTCGGTGATCTCAAAGTCGAACTTGCCCAGGGCCCCTGGGCCATCCAGCATGGTGGAGCTGCTCGAGCGGCGGGAGCTGGGCTCATTCCTCATCACACCTGCGTGGAGGCTACAGATGGGAGGACACACCAGGTTACACCATGGCCCTTCTCGGGGATGGCCTAGCCTCAGCCTCCTGAAGAAGGCTCCTCAGGGGTCATCAGGCCCAAATGAGGCTGGATCCCTGTGCTGTCTTTCAGGTGCAGCTGCCTAGGGCCTGCTGGGACACGTCTGGTGACAGCAGGTCCCAGCCTCTCAAGGGACATCCCTGATGGGGACCATGCTTCTCCTGGTCAGTACTGTCCCCCACCCCACCCCCGACAGTCTGTTCCCTCTGGCTCAAGATGGCCCTCGGCATTTACAAGACCACAGCCTCATCCTACAGGACACTTTGTCCTGGCTGCAGAGCTGTGGGCCCAGTAGCGACATCCCAGAACCAGGGCTGGAGGCTCTCACATTGGCTGTCAGCCTGACAGTCCCCGGCTGACAGCTGTCCCCATTTGAGTCCCCATCCTTCCCTGGGTTGGGCCTCATGGTCTGCCCCCCAGGTCCCCGTGGGCACCCCCACCTGGACAGGAAGGCCTGGTGCTGCTGGATGGTGTCCAGCTCGTAGGTGGACGAGTCGCTCCTCTTGCGGGGCAGCTGCCTCTTGGGGTCCTCAGTGCCACTGCTTCGAGGGATGTCGACATTGCTGCGGCTGAGGTGCCGACTGCTCTCCAGGCTACTGCCACCGCCACCACCGCTGCCGCCGCCACCGCTGCCGCCACCGCCACTGCCGCCGCCACTGCCGCCACCGCCGCCATGTGCCGCGTTCACCAGGACGCCCGGGGACAGCAGCTCAGTGTCCTGCAACAGCCCCATGCAGGCTTATTGCCGGGTGGCCGCTGGCCTGGCCCTCTCTGCAGTATCTTTCCTCCTGACCACCGTCCGGCCTGCCCCTCAACCGAGCCAGAGGAGGGAAAACCCTGTCACCCCCCCACCCGTGTTTCCACTCTCCCCCCAGGCCACTGGCCAGGTTCTCACAGCCTTCATTCCTGGCCTGGTCTGGCCACCTGGACCCTGGGGATCTCCCTCTGACCTTGCTCCCGCCGAGGCCATACGCTATCTGCGGCACAGGGACCTCGGGTCCTGCCACACCTCCCAGACCCCATTCCCCACAGTGCAGGCCCTGCTTCGTCACCTGCTGCAGCTGCTCACTGCCCCACGGACCCACCTCATCTCTCTGGGCACCTGCACTGGCAGCCTTTGCTCTTCCATCACTTTTATCAAGGCCGGGGGGTATTTGGAGCCAAAGGGAGAGACAGTCCCCATCCTGGAGGGGGTCCTGCTCTGGGGGCCGGGGGAAGCTGGTACCTGCACGCTGGCCACGCTGCCCCTGCGGCTGCTGCTCTGACTTTCAGACACTGGCTGGTGGCTGTAGCATAAGGCATCAAATGCCAGGATGCCCCCGACACAGTCTCCGATCAGGCAGACCTGGAGGGGGACAGGCCGAGGGTCTGAGTGCTGGCCCTGTTTGCAGGGCGCGGGCTGGGGAGAGCCATCACTCCCTGCCCCAGCTGGGCTGGAGGTCCAGGCGGGTCCACCCTGCAGGGCTTCTGTCTTCCCTTCCCCCAGCGCGCGACTCACCTGCCCATTGAAGGTCACGCCCTCCTGGGACTTGATGAAGTCCCCATAAGCGAGGTTGGCCCGCTGGATCACCGTGGCAACTGCCTCCTGGTACTGGGGCGAAGAGGTGGCCAGCAGGGGCAGGGCAGCCAGGGGGATGTGGTCCTGGCTGTTGGACAGACAGCCTTCGTCGTGGCTGTAAGGGCTGAGGCTGGGGGAGGGGGCCCGGTCAGAAGAGAGCAGGTGGTCTCAGGTTAGCCCCAGGGACCCATCTCCCCTGTGCCAAGGAGCAGCAGGCTAGGAGCCACCTGCCACCCTAAGCACCTCAGCCATGACTCGGCAAACCTGGTGGGGACACTTCCAGGCCAGGCCCTGGGCAGGCTCGGGAGCAGGGCCAGGGAGTAAGGCCCCGTATCTCCCACCCCCATATCACAGGTGGGGAAACTGAGACTCAGTCTTGGCTCCTGGCCCTCCTGACTCTCTGCACAGCCATCTACACAGGTTTTGCTACCACTGGGCAGAACGGGCTGGCTGGTAGGCAGGTCTGGATGTCTGGACGGGTGTCTGACATGGGGGGTGGGGAGGTGGGGGGTGTCGCCTAGCCCTCAGGGAAGGTGGGGTGGGCGGCCGCAAACCAGCACACTCACTTGGAGACCAGGGCGAAGGCATCAGAGCAGACGGGTGGGCAGGGCACCAGGCGGATGGCAAGGCGGCCCAGGGCACTGGGGTAGTGCACACGCATGACGGTGTCGAACACGGTGGCGATGGTGTTGGCGTCGCCCTGCTTGGAGCTGGGGTCCCCGGCGCCCGTGTCCAGGATGGTGCCTCCGTGTAGCACCAGCAGTAGCACGTGGATCTTGGAGGGTGGGGCGGCCAGAGGGGGGCTGACCTCGTCCTGCGCAGGGGGGACGGGGTGGGGGGAGGGGCGGGCATCAACTCCCCCGGAACTCAGCTCCTGGCCGAGGCCCCTGCCGCCCTGCGGGGAGGCCTGTCAAGGCCCACTCGCTCCCTCTGAGAACCCCTCCACCAGTTCCTCAGCCTCGTGTCAGCTGCCTCAACCCCTTCCCCTGGGGAGGCCACGCTGGTCCTTTTCCTCCTTCCACATGCAGCCCTGCTGGCGTCTGCCAGTCTGACCAGGGCACAGGCGACACGGAAGGGGGAGGCTATTCCCCTGAAAGCACACTGCACTTGCTGTTGTGGGGCCCAGAAAGGGCTACTGGGGCTTCTGGCCTTGGGGAGGCAGAGGCTCAGCCCTGTCTGGGCCTCTGGGACTGCCTGCCCGCTGTGGGTCTGTGTGTCCGTTCAGGTTTGGGTCTGTCCCAGCTCGAGCAGGCAGGGTCACAACCAGCTCAAAGTTACAGGTTCACTTAAGAGGGACGGGCCACTCTGCCAGCAGCTCTGAGCTCTCCCTCCATCTATAGAGCCCCCAGCCCTGCCCGCTGCTCCCCCAGGCCCTGCCATTCCTGGACTCTCAGTAAGACCAAGGTCCCAAGGGCAGAGAGGTCCCAGCAGCAGCAGAGCCCCACCCAGCCTTTTAAAGCTGGGAGGGCAATGTCCACCTGAATTCCCCTCATTGTGAGGGATAATGGCCCCACCTCCAGCTGTCAGGCCTGCTTGTAAAGTCAAAGTGAGACCTGAGACTTGCACACATTTGCACTTGGCACTGTTCTATTTAGAGGTGGGGTGGCCCAGAGAGGCCAGGGACTTATCTAATGTCACACAGCGCATTGGTGCCAAAGCGGGACTGAAACCCAGAGCTCCTGCCACCAGCTCGGTGCTCTCCTGCTAACCCAGGCTGTGGCCCCATCCCCAGGGGCCTCTCCCTGTGCCCAGCTTCTGGTGTGCGACTTGGGGAGGCCAGGGCCCCAGAGGGGCCACTAGTGTGCACTTGCTGTGCACTTGCTGTGTCAGGAGGCGTGGGAGGTAGGAAGGGGCTGAATGAAGAGAGGGGCCTGTCCCCCAGGAACCAGGGAGACACACCAAGGGGCTGAAGCCATTTTGAGGGCCCATGTGGGGGCAGCTGGCCCCGAACTGGACCACCAGTGGCAGCAGGTCTCAAGTGTCAACACAGAGCCTGGGAGAGGGGCGGGCAGCGTGGGCACGGACCAGGGGCTGGCGAGGCTGCCAGGAATGGGCTGGGTGCCACTGACCAGTAGAGGGCTTTGGAAAAGTGAGGCGGGAGGAAGGCTGCTGGGCTGTACCCGGCCGCCTCTTCCCCGGGAGGGGACTGGTCATTGGCCAGTGCTAGGCCGCGGGGCCTGGGAACGACACCCAGCAGAGCTTCGGGAGTGACACCTGTCCCCAGGCCACCGAACAGGAATGAACTCTCAGGCCAGGGCAGGTCGGGGCCACCAGCCGCCCAGACCACAGGCCAGGATGGAACCGCCCCGTGGCCCCAACAGGGCCAGGCTGGGGGCTCACAGAAGCAAAGCCTTACAGGGGGCATTGTCCAGGGCACGGAGTCACCGGCTGGGCAGACTGGCAGTGGGGCACTGAGGGAATGCTGCCTGTGCGCATCTGCTGGGACTGTTCAGAGACCCCCAGAGGCCAGTCGGAGACACAACTTCACCCATTTAGCCTGCTTTCTACGGGGCACACCCTGTAGGAACCCAGTGGGAACACAGCCCGTGGGAGGTGGGGCGATGGGGCCCTCGGAAGCCAGGGGTCCCCTCCGTGTCTCCATAAGACCGACCCCGCTTCCACAAGGCCGGGAGAGAACGTTCCGGTTTGGGGGCTTTTGCGAGCAAAAGGAATCTGACTTTGGATGGCAGTGCCCAGAAGTGGGGCTGTGTCGCAATGCACATCCGTCAGCAGATGTGGCGCCCAGGCCCCTTCTGCCCCTCCAGGGGCCATCAGAGCTGTGTGCCCCACAGGTGGGGAGGGGACCGTCTGCTCTATTGCCTTTAACCAGCAACTGGATCTCAATGCCCTGGTCAGCTCCCTCAGACCTCAGAGCAGGAAACCCCAAAAGGCGGAGGGCAGTATGGAAGCTTTTCCTCCCCACCCCACCCAGCCAGACTCCCCAGGGCTCCCGAGTCCACCTTGGGCAGCTTGAGGCCACAGCCATGCAGTGACCACAGCGTGTGATAGCCCCCTGAGCCCTAGCTCCTGCCCTCACAGCAAACAGCTCTGACCGCCCACAGCTGGGGGAGGAGAAGGGGTGTGAGCTCTGTGCAAAGAACCCCCAAAGCAGACACAGGCGCTCTGCCAAGACAGCTTTATTGGGCACTGAGAGCTCCACCTGTCCCCAGTGGGGTGGCGGCTGCCGGCCACATCACTTCTGCCTAGATGGCTTTCGCTTCCTCCCCTTCCATCTTTTTTTCTTCAGGGATTGCAGAAAGGCTAGGCCCAGGATGAAGATCTTATGTTTGTTCTGGAATTTACAAATTTCTTACTTGACTTTCCAGGGATGGAGCTGGGCTAGGTCCTTCTTTGGGGGCCATCTGCAGTGCCCGCTGGTTCTCAGGGACATCAGGGGAGGTGGGCCCCCGGCCTCTCTCCCATGGGGCCCAGGCCAGGGCAGACATGAGGCTGTGGGTAGCCCCCCTGGCACTGGTCCTCTGCACCCTGTCCCCTCCCCTGGCAGCCCTGGGGACCAGCAGCCACACAGCCCCGGCCCTCTGCCCCCCAGACACCCACCTCGATGTTGTTCAGCTGCTCCACACTGGAGGCCACCCTGAACTCGGGGCTGCTCCGGCGGTACAGACCGTCTGTAACACAGAAGCGGTGGATGCTGTGAGCAGAGGGGCAGCTGGGCAGCCCAGGCCCACCGGACAGGTGCTGTGACCAGGACAAGGGCCCAGGGTGTCCCTTAGCCCACCCACCCTCCACGCCCTGCACTGGGCAGGAGCTGGGTCAGAGAGGAGAGGCTTGGCCCCAGGCCCCGTAGACCCCCACGCTGGTTACCCTGCGTGTCCTCCGGCTCAGGGCTTTCGATTTTGTCCATGAGGTCATTGGAGTTCCACTTGGTGATGTCCTTGGGGAACATTTCCTCAGAATCAGACAAGTCCTCTGGGGAGGAGAGACGGGGGCCTCAGCACGATGCTTGAGGGCAGGGACTGGGGATTGGGGGGTCAATAGGAGGTCTGCTCTCGGAAGTGGGGGGCTAGGAATGGCGGCTCTGGGGGCTCCCGTGCTTCTGTGGCTAATGTGCCCCTCTGTGCTTAGTTCTGCTCTCTTTCTTCCTTAAGTGGACAGACACATGGCCGCACCCCAACTGGGCTGCTGCCTGACCTTTTTCTAAAAAATTTGTGGTAACATTCACACAATGTAAGGTTCACCATTTAAACCATTTTAAAGTAACATTTAGTACATTCACAAAGCTGTGCAACCATCACCTCTGTTTAGTTCCAGAACATTTCCATCACCTTAAAAGGAAACCCCAAACTCATTAGGCAGTCACTCCCCATTTCCCCTCCCCCAGCCCTTAGCACCCACCAATCTACTTCCTATCTCTGTGGATTTGCCTCTTTGGGACATTTCCTAGAAATGGGATCATGTACTAGGAGTCCTTTTGTGTCTGGCTTCTTTCACTCAGCATATGTTTCTGAGGTTCATCCACATTGTAGTATTTTAGGTCGAAAACTAGTCCATTGCATGGACGGACCTCATTTTGCTTCCCCTCTTGTCAGCTGATGCTCCTGACCATTTTCAATGTCCACAAAACTAACGGCTTAGTGATAAGTGCTGCTGTGAACAACTCCATCCACGACCTGTTTCTGCTTTTCTGCAAAATGTTACCCATGACCACTGGGTTGAGGCAGCTGTCTGGGCTCTGCATTTGCTGGTCCCTCCTCTCACCACATGATGGGTCATTGGGCCAGTTTCCCATCCCCTGGTTTTGCTGTCTCTCCTCTTTTCTGGCTTTTTCTTAAAGTTTCTATATTAGATGGGTATTTTTCTCATGTCAGGGGCACAAAGCCAGGAGGCGCCCAGCTTCTTGGCCTGACTGTGTGTGTACTGGGGGGTGCGATGCCCAAAACACTCTTCCCCACCCTCGGGGAGGCCCCAGGTTCAGAGGCCGGCTTAGGAACCACATGTCACCTGTTCCAGGTCCCGGCCACCAGGCCAAAACAGGCACTTCCCTTTGCCTGGACACTGATTTCCCACGTTCTTTCCCTCGAGGGTGGCAAGTTAACTAAGATGCCATAATTAGGTGGCTTCTCTGCCAGCTCCAAGCCATGGTGGAGGGAGAGGGGTCTGGCCCTGCCTCCGCCTGCTGTGCGCCTGTAGGCAAGTCCTAGTCCCTTTCTGAGCCTGTGTCCTGCCTTGTAAACTGCAAACTGGAAACCCATCTGCCAGACCTGTCTGCAGGCCCCTCCTACTTCCTCCAGAGGCGTGGCCAAGGCATGAAACAAGCGAGTGTTGTGTACTTGTGTCTCCCAGCACAGGCGGCTGGCTGTGGGCTCAGCGCTCATGTCGGGGTCGGTGGGAAAATGGGCACTTCACATACTTCCTGCTTGTTTGCATCTTCTAAGATTTCTACATTAGATGTGTGTTAATTTAACCAAGAAAAAAAACACAAGGTAATCACAAAGCAATTGGAAAACGATAAGAAGTTACGCTTTTACAAAGCTTCTTATGGAAATCAATTCACGTACAGAAAAAAGGCCTCCGTGGATTGAAAATCCATTTCTGGGGGGTTCAAGAGAACAGTGCCTACCTGTGAGGCCCAGTGCACATACTGATGTCTGGTTGGGGTGAACCTGAGACCCCAGACTGCTGGTGACATCACTCACCTCTTCCCAGTCCCCATACTGTACCGTTTACTCAGGACTTTCCATAGGTAACTGCCACTTCAATCCACACCCCGCACATACCCCAGAGTGCTCCCCGAGCCTGCCTACCATGAGCATCGAAGAACTCGTCATCTGAGCTCTCGTCTGAGTCCCGGGCAATACTCTGCATCCTCCATTCTGAGATGCTGTGGCGGGAAGGACTGGCTGGAAGGCAAAACCCCAGACTGACCCAGCAGGATGGGGCTGAGGGGCAGAGGGCAGGCAGGGGTGAGACGCTGGAGGAAGGGCCATGAGGGCAGGCAGGGGTGAGACGCTGGAGGAAGGGCCAGGAGGGCAGGCAGGGGTGAGACGCTAGAGGAAGGGCCAGGAGGGCTTGGGAGAGAATGAAGTGGCAAAACGAGGGGCGGAGCGGCCCCTGGCTCATCTCAGTGGAAGCTCCTGGAACTTTCACATGGGCCCCTTCCAGCCCACCTGGCACAAAGCAGAGGTGTCCGGGGAGGACATGTGCTGGGAGGATATCGGGAGGACATGTGCTGGGAGGATATCGGGTGTAAGGCCGGGCCATGCAGTCACACAAGCCATCATCTGCTCCTGTGCCTCTGACCTGGGCCTGCCCTGGAGTGAGCTCTTTGAACTCTCCTGTGGCAGAGCCGACTGGGCGACGCAGGGCAGGGGAGGGAAGTGAGTGAGATAAAAGGTATCCACGCATATATTTGCACAGACCCCTTCAGCACAGAGACACACAAGCCTGGCGTGGGAAAAGCTGGATTTGCAGTGGGGACTCCTGGCTTCATAGGAGTGGCCCTGTTTTTTCACAAAGGCCATGGCACATTCACAGAAGTTCCCCTAAGAAAGGCCTTTCTCAGGATCTGAAGCGTTTCAGGCCCCTTGGAGCAGAGATCCCTTCTGGGTGTGCTGGGGGGGGCACCCAGACCCTCCTCCTCCTGCAACCCTGGCTGCTGCCACACGGCCAGCCTACCTGCCTTACCTGGGCTGTGGAGGTGAGCCTGGGGGAACCTGCTGGGGGGGGACGCCCCAGGCTGCTCCTACAAGCAGGAGACCAGTCCCAACTCCCTGCAGCTGTGGTCCACAAGGTCTGAAAGCAGGCGCCTGTTCCTGGCGCTGGAATTACCTGGCAGTGGCACGGGGCTACCTCGGGAGGGGCTGAGGGCTGTCACTGGGGTGGACAAGCAGAGGGTGGGGACACTCACCTCCCCGCTTGGACGACCGAGAAGATTTGGAGGATGTGGACCACTGCTTCTTCAGACAGCGGCCAGCCAGGGGCTCGCTGCTGCTGCCGGGCTGCGGGGGCTCCCCGGGGGCCTGGTCCTGGCCGCCTTCGCCCTTGGCCAGCTGGGCGGCCTCGTCGTCCTCGTTGAACTGGGCCATCTTACGGGACAGCATGAGCTGCGCCTCCTTCTCCAGCTCCCGGATGTTTTCCATGCTCAGCCCGTACCACTCGTCCTGCCAGCACCAGGCCTGCCGGTGTGCCCTCACCATCACCTTCCGCAGACCTGCGCCCCGGGGGTGGGGGGACGGAGAAGAGAGGCGCCATTAGTCCGGTCCCACAGGCCCCCGGGGCCAGGCCTGGGACCAGGAGGTGCCCCGAGGTTGCAGGTCAGGCTCTAACGCACACTCACTGTGTAGCCGCCAGCAAACCATTGCCCCGGTGCCTTAGTCTCCCCACCTGAGAATGAGAGGTCTGCCTCACAGATGACCTCACATGTTCACAGGGGCTCTACCACTGGAATAGACGGGCCTCCCAAGGCAATGTGTCTGCTCAGAAGCCACACTGAATTTGGGGGGTCTTGCCCTGGGGGGCACGCTGGAGGAGGACTTCTGTCTCAGCGTCTAGCACACTTTTCCTGTCGAATTTCCCGTGGGAAATCAAGTTCAAGTCCAAAGCAGCTTGGTCCTTCTTTTTAAAACAGAATATAAATATATATAAAACAAGATAGCTTTAAGGGTAGAAAGAATAAAAGAACTATAGAGACAGAAAGAGGATAGGGGTTGCCCTGGGCTGGGGTGGGAGTGAGGATGACTGTGAACAGGAACAAAAGACTCTGAGGGGATGGAATGTTCTAGAACTGTGCACACGACTCTGGGAATATACTAAAACTTACGGAACTGTCCTCTTAAATGCACGGTGAAGTGTATGGCATGTAAAATTAGGCCTCAGTAAAGCTGGTTAAGAAACCACTAAGCAGAAATAAAGCATCGACAGCCCCACCACCCAGCAGGGAGCAGGCACGGAGCTCGGGGATGGCCTCTCGGACTCATCTCCTCCCCCCGCCCCAAAAGAATCCATTTTGAATTTTGTGTCTATCACTTGTTTTTCTTTCTGCTTTTAATACACAGGTGTGTTTTTCTACCCAATATGTTGGGTTGATTTGCATGTTGTTGACATTCCTATGTGTGTGTCGCACTGCGTGTATTTTTTTGCCACTTGCTGTTTTTTGCGGGGGTGAGAGGGTGTTTGAGGTTTGTGCCTGTATGGTATCTATTTATTTGGTTGAAACACCACATTTAATTTATTCCTTTTCCTGCCAATGGGCTTTTGGCTCACTTTCATTGTTTGTTTGTCCGTTTGCTTTGACAAAGCTGTTGCTGTGACAAAGCTGTTGCTGTGAACGTCCCAGAAGGTGCATGTGAGTTTCGCCAGAGGACAGACTTGGGAGGGACGTCACTTTGTCTCAGGGAACACATCTTACACTTCCCTAAAGAAAGGCCACTGAGCCTCCCCAGCTGTCCTTTCTAACTCTCTTCATTCCTAAGGGCCCGCCTAGGGAACCCCTCTCACCCCTGCTCCTGCGAGGGTGCCCTCCTTTAGCCCGGACTGTCCGTGCCCCACCAAGCCCCGGGCTGTGGCTGCAGGCATGCCACACCGGGCTCAGCCAGCACCCATGCTGAGCAGACCGTCCGATGAGAGGCCCCTGCCCGCTGGTTCAGGATGGGACATCTGGGTTCAGACCCAGCACTGGGCCTCAGTGTCCTCCACAAACAAGGTTGACAGTGGTCACCCTCATGGGTCATTGTGAGCTGACAATGACATGTGTGAAGCACACTATCAACAGCATGGCTCTGTTCATGTCTAAACTAAGTCTCTTTGCTCTTGGAGTCAAAAGGTGATGTCCAGGTGCCACTCCTGGATCACCAGCCTTGGGCTGGGACAGGCGCTTGGCACTGAGCTCCAGCCATGACCTGGGGGACAGGTAGACAGCTGAGGGCTGTAGGGGAGCAGGAGTCCGATCAGCAGGAAATGGGCCAGGAACGCCAGGTCACCTGTTGGTCCACCTGTTCCCTGGGCACCTGCTCCAGGCCAGGCTGGTGTGGTACAGAGACACTAAGATGACCAAGAGCTCTGCCCCTGGTACTTCCAGCCCAACGGGGAGGCAGAGCTGGGGCAGGGCCTCTGGTGCGGAGAGGTCCTGATGAGCAGCAGAGAGGCTGTCCCCTGGGACTGTTTCCCTACAGGGCGTGGCACTACATGTCACAAACACAAACTGGTCACGAGCATCTGGGGGGCAGGGTCTTGGATTTCCCTGGGGACGACATACACTGCCTGCCATCTGGAGGGGCCTGACAGGTGTTTACAGGTGGTCGAGACAAACCAGGTGGGAAGCTGCACGTGGGCTTTGGAATCAGCTTTGGGGAGTAAGACAGAACGCAGAACTGACAGGCACAGAGTGGCGGGCAGGCGGGGACGCAGGTGCTCACCTGTGTCGTGGATGAACCTCTCAATCTTGGACTGCATGCCCCAGTAGCGGAACTCCACCTTGCACAGCTTGTAGGCGCACATGATGGGGCAGACCTGCCGCTTGTACTCCTCGATCCAGTTTTCAGACAGTGGCCCCCTCTGGGTCTTGATGGAGTGGAAGAGCTTGGGGTCCTCTTCCGTCCTGTACTCGTTGGGGGGCACGGGGTCCTTCACAATATCGATGAAGTCTGCAGAGAGAGCCTGCGAGTGGCCACTTCTGCCCCAACCTCCATCCCACCCCTCCCTGTCTGTCTCCTCCCCATGTCCCTGCCACCGCCAAATCCTGGCAGAGCCTGACATGGGGCTGGGCTCTGGGCCACTCTGACCTCGAGCTCTCCTGACTGCGAGGCTTGTGTCTTTCCTCATTGCCCTTTCAAACCATTTCAGCAAACCCCGTGTTTCCTGTGCATTCTACCACTTTCCAGAGCAGATGAAGAGCTGATGGAGCATGGGGGGTGTGGGGTGTGGTGGGGGATGAGAAGAGAGGCCAGGAAAAGCTTCCCAGAAAAGGTGGCATTTCAGCTACAAGAGTAGAACTGGGAGGCCGAGACTGTCCCAGAAGCGTTGATTTTTGACCGAGATTGAGGGCGCCACCAGGGTGTCCACGCGGTGGGAAGGAGATGGGGATATGTCGGCCATTTCTCACCAGGCTAAGTGCCCGGATAGTGCCGAGGGGGAAGTGGCACTGTATCCGGTCTTAAGTCAGGCTGGCCTGTAGGAAACCCCGCCTAGACAGAAGGGAGGAGACCGGAAGGGCCATCTGAAGGGACTGGCAGGAGGAGGGGCCCAGGACGGGCCTGACAGCAAGTAGCACACACCATAGGGCTGGGGGCTGGAAGGACCTGGGGGAAGAGTGGACAAGAGGAATGGCAGCCACTGGGAAGGACGTGAGCCACGCCACCCCTTGTCACTTTCCTCCTCCCCCCAATCAAAACCATCTGTTGTGCTGGCTCCTGAGGCCCATGCATTAGCAGGGCTGGGACACACGTGCTGAGAAGGAACCCAGGACACGGTTTACGGCTCTGAGCCTTTCTTTTGGATGTGTGGGGATGATGGCACTAGGGCAGCTCTGCCCCAGCCGGCCCTGGCTGCCTCATCTCCCCGGCTTGCTGTAACCAGGTCTGGGCTACAGTTTGCAGACACAGATATTGGCTCCACCAAGACCAGTGAGGGGTCAGGGGCGGCCCGAGGGCAGTGGCATTCAGGGAGGGATGAATGTCCTTCGAGAAGCAGACCACATACCTCGCCTGCTCAGGCAGAAAGACCACCAAGGAGAGGGCTGGGATTGGGGACCCTGGCAGGAGGCCTCCGGAGCGAACCCCCGGAGCTCAGGCCAGGGCTGATGCTGGCCAGATAACAGATGTCGGAGGACCTGCGTCATGCTGGGTCCTTCCTTCCTGTTCCGGCTGGAATGTGTTGTCCCGCCCCCCCCATCCCCCACCGCCCCACAACTCATATTGGAGTTGCGAGTCCTGACCTCTAATACCTCAAAACAGGACCTTATTTGGAGATGGGTCCTGTAAAGAAGTAATCAAATTAAAATGAGGTCATTAGGGTGGCCCTTATCCAATATGACTGGTGTGTGCTTATAAAACGAGGACGTGTGGACACAGACACGCACACTGGGGGAGCACCATGTGGAGATGAAGGCAGAGATTGGGGGCATGTGTTCACAAGCCAAAGAACCCCAAAGATTGTCAGCAGCCACTAGAAGCCAGGGGCGGGGCCCGGAGCAGATTCTCCCTCAGTGACCCCAGAAGGAGGCAGCCCTGCTAACAGCTCCCAGACGCCCGTGGGGCTGAAAAACTCTGGCAGGAGGGAGGGGGTTGGGGGGTCTTAGGAAAAAGCCTTTCACTCCCATCAGAGGCTGGGAGTTCGCTCCTGGGCGCTGGCAGCCACCTCTCCATTGCCAGCCGTGCACCTGCCCAAAACTCCTCACGTGACTCGCTCCTTTGGGTCTGAGACCCCGAGCTGCAGAACGGGGGCTGCTGGAGCTGCATCTGATCCACAGATGTGTTTTGTTTGGTCACTGTACGTTTCTTCACAAAGATTTTTAATGAGTTGTCAACATTTAGGAATTGGGAGATTTCACATGAAAATCCTGATTTCTGGCCTCTCTGAAAAAAGCAGATTTAAAAATGGGGCCGTTTCCTGCATGGCATGGTCAGCTGGAGGGAAGTGGAGTAGAGGCCACCTGTCATTAAGGGGACACAGGCCCCAGCCAGGCCCACTGCACTCATGCATGGCTGTCAGGCTGAGATGGCCCCCTGAACATATACATGTGTACCTCTGGGGATCGGGGCACCTCGAAAGGACAGAGGGAAGGGTCTCAGGGTGGGAAAGGCACTTCGCCTCAGTGTGTATGTCAAGAAAATGGGGTCAAGAAGACCTATCGTGCTTCCCCTGGCACTCCCTGAGGCTTGCTCACCACTCTGACTGCCTCACCCAGGACAGGAGCGGGTCTGGTACCTGCCAGGCCAGGAGATGAGGGGCAGAAGCGAGGGGCGCATGGACAGGGAAACCCACAACATGGCCCTGCAGGGTCCTGCCCTTCCCAGGGCAGGGGTGTCACAGTGGACAGTTACCGATCACCAGCTGGTTCCTTTCCACCGGAGACAGACTGAACACGTTGGGGTTTTCTCCAGCATCAGTTTTATAAAAGGTTTCAATGTCGATGGAGAATTTCTCCACAAAAGGGCAGGTAAACCTGTGGGGGAAGGAAGCAGCCCTCAGCTCCGGCATTTGGAGGGGGTGGGTGTGGGGCATGCTGGGCAAGGGCCTGCCAGACCCCCTTGGGCAGCAGACAAGAGCCCCCTGTGGGGCCCAGGTGGGAGGAGAAGGAGGCTGGAGTGGTGGCCAAGACTCATCTGTCCCGTCTGCCTCCTGGACCTTCACGTTGTCCCAAGAACAGTCCAGGCCAGGCTTGGAGGAGGGAGGGATGGGTTCGGGGGAACAAGAAGATGTTGCAGGAAGTTGCCGGAAACCCTGTGTCCATCGTCCATGTATGTAAGGCATGGTGTGGACACAAGCACAGCTATGGCGGCCTACTGCTAAGCGGGCTGAACGTGGGCGAGCACTCGTGTGACATGCCACTCCCTGACCCCCAAGGAATCAGGACTGGCAACAAGGGAATGGCCCTTCAGCCCCTCTCTCCTGACTGGAGATGAGCCCAGCAGCCGTAAGTGGTGCTGGAAGGACAAACAACCTCCGTGGATCCTTCAGGAAGCTCTAGGCCCTCACCACGTGTGGAGAAGGAAGCCCTAGGAGACTCATGGGAACCCTACCTGCGCAGCAAGGGGGCAGACAGCTGGGGGCAGCCCCCATCTGTTCTAACCCAGGTGTGCTCAGCTACATTGGGTGGGGTGGGGGCACAGAGTGAAGAACCCCCTACTGAGGGGAGGCTCAGTATGGGGTGTCATAAAACATCCTCGGAGCGGAAAGCCTCAGAGTCGGACAGGATCTGGGCCGTCTGGTCTACTCTCCTTCGTGCCTCCTCCCAGCCAGCTGACTGTCCTGCTTTTTCAGGCGAACATCAAAGTGGGTTTGCATTCCCTGAGCCTTCCCAGATGGCACGGGGGTCTCAGATGGCCCTCACTGGACTCACACCTTCCCGGCCCCCTCCCCTGGGCAGGCTGGAAGGTATCCATGTGTGCCTGCTTCCTCTTCCTGCCTGTTCCCTGAGGGGAGCCCTGGAGAACCTTCAGGCTGCCCCCACCTGGAACGGAGGCTCAGCCCCCCAGAAGCCTGGGCTCCTTGAGGGACAGGGGCTGAGCCCACATGGAGGGCTGCCCCTGGGCTCTACGCGGCAGGCGCTCCCTCCAGGCTCACCTGGTCCGCGTGTAGGGGTAGGCATTCCAAGACTCCTCCACCACTCGCAGGGCCGCCTTGGGCAGGATGGAGCGGAACCAGCTGGGGATGTGCATGCCCACATGGTACACCTTGTGTGTGTATTGCCCGGAGCCGCCGGGGCCGTCCGTGTACGGCCGGTTCTCCAGGATCTCCACGCCGCTGCCCTCACCGTACGTCTCGTTGCGGCTCTTCTTCTGTGGGAACAAAAGCACCCATAAGGTATGGGGCCAGAGCACTGCAAACAGGAAGGGGCTCAGGACTGGGCCGCCAGGTGCTGAAGGGAAGGCGGGGCTTTGGCCAACCAGCCTGGCTCCTCCTGTTCACCTCAGGACCCCCAAATCCAGACCCAGGCTCCACATGCCCTAGCAATTTTGAAGGAGACTGAACAGGCCACAGTTCCCACCGAATCTCAGCATTGCTCATGCAAAGTCTTCCATTCTGACTCCTGCCTGTCCCGGGATTGAAAGTGTTCCCAAAGTCAGGAACAAGATGAAGATACCCGCTTTCTCACCTCTATGCAACATTGTACTGGAGGTCCCAGCCAGGTAAATTAGGCAAGAAAAAGAAATCACTAGAGGCATCCAAACTAGAAAGGAAGAATTTAAAACGATCTCAATTTGTCAATGACATAATCTCATATACAGAAAAACCTCAAGAATCCCCCTAAAAACCTGTTAGACCTAATATATGAATTCAGCAAAGTTGTGGGATACAAAATCAACATGCAAAAGCAACGCACAAAGGAGTGGTCGGTTAGCTCAGTTGGTTAGAGCGCGGTGCTCTTAACAACAAGGTTGCTGGTTCAATCCCCACATTGAACCCTCCACAATGTGGAGAGTTGCACCCTCCACAACTAGATTGAAACAACTACTTGACTTGGAGCTGATGGGTCCTGGAAAAATACACTTAAAAAAAAAGCAACGCACAAAGAAAATCAGGAAATTATTTCCATTTACAATAGCATCCAAAAGAATAAACACCTAGGGATACATTTAACCAAGGTGGTAAAAGACTTGTATGCTGAAAACTATAAAACATTGCTGAAAGAAATGAAAGACCTGAATAAATGAAAAGACATCTGTTTTCGTGCACTGGAAGATTTAATATTATTAAAATGCCAATACTCCCCAAAGCAATCTATGGATCCAATGCAATCCTTATCAAAATCCCAGTGGTCTTTTTTGTAGTAGAAATGGAAAAACTCATCCTAAAATTCATATGAAATTGAGAGGGATTTTAAATAGTCAAAATAATCTTGAAGACAAAACAAAGTTGGAACACTCACACTTTCCTATACCAAAACTTACTACAAAATAAATACAAAAATACAAAATACAAAAATACAAAATACAAAACTTACTACAAAAATACAGTGATCAAAATGATGTAAGCATGCCATAGCATAGACAGATCCATGGAATAGAGTCAGGACTCGATATAAACCCACATATCTAGAGTATACTATACAGATACATTAATTTTCAACAAGAATGCCAAGACCATTCAATGGAGAAAGAACAGTCTTTTCAACAAACGCTGCTGGGACACTTGGCTATCCACATGCAAAAGAATGAAGTGGGACCCCTACCTCACACCATAAGGATTAATTCAAATAGATCAAAGACCTAAATATAAGAGCTAAAATTATAAAAGTCTCAGAAGCAAATGTAGGAGTAAATCTTCATGACCTTGGATTTGACAATGGTTTCTTAAATGTGATACCATAAGCACAAGCAACCAAAACAAAATACAAAAAAAAAACAACAAAAAAAGATAAACTGAAACTGGACCTCATCAAATTTTTAAAACTTCTGTGCATCAAAGGATACTATGAAGAAAGTGAAAGGACAACCCACAGAATAAGAGACAACTTCTGTAAGTAACATATCTGATAATGGACTTGTATCCAAAAACTACAAAGAACTCTTACCACTCAACAAGGGAATAACCCAATTCGAAAGAGGGCAAAGGACTTGAACAGATATTTCTCCAAAGAAGATACACAAATGGCCAACAAGCACATGGAAAGATACTCGACATCACTAGTTATTAGGGAAATGCAAATCGAATCTACCATGAGACACCACCTCAGACCCATGAGGATGGCTAAAAAGAAACAATTAACAAGTGTTGGTGAGGGTGTGGAAAAACTGAGACCTTCATACATGGCTGGTGGGCATGGGAAATGGTGTAGTCGCTGTGGAAAACAGTTTGGCGGTTCCTCAAAAAGTTGAAGAGAGCTAACATATGACTCAGCAGTTGCTTCCTTAAGTATACATGCAAGAAAATGGAAACACACACCGACACACAGAAACTTTTACATGAATGTTCCCAGCAGCACTACTCACAATGGCTGAAAGGTAGAAACGACCTGAATGTCCACAAACTGAAAAATCGACAACCAAATTACATCCATACAGGGGAACATCACTCAGTCATAACAGGCGTGAAGCACCGACATGCTACGTGCGACAGCCTTGAAATCATGACGCTCGGCGAGAAGCCAGGCACGACAGCCCACATATTGTGGGATCCCATTTATATGAAATGTCCAGAACGGGCAAATCCATAGTCAGAAAGCTGATTGTTGGTTGCCCAGGGATGCCGGGGGAGGGAGAAATGACTTCTTTTTGAGGAGGTGAAAATGTTCTAAAATTGGCTGTGGTGATGGTTTCATAACTCTGCGGCTATACTAACACCCACTAAACGGTACACTTTAAGTGTGTAAATTGTGTGTGGGTGACTTACATCTTGATAAAGGTGTACAAAACAAACCAAACAGGCACAAAAACCAATCCCGCCTCTTGTCCTCACTAAGATTTCAGAGGTCGAATGTGGCGGGGGGGGGGGGGGGGGGGGCCTTGAGGCACCGCCCGATAGCTACGACACCTGAGCCACCTCTTACTGCCTCTCTGTCACGAGTGTCCTTCCCAATATCCAAAAGCTCAGGTTTCTGCTTATGCAGCAACCCCGTGGCTGAGATGCTGGGGACTCGAAGGCCAGCATCTGTTTCCAGGGTGACGTGACCACATCGCCAAGGCCATTTTCAGTCAGCTTCCTGAACAGGAGGTGTGCACATGCTCACACACGCACGCAGGCACAAGGCACTCCCAACAGCCCTGACCTTCCCTAGGGCACGAAGATATGCTATGTGTCAGTGGCCCAGAGCCACTAGTCTCCTTCAGGAAAAGAAAAAAAAAGCCCCTGATTGAGGCCCCAGATGGAGGCCCCGTCCCTCACTCCTTAAAGGAGCTCCTGGAATGTGGCCCAGATTCCGTAATGAAAGCAGCAACCATTTCCTGGACACTTTCTCAGTCAGCGCCTGCCTCTTCCAGTCACTTCATTAATTAGTGGTTGTGCTAAGTGCTGTACCTGTTCTTTCCCCTTTTGTTATTGCAATGACCCCCGGAGGCACGACTCTTACCCCCAGTTTACAGATGGGAAGGTGGAGGCCACGAGAGGTGGAGTCACCTGTCCGAGGTTACTGTCACTACGTGGCAGGACCAGGATTTGAACTCAGCACCTGTTTGATGCCAGGGCCTGCTGGCCCACAGCATGTGCTCCTGAAGGAAAACAACTCAGCACACAGTAGGTGCTCAATAAATACAGAGAGTGCCAAAAAATGTACACACATTTTAAAAAAGGAAAAAAAACTGTATTAAGATTGTCATACAATGAATGACGCTAGCATTCATTTGATTAATGCCGTCTTTTGTGTGAACACCATACTACACATTGCTATGTAATTCAAGTCAACTTCGAAAAGTAACACACAGATAACATCTCTTAAAATGTGTATACGTTTTTTTGGCACCTCTGGTATTTACAGGGCAAATAAGTGCATTCTAGTTCTAACTCTATGACCAACTCCCTCTCATCCTGGACAAGTGGCTTTTCTCTGGTCTCAGTTTCCAAAACTCTAAGCGGGGAGGGTGCTTCCTATCTGCCCAAGCCCTGGTATAATGGTTCGAGTACTGCAGCATCTCCCCAAATTTGTGTCCACTCGGACCCTCAGATAGTGACCCTATTTGGAACTAGTCTTTGCAAGTGTAACGAGTTAAGGTGAGGTCCTACTGGATTAGGGTGGGCCTAATAAAAAGAGGAAACAGAGACACAGACACACACAGGGGGAAGACGGCACAGTGACGACGGAGACAGAGGCTGGAATGATGCAGCCACAAGCCAAGGAACGCGGGCGTGGACCAGAGGCTGGAGAGGGAAAGGTAGGAGCCTCCCCTGGCATCTTCAGAGGGAGCGAGGCCGCGCTGACACTTTGATTTCAGACTCCCAGCCTCCAGAGCTGCGAGAGAAGACGTTTCTGCTGCTTTAAGTCACCCAGTTCATGGCGCTTTGTCATGAACACATCTGGGGTGCTGGGCGGCTCAACGAGAAGAGGGTGAGCAGGTGTGAAGGCCAGGGCCACGTGGAGGGGTGCCCAGCCTGCCAGGGAGCCCAGAGTGGGAAGGGACAGGCAACTGGGGAGGGAGCGGGGTGGGGAGGATCCCTCGCACCTGGCCTCAGGGGCTGCACAGAAGCCCCTGCCCACTCAGGTGACCTCAGCCTGAGTCGTCCTCAGACTCCCCTCCCGGGAAAGCCAGCAGGGCCACCGTGGCAGCTCTCTTGGAGGCTCCAGGGGAAAGTCTGTCCTGCCTCGTCCAGGTTCCACCGGCCCCAGGAGCTCCTTGGCTTGTGGCCGTGTCACTCCAGTCTCTGCCTCCATCACAGGGCCAACTTCCTGTCTCTTTCTGTCCTCTTCTTATAAGGACATCAATCGTCCGATTTAGGGCTTACCCTAAATCCGGAATGATCTTATTTCAAGATCCTTAACTAAGTACATCTTCAAAGACCCTATTTCCAAATAAGGTCACAGTCTGAGGTTCTGGGTGGACCTGAATTTTGGGGGAAACTAGTCAACCAGCTGGGTGAGCGCCCACCATCACCTCCTGTCAGTGAGCTTCCGTCTGCCTGTGGGGAAAATGGGAAGGCCCCCTACGATCCCACATCTACCTGCCAGACAGGTGAGCCCCTCGCCACCTCCTGCCCAGCCCCACCCTCAGCCCCACTGCAGGGCCAAGCCCTTAGCCACACAGCCTTTTGCAAGCAGCACATTTGCTGGCATGCAGCTGACCACACTGACCTGGCCTGGCCACCTGCAAGGTGACCTCATGCAGATAGGTGTGTGTGTGAGGTGAGGAGTGGGGGGCTGTGTGGGGGCAGGGGAGGGTACATGGGCTTTGGAGGCTGTGGGGGGTGAGGCATCTTGCTCCATCCCTCAATAGCTGTGACTTCAGAGAAGGTCAGAGCTGGGGTGGACTAGGAAATCTCCAAGCACCATGGAAGAGGCAGCCAGCCACATCTGCAGACAAAGCCTGGTCGCAAAGGGCCTGCTGTGCGTCCTTGGGCAAGTTCCTTGACTTCTCTGTGCCTCAAATTCTCATCTGTAAGATGGGGACACATAATACCACTCTACAGGTATTATGAGGTATGGTGAGGATTAAAGCAGGTGACTTATGTCAGGCCCTTGGCACCCACGCTACCATCATTCCTTGTGGGGGCGATGGCTGCAGTCACTCACAGGAGATGGATAGAGCGGCTGCTCAGGGATGCAGGGGTCACAATTAGCGGTGGCAGAGCCGCTGGGACCCAGACTGGCCCCAGCCAGTATCGCCACATAGCACTTTGGTACCTCTACACAGCAGGTGTTCAGTGAAAGATTGGGCAGGTGAATATACGGATTCTGGTCCTTCCAAGCCTGGGTGCCTCCCTCAGCCTGGGAGCGGGCAGCCCTGAGGGCTAACCGCTGGCTCCCCACCAGCGGTGACATGAGGGGGCAGCTCTCCCCAGCACAGCTGTGACTGTCCGTCCCACCACTCAGGACCAAGCTCTCTCTGCCAGCCATTCCTGTAAGCCATGCCATGGTGCCTCTCGTGGAGATGGCAGACGAGCAGCAGAGACAGGCCCGGCGCCCCAGGGGCACTCACGCCTGACCCATGAGCCCTATCTGCTGTGTCTGCAAGGGCGGGGTGGAAACCCTGCCGTCTCCCTCCCCAGGACCTGGGGCACCTGAGGCCGGTGCAGAGAAAGCACAGACCGGATGAGGTCAGGACCCTTCAAACACAGGAGGCTCCCAGGGTGGGCGGGTGGAGGAGCATCCCCGCCAGACACGCTGGGGCTGATGAGGAGGGTTAGACCGGCGAAGACCAAAACCCCCACAGCGGCCGCTCTCGGAGCTGTCCAGGGTCCTGACCAAGAGCCTCTGCCGGCTCGTGCTGAGTTAGGCATTTGCTGGGCCGCTCCTGGGGTGGAAGGCTCTCTCCCAGCCAGGCCCACTGTGTTTGTTTGTTTGTTTGTTGTGTAAACCTTCAACAACACGTATATTGAGCACTGGTCAGGCACAGTCTGAGGCACGTGAGCGTATGCCATCTTGTTCACAACCTCACCGAGGAGGCCGTGGTTCAGACCGTTCTTAGCTGCGAGCCCAGCTGGTAAATGAGACTAGTGGGAAATGAACTAAGGTCTTGATCTTCTTCCCACAAACACGGAGCTGCCTGCCTTGAAGGCCTTCTCATCCCGTAAGGCCCAGCCCAGAGCGGACACACTCCAGGAGCACTGGCCCGAAGCCCGTGCGTGTCTGTGACCTGTCCATCTCCCGGAACTCGCTGCCCCCGCAGGCCTGTATGCAGTGGGCTGCACACGCTCCCATCTCCCCCTGTGTGGGGGGCAGGAAGCGCGTTCCATTCAGCTCTGATACCCAGCCCTCGGCCCAGGCCTGGCACAGAAACGTCTGGTGACTCGAACTTATCTTTTCAACAGCTCTATTGCAATCTGACTGACAGAACAAACTGTATAAGCTCACAGCCATGAGCTCTGAGGTACGTTCACCCCCGTGAATCCGGCACACAATGGAGATAACGTGCTTATCTGCCACCCGCTTGGTGAATGGAGACCCTGGGAACTCGGGGCCCGAGGCAGGTGAGACAAATGTGGGAGCAGGAGCAGGGGAGGTGGGACTCGAGAGGCAGGCAGACATCAGTGGAGAGTACACAGGTAACCCTGAGCTCACAGGAGGTACCACGTAGAGCCCACGGAACGTCTTGCATTAATTAGCGGCATAAAGATAGATGTTAAAATACAAACAAACAAAAACCCACCTTAAAAGAGGGGGTGAAGATGGCAGATGGTTTTGAAGAGCCCAGAGTTAGAGGTGAATAAAAGAGCTTGGCTATCCTAGAAGACGAAAGCCAGTCCCCCAGGATGTCGGAGCCCCCCACCCTAGCAGGCCATGTGGAGCAGAGGGGCTGCTTGCTGTGGTCTGGGGCTCCCCTGGCTTGAATGAGAATTAGAGATGCCACAGGAGAAACAGTGGCTTTGACAGATCAGCCTAGTCCTCGAACAGGCTGAGCGATTTCCAGGGTGCTCAGAGCTGGGAGTGGGGGGGTGGGGGTGGATGCCTCTTCTTTTCTCCTGGCTCTCTAGGAATAATTATGGGGTAAGTGGTTCAAGAGGGAATTGAGTGGTGCGTCTGAAGCAGCTGGGAGCAAACAGCCCCCCAGAGAGGCTGAGTTTGCCTTCTGTTCTCGTCTCAGTCAAGCTCCCATGTTGGGAACCTGGTCAAACCCCAGCAGCTCCATCGAGCTCCTGCCAGGAGGGAGCTAGGGGCTGGAGATGTGCAGGGAGCTCGTAACTAACTCCCAGGACCTGGGCTGAAGGGTGGGAGCACCAAGCAAACCCAAGCCTGGAGGTGGAGGCCCTGCCAGCCCAGGCTCTCCCTTCCCTCACAGCCCCAAAAGACGACCCTGAGACTGGTGGGGGCAGCACGGCCAGAGGCTGGAAGCATCCACATGCCCAAAGGAGCCAGAGCTGAGCTGGGAGCAGGTTCATAATCAGACCTTCAACTGGAAGGGAAGCTGCCAGGTCGGGCAAAGGGCTGGGGCACTGGGTATGAGCAAGAGGCAGGCAGGGAAGCTGAGATGGGGGCCGCCACTGAGCAGGACCCCAGTGATTGGGTGCAGGGGGCATGTCTAGGCCACAGTCAGCCAGATTCGGGGCTCCAGGCCCCATGTTCCAGGTTAGACAGGCACGGAGTAGGAGGCCAGCAATGTCTGGGCTGCAGTGGGTGGGTCCTCTGCCCTGTCCCAGGAGGCTGTCATCCTCAGACTCACTCGTGACTCTGTAAATGAGCCACGACGCTGCCACTGCTGTTTCACAGGCAGCCCAGGTTAGTGAGGAAAGTGTGGCCCTAGAGCTGGGAGGCAGGCTGTGTGCTCCCGGAAACGTCATTTAACTTGCCTGCATCTTGCACCTCCCTGTCTGTCGAATGGGTTGTTACGATTGAATTTCTCTATCCCCACAAATTCCTACAGGTGAAGCGCTAACCTCCAATGTGATGGGATTAGGGGGCCAGGCTTTTGGGAGGTGATTAGATCACGAGGGTAGCACCCCCATGATGGGATTAGCGTTCTTATAAAAAGAGACCGCGAGAGCGCCCTCACCCCTTCTGCCATGTCAGACACAGTGAGAAGACGGCTGTCTGCAAGCCAGGAAGGGGGCCCACACCAGACACAGTATCTGTCAGGGCCTTGGTCTCGGGCTTCCCGGCCCCCAGAACTGTGAGAATGCCTGTTGTCCAAGGGCCACAGTCTGCGGTGTTTTGTTACAGCAGCTTGCACCGAGCACACATGAAGATAATATCTGGATCAGTGAGATGACGGGTGTTCAATGCTGTGAGTACGGCACTGGAGAGACCATCCAATGCCACAAACAGCGACTGAGCACCACCGTGTGCCGGCGCCATGCTTGCCAGCCAGACTCCTGTGCAATTCAGACAGTTACCAGGAGCCCGCGGGGCAGACACGGTGCTGTGAGGGCCCCGACGCCACCCCACCCCACGCGTGGGTCGAGAGCCCCACAACCCACCTGTATCATGTACAGCTGGGCAATGCGGTACTCCTCTACGGTCATCGGCAGAGGAATCCGATATTCCTTTATAATCATCTTGGAGTCCAAGCCTTCCCGTCGATGGGGAACTGCGCGTTGGGACTTCTAGGTGAGGTTCCTTAAATAACCATGACAGAATTCACCAAGGACCCCTGAGAGAAAGACAGAGCATAAGAAAGTCACTTTCCGCAAAGGCTGGTGGGTTCAAGAGCATGGGGGGGGACACCATGTGACCATGAGCAAGTTCCCTCAGCCCCCCAGCCTCCATTTTCCTGTTCGCTAAGCAGTCCTGTAGAGAGGAATTCGTAAACTCTCCGCCACAGGGATATAAAGGATTGTTATTCTCCGAGTGAGGGCCAGCCGGTGGGGGGGCATCACATCTAAGAGCAAACAGCGCCATGCTCTTGTTTTACATGCAGTTCTAATGAGCCCCAGCCTCAGTTTCCCCCGCCCGGGGCAGCAGCAGGGGGCTGGCTCGGTGACAGCAACCAGTAACGATGACTGGCCATGGGAAAGAAGGTAGGACAAGTGAAACTGAAAAATCGATGTGAGAAATTTAAACATGAGCAGTCTGGCACACTACAGTGCCGGGACAATCTGCTCCTGTCACTCGGTGCAGATGGCGTCACTACTTCCTGAAAGAAGATTCTGAGTTATCCCAAAGGGGGGATCTTAAGTATGCTTTCAGTCCAATCCAACAACAGCTATTACCACCTTATTCTAGTGCCGACGCTGGGCTTAGTCTAGGAGGTACAAGAAAGAAATGAGATAAATGGGTAGACTGCATAGAATGTGAATTACATGTCAATAAAGCCATTTAAAAACTAAACAGTGTACTCATAGTAGCTTCTACTTAAGATGGCACAGGATATATACGATGAACACTTGCCCCTCAAGCCATCAATTTTTTTTTAAAATGTAATTCTTGAAGGAGGCATGCTCCCAGTTATCTGGAAAATAAAGTCATCCATCATAATCTATCCTCTAGATGGCGGGGCCTTCGCTGTAAATATATTTGGCTAACGGCCCCCACCCCCCAAGAGATTACATTCTATTAACTGGCAGCTGGGTGAAGGGTTCCAAGACAGGTAGTGGCAGAATCAGAATTGCTTTTTGTATTTCCGGAAGACCGCACTGGGGACAGTAGTCGGTGAGCGTTCACAGCCATCAGAGGCAGGACACGGGCTTTGTGATGAGCGGGGGCTGAGCAGGCAGGCAGCCTCCCTGGGCACCGTCTGTAGGAGGCCTGCATACCCCCCAGGCACTAATGCATTACTGGATGTCTAACGAGATTGGGGAAATCGAATATACCAGAACTGGGGACAATCAGTACACAGGGCTGAAAGAAATTCTTTAATAAATCACCTAGGAAGAGACACAGAGGGTGGGGGACTTCACATAAATGGGCCAGAGACGGCCCCTCTGGTATCAGCCTAAAACAATGCCCTGTCGTTGACTTCTTTACAGCAGGTAGAACATAGCTCAAAGCTCCCGACACCAAACTCAAATTCTCACACACCCACTTGCTTTAAATACAGTCCACATAAACGTCTTTTTATCCAATTAGAGTTCATCTACTTTACAAACATGAAACTGAACCCCACATCGGGAGCCATAGCTAAGTCAACACCTGTGGCCATGAAAGACCCCAAACGAGGGAGTTCCGTGACCCAAAGCTCGCCATGGTGGTTCTGAGCGATGACACCCATACAGGTCAGCCTCCTGCCCGACGCCCCCTCCCCCTCTGGGTGGTGGTCCCACATCACTGTCTCCGGGAAGGAGTTTCCCTGTCCAAGTGCCACCCAATAATGCCTGTCGTTACTACCCCTCCTGGTTCTGTCCTGTCTCTTCCCTGATCAACCCGAACCCCGAACTTATGACAGGAGTGGCTGTGCTCTCCAGAAGTCATGCTCAAGTGCACAGAAGTCGTCACTAACCTTCCTGTAAGGTAGGTGGGTCCCGCACAGCGCTGAGGGCACGTGGGTTTGGGGCCCCAGCTGAAACTGTGCAGGAGGACAAGAAAGCAGAGGCTGTGGGCTGTCCCCACTCGGCTCTGACACCCACCTTCTCCAAGGCCCACAGGTCCCTGCTCAAGTCTGGCTGGGGGCAGACATCATGGCCCTGAGCCCCCAGAACGTCACCTCCTCCCTGCGCTTGGCTGGGCCAGCAAGGCTTCCAAGCTGACATCTGCCAACCAGCCAAGAGAGGGGTGCTGCCCGCTCCCCGCTGAGATGAGCCGAAGAGCCACCAGGTGGGAAGGGGCACAAACAGACAGAAGGAGAGAACAAAATGAACAGCTTCGTCCAGAGCTCAGTGCATGGTGACTAACAGGAGAGAGGACTCAGAAATCTAGGAGTGACACAAAACAGGACAGCAGGTGGCGACGGTGACGCTGGGGGTGCGGGGTGGGAGGTCACTCAGTTGTGTATCACGCTCCTGCCTTGGGGCTTTGGCTCGTGCTGTTCCTTCTACCTGAGCGTGTTCTCCTCACACCTGCTCTGCTGAGCGGAGTCCCACTGAGGCTGGGAAGGCCGGCTCACGTCGTTTTACAGCTCCTCACCCACAAAGCCTTTCCCAAGTCCCCTCTGGACTGAGTGACGAATGCCACCCTGGCAGGTGTTCTCCTCTCATCTCAGTGACACTCGTGGTAACTCTGGACGGCAGATGGTATTATCCCATGTGATGTAAGGAGAGACCGAGGGTCCAGGGGCACAGCGGCTGCTCCTGGGGGCGGGGGGCGGGATCACACTGCTGGTAAAGGCAATGTCAGGGTTTGAATGTGGATCTTGGCGTGCAGTTCCAGACGAAATGAGGAAATTGCTAAACCCCAAGCACAACCTGGGAAGGACACCAGCCAGATACCATGAAGCCTGCTCTGGGAGGAAAGAACAGGCCGAGAGCTAACAAGGGCCCCAACACCAAATAAATACCACCTCCTGAAGGGCACGGCCATGTTCCTCCGTGGGAATGATGAAATCTTGAGCTGTGGAGGCCGCCCGAGGGAGGAGAGGCATATCCCTGCTTTTTAACTTTTTATTTAAGTATCACACACATATAAAAAAGGGCACAGATCAAAAGCAGAGGTGTGTTTTCACAAAGTGAACACACCCATATATGGCCAGCACCCAGATCAAGACACAGAAAACGAGCGACCCCAGAAGTCCCCTTGTGCTCCCTCCTAGTCACATCTCCCCAACCTCGAACAACCCCTGTCCTGCCTTTCACCTGTTTTTGTCTTTGATATTTGGTTGAGGCCTATGAATTGCCAATATCAGATTGTCTTTCACCTACAGAATGAGCAGCTTCATACGGAATCATACTGTGTGCGCTCCTCTGTTTCTGGATTCTTTTGATCAAACTTATGGTCCCGGGATTCCTCCAAGTTGTTGCACATGGTTGTACATTGTTCATTCTCATTTCTGTCTAGCACTTCCTTGGGTGAAAATACTATAGTTGACTTGACTGTGCCTTTGTTGATGGGCCCTTGCTGCTGTGAACAATTTAGTATGTGCAGAGACACGAGTTTCCATTGCGGAATGGAAGCAGAGGAAGAGCTAACAGAAAAATCACACCAATGGGCCGTTTCTATGACAGAAGCTAGTTTTCCCACTAAGGGAGATCTGGGAGTGAAGTGAGGCTTGGGAGCGGGGAGAGGGCGTAGCAAGGGGCTGGTCATAATGCAGAGTCAAAGGGCTAAAGAGCTTTGCTACGAGCCATGACGAGCACGTGAAGTCTGACCCCTGAGAGATGGGATTCCAGGGCACAGGATAAACAACAGCTCTGGGAAGAGAGTCTTCCAGAAAATAAATAAGCCCATAATGCATCTGCAGGCTGCTCTAAATCAGTCCCTACATTTTCCACACACTGTTATTTAGAATAATAATCAGAAAGGAACCCACATAGGTCCTATGAATTAAGAGCCGGGGGCACATGAAGAACTTACATCACAAGAGGAATCATCCAGAGAAATACAGAAAGACTTCAGAAAAATAGTTCTCCATCAACTCAGAGAAATTAAAGATACAGTTTCTTAAAAACTAGTCAGGGCAAAGAGATGGAAGAAAGGAGATACAGAAACTTTAAAAAGAAATTATTGGACAATAGACATGAAAGCTGACAGGTGAGCTAGCAGAGCTCAGGGGAAAAACAGGAAAGAAAAATAAATACATCACATATTTTTTTAAGAACCATATTATAAGCAATGAATAAATAGACAAAGCACAGCATGACAAGTAGAGAGGTGGTGGGCAGGCTCAAGGGAATCACACAAAATTAAATGGAGAAGACTAATAAGACAAAATGACAGCTACAGGAGGCAAAAGGAAACCCAGTATGTACATAATCGGTGTGATTCTTAAAAAAAAGAAAAAGATGCTGGAACGAGAGAATAAAATATTCAACCATAGAATGGAAAAATCCTCTGAAATAAAAAAAAGACTTGGCCCTACAGATTAACTGCCATTCTGTAGCCCAGGGACAGTGGATGGTGTAACGAACAGCAAGACATCCTTAAAAAGTTACTGAACTTAAAGGACAAAGAAAGAACAAGATAATTCGTGGGTATAGGGAGATGGATTGAGGAGAATCGGAGTCCTCCGGAGCAGCACAATTTCAGAAAACAGTGGCACCATATTCTACAAAATTCTAAGAGAAAGAAATTATGAACCAGGAGTTTGTATCCAGCTAAACTGTCCTCTGAGCATAATGTTAATAGATAAACTGAAACATGACTTTACAAGTAGGAGCTTAGACATCCATGAGGTCTTTTAAAAAATTATCTGATCCTACCAAGCAAAAGATCAACCCAAATAAGTTCCTCGAGGCCGGATGGCTCAGTTGGTTAGAGCGAGTACTTAACAAGAAGGTTGCCGGTTCAATTCCCACATGGGATGGTGGGCTGCGCCCCCTGCAACTAAGACTGAAAACGACAACTGGACTTGGAGCTGAGCTGCGCCCTCCACAACTAGACTGAAGGACAACAACTTGGAGCTGATGGGCCCTGGAGAAACACACTGTACCCCCCCAAAAAAAATTTTTTTTAAAGTTCCTCAATGGAGGAATCTTGGTGAATAATGAATTAATATTTTTGAAATTGGGGAAAACATGATTATTAGATAGAATATAAAAACCTTGACTGTATATACAAATAATACTATAACAAAAACTGAGAGTGGAAGAACAGAGGTGGACGATAATTTCCTCAATTTCCATTGCATGGGAGTTAGTTCATTACGTATGCATAGGTTAAAAAATGAATGAGGAATGACTTGTTGAAGCCCAGGACTTTTTAGGGCAGTGGAACTACTCCATGTGACATGTCATTACACATTTGCCAGAGACCAGAGAATGTGCAGCACCAAGAATGACACTTAATATAAACTATGGACTTTGTGTGATAATGATGTGTTCACACAGGATCATCAATTGTAACAAATGTACCACTTGGGTGCCAGATGGTGACAGTGGAGGAGGCTGTGTATATGTAGGGGCTGGATGGATATGGGAAATCTCTGTACCTCCCTCTCAATTTTGCTGTGAACCTAAAACTACTCTAAAAATAAAGTGTATTAATTTAAAAATTAATGATTTCAACCTTTTAAGAGCTTTTTTCTCACAGAAAGTAAATTAGAGGTTACCAGGGCGTGAGGAGATGGAGGAATGAGGAGACGTTGTTTAACAGTTACTCAGTTTCTATTTGGGTGATTAAAAAGTTTTAGAAACGGTATAGTGGTGAGGCTTATACAACATTGTAAATGTACTAATGCCACAGACTTGTGCATTTAAAAATGGCTAAAATGGAAGTTTTTATATTATATATTTACAACAATTTAACAAAAATTAGTAATGTAATATACCAAAACCCATTGAATTGTACATTTTTTTAAATGAATGAATTGCACGGTATGTGGATTATATCTCAATAAAGCTGTTTAAAAAGGTTTTCTCTTTTTCTCCCTTAACTTCAACCTTTTAGGAACTGTTATCACATATGATGAAAAAATGTTATTCGGAAGTTTAGCAATTTCGTTTTGCTTTACTGTAGATAAATGCAAATGGATGATTTGTCTTTGGTTAAATTCAAGAAAAATAAAATTTGGGTTTTATTTTTTAAATGCATGTAGAGTATGACCCACTTTTTTTAAAGTTATTATTACGCTGATTACATATGTCTGTGTAGAGTCTGGCAGAATGTTCACTGGATGCTGCTGAGGGTTATCTCAGGTTGGTGGCGTTTGGGGCAACTCGTACGCGCACTTTCCCATACGACTTGACTTTTCACAAGGGAGCAGAGGTAGAGTTGGAGCAGCACGTGCATAACCAGCCTGAGAAGGGCTGATTAGTGTGGTTGTTAAAATCACGGACTCTGAGTCAGCCAGAGCTTCCTCGGACTCCGAGCTCTGACCGGGAGCAAACGGCTTCATCTCTTTGAGCTCTCATTTTTATCTTCTACGAAATTGTCACATAACGCACGTAAATGCTCAGCCCAGTTCCCACCAGCGCTCAGCTAGCAGTCAGCAGGTGTGCTGTGCTGAGCAGGGTCTGGAAGGCAGGTGTCAGCCTGGATATAGCCCAGCGTCCGGGCTGGGCTGCCTCCCCCAGGTGCAGACGCTAAAACCACTGCACCGGGAACTTCACTACCCAGGGTACGACGTCGGAAGGCTGCATGGCACCTTGGCAGGTGCTGCTTGGCTTTGCAGCCAGAAGGTAGATCTGGTGAGCATGACAGGGGCCTCTTGCTTTCTTCCTGGAGGAGCCTGAAGCAAGGGGCCACAGGCAGACCCCAGCCCCCTCGTGAGAGAAGGCAGTGTGACTTGTGTATCTGCCTGTCCCCAGAAACCCCTCACCCAGCAGCTGAACCCTCAGACAATCTTATTATACTCATTACGGCTGCCTGGGCGCGTGTGAGCCAGACACACATTTCATCTCCAGCCCTGCTGGAGTCGTGATGGGTTATACAGAATTACATTTTACTGCTTTCCACAGGGCAGCTCACACAGGGTCCTGGCCCAGCGAGAGGGAGGAAAGAAAAACACAAGTCTCAAGGGGCCCTTTTGTGAGGAAAGGCAGGAAAGGAGACTGAGTGACCACTGCACACAGCCCCCAGCCAGGGAGGACAGGGATGGACCCTCCGCTGGGCCTCAGATATGGCACCTGGCTGTGGTCTGTACAAAAGCCTTGGGCTTCCAGAACCCCTGTATTCACAACCCTAGAAAGGACCCCCAGTCCCCACGTTCATTGTATCGTTGAGAAAACAATAGGGCGTGACGACATCAGAGTGGAGACCACTTGGCAGGATGACCCGGGAGGCGTGGGGGTTGGGACCAGCCCTGGACAAGGTGCATGGCCCACACTGTATCCGCCTGTACCTGGAGCCCTGGCCTGGACGTGGGAATGAGGTCACCCTCCCATCCTCAGGCAGCATGCCCAGCCAGAGCCCACACGGGAAAGACAGAGGCGAGGCCTGCAGCTGACTGAGAACGTGTGGTTCTGCCCGAGGAGTCAAGTGCCGGAGCCCAAGGTCATCGGGGACTCTCTGGGCATCATGGGGAAAAGGCACCATCCAGTGACAGAAACAGCTTCAAGCTCAAAGGGGCAGGGTGGCCAGGCTAGAGGGACTGCGGTGACCTGCAATCAGAAGGGTGGGCGGACAGCACAGGCAGGAAGGTCAAATAACTGCTTTGGGCGGAGACCCTGCCTGGGAGGGGAAGCAAGAGAACAGTTTATAGAACCGAATCTGTTTCCACGATTAGCTGGGGTTTGACGTCACAGATGGAATTTAGGAGCGATGCCATGGGGAGACAAAGGGGGACGGAATGCGTCCAACGCACTTCAGCTGCATTCTGGCCATTAGGTCTGGAAGCGACTCCGACTCCGAGCGGAGCCGGACCAGCAGTCTGCCTAGACGTTTGCAACAGCAGGAGGGCAGCTGGCAGGGAAGGCGGGGGCCACGGGCAGCTTCTGGGGACCCTGGTACACCTGCAACATCCCTTTTGGTTCCCTGGGGTCTCTCCCCCACTTTCTTTAGGAAAACCTCCTTCTGCCCTGTTTCCCCAACGAGCTGGTCGCCCATCAGGGGCCGAAGTGTGAGATATTAGAAGAACTTCATTCCCTCCCATCTGTATCTAGGGAAAGCAAGCTCCCGATGAATGGGAACGGGGGGGGGGGGGGGGGGGCAACAGGGCTGCAGGAGGGGAAAAGGGCGTTCTTTGTGCTCCAGGCCCAGCCACCAGGCCTGGGTAGGGCGTGGGGGGGGGGAGTGTGTGCAGGATGTTAACCATCAGCTGCCTCTGTCCCCTGGGCTTAAAGCAGGCAAGTGGGCACATTCCCCAGGAAAGTCTGAGTTGGAAGGAGCTGGCGGGGGGGGGGGGGCAAGTCTCTGCCCCCAGAGCAGTTTCCCCTTTATCTGTTAGACATTGGACCTCCACCAAGAGGAACTTTGCTCCAGTCCTAACGGTCACTTTATAAATGGGGGGACAACACCTGGATTTTGCCGAGCTGGAGGACGCAGTGCTCCCTCTCCCCCCCCACCACCCTCCCACCAGTGTCCTGGACCCCTTTGAGGGGGGACAGCCTCTCCCTGCACCCGGGCCTGAGCATTGAGGCCCCAAAGCCCTGGCCACTCCTGCAGTCCCTGACATCCAGGGAAGACCATAAATCTCATCATGTGCACCCGAGTGCCAAGCTGGGGATGACTGCCAAGCCACTGCGGGACTGTCATCAGACCCCACAGGACAGTGGCCACCCAGGGGCACCGCAGAGCCTGCAATGCTGTGCAGGGCTGGGAAGGAGGGATGGTCGGGGCGGAGCCCTTGGGAAACGCTGAGGGTCAAAGGGGTGGGGGCGCTTTTTATCTCTAAGGCACAGAGAGCAAAGCAGGCCCGGGGAGTGTTGGCGCCCTGCTCAGGGAAGCCCAGTTTGCTCAGCACCCGGCTTTAGGACTCCTACTCCCAAAGCTCCAACCTCGCTTGTCAGGAAACGGGGAGAGGAGAGGTGCGTGGGAGACCCAGATCCTCCAAGACAAGCAGGAGGGCCCAGCGGGAACTCACACCTGCCACGCACAGCCCTCTAAAGGACCCTGCTGGTCACCCCCGGCCTTCCTTCGGGGGCGCTCCCCACACTTTGACACTGGACGTTTAGCTTAGATGTGACAATGGAAACAAACGCAGAGGGGCCCTGGCCGGCCGTCTGGTTCTGAGCTGTGGCCTTCTATTCCCGCTTTCTGGTCACCTCCCCTGGGTGCCACCACCTGGCCTAAGGTCCTGCGGCTGGGCCTTCCAGGAGCTTGCTGGCCTTAGAAGTGAGCACCCCTTTGGGGGCAATGCGCCTAAAGTCTCCTGGGGTGGGGGAGGGCGGATCCCCCCACCAGACACCTGGAAGCGGGCAGGCATCGGGTCAGCTGGTGTCGGGCACAGGGCGTGGCTGCAGGTCCTGCCCCAAAGCACCTCTGCTCATCTGTCCCCCAGGGAAACAGAGCTGGGGTTTTCACCCAAACTTGTTATGATAATGATGATGCCGTCATGATAACATATAACAAACATTGAGACAATCCCAGCTCCTCGGGCCCACCTGGCCTCCAGGTTTTGACAGGACCCCTGGGCATTTGGCAGCACCCCCAACCCTGCACGTGCACGCCCCACTAATTATCTCCTACCTTCTCCCAATTTTTCTTCTCTCCAGCTCCAATTCCAACAGTCAAACCCACCAACCCACCGCTCCTGTCACTCCTGTTACCAGGCGTGAACATTTCAGCCCCCATGGGAGGCAGGCCTGCCAACCCCTCAACCTCTCATGCACTGGGTCCTATTCTTGTCACTTAAGACTCTTTTCCTGCAGTTAACTCTCCCCCAACAGTGTTTGTTCCTCTACTGGAGCCCCCACCCCGCAACCGTCATCACACAAAGGTACAAGAAACAGCTCCCTTACTTACAAAAACTGACAGCTCTCTCTCTCTCTCGCTCTCTCTCTGTCACACATACACACGCACCCTTCACTTTTTTGAGGTATAATTGACATATAACATATTAGTTTCATGTGTACACCATAATGATTTGACCCCAAGCTCCCCTAACCCCACTTCCCTCTTGGTACCACGCCGTTTCTCTGCTCCCCTTTAGAGCAAAGAGTTTGCCAATCTCTTTTCAACCCACCCCTCCAGTGAAACTACACGGGTCCAAGCCACCTGTGACCCCACGTGGCTACGCTGGTGGCCAGCTCTCAGTCCTTCTATCCCGCCCCTCGTTAGTTAATTCCTACATTTAACAAATAGCGATGGAGTGTGCGCAGCTGGTAGGCAGACAGCATGGCCCTCGAAAGGATTGAGGTTCTCCTCTCTGCTCGGCCAACACACCCACCAGCAAATGTCCACGTGGAGCTGGCCATGTGTAAGATTCCAGCACTGAGGCTCTGAGCCGTCAACCATCAGGTGCAAATAATGGTATTTTTTTGTCCCAAAACATGTTGTTCTGCAGTCTGCAAGTAGCCCTGTTGGGCTGACCTCAGATCTACAGGGGTACAAACCCCATGTTGGGGTCTTAGGGGGCCAGTATCCCTAGTCCTGCCCCCATACACCCACCCTCCTCATGGGACCCCAAGGCTCTGTGCCCTCACAGCTCCTTCTACAAAAGCTACAGCTTTGGGGGCACAGGCCCAGGGCTTTCTAGGTGTCACAATGGAGCATTGAAGCCCGTTAGCTCCGAGTAACTACCCATAGCGCCTGGTAGTGCCTAAAACTGTGTTTCCTAAACTTGCAGGAGGCCATTAACCCACCAGAGTGTCCTTGAAAGACACTCCAGAGCAAATAAAGGGTCAGAGCTTAGCCCCACCCCTCCCTGCACCCCAGTTCGTCTTGTATCCTATGAGGAAGGTGCAGGAGAAAATACACAGTCTGTCCAGTTCCGACTCTCCTGGAGGCCTTCCCAGGGTTTCCTCATACCCTCCACCCCCTACACGTGGAAAACCAGACATTCTGCTTGGTCCCTGGGCGTCTAAATCCTTAACATCATTTTACACACTCAGGCGACGCGAATAAATTACGAGTTACTTAATCCTCACAAATGCCTTGAGTTAGATATATGACCCCCACTTATCTATTTATCTATCTATTTATTTTATTGAGATGTAATTCACATACCATACAATTCACCCTCTTAAAGTGTACCATTTCGTGGTTTTTCGTATGTTTACAGAGTTGTGTAACCGCCACCACTATCTAATTCCAGAACATTTTCTCACCCCAACAGGAAACCTCATCCCCATTAGCAGTCACACTCTGTTCCCACCCCCTCCACCCACACCCCCTGCCACACGTTAATCTAGTTTCTGGCTCTATGCATTTGCCTGTTCTGGACATTTCTTTAAATGGGATCATACACTGTGTGTCCATTTGGGTCGGGTTTCTTTCACTCGGCATAGTGCTTCAAGGTTGACCCACTTCATAGTATGTGTCAGTACCTCCGTCCTTTTTGTGGCAGAATAATATTCTACTGTGTGGCTATTACGCCCATTTTCACGGCTGAGGAAACTATGGCTCAGTGTCACTAGGGTATCTCATGCTCGGTCACTCAGTAAGTGCTGGAGTCAGGTTTATCTTTCTGGGCAGCCAGGGTAGAAATAGCTTAAAAACTGAACAATCATTGTCTGCTTTTGTATCGCTTTATAAAAATACATATCCCGAGTACTGAGAATAGAATTTTATGGTTTACAAATGCTTTTAGCTTCAAAGTCTTGCTTTTTCAGATTAACCCTACAAGGTGGAAAAGGCTAGTGTGCCCCATTTTTGGAAGGAATCGAGAATTTACATGGTGCATTCAAGGCCAGAGATATTTATTGATGGGCGAATGGTGGCTGCACCCGAATCCAGATATAACGGGAGTGCACGAATAGCTTTAATGCTTTTTTGCAAAGATGCATGATTTGGAGAAATAATTTTTGCTTTTTTCTTCCAGATTATTTTGTAATGAGTGCCAACCTTGGAGCAGGAGGACAACCGTATGTAAACTCCGTCCAAGAGTGATTTCTTGGTTTTATTTTAATGTTTCTGACTGATCGTGGAAATAAAGGTTGATATTTCTTTCAAAGTAGACTCCCTGGTTCCAGCCCAAATCCTCTGCACTACCGAGGGAGGGGCCTGGGAGTTTGTATTTTTAACCCACTCCCTATGTGGCTGGTAAGAACAGGAAATTACCTCAGGGCCAAAATCTCAACTCCATAACCAAACAAATGAGGTTCTTAAATTCTAGTCTCGACAAGAAATCATATCCTGGGACCCCGCTGAACTCCATGCATTATCTGACAGTGCTCACTAAGCCAGATGTCAGGCTCTGCAGTGGGTACTGGGGTGCAGGGGACCAAGACAGAGAGTCCTTGGAGTCTGAAGGCTGCTGGGGAAGATAGGCGTTGTGTGAGGCGTCAAAGACCTGATGGGGAATATTAGTCAGCCTTCAAAAGGAAGGAGATTCTGAGCCCTGGGCCCTGCCTGCCTCACTACGCACCAGCCAGCTGGGCTGCTGCCTTTTCTCGGCATAGCTCCCGATTCCAGGCAGCTGCCGTGCCCATGAAATGCTGTCCCCCAGGCTTTGGCACAGCTGGTTCCTTGTCATGACCCAGGCCTCAGTCAAGATGCCACGCTCGCGCGGTCAGTGGAGAAGACCCATTGCCCTGGCCCAGCCTCCATGCTCTGGAATGATCTGACGCCCTTCCCCACATTGAGGGTGACCTACCCTGCCTCACTGGTGACTAGAAGAGTGCCTGGGCCAATGAAATGACAGCGAATTTATGGGATTCATCTTTTCATGCTCAGCAGATGCTAGGCGGCAGGGGGCTGGCTGGCACTTAGTAGGCATTCAAGAGGACCTGCTTGGCAAATGATCCCCAGACCGTCTCTAGGCAGACAACGCCTCTGAGCAGCCAAAGTGCTAATTACAAACTGCTCGGTTAGCTGTTCCTTAGAGCAGCTGAAGGATCCTCCAAGAATAGCGCACCCACCCTGCGCGTCCCCAGAATAACAAACCGGCTTCTTGAGAGTCTGTGACTCAAACTGTTCACGGAGTCAGGCTGCCCGCCCCCCCAAGAGTGTGTGCAGGGGCATAAACCTCACACAGACTGACAGACAGACAGACAGACAGACAGAGGGCTGCTTGTTGTTACCCACGGCGGGGCAGGGGCCTAAATGACACATGGCCATGAGGGTGGGCCAAACGACCTACGGGGGACCACTCCCCCCCTCAGATGTGCATTACAGTTTATCACACACAGAAAGTTCATGCTTGGAAGCAGCCAGGGCAAGGCGCGAAGAGGAAAGCCCCGAGGGGCTGCATCACTTAACGAGGCCACACAGCTAGTCAAGAGCAGAAGGCACTAGAATCCCCAATCCAGGGCTTGAGCTGCTGTGCCCTTGGGCAAGCAAGCAAGGGTCCAGGCGCCACAAGCCACCAACAATTGGGTACAAACACTCAACTCAGAAGGGAGCAGCAGGCTAAGCTGGCTGCTGGGCCAGAGGCCCTGCCAGTGTCCCCAGGGGGAAGTGTGCACGTGCAAATTCACATGTCCACACAACCTGGCCCAGGCCTTGCTCCATCTCTGAGTGAGTGGCCTCCCAGGGCTGCGGGGAACACAACATGCCTGGAAAGTTTCCCAGGTCACGGGCTCTTCTTTCCAGGGTTATTAGCTTCCCTTCATCACCCCGTAAAATCCTCCCACTGATGATGGATACCATCCCTCTCCAGTGAGAGAGAGAGGAAGGAAAGAAAACACAAAGGAAACCAAACCGCTGGTCAAACTTGGAAAGCCCCATGAGCGGGTGACTGGGGAAGAAGAGGCGTCGGAGGTCGCTGGGCGGCCCAGTTCAGCTGCCCAGGTTGTGCACTGCCCAACTCCTAGCAGTGAGTCTCATGGACCACCATAGGACTGACACTCCCTAGAGCTGGGCAGTGGAGGGAAAGTGCCCCACCGACTGGGGGCCATGTTCTCAAGGTCTCAAGCCCATCCATCAGGCCCATCCTCACACGAGCTGCTCTTCATTCTCAGAAACTGCCCATCAGCACTAACTTGTGGGGAGGAAGAACTGACCAAGGTCAGACAGAAGTCAGGGTCAAAGGTTTGGCATCTCCTGAGTCATTCTCGGGGCTGGGTTGGAATCTAGCTCTAAGCCCAGGACCTACAAGAAGGATCAGCCATATTTTAGGAGCTGAGTCTCATTTATGTCTCCATCATTTTCTCCCCCTCGCCAAATGACTGTCCATTCCTGCCTCTGTCTTTCATCAGCTCTGGAAAATTCTCAGCGATGATCTCTTCGAACGTGGCCTCTGGCTTATTTTTCTCTTTCTGGAATCTAATTAGATGAATGTTAGGTGTTCTCCTCCACATGTCTTATCTTCTCTACAGTTTCCTCCTCATTCCAGGGTTGTTTCTGGGCCACGTCTTCACCTCTGGCTTCCAGTTCCTAACCCTTCCTTCAGCGCTGACTCCTCTCCAATAAAAGTTCTGTTTGGTTCTTCTTCAAACCCCCGTCATTGCTTTTCACAGCTTTTTGTTCTCTGCACATATTTCCAGCCTCGCCTTTATTTATTTAAATGCAGTAAACTTAGTTATTTTATCAACACTGCCTAAATATTGCTGAATCTGACGTCCTGAGGGCTTGTTTCTGCTGTAAATTGTCCACGCTGGCTCTGGCAGGCTTATCTCCTCTTCTACTCAGTTATTTTTGACTACAAACTGCTCGTTTTCTGTGGGGTTATTTGTAGAAATCCTTCAAGACTTAGGAGAGGGTCTGTTTTTCCTGAAACGATGTATATCTGCATCGCCAGCACCTGCATTTCTACCCATGGTCATCTGAACCACCCTTCTCATTCTCCTTTTCTGTTCTTCCTCCCAAATAGATAGTGAGCGCCCTTGTTTCCTGGGGCTCATGTCACCAAGAACCACAAACTGGGTGGCTTCAAGCAACACCAATTTATCCTCTCACAGTTCTGGAGGCCAGGAGTCCGAAATTTGGGGCCTTGGTAAGGTTGTTACCTTGTTCCACAGCTTGCTCCTAGCTTCTGGAATTTGCTGGCGATCCGTGGCTGGCAACTAGGTCACTCTCATCTCTTCCTTTTGTCACATGGCCTCCTCCGCGTTTCTTTGGGTCTCTGCTTCTTATAAGTGACCTTCTTCCAAGAACACCAGTCATTTGACTGAGGGCCCTTCCTACTCCAGTAGGACCCCATCCTAACATCTGCAAAGACCCTATTTCCAAATAACGTCACATTCCCAGGTACTAGGGATAAAGGACTTTGACATATCCTTTTTTTTTTTTTTTTTGAGGTGTGGGGGGCACAATTCAAAGCACACTCTCTCCAAGTCTGAGCAGCTTGGATCTTACAATCTCTACATTTTCTTCTCAGCCTGGCCTGGCTTTAAAAATTCTGCTCTATCTACTACATTATACTGCCTTCCACTTGTCAGCCCAATCACAGGTCTTCCTTCTGTCACTCCAACAAAGGGGACCTGGCCCACTGCAATCCCACCTGTGAAATACACTCTGGGAGAGTGTGTGGCAAACGGCATCCATTTTTCTTGTCTAGGATGAGAACAATCTTAATTTTGAGTAACTTAACTACTGAAAAGAATTTAAAAAAGAAAAGAAAAATTGTCAATATAGTAAATCAAATGAAAAGTTTTCTAATACTGAAACTTCCTTCCAATCTTGGGATAAATCCTACTTGGTCATGATGTATTATTCTTTTACTATTGGGCTGAATTAAATTCATTATTTTACTTAGGCTTCTTAAAAAAGAATTTCAATTTTATTCAAAGGTGAGACTGGCTTGTAGTTTTGCTGAGTTATCCTTCTCTGATTTTGGTCCCAGAGTTCCTAGCAAGACAACTATAACATCCTTTTGTGCACTCTGAAAGCGTTAACACAATGTGAGAATTATCTATTTCCTAACAGTTTGGGAGAATTTATCCGTATTTTAGGGGCAAATTTATTTTTTTGATGAGCCAATTTTGGTTGTTTTGATTTACTTAGAAAAATCATGTATTTCACTTTGATTTTCTAATTAACTGGCAAAAAGTTGCATTTAATATTCTGTTCTTTTTAAAACCTCTTCTGTAGCTATATTCTCTTTTTGATTTGTGTCATCTGTTTTGTTTGTTTTTTGAGTTTTATCTCTTATTAGTCTTTTCAAAGAACAAGTTTTACACTCCTTATTGATGAATTCTGGCCCATTTTCTGATTTCTTTTTATTTCTTCTCACCTTCTTTGAGTTTATTTTTCTAGCTTCTTGAATTGAAAGCTAAGTTCAATAATTTTTCATTTTATTTGTCTCTTAATAAATGAATATAGGGTGACAATTTTCCTTTGAGTGTTGATTTGGTTTCATTACATAGACTTTTATATTCCATGCTCTTACTGCCATTCATTTCAAATACTATAGTTTAAAATGTTCACTTTGACTTCCTCATTTAATTTGAGAGTGATTAAGGTTTTTTTATACCTAACATACTGTCCTTAAAGAATTTTCTATTGAAAATTTTATTGAGATGATTGCAAATTCACATGCAGTTGCAAGAATTAACAGAGAGATCCCTTTTACACTATCCAGTTTCGCCCAATTGTAACAGTGTATACAACTATAATATCACACCCAGGAAACTAACATTGATACAATCTACAAATTTTAGTTACATTTCCCCTGTTTTACTTGTACTTAGGTGTATTTGCCTATGTGTGTATATGCATTAAGTTCTGTACGATTTTGTCACCTGTGTACATTAAGGTATCCACCACAGAGACACCTTAGAATTTTTAAAGCCCACCCTTGTTACTCTATATTTGTCATTTTTTCACTCATAATATCAACATTTTTTATTTTATGTATTTGAAACTATATTGTTAAGTACAGAAAGTCCATGGCTTTTAACTTTTAACTTTTTGGTAGAATATGCCTTTGATCAGTTTGAACAATTCCGTTATCCCTAAAATATTTTTCACTTTTAGTTCTTTTTTATCTGATATTAATATTGCTCTATTTCCTTTTTTTGCTGTGTTTGTTAGGGATTTCTTTCCTCACCCTTTTATTTTCATACCTCTTATGCTGTTTGGTTGGGGTTTTCTTTTCAGTCTCATTTAAACAAAATACTTATTTTGAGAGAGTATCTTTTAATTAGTGAGTTTAACTTCTTCATGTTTTTTGTGCTTACTGATGTTTAAACTAATTCTTATCCTTTTCTATGTAACATATTTATTTCTTTTCTCCTTTGCCCTTTATTGGATTCATTTACTTTGTTAGCCGTATCTTTTTTTCTACAGTAGGTTGGATGTTATGTTTCCTTTTCATTTTTCTAGAGCAGGGATCAGCAAACTTTTTGTGTAAAGGGCCACATAGTAAATATTTTAGGCTTGCAGGTCATACAGTCTCTATTGCAACTACTCAGTTCTGCTGCTATAGCAGGAAAGCCACCATAGAAAATACATTAACAAATGGGCATGGCTGTGTTCCAATAAAACTTTATTTACACAAACAGATGGTAGGCCAGATCTGAGCTGCAGGCCATAGTTTGCTGATTCCTGTTCCAGTGACAATCTTTAAATATTTAAACACACATGCTTAAACATGGAATTCTCTGGACTGCTTAGATTTAATAAGGGCCTTTCTTTCCTTCTCCAAGAAGAGATGAAACAATAGTTATATTCACTCGACTTCCCCATTTATCCCCCAAACTGTGTAGGTCAGCCCAGCACCCCATCCTGCTCCTCATACATCACATTTGGGCTTGAAGCTCACCTAGAAACCTCTTCCTTCTGGGTACCATTTTGGCCATGGTCTCTCCTTTTTCAGCCTAATCCCATTTTCACTCCATCTTTTGGGAATCCTTCATAGTTCCTTATGTACTGAAGGCATTTATTCACATGGATACTGAATAATATGTGTTCAGTCATATTGAGGGCTTTGGACCTGGAAGAGAAGGCTGTGATGTGCCCTCAATCTGTAAGCCGTGACCTCACACCTGCTTAAACTTCCAGAGATTTTTAAAAACTGTGGGGTGAAAGAGAACGTGAGTTGGTCCTTCACTAGTGGCAAAGGCTGTACAGTCAGCAGTCGTGTCCCCTCCATGTAGCCAGTCTGGGACAATGGAACTGGCACATGGACCTCACCAGAGCTGAGCACAAGGGCAAGTGCTGGTGGCGTTTGGATCTGCAACTCCAGCCGCTGCTGAGGCTGCCGTCCTGTCCTTCCCACGATGGTGGGATGCGCATGGCAGGCAGGGCTGCTTTGCGCCCGAGCCAGCTCAAACTGGACGTCTGCTACTCACAGCCAGAAAACTCCTGGCTAACAGCAGGATGATGCATCTTCTTTTGACCTTCTGCATGGTATTCACTTGCTGCTGAGCAAACCTTTGTCTCCCAAGGGCACAAAGATAAATTCCACTCTACTCCAAGGTCAAAAAATGACTAAAAATTCCAACTCAGTAAGGGGGTTTTTCTCTGTATAATCACCCTGAAATCTCACAGTTTACCTTCTGAGCTGATGGAAATCATGGAGAATTGATCCGGTCTTGAAAGGACGAAGCTGGTTGGGGGTAGAGGGCAGGGGCGGACGATACAAAGTCCAGTGTGCTGGATATGAGTCACCTTTCATCACGTGGAGACTTTATCCGTGAAACAGGAGCACTTTCTGTGAATCTGAGGCTTGCTCTGGGCTTCTAACAAGTCTGCACGGGGCCTGGAACGACCTCGAAGACGTCTCCCCTCCAGAAGGCAGTAACACCACCAGCTTGGCCCACCGCGTGTGCACAGCGCCACGCAGACTTGGTGCTAACCAGATACAATCCTTGGGACTAAAATAAAACCCAGCTCCATGACATGTTGACGCAGCTTTGCAGGAACAGCAGGCGCCTGTGTCCACACTGTCCTGTTCTGCACACCTATTTGTAAGTTCATCACGCATCAGCAGACTTTGCTCAGAGTCACACGTTTCTGGACCACTCTGAGGGGAGCTCAGGCTACGGGATCTTATGATCCCCTTCAAAACCAGACCCATCCTTCCAGCAGACCCTAGGTGGGAATTCTCCTTCTTGCCACACTCCTAAGTCTGCCATGTCTTGCTCTCCTCCGTTGCAGAAGCATAAAGGGCAGGGTACCCGGGGGAGGGAGACTCTCCATGAGCCCTGTCTACCAGTGTCCCCAATATACTAATATGATGGTTTTAAGACAGACACACACACACATGCTTGTCAGATGTTAGTAGAAGCTGTGTGAAAGCAAAATTAAAAGAAGTGGAGAGGAGGTAGTTAGAGAGGCACCTTTTAATTATGTGTTCACACCCCCACCCCAGCCCCAGCCATGCCTCTGTTCCCAGGTACACCTGACTTCTGGAACACTTCCCGGTCCCAAGCCCCTTGGAGCTTTCTTGAGTCAGCTCTGGGGTCCCTGAGGACTGAATCTCAGACTCTGGCCCTGAGGTCAGGGTGGTGGTAGAGGGTCAGACATCACATAACCTTGGCCTCAGGGTACCTGGCTGGAAAGAAGAGCTCACACCTGAACTTTACAGGAGCTCTCAGGCAGTGCTGGGTGCCCAAGAGGAAGCGTGGAGGCTGACAGCTCACGCCCACATTGCCTGGGAGACGTACTCCTATTTAGAGCTGCCCCAAAGTGCTCTGTGCCAGCTTCTCAGCATGAAGGCATCACCTGGGCAGACAGACGTGGGGACAATGCCCCTGTGGCCAGTCACCCTGGAGTGTGCCTTTGCGGGCCTGGGTCAGGTTCTCTGTGTCAGCAACTCCTGCAGACACCAGAAGGCCCAGCACCAGACCGCTGCCTCCTTCAACCAGACCCAAAGCGTGGAAAAATTGAACTGCCCTGCCCTCCTCTTCCAGAAAGTCCTCCTGGGTTGACGGAAAAGGCTCACAGTCTTCCCTCCCTCTCTGTGACATGGCCTCTGTGCCTGTTCCCAGCCTCAGGCCAGGCACTGGGGTAACTGCCCACCACCTGAGCCCCGCAGGTCTGGCTCTCCACATTCAGGCCACTTGGGGGGTCACATGCACTTCGTGCTCCCACAGGATTTCATCAAGAATGAGGCCAACCACTGGAGAGTGGAACATGCCCTGAAGTTTCCCTCCGGGGCTTTGTAGTCCCAGGAGTTCCCTGTCCACCTTGGCCTTGAGCAGGGACCAGGCAGGGGTAGACTGACGTCACTGCTCTCCTTGGGCAAGTCGGGGTACTCTGAAGCCTCAGATCCGAAACAGGGGCTGTGTGTGTGTGAGTCTCTTCCTAACGGGAACATTGGGAAAAGCAAAGGCAAGAATGTTCCTAAGAGTACAAGTGGTACCACCCATCTCTTCATCCTATAAATATTCACAAAGTGCCTTAGATAGACCCCGTGTAAACCAAGGACGGGCAGAAGGCAGGACCAGTGGCTCCTCTCTGCTGCCACCGGCAAAGAGCCCACACACTCGGAGGCCGTGGCCCTGGTGGCGAGAGCTCAGACTCCTGGATGCCCAGCTAAATGCACTGAGTCTCCCGGGCTCTCCACCCCCTACGCCCGCCCAGAGCTGAGAAACAAGCCCCAGAGACTATGGACGAGCAGCAGGGGAAGAAGCAGAGCCATCTGGCTTGTCCTGAATTACTAACCACGGGAGGAGGTGCAGGCGAGGCCGTGGGCAGACGTGGGAACCAGGTGTGGCCGCCCCCACTCCCACCCCGACCCACCTTCCCCCACCCCCATTGTCAGGGAGAGGACTGGGACCCTTTGCCTGTACAGACTCAAGGGATCCAGAGGTTGGGATGTGACTTTGCAGGCAGCTGGGCCATGAGCACCGGGCGCTCCTCCCATCAGGGCAGCAAAAACCGAACCACACCTCATCTCTGAGCTGTTACTCCTCAAAGCACTTATGAACCAACGTTCTTCATTACTTCCTCTTGGACATTCCTCAGAAGACTGAACCAAGGCCAATTGAGACCAGGCAGTTCAGCCAAGGTCTCACTAGCCAGGGACCAGCCCAAGATGGTACCAGGCCCTCAAGTGCCACCTGAGGTCCCGCTCTGTGGACCCTACAGCACCGCACAGCACCGAGGTCTTGCATTTGCCCACCTGTTGTCCCCGCCTATCCTCCCCCCACAGCTGGGCTTCAGGCCCTGTCGGCTCTCCCTGGGTGGCAGAATGGCTCCCTGAGTTTGGTGTCCCCAAGCGTTCCTTCCAGGAGCCGTCCGAGTGCATCTGGCCGCAGGACAGCTGCTTCCAGGCTCAGAGGCCAGCTCCCCAGAACCACACTCGAGGCCTCTCGACCTGCCATGGGTCCCCCACATGAAGCAGCATGTGCTCTGCCAGCCCCCCAGACCACTCGGGTGAAGCCGGGTGCCTGGTCCCTGAAGCACCTCACCTCCAGCTCACACCACAGCCCATTCCTGCTGTCTGTCCCCAAACCACGAGGCTCGAGGGCAGTGCCTGCTCCCATTCACTTCTGCATTTTGTGCCCAGCACACTGAGGGGCATTCCGCCGACCTCCCTAAACACTCGGGGAACCACCGCGCAGGGGTGGCAGTTCTGGGCAGGGAGAAGACAGCCGAGGAGGCACATGACAGGGCACAAACAGGCAGAGAAAGCTCTCGAGTCTTTGGGCCTTTTCTGGGGACCTTCCAGGAGACTGTCTAGAGGGCGGCCCGTCTACGAGTCATCTCCCCCGTGGGTCGGCCCCCGCCCCCTCCATCGTGGGTACTGAGCACTTAGCTTGAGGCCTGGTAGAGGGTCTACAAGACCAGAGAAAGCCAGGAAGGGGTCTGCCAGGGCCCCAGCCATTCCCTATGGCACCGTGGCTTGTGGAGCTGACTCTGCCCCCTGCTGTCAGGGGCACTGTGCCAGCCTCACAGCCACACACGGGTGATGCCCCACAGGTGGGAAGCTTGCCTCTCCCACGGGTCGAGCTCACTGCTGACCGGTGTGTCCCTCACAGAAACTATCTGAATGTCCCCCTTGGACCAGTGCAACGTGGCCACGCCAGCCAGGCTGGATGGGGCCGGCCGGAGGGCCACGGAGCCGAAAGCATAGGATGAGCTTAGGGCACAGCGGGGCAAAGCGAAGTCAGGCTGAGAGGCCCCCGGCGTCTGATGTACCTGTGATTCCCTCCGTGCGAAACATTGAAACCGGCAAATCTGTAGATCAGGACATCGGATGGGCGGGTGCCAGGGGCAGGGGGAGGGGTGTGGGGGAGTGCTAATGGTTCCTTCTGGGGGATGAAAATCTTCTGGAATTCCATAGAGGTAGTGGTTGCACAACACTGCGCATGTATTAAATTTGCCACTGAATTGTTCACCTCAACATAGTTTTACATGATGTGAATTTCAACTCCAAAAAGAAAAATTATTTTGTTCAGAAAAAAAAAAAGGCAAAACTCCGGTTATGACTTTCCCTTTCTTCACTCGAGGGAGCCAGGGCAGAGCTGGAACTGAAGCCCAGAGCTCTGCACACTGGCTCACAGCTGCCTTCTGAAAGCCCAGGGCGGCTCTGAGAAACCTTCTGACCCCAGAAGGGAGGTGAGGAGAAAGTGCCCCTAGTGGGGGCTGGTGCTGAGGCACCAGGCACCTGCCCCGGGCCAGTTCCCTGACAGCTCTGAGGGCCGCCATCCCACGCCCACCCAGCAGATGAAGAAGCTGTCACTGTCACAGGATCCTTCTGATGGCCAAGAGATCGCTTGCTCACTGTACTATGGCTGGCCTTGCAGGGCAGGTGTGGCTCAGGAGGGCGGGAGGGAAAAGGCTGAGCAAAGGTTCCAAGGCAGGGCTGCCTTGGCAGTGGCGAGGGGTCCTCGAGGTAACAGGAAATGCAGGGAAAGAGCATGGGGGTCCTCGAGGTAACAAAAAATGCATGGGAAAGAGCATGCACAGGGGAGCATGGACACCTGGGGCCTTCAGAGCCTGCACAGCTCCTGGCTGTAAAGGAGCCCCTGAAGGTTGTGGGGGGTGGGCCCCAAGAACAGCAGACAGATGGGGTTTGGGCAAAGCTCCGTGGTCTCCCCCTGTGCCTGTAGCTTCAGAGAGTAGTGCCGGAAAGATCCAAGAACCAGAGCGGCTGTGGGGAACAGACAAGGTGAAGGGAAGGATCCGTAGCTCATGCAAAACGGACCATCTGAGAGGCAGGAAGCACAGTGGGAGGCAGGTGGTGGGTCCCCAGGGAGGCCCCGCAGCTTCCCCCATCCTCCTCGCCAAGGGAGGGAGCTGGCTCGAGTCTGTTCTGACCTCCGTGCACACCTGGGCCCCTATGCTTGCTCCTGCCCAATTTCAATGTACTTCGCTACAAATCCAGGGGGACACGTTGCTGTGTCCCCAGACTCCCACCCAGACAGGCAGCAAGATGGAAGGGCAAGTGTGAGCCCCAGCAATGCCCTTTTCACTTCTTTATCCTTAGATATTATAAAACTCGGAGCCTCAGTTTGCTCATCTATGGGGGGGGGGGTAATACATCCAGCAAGGGGGTCAGATGTAAGTGTGGAGAGCACCCCACGCCATGCCTGGCAATAAAACTGTGTTCTGTCATCAGGGTGATATTAAAAATACCCAACCACTGGGCACTGCCAGGGCTGGTGTGGTGCTGCAGGTGGCATCGCCGCTTCAGCTCCAGGAATCCTCGGGGAGGGACGCTGTGGCGGGAGGGGGGCAGACGCTATTTTAACTGGTCCAAAAGCAGAGGCCTTGCCCTTGGGCCAGATGAGTGTCAGGATTCAGAACTCCCCGTACTTTCGATGGATAACACTGCATGTTTCAGGAGCATCCAATAATCACATACATTTCTGCAGTGAACTATGTGAAGGGAGATACATAAAGGCTATGAATAGCCTCACCCGGACTATAAATAGCCTCACCTCAGTTCAGGCGGGATTTTGCTGCCAACTGAGTTATGAAAAAGCGCCTCGTTTCCAGAGCTTGAGCTTGCTGGATTTGGGAATGGAGGACCAGGACTTGTGACTTGGCACGTCAGTGTTTCCCCTGCTCCTGCCCCCCTCCCGCCCCGCCACACACCAGGAAACAGCCATGTACCAGTCTGGTCCACCCTACAGCCGCCATGGTCCAGATGGGGGGGTGAGGTCACACACACCCCACCCCAAAACTCGCCAGGCCCTGACCCGGAGGACATAGTGCACGGACATCTGTCACAAAGCAAACCCAACGCACACGTGCACATAAACACACACAGCAACGTACAGACATGTGATGCCTCCAGCTACGGGCACAGAGGAAGCAACGGAGGAAACCCAGCTCTGGGGACGGCACCCAGCCCTGTCCCCACCGCACACACACCTCCCCAGTGACCACGGACCCCTGCTCAGGCCGACTCCTGCCCTCAGGTGTCCCCAGGCGGGCACCTGGACGAGAGGACGAAGGGGCAGGGAGGAGGGGCAGGGCTCGGGCTTGGCGGCCAGCACCTTCCTGTTTTCCGCACCCTGCAGGGGGCCAGCGAGAGCCCCAGGCAGACGGGGATGGAGTCCTGGCACTACCAGACAGGAGCCTGGTGCTGGGCACGGGCTCGCTGCCCGTTCTGTGAAGTTGTACAACATGAAAGGTAGGGCCTCCGTGGGTCTCTGTCCTGCACCAGGTCCCTGTGTGCACATAGACAGAACTCAGAGCCTGCCAGCTGTCTGTCTGCTCTGGGCAGCGCCCCACAGACAGGTATGGGGACCTGGAGGGAAAGGCCTAAAGCAGGGGCCCCCTGGAGGCGGGGGCAAGACCGCAGCGGCACAACTCAGGCTTCGAAGCGGAGCGGGGCTCCATGGCTCCACCCTTCCCTGGGGCCTGGCAAGTTCAAGTCTCCGAGCCTCAGTTCTTACACGTCTAAAAGCGGGTCCAATGCCACGTGCACATGCACCCCGCAGCGGGGAATAAATGAAGAGGAATAAATGAATTTGTAAAGTGCCCAGCACACAACACCCAAGAAATGTCAGCGGCTCTACTCTGCTGAGGACCCTGAGGAAGTGGGCGAGCAGAGGGCTTCCCTTTAAGCTGTGTCCTCACACTCAAAACAGGATTCGAAGAAATGACTCATTCCTATTATTATTAGCGAAGTTCCCACTGCCTGTTGGGACCTCTGCCCCCACAGTAGCACGAGGCAGGGAGGCAGATGCACTCTCCCACCTCCAACTGAAAAATTGAAACCCAGAGAGCAAGGTGCCTTGGTCAAGATCATCCAGCAATTCAGTAACAGACATGACATGAGAGCCTCTGATTCCAGGGTGTTAGGCTGCATCAAACCCAACCCAGCCAGCACCCGAAGCCGGAAGCCCACGGCAGCTTGCTGGCACTCCCGGGAATAATGCCACCTTTAGAGGCATCTGGTGGCCTGGGCTGGGGGAGGCTTGGGGCAGGAGAGCTCAAGGGGAGGGTAAGAAGAAGGGGGGCGGCTGGGGTGCCGGGAACTGAGTCACCTTCAGTGGGTCTGAGCCCATCGCACACAGTCTGGCTCTTCTATCTTTGGCAGGGAGCCCGCGGTTATTTTGGGAAGCTCTGCACACAGCCCAGCACTTCCCTGCCAGGCTGACTGGGTCAAAAAACAAAGCCAGCCAAGCAACAACCCCATGTCAACAGGGTGGGAAGTGAGCAGGCTTTGAACAGCCCCGAGCTGAACAGCAGTGGTGGGGGCAGGCGGGGGAGGCAGGGGTAAGCACAATTCCCCGCCCTGCGGAAAACAAAAAAGGCAGTGAGACACACACACAACTAGCTGGAGGCAGCAAGATGCCCTGGGAAAGAGCAGCTTTGGAACTAGACAGACCCCAACTCGCATTCAAGCTTTGTCTTCAAGCTAGTCATTTAACCACCCCAGGCCTCAGTTTACCTGTTTACAAGAACACCACCTGCCTCACAGGGTTGGGTGGGATTATGTGAAATAACACTGGGGCCCGGGTCACACAGACAAAGGACCTGTCCTTGGCCTGACACCTCCGGTCATCCCTCGGAGGCTGCTGCAAGCTACTTCTGCTGGGCAGCCCCCTACAGCCCGTCCTGCAGGCACCCGGTACCCACCCAGAGTAGGTGGTCAGCAACACCTGTGGATGGAGTGAACGTGGAGATGGGGCTGGCAGTACAGGTAGGAAGACCAAGGGCAGGTACGGCCATTCAGGGGCATTTCTGAGGAGCCAGGCACGGCGTGAGTAGCTGACATGGATCCCCAGGTGAGTGGCTTGTCTCAGACCATTCCGTCTTTCTGACAGATGAGAGGCAAGGGCTCAGAGAAGGGGGTGACATGCCCCAGATCGCTCTGGAGTCAGAACTTGCAGGAAGCCAGCAGGCTCCATCGAGGGCTAAGGGCCTCTGTAGGCTGAGTGTTGGTCTTTCGGGGGGGGGGGGGCAGCGAAGGCAGTGTGGCCCAAAGAGGAGGGTACAGGTAGTAAAGGGCACTGGAATGACCATCTTCCATGGGGGCCGGGGCTCAGGGCCTGGAGCTAATTGCGGGATTCATTACAGACGTACTGGGGATCGGAATCACCTGGTCAGACCCTGGCCCCGTACTCTTCTCACTAGACTCTTCAAAAGCCCCATGGTTGGATTCAACAGCCAAAGGTAGAAACAACCCAGTGCCCACTGATGGGTGAACTGATAAAGGTGGGCCATCCATCACAATGAAACGTGATTCAGCCTTAAAAAGGAAGGAGATTCTGACCCCGGCTGCTGCGTGGATGAGCCTGGAGAACACTGTGCTGAGTGAAAGAAGTCAGTGGCAAAAGGACAAACAGTGTCTGAAGCCACCAATACAAGACACCCGGAGGAGTCAAGTTCACAGGGACAGAAAGCAGAACGGGGGTCGCCAGGGGCTGGGGGAGGGGCCGTTAGCGGTTCACGGAGCAGAGTTTCAGTTTGGGGAAAGAAGAGAGCTCTGGGGCTGGACGGTGGAGATGGCTGCACGACACTGTGAATGTGCTTAGTGCCACTGAACTGTGCACTTAGAAGTGATCACGATGGAAAATCTTACGTTATGCATATTTTACCACAATTAAAAAAAACCGTCTCACAGAGTTGGGCACAGGGTCTCCTTTTGGGGAGATGGAAATGTTTTGAAACTAGATAGAGCTGGTGGTTACACAACCTTGTGGCAGTGCTAAATGCCACTGAACTGTTCACTTTAAAATGGCCAACTTCATGTTATGTGAATCTAACCGCAATAAAAAAAAAATTGTTTTAAGGTCCTGCGTGTGAAGCTCCAGGTCCCCTGGGAGCCAGCAGGGGACTTTCTCCCCCAGGGGACCCTATTAGTTATCCCAGAGCAGGGGGGTCTGAGGGACAGCCATGGGTGTGGGAAGGGACTCAGGCAGCCATGGGGACCTCAGGCATCGTGTCAGAGTCACCCCTCCATCCCCCCAGACGTCAGAGACGCCTGGATGTCAGACACAGGACACGTTTCACAGAGCTGCAGGACCCGTCTCTCCGTAGCTGATGGGGACACAGGGCTGGGCCTTGTATCCTCCGAAAACCTCCAGCCTGGGGTGTGTGGACAGGCCCTGGACACACAGAGACGAAGGCTCTTGCAGGGGCCAAGTGTCACGATGACACTTCCACAGGATGAAGTATGTGGTGAGGGCCAGGCGCTCAGAGAGGCAGAGCAGAGCGGACGGGCAAAAGGTGGGCAGGATGCTGAGCGATAGGACAGACAAGGGGCGGAGACCCAGCTACGGAAGTGGACAGGGAAGGGGGCAGAGGGAACGGTCAGCTGGCCTGCAAACCCACGAGCCAGCCAGAGGGTGGGGCTTGGGCACTGGGGTGGATCCTGGCACACCTCCTTGGCTGCCCTCGGTGGGGTCTCTGAGCTGGTCCTGTGGCTGTCAGATGGGACTGTCCATCCCTGAGACGAGCACAGGCTCAGAGCTCTCGGGGATGGCAATGCTCGCTGCATTATCCACCCTGCAAGGGCCACTGAACCACCTCCCAGGTCGGGAGGCTCACTACCTACAAAGTACTGCTAGAAAGTTCTCACACTGAGTAGTTTGCTTCCCTGAGACTCACCCTGGGGTCTTGGTTAGTTCTTCAGAGCCACATTCAGCTTTTCTCCTCCAGGTCACCTTAAAGTAGGTGTCCAAGTGACACAGCCTTTCCGGGGTGGTGTCCCCTCCGCCGCCACGTCCTCTGCTCTGGGCTCTGATTGCATTAACAGAGGAAAGCTGCCCTCCCTGACAACAGAGCCTGCGGCTGCAGAAGCCCCAGATCTGTTTCCTGGGACCAGCAGCCAGCCCACTGCCCCTCAGCCAGCCCAGTAGACCTGCCCTTTACCTGGTGACATTCAGTGTGCCGGAAGAGTATCCCCCAAAATTCATGTCCAGCTGGAACCTCAGAATGTGGCCTTAATTGGTAAGAGGGTCCCTGTGGGAATAATTAATTAGGGATCTCGAGATGAGGTCATCCTGGATTTAGGATGGCACCCAAACCCAATGATAGAAGTCCTTATAAGAAGAGGAGAGGAAACAGGGAGACCCACACAGAGCAGATGGCCATGTAGAGATGGAGGCAGAGAGCGGAGTGATGTCGTCACGTGCCGAGGGACACCTGGGGCCACAAAGCTAGAAGACGCAAGGCCGGATAGACCCCTGGAGTCTTCAGAGGGAGCGTGGCCCTGCCGACACCTTGATTTTGGACTTCTGGCGTCCAGAACTGTGACAGAACAGATTTCTGTTGTTCTCAGCCACCCAGTTTGTGGTCATCTTTGTTACAGCGGCCCCGGAAAACGAATACACTGGGTTTGCAACACCGGGAGGCAGGACATACCCTGAGCTGACCACCTGGACATTAGCCAGTGTCCCCCTGCTCTGGCCATCTGTGGGAGAAGAGCCCATGGCATCCTGGCTGGGAAGATGACAATGACGTCCAGGCAGGAAGGAGCAAGCATGTCACCAGGCTGTCACCAGGGCTTCAGCCCAGTCAGCTCAGGGAACTTGAGGAGCTGGCAAGAAGCCCTTCTGTGTCTGCTATGAAGACACTCGAGGGAAAGTGGCTGCTGGCTATGGAGCCGCCCGGCCTCCCTGCTCTCTGCTTCCCCACACCAGCATCTGGACAGCCATTTCCAGGCCCCCACGCTTGGGCAGGCCAGCCCAGCCCTGCCAGAGTTCTCTGGAGCACCAGCCATAGGCTGCTGGCCGGAAGCACTCCTGCGGTGAGGTCCTAACCCGTGACTGCAGGTTTCCCTGATGAGAAATGTTTGACCCCCACCCCGACCTTTGACTCAGCATCTCCTACCTATCTCCATTTTTGGAAAGTCTCTCATTGGGTGGGGAGGTGGCCAAGGCTTCTGGGAGCTTCAGGACTGAGACTAGGGTTTTCCTGGGTTCCTGCAGCAGCCGGGAGCTCAGCTAGTTCAGCCTCTGCGAACCCCTGTCATCCACCACCCCAGCTCCAAGGGCACTGCTGTACCACGGGACAAGGTCAGCACCGTCACAGGATGGACAATGTTGGAGCTCAAAGGGGGCCAAGATGGCCAAGTCTAACATTTGTGAAACTGAGGTACAGAAATGCAGATTCGTGCCCACCCCGCACCGTATCAGAACGTCTGTGTGGGAGGCCCAGGAGCCTGTGCTTCACACACCTCAGGATGAGAACAAGTGGCCCGTTTCAACCTCCCCGTGCAGGTGGAGACAGCAGACACAGGCTTGCCTGAGGTCACACAGCGGGGCCAAGACTAGAATCTGTCTCCTGGACCTGGCTGAGGGTGGGGGTGGGGCGCTGCAATCAGATGCCTGAGCCCCCTACGCTCAAAGCGCCCTGTACCCAGGTAAGCTCCCTGCGGGCCCAGCCAGCACGCAGGTACCTGCTGCTGCCTTTCTCTTGGCCTTTCCCAGACTGTGATGTCACTCACTTTCGAGCTCAGGCCCTGCGTCTTGGTCACAGAGTTCCCCAGGGCCCGGCCAGAGCAGTTGCTCAATAAAAGCAGGCACCTGGCAGATATTTGTTCTAAATGAGTTGAAATCCACACTCTGCCCAGAGCAACTGTCTGACCTTGGGAGGTTCACGCAGCTTCTGTGCCCTGCGTGGGAAAGATTCTGGTCCTCTGCCCTAACCACGTCACAAGGCGATAGGGAGACTCAGCTGAGAAACCAGACGCAACTCGCCACACACCCTGCAAAGCCGCCCTCTGCACCAGTAGTAACGCAACCATCCAGTTTTCAGGGATTGACCGGAAATGAGCTGAGGGTCCCGGGCAACGACTGCAGCAGACGGCAGGGGAGTTCCCATGCTGAGGCCAGTGGGGAGACGGGGCTTCAGAGGTTCTGCCCGCCTCCTCCCCAGCACAGTTCACTGTTCTCAGGGGTGTAAATCCTGCCCCAGCCCTGCACCCACCATGAAGATTGGGCCCAGGCCCTGAAAGTGACCAGGCTGCAGACAGGAAGTCACATCAATTAGTGCTACCCAGGCCCTGGGAGCTGGAGCAGGGGGGTCTCTGGCCCTCCCTGGGCCCCAGTGTCCCAGCTCGAGGGTAGGGGTGTGAGCCAGACCAATGCCAAGGGACCTGCGACTAGTGGCTCTGTGTCCTCAGGCCGCCCCACAGGTGTTCCTTCCTGAGCTCCCACCCACCAAGCGACAGGCCTCCTGGAGCCCAGGCTGGAATGTGACACTTGCCAGGCCAAGGCAGCAGCCCCTCCCAGGACTGCCAAGCGGCCAGAGAGGAAGCACAGCTGCCCATCAGACGCTGGGAACGCTCTCCTCTAAGGAACACCGGGCGGTGCTGTACATAGGCGGCACTGTACAGGCTGTACGTAGGCAGGCCGGCTGCCTCGCAGACCCTGCCTGCCTCGCAGACCCTGCCTGCCTCGCAGAACCCTGCCTGCCTCGCAGACCCTGCCTGCCTCGCAGACCCTGCCTGCCTCGCAGAACCCTGCCTGCCTCACAGACCCTGCCTGCCTCGCAGACCCTGCCTGCCTCGCAGACCCTGCCTGCCTCGCAGACCCTGCCTGCCTCGCAGACCCTGCCTGCCGAATGACTTCAAAGGGAACCAGTTCTTCAGCCGGGGCTAGTTGTGGGGAACGCTCGCTCGTAAGAACCCTGAATCGACATGCACCTTCCTGCATCAGCCCAACCCTGATGGATGGTGGGGTGAGAGCCAGCCTCGACCATGCCAGTGCTACACGAAAGGATATCACTGCGTTGCCAGCACAGCCCCTCCCCAGCTGTAAATGGGGGAGGGCACAGGGGAAAGGAAGGCAGAGCCCATCCCGCCCCAGGAGCCACCCAGCCCAGTGTGGCTCTGGTGACAAGAAAGCCCCTCTGGTCTCTGTGGCAGTTTCCCCATGTTCCAGGCCTGATGGAGAACTCCAGGGAACACAGAGCGCTTTGAGCAGGCTTACCCCTCTCCTCAGACTGAAGTGGCTACGTAAATTCTGGCCCCTGCCCTCTTTCTGGGTTCAGGGAAGGCCCCTCCTTGGTGCCCTGCCACACCCAGCTCTAGCAGTAAGACACACCCCTGTGCCTCGGTTTCCCCATCAGCAACACTGCTGTGCCACGTGCCCGTGGTTGGGTGGAAGAGCACAGCCCTCCGTCTTCCAGGCCACAGGCAGCTTAGTGACCACACCTCCGGATAGAAGGTCCCCCTGGCTGCAACACGGCACTGTTCTCCAAACATTTGAGCACATGAAAAGCAGCAGCTGGCTTGGCCGTGACCCTAGGATGGCTTTTGGTACAGAGTGGCCATTTGAAACCAATCCTTTTTTTAAGTCCTACACTGGAGGAGAGCCCTACACAACCATCACCCTGTCATCACACTCCCTCCGTGGGCCAGGCCAGGCCAGGAACACGGGCTCACATTCTCACCCAGGGCCCTGAGCGGGAGGGCGGTCCCTGTTCCACACGGGACACTCAGGCTCCTGGATTAAGCGACTTCTGCAGATCACACAGCCAGGACTCATACCCGAGTCCTCTGGCTAACAAGTTTTGTTTTTCCTGCCGCCCCAGAGCACCCCCCACTGCACATCTCCCTCCCCAGGAGCCTGGAGTCCTGGAGACAGGGCTTCAGCCATGCAATTCCAGGGGCCCGGCAGGTGAATGAAATCAGGCGGCAAGAGCATCTTCAGCCAGTTCCCTGTCTGCACAGCCTGACAAAGCCCGTTTACAGCCACAGGCTGCGGCCGGGCACTATCCACACCTAGAAAGCTGTGAAGTGCTTCGCAAGGGTGCAGGGTGACAAGCAAGGTGAGGGCGGTAGCACAGAACCAAGTACTGTGCACCCTGGCTGATGGCGGAGTGGGGATGGGGACTTACATTCGGCCTTCGCTCCCCCAAGCGAGTAAGCCATGTGCACCTTAGGGTGTAAAACAGGCTAGAGATGGCCCAGACGCTCCCAATGTCCTCTGGAGTGCCACCTTCTGTCCTCCCTGCCACCCTCCGAGCCGCTTTGGAGAGGAGATGAGGACCTGGTGAGGATAGTTCCTCTCGCTATGGCAACAAGGCAGGGAAACTGAGGCACGAAGTGGCTAGTGGCTGCAAGGTCGGACAGAACAAAGTGCTTTTGGGTGTCTGGTCTATTCAGTGCCACCGGCTCGGCTCTGTCGGGAGGTGATGGCAGCTTGGGGAGGTGTCCAGGGCATAGCGCTGGGCCCCATCTAGAGCTCGCTCCAACAACTGCTCAAGGCTTGGAGGTGGGCCGTGTACCGAAAGGGGCTCCCAGGAGCCCGGGTGGCAGCAGACGGCCACGAGGCTGACAGAAGCGGAGCATATGCAGCTGCGGGTTGGACCACAACGAAACCAGTGTCCCGTCAAGACACCAACGTTCTCCAGGTCTGGGGCAGGCAGCGGCCTCTGTCCTCTGGAAGGAGAAACTCAAGAGTCCCAGACAGAAGCCGTGGGGCAGACAACGCAGGCTGGTGACCGACCAGCGAGCCCAGGGAGGGCACTGGGCAGGAGCTTGATCTCAGAGGCTGCGTCCACCAAGAGCTGGGCCTTGGGACAGAGTCGGGCTAGTGGCCTAAAGGCCCCACCTCACAGCTTTCTCTCCCTCCAGGGCTGGCTGGCCAGTGAGTTTATCCACAGGGCTTCTTGTGGGCTCCTTAAGGTATAACACCTCCTCTGTTATCATTATTCTGTCCACCTTTTGGGAAAAACCCCTCAAATGTCTAAGTCTTTTTTTTGTTTGTTTCACATATTCTCTAATTTATGAGAAAAAATGGCAAAACACATAAGAACTCTGCTACACCCTCTCCCCAGAATCACTGTTTAAATCATTGGTAAACCATGGCTTTACCATTTGCATACTCTCTCTCTCTCTCTCTGTATCTATCTGCATACAATCTATACAGATGGTCCCCGACTTACAAAGGGTCAACTTAATGATTTTCCAACTTGACGATGGTACAAAAGCAATACGCGTTCAATAGAAACAGGATCCTGAATTTTGATCTTTGCCCGGCCTAGCTAGCGGTGTACAGTACAGCACTCTCTCGTGATGCTGGGCTTTACAGGACAGGCTTTGTGATGGATGGTTTTGCCCAACTGTAGGCCCAAGTAAGCGTCCTGAGCACGTGTAAGGGGGGCGAGGCCCCGCCGGGAGGTTCGGTAGGTTAGTGTATCAAATGCATTTTGACTTAACGATATTTTCAACTTCAGATGGGTTTATGGGCACCTGACCTCATGGTACGTCGGGAGTATCTGTATAATCGGCACACATACCGTCTTTTCTGAACCGGGTAATGGGAGGTCTAAGTGCCTGTCGACAACCCTACCACCCCCCAGATGCCAATCATGGGGTTCACTGCCAAGCGCCCTCACACCCGCCTCCTTCGTGCTGCTGTGCGGGAAGCAGGCGGTGCTACCTGCAGGTTACAGCCTAGGAAGCTGAGGCACGGGCTCCTAGTGAACCTCCTACCGCAGCGAGCCACCCACCTAAGTCCTCAGTATACAGCAGAGCCCCTGCTCTGCAGACTGTCTTCCTGATGACACGACAATGTCGGAATGCATTTTAAAGGAAAGTGAGCCAGGGGGCCCCCACGGCAGAAGAAAGAGCAGATCAGGACCCGGGTGGTCGGGGTTCCACAGGGCAGTGCTGACTCGTGCACTCAGGGCAGGAGCAGTGGGCTGGGGTGGGCGGGCAGGGAGGGGCTCCCCTCTCAGGCCCCAGGCTGCCCCCTTCGCCCAGGCCTATTCTTCGCTTCTTTCCTTTCCTCTCCTCAAATAGCTGGGGTGGACGAACTCCTCCCTGCGCCCTATGCAGAGCAGTCTGCATGTCTAACGATGAGTGAATGAGTGAATGAATAAATGAATCAGAGGTCTGAATTCTGGCTCTGTCTTCCCAGGGCGGGTTACTCAACCCCTCTGAGACTCAGTTTGCTCACATGTAAAATGGGACAACAGCAAGCACTTCTAGGGTGTTAAATTAGATGAGATTTGTGAGGGTGCCTGGGAGGTGGGTATTAGGTTCTAGTTCAGAGTATGCGGAGCTATCCTCTGGGGAATGAATCAGAAAATGGGAAGAAATAGATAGCAAAACTAAAGGTGCTTAAACATGAACAATGTGGGGAAGGAACACACACACACACACACACACGCACACACACAGCCTTGCAGCTCAGCACATCTTCAGCTTAGCAGTCTCTCTCTGACAACTCCCCTTCTTTTTGTCTTGAGACCCTCAGAAGCCCAGGATGGCAGGCTGGCACTCAGGGGCTTCCCCTGCAGACACAAATGTGCCACTCTCTGTAACACACCTGACAACACAGCAGAGCCTGGGGTGGGGGGCAGGGAAAAGAGGAACAGTAAGAGCGGGAGCAGCTCTTTCCAGAAGTGGACAGGGAAGGTCTGTCTCACTAAGACACTGAGCTAAAAAGCAGTGCATAGAAAGGGCAGCTGGACAATCTTACCGATACCGAGAACCGTTTACAGGAGATCGTGTTATCAAGAGCAGAATGCCAACTGGTTCATGCAGCCCTGACAGCAGGAGGAAAAACGTGTGTGTGTGAGAGAGTGTACACGTGTGTGCGCCTGATGCGTGTGTATGCGTGCAAGTGTGTGTGTGTGTTCGGGGACATTATAACAGGCAAGGGAGAGTTTAGTGTCCACGAGCGTCTTTCCTCCTGTACAGTTTCCTAAGCCATTCACGTAATGAAAATTCAGAGCCACCACCAACAGATCTCAAAGCTGGCCATGGGGCTTGGCCTCGCAGGCAGACGCGGTCCCTAGACTCCCTAACGCCCCGGCCAGCACCACCTGTCCCACCAGCCCAGGCAGTGGAGGCCATGTGCAGGACGGAGGTGGGGGGCGGAGAAAGAAATCAGACTTCCCCGTTGGAGCTTGGCGGGCTTTGAGAGGTCTGTCCAAACCACCCGGCTGCCCACCGCGCCCTTCCCTGAATCCCAGAGCCCCCTTCAAATCAGAGAAGAGAAAACCACTCACTGCCTGGAAGCCAGCCAATGCGGTGATGATTCCACTTTTCCTGGAATGAGCTCCCCACACTTTCGCCACCGGGTTGGAGCCATCGGCTGCCAGGCTGCCACCTCCGACCTGCTCTCACACCCCTCTGCAGCTCTTTACGAGGCTTTCAAGTAAGTCACCTCTACGCGAGATCACACTCAGAAAGGAGGCTGGCTCCTTGTGCTGGAGGACACGGCAGGGAGGGGGGCTGGCACTGAGCACTCAGGAGTCACTTGGGATGAAAGCTGGCGGGTTGGCGGGCCTGCCTCTCTCCTCCTCCAAGGCCAGCCCTGCTCTGCCTGCCTGCTTGCCGACTGAACACACTCAGGTGTCACCAAAGCAACCCCACCCCCGGCTGCACATGAAAGACCCCGGGGCAGCGTAACCCCAGCTGCAGTGGACCGCCTCCTAGTGAGGCTGAGAGTTCAGATGAGCACGGAGCCCTGCCACGCACAGGACTGACCTTTGACGTGTCACATCAGATTTTCCGTTCGCCAGCAAACCAAAACCAAACCAAACAAAACCAGCACACCGCCTCCCCACCCATCACACAACTTGTAAACCCATCAGAATTTACAGCAAAGCAACCCGAGTCCAGACATGGGTAATGTCATTAAGAAGCCTCTGCAGCGCCCAGATGCCAGGAGGGGCTTGGTGACAGACTCCAGCCTCAAAGCAAAGGAAAAACAAGACACAGCACAGATGTCTGCAGACACAAAAGCATTCTTCTCATCCTGCCCAACAGGAACTGATCTGATTATCAAAGGAAAGCACCCAGAATCCAGGGTCTACAGCAGTTTGAGAGCACAGGGCTCTGGGAGATGAACAAATGGAGCTCGGAGACCCAAACAGCCGCAGCCAGGGAGTCGTGCCCCGGGCTTCCTTTCAAGGCTGATTCTGTTATTAAAGTAATCTGTCAGAGGTAACGCCGGCACGAAATACATAATCCAACCAGACGCCCGCGAGCCTGACTCTTAAGACACAGACCTGAATGTCTACAGTTCCCTGCCCTGTTAGCCCCCCAAGTCAGGCGCCCCGTTCACAGTTGAGTGCTGGTTCCCTGATACCTGCACCAAACTCTCGAGCGTCCCTGTGAGTCAGACAGGGCCACTCGGTGCTCTCTTTCTATTTAAAGATCACACAGGACTTCCTCTCAGACACCACTGAAACCCATGGCTTCTAAGGACTGTGTGATAAATCTGCTCCCTTCGGGCCTCACTTTCCGTCAACACAGGGGACGTTCTGTTGACAACGACGGGCTCATTTTCCATCGTCGCTGCACAGGGGGTAGAGGTGACAGGGAGGGGGCAGCCTGCCCCTGGGCGCAGACCTGGGGAATGCCTCTTGGGACAGGTACCCTCATCAGTTCCCTCCAGGAAAGCCATCCTGACCTCCAAGTTTGGAGATGGGGAAGACACAATGGAGAAATGTCAACCCACTGGGCAGCGGTCTTAAAATCCTGTCTGAACCAAACTCTGCTGAGGGACAGTCCGCAGCACTCTGGGACGGCCGTGCCGACAGGACCGCTCCACCCAGAACCAGCCAGCAGAAGATTCTCCCTAGACCATTTTCTCAGAAATTCTTGGCTACAGGAACAAAACATGCCCCCACTGAACTCCATTTCCACGTGAGAGGATTACACAGGGAGACCTGTACCTGAGCCCCATCTGGGCTGCACACACATGCCTCTAAACGCCCCCCTCCCCAGACAGACCACGGTCCAGGAATGCAAACTGTCCCTGCTGCTAGCAATTCCACTGGAAAATGAAAGTGCACAGACAGCAGGTACCCGAGCACCGGGAGGCTGGAGCTGGGCTCGCACACGCTCTGGAGGAGAACCCCGCACCCAAACTTGGCCGTGCCCCCTCGGAGCTCCAGGGCAGGCCATGCCTCTCCCTGCCTCTCTCCCTCCATCCCAGCTACTCCGAGAAAACAAGCAGCCCACGTGACAGGACAGAGCCTTCCTGCCTAATAAACCCGTCCTAATGCTGTGACAGTTTTAGCAGAAAATTACCTTTCAGGAAGAAAATGTAAGGAGGGTGAACAAGGGGGACAAAGTGTTAGAGCCGGGAGCCGCACGCTGCAGGAGCCGGGCTGCCCCCCATGTCCGTGGAGGTCTGCCGTGTTCCCCATGCCGACGGTCTCAGGGCGCCACCCCCAACACGCAGCTGCACTGGCAGCTCATGCCTGGAGCAGGAGGTCCCAGGGACGCACCGACAGAAGGAGCCACGAGCCCTAGCAGGGATGAAGGAAGAAGGGAGGCCGAGAGGAAGGGGTGGGGAGATGAGAGGGCGGGAGGGAAGAGGGAGAATTGATTCTCTCTCCTCCACTGGGACCACTGAGCTAAGTTGCCATGGAGAAAGGGGAGCCGCTGGCACAGCCTGAGGCAGGCGGAGGAGCCATATGCCAGAGGGAAGGCGTCAGCGAGAACCAATCCCCACCCTCCTCCTGGTGCAGCTTTCCCCAAATCAGGCCTCTGGGCCACAATGGCCAGGCTGAGAGGGGGACCGGCCTGACCCAGGAGGAGGGGGTGGGTGCAGGAACGTCAGAGCTTTCTCACCTGGCTCATGGCAGGCCACCACCCTCCGTGATGCCTCAGGAGACCAGAGCCCCTCCTGATGGCCCAGGTAATCCCTGGGGCCCGGGTGTCTGGGGAGGCATTGCTGATCTCCACCTGCCTCACTTGTTCTAAAAATCAGAGTCACCAAACCCTGAATCCCATGAGGTTGAGCCACAATTCCCGCCCTCAGGAATGAGGGGTGTCCACCTATGGGAGGGTGTGGCTACCCAGAGCCACCAAGATAGAAAGTGGGGGAGGACAGAGTGAGTCCTTCTGGCACCGGGGGGCGCACCCCGGCAGACAGCACTCCTGGCAGTTCTCCCCACCAGCCGGGTCGCCCCTCTGCCTGCCTTCAGCTCTGCTGTTGCTTCTTCCCATGATCCCAGCTCCAGGACTGGCCTTTGTCACTGGGCCCACGGACACTGTGAGCAGCAGAAATGGGGCTGGGGAGAGAGCCAGCAGGCCTGGGCTGGGGCCTCAGTTTCTCCTCTAGGAGTTCACGTGACAGGGGCAAGTCCCATCATGCCTTTGGGCCTCCATGCCTCATCACAAACTGGGATAACCCCACCGCTGTCTCCCAGCCTGCACTCCTGGGCATTACGTCACTGAAACAGCTGGCATGTGGAACCACTGTTTCTCAGGGTATTGGGGGTGGGGCAGAGCGGGCAGCACCACCCACTCCCACCTCTCCTTGCTCGAACACCAGGACAGGCCTGAAAAGCTTGAAGCCAGCTCCAGAGGCTGAGGCCCTGCTGCTCCAACCCAGACAGACCGAAGGGCGGCCCTGGTGGAATCCTGCCTCTGCAGGTTGCGGCCTTGGAGACACGGTCTGCACAGCCCTCTCCTCACCTTTCCCTCAACATTTTATCAGGAAGATGTTCAAACATATGGCAAAGTTGAAAACACTTTATAATGAACATCCACAAGCACACCACTTGGATTCAACCAGCTCCTCTCACGTTTTTGAGTGTGGCAAAAATACAGAACATTTGCCACTTTTATCATGTTATCAAGGACACAGTTCCGCGGCATTTAGCACAGTCACAGAGCTGGGCAACCACCAGACATTTCCATAGCTCCAGTAGGAACCCCTTCCCCGCAGGCAGCCAACATTCTGCTTTCTGGCCTTATGGACTGGCCTATTCTGGACATTGCATATAAATGGATTCACACAGTATGCGGCCTTTTGTGTCTGGCCTCTTTCACTGAGCATCACGTTTTCAAGGTTTGCCACTTGGTCGTGTGTCAGCACTTCGTTCCATGTATGGTTGAGTGGATGGGCCATATGCATTCATCCATCGATGGACATGTGGGTTGTTTCTACCTTTTGGCCATTATTCTCTTGCTTTTAAAATGAGTTTTCCAGAGCCCAGTGAAATTTCCCGAAGTCCCTCCTGAGGGCTTTGGTCTCAAAGGTACAAGCCCTCGAGGCCCCAAACTCAATGGCAATTCTGGCTCTGCCTTTTCAGTAACGCATCGCTCCCCACTGGATAATGGAGTACGGGAGGCAGACAGCCCAGAGCATGCGTGTTTCCTACCAGTGCCCTGAGAAGCAGCCCATGGCACGCAGCAGGACACATAAGCACACCAACCAAACATCCACGGACTGAGAGCCGACACACGGGATCCTAGGCCCCTCTGACACCCCCTGGCTGTATGACTGAGCCTCAGATTCCTCATCTGTGAAATGGGGCACCCGGCTCTACCTCATGGGGTTGTTTTGGGGGTGACAGTGACACTGTCCAATAGAACTTTCTGGGACGATGGACGTGTTCTGTGCCCATGCCGTCCAATTTGGCCACCACTAGCCCCACACAGCTGTGAAGTGCCTGAAATGTGACCAGTGTGACTGGGAAACGCAATCATTCATTTTATTTCACTTTAATTTAAAATTAAGTAGTCGTATGGGGTTAGTGATGATTGTCCGGGACAGAGCAGCTCTGAAGACATGAGACAGACGGGAGTGGAGGACACACAGCCCAGGCCAAGCACCAAGCCCCTCAGTCCTCTTCCTTCATCTTTTCCTTCCCCTACTTACCCCACAGCATCTGGGTGATGGATGGCGCAGGCTTCTGTCTGCAGCCTGGCCCCCGAAGCCCCCTTCTAAAAGGACAGAGGGCAGGCGGGCAGGCTCTCAGCGAACCAAACAGACGCCAGCTGGGGACTGGGCTCAGTGGACCCCATAGTGTCGTGGGTCCCTGACCACTGACCTCTCCTCCTGCCCCTGTTGGCCCCAGACACCCGTTCTAGAATCTAAAATGCTGGCCGTTTCCCCCAGCAACTCCTGACGTCACCCCTGGAATGTCTGGGCTGGAGCTAGAGGATTGGCACAGACCCTCCCTCCCTTCCTAAAGGGACAGCAGGGATCCTGTGGCATGTGTAGAGGGTATTTGGGCCCAGGCTGGGCTGCAGGGCTGGGGCTCAGGGAGACCTTCCCTCTGCACAAAGCTGCTCAGTCCTCTGGCAGAGTCTGCACCGGGTTCCAGATCAGATTCCCGTCCAACCTTCTCACTTTATAGGTGCAGAAACCCGGCCCTGCTGGCAGAGCACATAGTAGGACAGGTACAGAGGTGCACTCAACCCCCAGCCAAGGCAGGCAAGGGCCCAGGGGACGGCTGTGTGCTTCTCCGAGCTGTGCGGCTTCAACGCCGAAACAGCAGGAACTGAATCCTGGCCACACTGTCACCACCCACCCCAACCTGTCCAAGTGGGAAAGGGAGAAGTGACATCTGGGGAGTGGCAGCTGGGGACTCCAGAAAAATTTAAACCCAACCACAAAGAAGCATAATTCCTGTTGTGCTCTGAGCTCAAGCACAGGTACAGGTCACCCACAGCTAGGAGCTGTTGCCCCAGCCTGATACCCCGACCCTGCAAAACGTTTTCTTAGCTTCCCACGTGCTCCCTGCCCTCCCTCAGCAGAATGACAAGAGGGACCCCTCAAACCTACAACCCGTCCTACCTGACTCAAAGCCCAGATGGGGCAGGTCTTACCCCTCAGAGTGAAGGCTTGAGGCCCCGCCCGGTCTGCCTCTGCACCATGTCCCCTCGGCCCAGAGCCGGCCCCGCTCCTTCAGTCTCTGCTCCAGGCCCGTCTCCCCAATGCCTCCTTCCAATGCCTTTATTTAAAACTTAACCCCCACCTGGGCCCTCCCTGACCGCTTCTCATTTTCTTCATAGCACAGCTCCTCATCTAATACACTGTGTACTTTTCTTTCTTTTTATTTTTAGATTGTAATACACACAACATCAAATTTACCATTTCCTCCATTCTTAAGTGTACAGTGTGGTGGCATTTAGTACCTTCACGTGGTTATGTAGCCGTCACCACCGTCCAGCTCCAGAACACTTTCATCTTGCAGAACCGACACTCTGTCCCCATTAAACACGAACTCCCCAGCCCCGGACGCCCACCATCCCACCTCCTGTCTCTATGGACTTGACTCTTCTGGGCACCTCATGGCAGGGGCATCACAGAGTACCTGTCCTTCTGGGCCTGGCTTAGTTCACGCAGGCGGTGTCTTCCAGGCTCGTCCGTGGTTTAGCACATCCTTTTTAACAAAGTGTCTCTCCCACAGGAGTGGGGCTCTGTGAGGACAGTGACTTGGGTCGGCTGCATCCACTGCTGTGTCCCCAGCGCCAAGAAGGGTCCTGCTGGCCCCCAGCAGGCACTGCAGGAACCTTCTGACTGAATGCATGAATGAATGAATGAATGAGCACATGAATGAAAATTTTGTAGAGGCTAGTTTCCTGGGTGTCTGGGCCTGCCCCTCCCCACACTGATGGTGGCGATGGTGGCCTCACCCCATGGCTTTTAACCCCTGCCCTGGGGTCCCAGGCCCACTGTGCAGAGGACCGACCATACTCTGTGCCACAGGCCCTCCTTACTGGCTGTGGGCTTTCTCCCACAGATGTGGCAAATCTATGGGGAAATTCTTCCAGGGACCGAGGCCCCAGCCGTGGACTTGACAATGTGCCTGGGAGACTCTCAGTGGCCCCGGGCGGGGCTGGGTACAGTGAGGAGAGATGGAGGACAGCAGGGGCCTGGAACGCCCAGACTCTGCCCCAGAGTAGGGACCCAGCACAGGCAGGGCTGGGAGCGTCCAGACGCAGCCACTGCTGGGGAGAGAGGCCTACAACCTTGGTGGCCCCCTGCCTTTCACCTCTCCACATCCTGCCTGGCTATTTATAGGCTCCTTCTCTCTGAGAACTCATTTACCCATGTTTCTGGGACACACGAGCTTGGAAAATCAAAGTAAGACGGACCCCTCCACACACACTGTGAGCCTGAAGGGGCGTCATGCCTCCAGCCAGGCCATCGGAGCCACCCAGAGTAACCCAGTGTTGGGGGGCACTGTGGGTTGTTGAGAGGATTGGGGGGCTCACCCTTATCAGACGGGGTGCCTGTGGACGGGAGGCATCTACAGAGAGGGAGGCAGCCCAGCCAGACTTCAACTGGGGGTGCTGGAAGATGGTGACCTCAAAGGAGCCCAGACTACCCCACAACTCCTCCCTGTTGCAGGAAAACAAACAGATTGGGGCAGTGGAAAAAGAGCTGTACCTTTAAATAATTTGGCCCACAGATACAAAAAACATTTGCATGTTAAAGCTGTTTGCAAGTTTGGTTATTTTTAGGGTGAACCCAGTTGCCTCCCCTTGGAACCAGATGAAGCCCAAGAGGCACGTAGTCCGTTTTCCCAGATGGGGGTCCCGGTTCTGTGTCCCTGGGAATGAGGGCTTGAACATGAGAGCCTGGGGCTCGTGGGCAGGAGGGCCCCCTGACAGAACGCAAACTGGGGCCAAAGCAGGTCTGCTGAGGTTTTTAAGAGGTGCCGCTGCTGACGTCACCGTCACCCATCTGGGTCCAGAAAGAGCCCCCCGGTCCCCGCCCGGAACACCATTTGAAGGAAGAAAGCTCCAAGGGCTACTTCCGCCCATGCCAGGCTCAGCTAAGGGGAATATTTTGCTGACATATTTCTAGAACAAGAAGCAATTAGAGCAGATTTTCTCTTCCATTCCCCCTCCCCAAAACAGGAATAAATCAGTTCTACCAATTTCCCAGCTAATGATTTCCTCCATTAAATTAAAAAGAAGAAGAAGAAAATGTTTTTTTAAATGGATTACCAGCCCTGTGCTTTCAGAGACCATGTGACCTGTCAGTTCCTCTTAAGTACTGATACATCAAGCTCTCTTAATTAATCTTTAATAAATAAAAAAGTCATAGTCTAAGAAGCGCCCCTCCCCCGCTTGCCCCCAGTCAGTCGAGGGGCACAGGGTCAGCTCCAGGCTGGCTGTGGGGAGCCCGCTTAACCGCGCTGAAGATAACCTGCGAGTCAGTGCGAAAGACCCATTTCACAGATGAGGAAAACGAGGCTGAGCTGGGCAATGACGAAGCACATAGCCCAGAACCCACGGGTGACATGTGCCACAGGGGACTGAATGTGAAATGGGAGCCTTGGTGTCCAGGCGTGCCCACCTGGAGCAATGCAAACAAGTGAAGCCAGGAGGTGAGCAGCTGAGTGTTCGGGCTTAGGGAAGACTGAGTTATTTTACCCAGGACCTGAACTTCTCTGCCTCTTTTGTTCCTTCGCAGCTCCTGGGCAGGGGTAAGCCTACAGTGCTAACAGCACATTTGTTTCTAAAAGGCCCACCCCCAATGGCATGGACACACCGCGAAAGCATTATACTCAAAGGAGGCAGACACAAAAGGACAAATACTATGATTCTACCTCTATGAGGCCCTAGAGAAGACAAACTCAGAGAGCAGAACAGAGGTTGGCACGGGCTGGAGGAGGAGGGAATGGGCGCAGAGGAAAAGTCTACTCTCCAAAATGCTATTGGCAGGTACAGGAGGGGCTGACAACCCCTTAGTGACTCTCAGACCCTCTTCGGCCAGCTCCCAGCCACACCTCCACCCCTAATGTACAGCCAAGAATGCCAGGCCCCCTCTTGTCTCACAGGAACGCCAGGGACTTTCGGCAAAGGGCTCCTCACATTCGCCAGCGTCACCAATCAGGATGCCCTGTGTCCCTGATGGCCTCACAGACATCCAAGGGCAGGAAGAGGCCAAGAAAGCCCAGGGGACACCCTCCCCAGAAGGTGCCTCGGGGCCTTTGCACTTGATGCACCCTCTTCCTGGAATGCATTTCCCCATGTACTAAGTTGACTAAGTTTATTTAGGTTTCCACAGAGAGGTCTTCTCTGACCATCCTACAGTCAGGAAGACGCAGGGCAGGTTGCTGGGGCCAGGTAGGGTGGCCATGAGCAAGAATGGGAAACCAATGGCCCTGTGCATTCACGCTGAGCCAGCACCTTCCTGCTGCCCCGGCTGGAAAAAAGCAGCTCAAGGACAGTGAGATCTCGGCTCCATCATTACCAGCTAGAGGGCCTTGTTGAGTTCCTTCATTTCTCTAAGCCTCAGTTTTCTCTTCTACAAAATGGGGGTGAAAAGAGGCTTTTTTGAGGATCGTGTGAGATGCGATATGTACAGTGTTTGGCACATGGCTGGGACATCGTCAGAGGCTGACAAGTGGTAACAAATGTAATGATAGTCTCCCAAACACGCAGGCACATTCCTTCAAAGAGGACCCAGGGTCAGTGATCCCCAAGAGCTCAAAAAAGGACATGAAGCACTAATCATCATCCAGGCCAGGTCAGTGACCCAGAAAGCAGAGGAGGGGGCCAGTAGGCCTGCCATGTGCTATACAGGAATTAGCCAACATAATCCTTTTTGTCCCCATTTTGCATCTGAGGAAACTGAAGCACAGAGAGGTTAGTGACTTGCTCCAGGTCACACAGCTGGGAGAGGTTTAAACCCTGGCCATGCGGCTACAGGTCCTGAGCTGGTCCTCACTCTTCCGTAAGGTTTCTCAACAGAAATGTGGAAAGAGGAAGGAGAAAGGAGGGAGGAAGGAAGGAAGGAAGGAAGGAAGGAAGGAAGGAAGGAAGGAAGGAAGGAAAGAAGGATAGAAAAAGAAGGAGGGAGGGAGAGAGGCCGAGAGCAAGCCATGGGAAGGGCGGGGCTGCAGAGGCAGATCCCCAGCCGTGTCTGCAGCTCCAGCATCGGGACAATGGGAGCCTCTGGAAGCTGGAGGGAAAGGTCTCGGAGCAGGTCCCTCGGGGAAGCCCACTGAACGGTTGGACCGGCCTGGTTCCTCCAAGGTCAGGCCCAAGATCTTTATACTTAATTCCGCTCAGCCCAGCTGCACTGGTCAGCACCGGAACGAGCAGTTAACTCGCTCAGAACCGGAGCTAGGGCCAAGGAGGGGAGGTCTACCTCCACGTCCCGGCTCTGCCTCACGAAGCCTTCCCAGCCATTCAGAGACCCAGGGGACAGCTTCAGGCCACAGCCATCCAGGGGCCGGACGTGGCCAGAACATGTGCACAGCTAAAGGGCAAGCTGCTGCCGACTCATTCTCAAAGACGACTTGCTTCTCTCTACACAACTTTCTGAATGTCTACACACCTCTTAATGACGCTCAGGCGACTGCCATACAGAATTTCTAACTGGGCTCCCTGCTTCCACTCCAGGCTCCACAGGGCAGACAATGTGAGCATTTTACAATGTAGATGCAAATAAGAATATGTCACTCTTCTACCTCAAAACCCTCCAGGAAGTCCCTTCACAGCGAGGATCAAGTCCAAAGTCTTTACCATGACCTACAAGTCCCCAAGATGGAGCCCTGACGGTCACCTCCAACTACCTTTCCTCTCTCTTTTGGTTCCAGCCACATGGGACTCCCTGCTGGTCCCCAAATTGCCGAGCACGCTTCTGCCTCAGGGCCTGTGCACCAGCTGCTCCCTCTTTACCCCCGTGCACCAAGAATCTGAGTGTGGATTAGCTGGGTATTTCTGGCTCCAGGTCATTCAAGACGTCACAGTCAGGATGCTGACCAGGGCTGCCGTCATCAGAAGGCTTGACTGGGGCTGGAAGAGCCACTTCTGAGGGAACTCATAGCAAGTTAGTGCTGGTTCTGGGCAAGAGGTCTCAGCTCCTCACCACATCTCCAGACCTCTCCACGGAGCTGCTTGAGGGTCCTCATGACACGGCGACTGGCTTCTCAGGGCGAGTGATCCCAGAGAGACGATGGCCAAAGCGGCACTGTGTTTTATACCAAAGCCTTGGCGGTCCCACTTCGTTCTTCTACAAATCCATGGGTTACAGGTCCGCCCTGTCCAGTGTGGGAGGGGACTGCACAGGGCCGTGGCCATCCGTCAGAGGCCACCTTGGAAGCCTCTACCCCTTCATCCACACCATCTCCTTCATCCTCAGGGCAGCACTCGGAGGCAGGCATTTCTATCTTCACTTGACAGGTGTAGAAACTGGAGTGTGGAGAGGCTCCTGCCTCTGGTCCCACTGGTCCTTAGGCCAGCCCGCTCTCTCTCCTGCCCATTCAGACCCAGTGCGTGCCAGCCGGGCAGCTGGGCCTCCGAGAGGAGTCAAGAGCCAGGCCGCCAAATTACCTCCTTGCGCAGCATTTCCTCATCTGTTAAATAAGGCTGACTTCCTGGGAATATTGCACCGTGAACTAAGATAATGGGAGCGAAGCACCTAGCACAGGGGTCAGCCGAGGGCAAGCACGCAGTCCATACCAGCGGCTGTTCTAACATTTCATAAAACTCGTGTTAGATGGTGAGGTTCCACATACCCTCTTGCCCAGCTCCTCCGGACAGGAGGACAAAGTGGTAGCTGTGTGGTGACAACGTGGCTGTAGGCATTCAGGAGAGAGGCCATTTGTTGTTGGGAAGCCACACTGGTCAGGCCACTCACACCATCACCCCCCTGCTGACGGGGCCAGGCTGCCAGCCGCTGGTGGCTTCGCAGAAACAGCGAGGAGTGTCTCTGGGTCCTGACACCTCGCCTGCCCCCTGCGAGGTGCCTGATGGCACTGGCAGGATGGCTGTCCTGCCACCACTTTCTCGGGAGCAGACTTCCAGAAGCACACAAGTGACATGCGACTCCAGGAGTGTGTGCTTCACAGCTCTCAGAGGCGGAGAACACGGGTGAACAGATGTGGTGCTCCTGCGGTGAGGGCCGCCCGGTCTCGCAGTAAAACCCGACAGGGCCTTTTCAATTTTCCCCACTTCGTTCTCACCATCATGGGGGGAGGTAAAGTTATTAAGCCCATAAATCTAACTTCTCTACGTAGGCTTGATGGTTACTCACCCCTGAAGAGGCCTGGGCAGGCCGGGGGGTGCGGGTCATCTGCCCGAGGCCCAAATGCAAGAAGGGCCCAGTGCAAAACATTACAATCCCCGGTGTGGCCACACTGATTCAGACACCTTCCAGCACCTTCCGGCCATCACCCCGAGCTAACAGAAGTCTGGCTGCCAAACCAGAAAGCCGCGTCCCCACACCTTCCTGGAGACCCCATCTCCACCAGCGAGACGTTTCTGCACAGACGATGGGCCCGTGGCTCTGGGCCGCCCACCCCTTGTGTAGTGAAAGCTTGGAGAGTTGGGGCCGACTCCGCAGGAGCTGAGACCTCCCTGCCCGACGTGTTCTCATCTACCCCCGCCTTGCAGGGGGATGGCAGTGCAATTCACTCACGTGCGAGGCGCCTCCACAGGGGCGCAGGCCTTAGGATACAGTCACCACAGCAGCTGTTTCTCCTGCCTCCTGGCCCTCTTGCCTTGTTTTGGAACCTGAGGGGCCTACAGGGAAACCCCACACCCAGTGTCCTGAGCTTACACTTTGGGGTGGGGAGAGGTGAGGCAGCCCCCCCTGGATGTACCAGTATCTTCCCAGCTGTGCCTTCACCTCGGGACCTAAGAACCGCCATGACTCAGGTGTACCCAGCAGGGAGCTGAGCGGAGCAGTGCCTTTCAAGAAAAGACTATTCTCCAGAAAGCACTGTCACACCTCAGCCTTACACAGGATTATGAGTCATTGTTCGAAAAGACAAGACAATTAGAGCAAGATTGGACAAGAGCTCAGCGGCCCTCCCCTGATGCCCGGCTTCTGATCAGTCAGGCAGACTCTCCTCCGGGCCTTAGATCTGCCTGCAAGGCTCCTCGAGGCCTTAGCTGCCGGCCCCCAAGCAGGGCCTCGCGACATACACGCTCCGGGTGGCAGCCTGGACCCAGGCCTCCCCCAACAGACACCACTGCCATTGCACCACTGGCGCTCTCCTCACCTGCCAGCTTAGTGTCTCCATCTCAACCAAAGACCAAAGGAAAACTGCCAGGAAACCTGCAATGGTCCTCTCCTCCCTGGTCCCCTCAACTCTTCCTCTCCCTCTCGAGCGGCGGCCCAGAGAAAGAATCACCTCACGCCAGCCCTGGGAGCCCCTATGGAAGCTCCACTCTGTCCTGTTTGCATTCTCCATGAGTGTCCCCTGGTCCCTGCGCCAGCTTGGAAATGTGAGGGAGAAGGGGCATCACTCTTTAAAAATGCACTCGTCATCAACCAATGAATGGGGAAAACAAAACGTGATCCATCCACACAGCGACTATTACTCAGCCATGAAAAGGGACGAAGCACTGTCACTCGCCACAATGTGGATGAACTTGAAAACACGATGCCGCGTGACAGAAGCCAGTTACAAATAGCCACGTATTATATGGCTCCATCGGTACAAAATGTGCAGAATAGGCAAATCCATAGAGTCAGAAAATAAATTAGTTGTCAGGGACTGGAGGTTTAGGCCCTGGAAGGTGACGCCTAGGGGACTTTTTTGGGGGTGACGAAAATGTTCTAAAACTGACTGGTGACAGGTGCATAATTGTGACTATACTAAAAACCATTCAATTGCACACTTTAAATGTGTGAATTGTATGGGATGTGAATTCTAGTTCGATAAAGCTGTTGTTGTTTTTTTAAATACAAAATCAAAAACACCCCAACATTTGTAGACAGACAAGTGAGTCAGGCTGCTGAAGGCTCTGAAGTGCAGTCTCCCGTCTCCCCCCGCCACTCGGCAGCCCCCTCGCGGGATGCTGTCACAGCTCACGCTTTCATCCCTGAAGCCCCAACTCCGGGGCCAGCGCAGGGAAGGAAAACAAGGGGACATGGCTTCCCCCTGAACCACACCTATGGGGCCAGAGGACCTAGAAGATGGCATGGCCGGGCAGAAACAGTCTCTCCTTTAAGCCCTGCAACCCTGAGACCAGAAGTGGTGGAACACCAGCCTCCAGCTGGTGTGAGGACAAATGAACGGGGTGTAACTGTAAACGGCAGTGCCTCCCTGATTTCTGTTAAAGCAACAGCAGCAGCAAACACAACAGTGACACAAGTGTCTATCATTCCTGGGCGGGTCCCACCTGCACCCTGGACAAGCCCCCTCACTGCCAGCACTGGGTCTCTGAGAATCCCTTCAGCTGGATGACGGTCATCAGAGAAGACGGGTCAGCAGTGAGGAATTTGGAGTTTGTGGGATGTCACAGAGCCAGACCCCGTTATCACACTCAGGGACAAAGCCCAGGACCCCAGTGAGAGACCACCACAGCGAGCTGGGGCCCGAGGCCGCAGCTGGCCCAGTGCAGACAGGCGGACATGAACGGCCTGATTTGGGCCAAGTGGACAGCACAGCGTTGTCACACCCACCAGATCTCACGGGGCCGCGTGGGGCAGCCGCTTCGGCCCATGTATTCCGCCAAGCGTTCTAGCGAGCCAGGTAACTGATTTCAGAAGTCCTTGTCTTATTTGAGCCTTGCCGACCCAGGGCTGACCATACATTTCAGTCTCAGTTTGGTGCCAGTCAGGGGAATGTTGCTGAAGGGGCACGTTGTGGGGGGAGCCCAGAGCACAGAGCAGCTCACCTGGCCCCTCTGAGATCTCACAGGAAGTATCCCCGGGGCGGTGACATGGCCAACCCTAGAAAAGCCCTAAGTCCTCACATGCCAGGCCTGTGAAGCCCAATTTGACCGGGTTCATTCTCGGGCATACCTGGCTCCTGTGCAAAGACATTGAGGTATCTGTTATCTGCTGTGCCCTAGGAAAGCAGGCCATGCCCTTTGGGGACATTATCCAAACAGCTAGCTCCTACCCCAGCCATAAGGCAAGGAATTTGGGAAACTGGTCATTGGACGAGACCCTTCCATACATGGCCAAGGGAGAGGCTGGGCAGGCTGTAGGGGAGGTGGTCACACATTCACCCAAACCTGGGTGAGCACCCATAGTGTAGATGTCTCCCCCTTGATCCCAGAGAGTGGGGAAGACCTTCCTATGCCAGGCAGGGGACTGCAGAGCAAAAGACGTGAGGAAGAAATGGAAGGTTCCTGATGATCTCCCATCTCCTGGACCAACGCCAGCCATTAGACCCCCAGTAAGTGCTGGCCTGGACCACACACTCAACTGTGTGGGCAGACAGGACACAGGAGCCGGGGTGGCTTGTTCAGGTCATCCAGCTAGAGCCTGACCTCTGACCACTGCCGTCACCCTGAAGCTGCCTGCAGCACATGCCCCAGGGCAGGGGACACAGGTCCCTGCTCTTAGGGAACAGCAGAGACCCCAAGTGGGCACCAGCTCTGTGGCCCTCGCAATCAGCCTTCCTGAGCCTCAGTCTCCCTATCGGTGCTGAGGGTTCCTACCACCTCTTCCAAAGGGCAGCTGAAATGAGCAAGTAAGGCCAAGGGCCTAACCTGGCCTGCTCCAGCTCGTTTTATTTCATCCCCACACCCACCCTCCAAGGCTGACATTTTGTGATTCGGAGCAGGAACCGAGTGTGTCACCCTGAAAACAGTTCTCTGAAATATTGATTATTTTAAGCCGGTATATTTTTAAGCAACAAGATTCTAAGAAGAAAGTTTTACCACCCCGTTACCTGCCAAAAGGAATTCAGAGAGAAAAACCTGCTTAAGGAAGAGAGCTGTCACCTTAGCATAACAGGGGTCCAGCATGGCTGACAGGGAGGACCTACAAAGTCTGTCAGACCCCCTGTGTGTCCCCTGCTGTCCCTGCTGCTTCTGGAGACCCAGCAAGAATTTATTCACCAAATGTTTGCTCCTTCTCACCTACCTGTGAATTGCCTACTGTCCCTTTACAGTCCAAACCACAAACCTCCTTTCTCCTTAGCTCAAGATGGCATACACGCCTTCCCAGCCCTCTGTCCTTCCTGGGGTCCCGTTGGCATATGGAACCCCCACATGTACATATGTAATAACTTTGGTTATTTTCTCCTGTTAATTTGTCCCATGTCATTTGGCACGTTAGACCAGCCAGAAGAACTAAGAGGGGAGAGGGGGGAATTCCCCTCCCCCACAGCCCCCTGCTGCAGATGCGGCTCAGGGGGTGACAGCACTTGTCTGAGGCCCCACAGCCCAGGCCTGACTGAGCCCAAAGCTGTCTGACTCTAAGCCAGAGGGTCGCAACCAGGTACTGACCTGCCTTCAGGCTCAGACCACGCGACCCGTTCAGCTCAGGAGGCCGTGGGAAGCAGGTAGGTGAGGAACCTAGCTAGGCCAGAGCAAGGTCTGCCAGGGCAACCTGTCCAGCAGCGGGGCAGGGGACAAGGCAGGACAGAGAGGGGCACAATGAATCTTGGGGGTCCCTTTGGGCCAAGCTTTCCACCTGCCTGGACAGAGAAGGGAGGGACTTCCACAGGCGCCAGGGCAGACGGGGGCGGGGGGGGGGACCTGGGGGTGGCCCTGGCGTCAAGACCAGACTCTGCCCGAGTCCCCTGTGTGCCGCTGGACACATGTGCCCTCACCCAGTCTCCACGGGGATCAGTTTCCTGGTGATATTGTGATATAATGAGAAATACATATTTGGTCTTCATCTCCTGGTTCCCGGCACAGAGCGGCTGAAACCCTGGTCATTTCCTGAGAGATAAGAGTGTGTTTTGTGTGTTAATGAGGAGACTGAGGACTGAGCTCCCTAGAGAGCTTCAGGACAGGGACAGGACACCAGACAGACCCAGGCACTGGAGAGGAGGCCGGAACTTTCGGCACCACCCCCAACCTCCAGGAGGATGAGCTGATCACCAATGGCCAATGATTTCATCACCCATGCCCACAGAATGAAATCTCCATAAAAACCCTAAACAAGGGGGTGCAGGGAGCTTCCGGGTTGAGGAACACATCTGAGAGGCTGGTGCACCCCTACTCCATGGGGAAGAAGCTCCTGCCCTCAGGACAGTTCCAGACCTCACCCTTAATGCCTCTTCCTCTGGCTGTGCTTCTGTGTCCTTTGTCATGAGCCACAAACATAAGTAAATGATTCCCTGAGTTCTGTGAGCCCTTCTAGCAAATTATTGAACCTGGGGGGACGGGTTGTGGGAACCCCAACTCTGTAGCCAAGTTGGGCAGAAGTGTGGGTAACCTGGGGACCTACCACTTGCGGTTGGCACCTGAAGTGGGAGGGGGGCAGTCCTGTGGTGTCTGCACTAACCCTGGGTAGCCAGTGTCAGGACGGAATTGCCTTGTGGGACACCCAGCGGGTGTCCACAGAGAACTGGGCACTCCCTTGGAGTGGAAACCCCACGCACTTGGCGTCAGAAGTGAGCAGAGACAGTTTCCGTGTACCCCCATCGCGGGAGGACGCACTTGGACTTGAGTGGCCAGGAGGGTCCTGGCCCTGACCTTCTCAGTCCACGCAGGCGCCCAGACTGAAGAGCAGGGCTGGACTTCTGACACTCGATTTGGAACAAACATCACATTTCTCACCAAAAGCAAGATTAGGGTCACACAATATCTCCTTTCTTCTCTCTATTTACCCCTCGACACCCACACAAGCATACACACATGAAAATATTTACATGACCAGATTAAATTCTGGGTTCTGTGGTTCACTTGAGCAAACATGTTTATCTTTCCATCACACAACACGTTTTCGGGGTGCAGGAGCTCACAGCACAGCACCAGCAGTGGGCGAGGAAGGTGGAAGTGGCTGACAGCCACACCTCATGTAGCCAGCTGCTTTGGGCTCGAGGTCAGAGAGGACACCCCAGGTCATGGGCTAAGCCCCTTGGGAGTCAGTTATCTCGGCTCCAGACCTGGGCTACTGGCAGTGGCCAAACTTGCTGGACAAGGTCACCCCTCTGGTGACAAGGGGAACTGAACAAGTCAGATAATGGCTCTGTGCCGGGCACAGGCGCCTGCTGACAGCAGCTCAGCGCTGCTATGTTCACATATCCTGGTTTTTCAGCCATGCACCTACATTCCAATTTTACCGGCTCAGTTAAAAACAACGACAACAAAAATCTTTCAGGTGCTCAACACAGCAAGACACCGTGATGTGGCCACGCGCCTGCACCCACCGCCCCACCCCCATCCCGCCTCGACCTGTCATCCCCATGAAGCCTTTTCTAAGACGCACCTCAGAGCCTGGCATCCCTCTGATGGAAGCCCCTCAGGGTTCCCTGATGGCTTTCAAGATGACACCCACCTCCATAAGCAGGCACCTCCTGACCTGGCTCCTCGCCTCGGCTCAGCCTGTCCTCCCAGCATAGCCCCCAACCAGGCTCGCAGACGGGACCCACAGGGCTTCCTCTTGCCTCTGTGCCTTTGCACAGGCTGTTCCCTCTGCCAGGAAGACCCCTCCCCCCTTAATCCCAACCCTCCCTCTGGTGTTAGTGAACTGGGCATCTGGGGTGAAGCTCAAGTATCAGGCCCCTGAGACATTCCTCCGTGGGTTCCTGGCCCCAGAAGTAGATGTCCCCCACCCGAATGGGCCTGACGTGTACCCTGGTGCTACAACTGCCTACTGACTGTCCCCTCCAGGGGCCGATGACATCCTGAGAGTAGGGTCCAGGCCTGACTCATCTCTGCAGCCCTCGCTCCCAGCCCAGACTGGGGGCTGAATGGCAGATCCGCACCTGTGCCATCAGCTCGTGCCAATGCAGCCCTCGGGTTCCCTTCGTCCTTGCAGCCCTAAACCCTGTGGGGCAGCGGTACTGACCGCTCCTCCATGGGGTTGGCTGCATTCCCACACCACTTCTGCCCACGCCCCTATCTAGTCAATAAGGATGCCCGGCACGATGTGTACACACGCAGTACTAATAGATGTCACTCTCTTTGCAAGGGCCTTGCATGCGTGCTCCAGCTCCCGGCCTTTTCCAATGTGGTTGCAGGAAGCCACTGCCCACGATGGTGACTGCACAGAAACAATGTTTTATTCACGGGGAGCTCAGAGGATTCTCACCAGCTGACTGACTTCTATCCTCCACCAAACATGTCCTCGTGTCCTCACTGACCACCAGCCCCAGGTGTCTGCTCCTGCCCGGGAAGAGGCAGCCAGAAATGGGAGGGGGTGAGAAGTGGTAGGGGAAGCAAAGGAAGGAAGGCGCAAGAAGGCAGGCGGAGGAGAGGTGAAGGGGCAGGGAGCAGCTGGACTCCCTCCCCGCAACTCTGGCCTAAACAAGGGTCACTCCGCAGGCAGCCGGGCTGAACAGTGAGAACTGGAGAACCAGACGATAAACAAAGTTGTGCTCTGGTCAGGAGGGGGTGTCCAGGCAGCGTGGAAGCAGAAAAAGGAGACAGATGTGAGGCTTGAGGAAGCCACAGCGCTCCCCTGCAGGCTGCAGCCTGGGCCCCAGAACCATGTAGGCCCAGCCCTTGTCTGCAGCCCCCTCTGCAACAGGTGCCCAGCATGAGGAAGCTGGGGGGCTGAAGAGGCCGGACTGGGGCGACCGGCCTTGGCCCAACACACTGTCCCTCCAGGTAGCTGTCCCCAGGACTCCGGGCGGCCACCAGCCAATCTTCTTTCTAAGCTACTAACAGCTGAGGGGGGACCACACCCAGCAGACCAACATCCTTCTTCTTCTGCAGACCCCGCCCCCCTCTACCACTGTCCCCCCCTTCTCTCCCCCCTCCTCCCCCCCCCCCCGCTCCCTCTCAGGCACACTGTGCTTTGGGAGAGAGTCGGTGGCAAGGAAACCTGCCTCTGCACACGGCGTGGCTGGGAGGTGTTTAGCAGCCTTATTTATAGTCACGCACCAGGGCCGCACGCTCTCCAGCACTGCCTGCCTGCCTGCCTCTGGGGCTTTTCAATCCGTGTCTATATTTATCCCCCAAAGCCAATGGGATAATGGTGAAGGCAGAAATAGCCTTGAAGACATTCACGTGAAGATGACGGACAGGTCCCCAGCTCCTGGCTGACCTCGCCCCCTGCATCTGCCGCCTGGCGCTGGGTAACGGGGAACAGCTGGGAAGGGGCCGGGAAGGAGGCCGAAGCCAGATGGAAACAACGTAATCCCACTTTCCCCGCTGGTCGCGGTCCTCTGTAAGGATGCAGTGGACAAGTCTAAAACATACATGCCAGCTGCTGCGCTGTGGGGACACCAGAGGTGACCCGCCCACCTGACAGACGTCAGCATGCTAATCAGCTCAGAAACAGAGCAGAGACTCAAAGGCACACTTCCTAGGCACACGCTCACAAAAAGCAGGTCACCCACCCCAAGGCGCCCGGGAGCACACCCTGCCATCTCCCCCCTCGCACCTGCACACAGGTACAGGGCTCCTGGCGGAAGTGTGCACACTGTCACCGGCTTACCAGGCCCCTTCCCACCTCCTGGAAGGGAGGCCAACTCCGAGATAAGCTGATTGGTCAGGGAAGAGGAAGCCTGGACCTCAGGGGACCTGGCCAGCCCGTCCAGCTCCTCAGCTTCAGTGTCCTGAAGGAGAACTCACCATCTGCGATGGGGGCCGGGGGTGGGGGGGGCAGATCCTTATCAGAGCACCTGGCCGTTAAAAGAGCGAGGCACAGGGTGGGGAAGAGCTCATAGAAAAGGGGGGCATTTCAGTTGGGCTTTGAAGGGTGCGCAGTTTACCAAGAAAGACGTGGGACAGCAGGAGCCAATGCCTGCAGTACTCAGAGGGCACATTTGGGGAATGGAAAGAGGTCACCGAAGTACAGGGTCAAGGCTGGCGAGATGGAGACCAGGCTGGGAAAGGGGCTGGGCCTGATCACAAAGCTCAGGAGCAGAGCCTTAGAGCACGCGGGAGTCAGAAGACCACTCTCCATCACGGTGGTTGAACCTGTGGCCTGACTGGGGTGACCTCAGACCCGGCACTGCTCCCAACAGAGAGGAGCTTTCAGGTCTCAGGCTGCCCTCCCATCCCATGACGGGGCCTCAGCTGGTCCCTGACACCCCCTCACCCTGCATGGGTCTCTAGCCCCTGATCTTGACTTACTGCTGACTCCCCGGACCTCCTTCCCAGGAGCCCTAGTCCATTCCAGGTCTCTACGGGGGAGCCCAGGGCCCTGTTTCCCTAGGAGCACCCCCCTCACAAGGAAGGAAAGAGCCCCCCACTCGTGGAATAACCACTGAGGCCAGGTGCTATCCTCGGACCACCCCACATAGGATTCCATCTAATCTTGGCCGCTGGGCAAGTTAGGTGTCAACCTATCTGTTTCACAGATAAAGACGTTTTACAGATGAGGAAACTGAGGCTCAGAGAAGTGAAGGGACCTGCCCACCAGGATCTGAACCCAGGCCGTTGGTTCTGGAGCCTGCGTTAACCACCACGCTACAGACGTCTCCACGCCAATCATATGAAACAGTGTGCACTGTGGGCGCGGCAGCACTTCAAGTGTCAGTCACCACCTGACCCAGCAAGTCCGCTCCTACGGAGGTACCTACTCACAGGCAATGAAACACAGGCCCACACAGACTTGTACACACATGAATGTTCACAGCAGCATTATTCACAACAGCCAGAAGGTGGGGGAAAACCTACATGTCTGTCTACAGATGAAGGATAAACGAAATGTGGTCCATCCACGCAATGGACTATTACTCAGCCATACAAGGAACGAAGTGCTGTCACATGCCACAGCACGGATGAACCTTGAAAACGTGATGCTGAGTGAAAGCCAGACACAAAGGACCACATACGGTATGATCCCATGCATAAGAAATGCCCAGAAGAGGCAAAGACATAAAGAAGAAAGTAGGTGAGTGGTTGCCAGGGGCTGGGGAGAGGAGTGATAGCTAAGGGGGACGGGGTTCCTTCTTGGAGAGATGCAAATGTTCTAACATTTTATAATGGCTGCACGAGTCTGTGAATATACAAAATACCATTGAAGTAGACGCTTTCAATGAGTGAACTGTATGCTCTGTAAATTACATTTCAGTCAAGTTGCTAAAAAAAGAAAAAGAAAAAAAACAGGGCCGGCCCGGTGGCTCAGGTGGTTGGAGCGCGGTGCTCCTAACACCGAGGTCGCCAGTTCGATTCCCACATGGGCCAGTGAGCTGCGCCCTCTACAGCTAACATTGTGAACAGCGGCTCTTGCTGGAGCTGGGCTGCGGTGAGCGGCCGGAGGTCGGTGTGAGCTGCCACGGGCTGCTGTGCTGCCGTGGGCTACCATGAGTGGCCGGCAGCCAGCGTGAGCTGCTGTGAGCTGCTGTGAGTGGCCGACCGACCGACAACCAGTGATTGACCCCCCTCAGCGGGGGGAGCGCAAGGCTCATAACACCAGGGTGGGCCAGGGAGCTGTGTCCTACACAACTAGACTGAGAGACAACGGCTTGAACTGGAGTGGAGAGGGGAGGTGGAAGAAGGGGGGAAAAATAAAAAATAAAAAACACAAGCCATGCAAAACCAGAGGTGTGCAAAGTCAGGGTCCTCAGGGAGACAGAGCAGGGGAGTCCCTTCTGCCTGAGGACAGGGCCGACTGGGCAGTCATGGTCACCACACTGTGACATTCCACGGGCTTCCCACTTCTCCAAGCCAAGCCTGTCCCCTGCTCCCTGCTACACACAGGGTCTCAGAGCCGACATAGAACTGGCTGTTCTTGTGTCTGGGAGAAGACTGAGGCCCACGCCACCTCACCTGGGACAGGTACCGTATTTTGCAGTGTATAACGTGCAGTTTTTTGCCCAATTTTGTGAGGGAAAGATAAGGGTGCTCATTATACACGGGTAGTACTAATTCAGTATCTACATAAATGTTTTTAATTTTTATTTGTGCTTATGAGTTAAAAGTGTAACTCTAGAATTCAATAATGACATCCGTACGCAAAATCATACCCTGGAACACGATCATCAGTTTCCTTGAACTTATAACAAACTTGCAACAATGAAGAGTTCTTGGGCTTCCAGGATGCGAAAACATCATAAATTTGTTACCGGCACATAAAATTTCTCGTACCTTGTATTTGTTCTTGTGTTTCGTAATTACGTTACATAAAATTTCTTGTACCATAATATGTTAAAAAATGAAACCTAAAATTATTTTATAATACAAAAAACAAGTACCTAAATGTAAACAAATAAAAATTTGAATTAAAAAATTGAAATGAAAGATTTTTTCCCCCCTGAAAGTTTGGGCCAAAAACATGGGTGTGCATTATACACGGGAGCGCTTTATACATGGCAAATACGGTACATCCTCAAATACTCTCTTTTGTGACTCACTTCCATAGCTCCAGGGTCCCCTATTCCAGAGGCCTTTCTTGACTTTGCAAACGGAAGGACCGATCCACTCGGCCCCACACGCCACGCACGGGCAGAGAGCTCTGCTGGCTGGGTGCACAGCCACCCAGCCAAGCAACTCTCAAGCCTGGGAACCGCAGCCAACTCTGATTTTTTTGTGTTAGGAAAGGAACGTTTATTTACTGAGCGCCTACTGAGTGCCAGATGCCATGTGACGTGCTCCATGCTGGTTTTCTCGTTTGCTCTCTTTCCTCTGGTCGCAATCTCTTCAAATCTAGGCCATCTTTGCGAGATGCTTCAAGGGCCCAAGAAAACACACCTGTGACCTCAGGTGTCCCCTTGCAGTGGGAGTAAAGCATGTGTCTCTTGTGTCTCGGGATGGGGCTGTCCCTGGAGCAATCTGTGATTAGGGGACGTCCCTCCTGCTAAGACGCCGTCTCGTCTCATCCTCGCTGACAGTGGCCCACTTCTGGGTTCCACTGAATAAACTTATTCACAGAAAAGTACCAGAGAGTGAGTGCGACATGTTTCCCAAGAGTATATAACTTAAATGGGAAATAGAGAGAGAGCACTGCTTGACTCGAGGGAAGAAGTGGCCGAGGGTGGAAGAATAGAGGCAGGGCTGTCCTTTTAAGCCCCGCAAAGCACAGCTCAGACACACAGAAAGTGCCTAATAGATGTTGGTCAAACCATCGATCGGCCGCTGACCACTCCACCCATGGGGACCCGCCCTAGAAAACATGCTCCCTAAGGACAAGCCATCTGACGCCACGACAGGAGGTTTTTGTGGACACAGCACAGGACCAGAACTGTCCTGGAGGAGGGATGTCAGCCTGAGAATCGGCACATGAATGCTAGGAAGTCCCTGCAAGGCATGACAGGGCACTGCAGCCCGGGCAGGCAGTCTGAGCCAGGGGCTGGAGGCCACGGAAGGGAGGGAGGGGACTACACGGTGATGTTTCTCCAAAGAGCACAGGCAGAATCTCTTTACCTTCCCTGGGTGGCTCTCACGCTGAGAGCCAGATCTAACGATAACACCCAGATCTTTCCATGCTGCGCGTGGAATGTCACAGGACTTGGTCTGTACCCCGCAAGCCACAAGTGACCTTAAAGCTGGTCCTTAGAGAGCAGCCTTGCAAACTGAAAACAAAGTTGCCAGTCCATTCCCCGTCACGAAGAAACCCCAGGAAGTCCCACTGTGAAACGCAAGGTTGCCCCCACTGTGGGTTGGCGCTCCCAGGTTAGTGAGACCTGTTGTCAGCGATACAGCTGTGGGGCAGTGAGATCCCGGCCCCCACCCCTCCCTCCGTGCCCCTTTATTACAAGAGGCGAATCGTGGACTTAAACAGACCACCTTGGGGTACAGAGACCTCTGGCCATGCTCACGGGGGTACCTGCTGGCTGCAGAGCGCGCTCGAGCGCGTCCTTGGACAGACATTTTCTGAGCATGGACAGTTCCTTGCACGGGACTCAAACGTAGGCTCCTAGGGTGTGGCCTCCTTGGTTCACTTGTCTGTCTCCCCTGAACGGCTAGCTCTCTGAGAGCGAGCATGCCTTGTCTCCGGCCTGGCATTTAGTCAAAGCTCAATAAAACCTCCAATAAAATGCACGGAAGCACTGACTCTGATTTGCCCAAGAGCTCAGGCATGGCCATCAAGACCCCTGCCCAACTGAGGTCGAAACGCCAGCCCAGAGAGAGCTGCCCAAGACCTAAAGCACCCAGAATCGTCAGCTTGCAAAGCCAGGGGTTCCTGCCCACCCCTGGAGTCCACCAGGACCCCATGCTCAGCTTTGGTGTTTGGGGCCAGCCCTTCTTCCCTCGGGCCCTCAAACCCGGGCGGGTCTCCTCCCCAGAGCCGCCCGCCCATAGGTTCAGCTGCAAAAACATTGGACTTGGAGTTGGAAGCCCAAGCGGTGGTTTTGCCGCTAACCAGCTTGCTGCGTGACTCTCGACAAGTAACTGCCTTTACTGGGCCTCAGTGTCCCCCATATGTTAAGTGAAAAAGTTGGACTAGCTGATTTCTTGGGTCCCGCCAAGTCCCTGAGACCTTTCTTTTTAACAGTCCCCACAACAGAGATCACCCATTGGCCCAGTGATTCCGTCAGGCTGTACCTTTAAAACATACCTAGAGCCCAACTCTCTCACTGCCTCTACCCCTGGCACTTGGCCCAACGCCCACCACCTCGTTCTATCGCAATCTGAAAGCCATGCGTGTGCCTGTCCAAACGCCCACTTCCTCCCTTCACCCCACCCCGTCTATTCCCAACACAGCAGCCAGAAACCATCCTTTTCAAGCACAGGTTGACCCTCTTCTGCTCAAACACGTAAGCAGCTCCTCATCCACTCAGGGTCAAAGTCCTGACAAGTCCTGCACGGTCCTGTTAGACAGACATGGGCTCTCGTTACTTCTCCAACCTCCTCTCCTGCTTCTCTTCTGGCTCCCTCCCTCCATCTGGATTCTTAGACAAGCTCCTGCCTCGGGGCCCTTGCACAGGCTGTCCCCTCTGCCAGGATGCGCCTCCCTGAGACAATCTCCTGACTCTCTCCCTCGCCTCCTTCAGGCCTTTGCTTAAACTATGTCCCTGACTTGAGAGGCCTTCTCTTCCCTTGTCTAGTTAGCTTCGATCACCATCTGACGCAAGGACATATTTTACGGCGTGTTTACTTATTATATGTCTACCCCACTAGAATATAAGCCCAGAAGGGCCAGATGTTTTAAGTGTCTTATCACTCCTTTATACCCAGCTCCCAGAAGAGCAGGTACTCACTGAATATGTGTTGCATGAATGGTTTGTGAGTTCGATCACGCTGTTGAAATGAACAGCGTCAGGCCATACGACCCTGCAGCGTGAATGGCGTCATTTCAGGAGCCCCTCTGAGAGTCCCAAACTCTGGACACTGTCTTCAGGATCAAAGTGGTTGTTCCAGGCTGGTTCGCAGCTCAGGGAGTGTGTGGAGGAACAAAGCAAGGAAATGACAGAGCGTACACTGATGGGGCCTGGTCCCGGATGTGTGAGCGTCAGTTCCTAACAAATGCTTCCAGGTGCCATTTGCCTGGCAAGATGAGGTTATAAACATGGGCTCCCCGTCATGGGGAAAGGACTGGAAGAAGCTCCAGCTGTGGACTGTTCATTAGAAGCAAGGAAGGGCAGCGATGGGAGAAGACAGAGCAGAAGGCAGCCAGGTGGGGGGAGCCCCCAGACTGGACTGCTGTGGCCGACACAGCCCCGCCCCCCACATGGCCTTGCAGACCCTGGAGTGTGCACATGGAGCCCCCAAGCCCAGCTCTCCCAACGCCACGCGTGCATGTGCAAACCCCAACAAGTGACTGGGAACAGGGACCAGAAACAAAGCCAGAGAAATGCAGCTTCTACCACCTGGTAGAAAATAAAGTACGCTGTCGGGAAGACATGTGCCACCCAAGCCACCAGGCAAACCCAGGGAGGGGGCACCCAGAGGCTCTTGAGAAGAGGAAGGAGACTGAAGGGCCAGGTTTGGGCTTGGTGGTTGCGGGGCAGGGCAGGGAGGGCCTGAGCCCTTACAAAGGGAGGGTGGGTCCTTGTTCTAACCCGGAGTCCTGGACGCGGTTGGCTGTGCCAAGGCACTAAGTCAGAAAATGGAAAGTGGATGGGAGAGGTCAGGAGGGGCATGAGGGGGATGGCAGATCCGCCCAGCTCTCTCCCAGGTGGTATGGGAGGGCAGCCAAGCACTGCAGACAAGCTCCCTGCCCTGCAGGAAGTCCCCTCCGTGTGTGTGTGTGTGTGTGTGTGTGTGTGTGTGTGTGTGTGTGTGTCCTCCCGCACGGGCTGCAGGATCAGTGCTCTCCATCACAGACTGGAACACAGGGAACAGCTGGCCAACCCTCCCGCCAGGCGCTGGGACCAGGGGCCGGGCAGGGGCCTGAGAAGGAGGTTAAGCTTCCGCGGGTAAAGGAGAGAAGCCCCCACCCCTTTCTTCAGCCTCCATCCAGGGGAGGCCACAGGCAGTGGGGGCGGAAAGTGTGTGTCAGCTGCTGCTAGGGTCTGAGGTCCTGCCCAAGTCATCAGCGCTCCTCCTCCCCAGGAGACAGTGACCTTGCTGAGGCCTCCTTAGAGACAATGGCAGGAAGCACCCTCCCTGCGACAGCTGGGGACTCAGGAAGGAAGTGAAGGAAGTGACTGCCTCTGAGCCTGGGCCAGGGACCCTCCCCGCTGAGCCCCCACCCCAAGGACATTGATTGACAACAAATGCTACAAGCTCTGTCCACCAGCTCGGAATGGCACTTTCTTCAACTTCAGGAGGGGGGCCTGAGGGCACATGTTGTCCCCGGCTGGAACCCCCTCTCTGCGGTGGCAGAGGTGGCGTCTGCCGTGGGTCAAGCAGATGCAGGCAGCCAGGCTGAGCTGACAAAACAACCCCAGTGCCCCACTGCCCTGCACCCACCCCACGCCCACCTTCTGGAAGGAAGGCCTACGCTTCTTTGGAGCAAGGAGATCCTCGAAAAATAAACCATGCTCCTTAAGCCCTTCTCCTCAGCTCCCTGTGGAGGAGATGAGAAGATGGCACAATCTCGGCCAGGAAAGGGTTGCCTCTCTGTACCCCGCGACTCTTGCCATCCGGGGCCCTTCAAGACCACAAACTCACAGGAGGAGCTCAGAGGCACGTAGGGAGTGACCCTGATCTTCCCCATTCAGGGCTGCTTCTTCCAGGTCTGGGGAAGTGGTGAGAAGAGGGAACCTCAGGACGCTGGAACAGCATATGCAAAGCACAGAGGTCAGTGTCGAGCGAGTGCTGGGCCCACACCAGGGTATAAACTCCACGCGGGTGGGGATTTCTGTCTGTTATATTCACAGCTGTGCCCCTGGCACCAGGCATCATACGTGGTATATACTCGGTAGTCAAGACATATTTGCTGGATAAATGAGGTGAAGCTGAGGAATTCTAAGGGAGAACCTCCCCGCCCCCCATAAGATGGGCTGCAAGGCCACCATTTGTGACACCACGGGAATAAAGCTGTTAGGAAGGAAAAGAACCTTCTTCCTGTACCAAAGGAAACAGGAAGCGAAGGCTGTGTTGGAGGAGGGCCCAGGGGCAAGGCAGAAGCTGATGTCAGAGCAGATGTCAGAGCCCAGGGCCGCAGAGAAGTGCTCAGCCCTCCGGCCACAGGACAACAGGTGACCTGGACAGGCTGACAGGCAGGGCTGAGTCCCCATGCCAGCCCTCCCCACACTACCCCTGGCGGCTGAGACACCTTGGAGAGTCAATTAAAACAAAACAAAAAACGGAACACAGCTCTCTCCCTTCTTAGCACTTGGAAGACTTGTCAGGGCAACTGAGAAGGAGGGATTAGAGACGAAAACAACCCGCGGCACCAAGGTGGAAACCAGCAGTGAGCAGAGAGACCTTGTCTGCCCTGCGGGTTTCCCAGGAAGGGGGGGAGGCCCAGAAGAGGGAAATGACCCCCCTGGAGCCAAACCACAGGAAGGGCTGCGCCTGACCCCAGCCCCTGAGGAAATCCCAGCCGTGTTTAGAAAACCTCGCCATGGGCTTCGGGGTCTAGACGTGGGGTCCACTCCCAAGCCCAGTACTGACTAGCTGTGTGACCTTGAGCCGGACATTTGGCATCTCTGAGCCTCGGCTTCCTCATATGAATGGGACCATAACAGCTCCTGCACAGGTTACTGTGTGTTCAGCAGAGCCCGTACGTTCACACCCCACAGCCCAGCTGGACCGAGCAGAAACTGGGGACACGAGAGCTCCCCACCCCCCGAATCTTCACCCTGCTAGGCTGGTTTCACCAGATGGATCCAGCCTCACGCCCCCAAAGCTCAAACTAGCCGATGAGTACAGGGGGGGAAGCTTTCGTCCCAGTTTAGGAAAGGCAGCGGCACTGTCACCCCTCTTGTTCTATCCACCAAAGGCTTTGGTGCGACCAAAGGGGACACAGCAAGGTTGTGCCTGAGACTCGGGACGTGAAATGGAGCAGCACGGACACGAAGCCCAGAAGGACCCAGGGCTCCCACTCTTAAGTCAGGGCAGAAGGACAGAAAAATCAAACCAGCACCCAGAGATTCACTTCTAGTCCTGAGGCCACCAGACTCCACAGGGGACCTCAGTCACGCCCTGGCCCCAGCCTCAGTTTCTCCAATGGGGAGACTGTTATGTGAAGACACACACATGGTTGTTTCCACGTCACTGGCCACTGCTTGTCACGCTCAGTCACGTGACTGTGGAAGGCAGGGAGCCCCCAAACGCCTGTCCCATCCTGATGTCTGTGGAGAGGTGGGGGTGGCACCAGGTGTGACTGTATCTGGAATCCACAGCTACCTGGGACAGAACCTCAGTCCTCCTTACTTAGTGAAGAGCAGTTAATATTTGCAGATGCAGGATCAATTAATATGATCAACCCGACATTAATCAGAAAAAGTCAGATGTCTAGGGAGAAACGGCAACAGAGGCCCTGTACCCCCCAGTGCCAAAGCCAGGGGGCAAGCCTTACCTGCCGTCTGTGTCACAAGGTCTCCTGTGTGTCCTGCTGTGGGAGGAGGGGGGCGGCTCTGCTTGCTGGGGCCACAGAGGAGTGTCAGGGACCAGGCCCCACGTGCCAGCGTCCTGCAGGAAGAAGCCTACAGGAGGAGCTCAGACACCGGGTCGCTCTGATCACTCAGCACCTTCCTCTGGGAAATCGACAAAGCTGGGCATCACCCAGAGCAAGGCCAGAGACCGGAAATTCAGATGAGCCCAGAGGGCGGGACAGGGATGACCGGCTGAAGGAGTCTTCCTTTGACAAAGGGACGCTCGCTGTCCAGGATGCATTGGTGGAGGCTGGAGCAGGGCACACTTCCCAGCGCTTCCTGTGCTTGGGAAGATGGCTCGGTCCTGGCACGCATGGGGAGAAGCCCAGCTCAGAGCACTCCGCCTCAAGCCTGACACTTTTTACCCATCTACCTTTGGGACTGCAGGGAGGCTGCCCGGTTCTCCAGCGTCCTGATGCCCCAGGCAGGGTCAAGGTCAGCAGGGGGTGATGCAAATGACTGACTCTGGCCTTCCCATCAAGCCCCTGCAGTTGGGCAGCGTGTGGCTGGAGGCCCACCTTCACCAGATGCCCAGAGGCCAGAGATGAGCATGCACAACAAATGCAAAAGGTAGAGAGAGGGATTTCCAGGGAATCCCAGGTGCCATCAACCTGTGAGACAACAGGAAATTCACAGGCCGCCACCCAACCCAGGGCTGCCGCGAAGATACTGAGACAGGTTAGTGAGTATGATTGCTAGGTAGACGGGGGGAAGGGGCGTCCCTGATGAAATAAAAAAAAAAAAACCAGCCATATCCTGAAACTCCAGGCCCTGGAATGTCTCCTTCACTCCAGGACAGAGACATGGGAACATGCCTTAAGGTTAATAATCGCAAATCCCTTCTGGCCGATGAAGGAGCAGATAGATAGAAAAGAGTTGGTTCCTTAATCCCTTCAGGATGAGCAAACAGGACAAACCTGACAGATGAATTCCATTAGAAGGCTCCAGCCCCCTGCCCCAAGCAGGCAAGGGAAGGTATAAAAGTAAGAGCTTTTGCCTCAGTCACGGGGCACCCCCCACTCGGGACCCCCTCCCGTTCAGGAGCTGCAACCTCTTCTCCTGCCTCTAATAAACTATTTTCCTTCACAACTCCTTGCCTCTCCCTGGTCCGTGTGTCCATTCTTCAGCTTCACAAGACACGCTCCTGGCCCACACCCCGAAACTGCCGGCAGATCCCACATCGTTTGGGACCTCACAGAGAAACATCCCTACATAATACCTGTGGCCCACCTCTGCAGCTCAACACACATCGTGTCTGTTGCCGCACAGCCCACCCCTGTACACCTGGGCCCAGGAAGCAGGCAACCAGCCCAGGAGGCCTCCCAGGGCCACGACTGGAAGCAGCCCCCTGGGGGCTGTAGGAGCCAAGACTGGTCCAGAACCGACTCCCACCTCCACAGCAACCCTCCTCCAAGGGCAGCGGCCAGGCACGTGGGCTCTGGGGACACCAGCCCAGGCCCGCCAGGGGCTCGCAGTCTTGACAGACATGAAAGAGGAATTTCATGGTGGCTGCAGACAACGAAAGCGATACAGTGCCGAGCGAGGACACAGTAAGAATGCGGAGGAGGGAGGATCTAATCGGGGGGCTGAAAAGATAACCAGGCCAGCACAGCAGTGGGAGGTGTGGCTGCAAGGCTCTGAAGGCTGCTTCTCACACGCTGCCAGCCCAGCCCAGTCCCACGCTCAGGATGGCGATGGGGACAGCGAATTCCTCCCTGGGCCGGGGCTTGCAGGGGTCTGGGACAACTGCCCCTCCTGTCCATGGCCACACGTACGTCCCCCTACATACACTGGACCCTCAACAAAACGGCTGGGAGTCCCAGGCGCCAGGGCCCTGCACAGCACACGGCGCCCTCCGGCTTCTCCCCACATTCCACCCGAATCCACAGCTCTCCACGCAGCACACACAGCCTGCCTCTGCAGTTTCTCCATTCCATGTCATAGCTTTCATCACAACCCCTCCAGACCCTCGGTGAGGTCCCTGTCAGTCTCCCCAGTTTAGAGGTTAGGGGTTCTCCATGGTAACACATCATGGCGAGCAGGCTTTTGCAGGCCAGCCCCACTCTGCACCCCCTTGACCGTCTTCCGGGCTGAGAAGGTCAACTGTGACTCACACCTGGCAGAATGGGAATTGCAGCCCCCCCCCCCACCTTGAGAGAAATGTGTGTTCCTTACAGAGAGGTGCACTGTGGAGGAATTATTTTTCTGACAAAAGAGCATTTAAAGTCCAAAAAGCGAATGCAGGGTCAGCTTAAGGAACAAGGCACCTCCTTGGGGAACAGACCCTGGGAGGGGGCGACAATGAAATAGGAAGATGCCGCCAGGTGACCCAGGTTTCCTCTGGTGACCCCCACATGCAAAAGGCGAAAAGCAAATCAGCCCATTCCCTCCGGAGGAAATGAGAAATCAAAACAGAACACGACTCCCAACTCCTTGCTGAGATTTCGTGCAGGCACCGTGCACACCTGCCGTTGCGGTGGGGGCGGGGTCTGAAACTAAATACTCGGTGTGTTGCTGCTCCCAGGGGAACACACAGGAAACATTTTATTCCTATACGTCAGCCCTCCACCCCAGTTTTATTGAGGTATAATTGACAAATAAAATTGTAATATATTTAAAGTGTTACAATGTGATGATTTGATGTATGTATACATTGTGAAAGGATTGCTCCCACTAGTTAATTAACACATCCATCACTGCTCGTATGGAACACTTAAGTTCTCCTGTCAGCAAATCTCACTTCGACAACACAGTATTAGGCGTGGCAGTCACCATTTTATACATTAGAGCCTCTCCTTCACGGTTTCAATCTAAATCTTCAATATGCCTCTCACATGATTTGGAAAATTGCAGGGGGAAACCAACCAACCAAGCAACCCAACCTCTGGAGACATGAACAACAGAAGCTGGAACTGCTTTCCTGAAAATGTTTCGGGTCCCTGGCCCCGTTTCACTCAGTGGACGTGTATTAGTAAGTGAATCTGTTTCTCTATACAATTTCTATTAATAGAAGATCAGTCTCTCCTCACCCCCACTAAATAAATGTCAAACACACGCTTAAAGAAGACCGTTTTGATGGGGTGCCAAATTGCCCAGACGTCCGCACGTCTCAAGCTGGCCCTGGTAGAAAGCATAAGTTCCCAAGTGAGTGGGTAGTGAGCGCGACTGAAGTTAAACATTGTTGTTTCCAGTCTCCGTTGACATGGAGACCGTGAGGCAGGTGGCAGAAGAATGGGCAGAAAGCGACTGATGCAAATGGTCCCTTTTGTGGAATGGGAGCAAACTGTCCCGCCAGATAGCTGACAGCAGGCAGGGGGGACACAGCCTTGGATCCCATCTGAAGGCCTGACTCCTAATTAGTTGTTTTATTGAGATATAATTCACAGGCCATAAAATCACCCTTTTAAAGTATGTAGTTCAGAGGCATTTAGCCCATTCACAAAGCTGTGCAACCATCACCTCTATCTAGTTCCAGAACATTTCCACCCCCACAAAAGGGAATCCCGTACCCCTCACTTCCCACACCCTCTCCTCCCAGCCCCTGGCACCCACCATCTGCTTTCTGTCCTTGCGGGTTTACCTGCTCTGGACATTTGGTATAAATGGGATCATATGCGTGGCCTTTTCTGACTGGCTTCTTTCAAGTTCACCCATGCTGTAGTATGTGTGCTTCGTTCCTTTTTATGGCCGAGGAATATTCCTTTGTGTGCAAAGCCACGTTTGTTTATCCATCATCTGTTAATGGACACATGGGCGGCTTCCACTTTTGCGCTACTTTGAATTAATGCCGCTATGAACATTCAGGGGCCAGTTTTTGTGTGGACGTATGTTTTTCAATTCTTTTGGGTATGTACCGAGGAGTGCCTAATTTTTCAATAAAATAATTAAAAGCAAATAACACATCAGTACTTCTGAACAGATAAAAAGGGTGCAGGTGAGAGTCTCTCCCGTCCCTGGTCCCTGGCACCCACTTCCTCTCCTCCGAGGCAAATACCAGTTTCGGGGTACTTCTCCCAGAGACACCCTACACACATACACACTACTTTATTCTGAAGATGGCTTGCAGGGAGGAAGCCTGGCCGCCAGAATCAGTCTAGTAATGCTTTGGAGCCCCTGAGCAGAGAAGAGGGGACGTGACGGAGTGGCTGAGAGGAGGGTCTAGAGGTGGACAGGTTCTGACACCTGGTGCTGCCATCTCGGCTCTGTGGCCTCGAGCTACTGAACCTGTGTGTTGACTCCGCTGGGACTCAGTCTCCATTCTGTAAAAGGGCACTGACTAGCCGAGCTTCGCAGAACCCCCGCGAGCTAATGAGAGCAAGCGCTCAGTACCAGGCCCGGCTTACAGTAAGCGCTTGGACCTTGCAGCTGCTGTAATGACTGCTGCTGCTTCACCCCTCTGACCTGATCCTCAGTTTCCCCATCTGGGAAATGGAGGTAGGCACCTCCCAAGTCGTTACGGTGGAGAACAACAGACCCCTGGATGAGGCCACTGCCACCATTTCTGAACAGTTTGGAGGAAGTCGGAGCTGTGTCCCCATGTCCCCAAGGAGAGTCCAGGTCTCCCCGCTCAGCACTCAGCGTCCAGCAGCCTCCCAGCGGAGGGAGAACAGCTGAGTTCTCCACACCTGCCCTCCCACAAGCATTCTGGACCCAACCCTGGGGCCCGTGGGCTGGATTTCTTATATCTTGGCCCTTCCCCCCACCCCCACTTCTGGATCCTTCTCTCTGCTTTCTCAAGAGACACTCTACAGTGGAGCTCAACTTCTCTCTTGGAAGCCTGTTGGAAGCAGCAGGAAACCCTCAGAGACCTTGAAAGAGGAGAGACCTCAAGTGAGGAAGTAGGCATTAGCAGGTCCATTAGAAAGCCGTTAGGAGCGATTTTTCTCCCAGTTGACAAGTGGCAAAGCAGAGCCCGAAGAAGAAAACCCAGGCCTGGGAGGGCAGAACAGAAAAGAGCAACGGAACAATGCTTCCTTGAGCATGCAAAAAGTTCATGGGGGAAAACACCCAACACACGCACACACACGTGCGCGTGCACACACACAAGCCTAACAAAAAGGAGAAATTCTTAGCCCGCAGCAGTTGGTAGCATTATGTAAAATCCCAAGCCCACAAAAATATCATTTGGATGATAAAAAGTTAAATTTAGCTAAGCACAGAGTGACTAATACTATGAGGGAGCGGCAGCACCCCAGTTGCCTGGAGCTCGTACAGCTGGCTTTTAGAAACTTTTGACAAGTCCCCAGGGCCTGGTGCGGCACAAAATAACAGATTATGTAATAAGAGGCACAGCCATTAGTGAGACAAAGCAGACAGCAAGCAGTGCAGCCTCCTCGAGGGAGGGGACAGCTAGGGTCCGGTGGGAGCTTTGCCAGCGGAACCTTGCCTCTGGACGCTGGGGCCACGGGAACCTGGGCGCTCCAGAGGCACTGGGGCGTGCAGCCAGGCCTCAGATGGGTCTGTGTGAGGGCCCCACCGGGCCTCTTCTTCAAAGACCTCTTTCCTGAGTGGTTGTACTGGACGGGTACCCTGATGGCCCCCAGTGAGCCACAGCCTCGTGGACTCCCCTCCCGTTGAATCTAGTTGGGCCCTGTGACCTGTTTTCACCAACAGAAGGGGGTGGAAGTAACACGGTGCCAGGTTGGTACCCGAGCCTTTGGAAGACCAAACAGTGAAGGCAAAGACTCAAACGCACACCTGTACCCCATCTCACAGCATCACTATTCACAGCAGCCAAAGGTGGAGACAGCCCCAGGGTCCGTCGGCGGAAGAATGGATAAACAGAATGTGGTCTGGCTACATGAAGGAATATTATGCAGCCCTGAAAACAAAGAAATTTCTGTTACATGGATGACCTTTTTTTTTTCTTTTAAGGAGGGCGCAGCTCACAGTAGCCCATGCGGGGATTGAACCGGCAACCTTGGTGTTATCAGCACCGTGCTCCAACCAAGTGAGCTAACCGGCCGCCCCACATGGATGAACCTTGAGGGCATGAAGCTAAGTGAAACAAGCCAGGCACAAAAGGACAGATATTGTGTCATTCCGTTTCCATGAGGGACCCAGATGAGTCGAATTCATGGAGACAGGAAATAGAACGGTGGGTGCCAGGCGCTGGGGAAGGCAGGTGGGAGCTGGTGTGTCGTGGGGACAGACTTTCAGTTTGACAAGATGACTAGAGTCCTGGAGCTGGCTGGTGGTGATGGTGACACAACACCGTGAATGCACTTAGTGCCACTGAACTGCACACTTAAAAGTGGTTACACTGATATGTTTACGTTATGTGTACTTTACTACAATAAAAACATTAAGTTAAAAAAAAAAAGACAACAGAGAAGGCGGCCTGGATGCTTCTGTGTTTTCCCTCTTGGAGAAGCCACTGCCACGTAAGAAATCCAACTGCCTGGAGAACACGGAGCTGTCAGAAGCCCATCGGGAGAGCGTGTGTGGAGGGGAACCAACGCCCCAGCTGATACAGCCAGGGGAGTGGGGCCACTTGGGAAATGCATCTCCCACCCCCAGTCAAGCTGTCCCAGCTGACACCGGTGGAGCAGAGATACACTGTCCCCATGAGCCCTGCCCAGGCTGCCACATCATCAGCGGATAAATAAAATGGTTGGTGTTTTAAGCCACTGGCTTTGCTGCAGTGATGGACAACTGACACGCTGGTCAGACTCTCTTGTGGGTTTAGGGGAATTTCTATTCCTAACATGAGACTTAGGAAGATCTTTCACACTCACAAATGAGTCACTAAGAGAAGTCAGTGCCTGAATGAGTCTGAGGAAGAGACTAGTTTTCCACTCCCCAAATCCCGGGGGAATATATGCTGAAATTCAGCCCTGAGCTGAGCTTCCAACAGCTGCGGTGCAGGCTGGGGGTTTCCCCAGTGGTCGGACGGAGTAACCAGGCCATCGGTTGACGGACTCAAGCTGTCACCTAATCACTCGACTTCCCACCGTCCTGTGCAGAGGACAGATGCTGACGGGATTCCCTTTGTGAAGTGGGGGTTGAGGCCAGGGCTCTTGTTGGCTGACTCTGGGTAAGTCAGCTCGCCTTGCTGGGCCTCAGTTTCCCCACCTGCACAGTGAGGAAGTTGGTCTACAAAAATAATAATAATCTCTCCATTCAGCTCCAACTTCCTGCAGTCCTACAGTTTTGGAAGAAGGGACCACTGATACAGAATCCAAAACACAACAATGTCCGAATGACTTGCATGTAGTTTTATAAGGGAGACACACACACTGGAACCCTCACTTCTGTCCCCCTGGAGCCTGACTCTCGTCTCTACATCCTTCATGAATTTGTTCATTCGTTCCACATTTCCCTGGGGCAGTCTGGCTTGGTCCAATTTCCTCTTCCTAAATTACATTTTCATCCATGGATTCATGGGAGGGCTGTGTGAATAGTTGTTTGAGTGGAGAGATGTCCAGCCCCGTCCAGGCCGGCCCCTAATATGCCCACATGGTCCCCCATCATCCGGATCCAGGGGATGGCAGACACAACAGGAAAGTGTCCTGAACCCCAGATTCACTGCATAGAGGCCACCTCCAGAGCATCCAATTCGTCTAGGATAAGAGTGAGAACAAGCCTTTATTATGAGGAGCCACTGAGATTAGGGGATTGTGTGTTACAGCAGCTAGCATTGCTTATCCTAACTAACACATCCACCAGCTACTATGTGTCAGCTGTATGAGGGTACATAGCAAAGTTAGGCCTCGGCCTAATCTCACTCCTCTTGGCACCAACGGTCTAGTCGATAACTCGGGGAGATGGGCTACAGACAAGTTCTGCACCCTGCAATCCCACACTAGGCACATGATGGGAGCTTCTTCATGGTATTCATACTACCTGCTTCCAAAAACCTTACAATAAAGGTTCACCACCCAAAAAACACCTAGATGCGTAAAGAAAGAACCTACAAAGGAAGGAGAAAACCTACACCGATTCTCCAGAGGACAATCTACAAGCAAATTAGTAAAAAATCTTAGCTGTGTGCTTCCTGGTAGGCAAAGCAAAGAGAGAAACACGCTGGGCCACAGAGCTCTCACCAACAGTGAAAAACATCACATTGGTTCATGAGAAACAAACTCTGTCCTTGCTAAGAGCTCTAAGGAAATGCTCCCCAGGGTCGCTGTGTGAGGGAATCGGTGTCTGGGCAGGAGGCAGCAAGGGAGACCAAGCTTGCCTGGAAAGCTGTCCCCTCCACGGTGCAGGGCCACCTGCGGCCTGACTGGCTCTTGCTGGCGAGCTCCTCAGAGTGATTCTTCATCCCTGTTAATGTCAACACGGCAGCACTGTGATAATGACAGAAAATATTTACATACCGTACCACTGATGGGTTGTTTAGACCATCTGGCTACTAGATGCGGCAAGGATTGCTCAACACATGGCCCATCCACAAACGCGGTGCCTTAGCACTGGTGGAGGCTGGGCTCGGGGACTCGGCCCCACTCCTGTCAGACTCTTGACCACCTACAGCCGCTGCTTCAGTCTCAGGCCCTGACAGGTGGGGAACAGAGCCCTCACACTTCCGTCTCTGCTCTCTCTGCGCTGAGCGTCAGTAATAACAGTCTGACTCGCCTTTATCAAGGACCTCTTCAGGACTCAAGTGCTCTAATCATGACTTCAGTCGGCAAGACAGCTCCGAGGCTGTGGGATTTCTCCTGTGAGCGCGTGGGATCGCTGGGAATTCTCAGGGGCAAATTCAGCACAGTTCACGTGTGTCTGAAGCTGTTTCTGCTCAAGCTTTGTCATGCTACAAAGAGACAGAGACAGGGTTAGGCATCCCAGCTCCCGAAGGATGGAGCATGGAGACCTGATCTGGCCTAAATGAGGTTTTCTTCTTCCTTCCGTCTGTGTGGCTCTGCTCAGTTCTGACACCAGGCTGAATACAAAGATTTTTTTTTTCTTTTCCTTTTCTAATTTGGGGTATTGGGCGAGTTGTTTTATTATTATTTTCTTCATTTTAGTAAAAGCAAAAAAAGTTCCATTTGGAGCCTGTTCAAAAGTAGCGGTTTTCTTAATGGGAGGCCTCCGCTTGCCGCCCACGTAAGGAGCTGTGTCAGCTCAGTGATCAGAGCGCCCTGTGAATACGGTTAAGTCGTGTCACCTTCTTCACAACTGTGCGTCAAATGGAAACTCTTCACAGGTGTCTGCTTGGCTTGAGGCTGTGACAGGGCCTTCCGAGGGGCACACCTGTGGGGGAGGTCGGCTGTGTTTCCATCAACTGTGCGCCACAACTACACGGTGTCTTTATAACTAACACCCGGCAAGACTTAAAATGCCCAGGACACAGCGTTCAGTGTGTGGGCAGCACACAAATCCAGTTCAGAAGCTGGCTGGCCACCTCACCTCCAGCCATCTGTGTTTGGGCTGTGAAACGAGGGGGATGAGACCATGTGGCTTGAAGCAGCTTCCAGCCCTAAGAGCCATGAGCTCCTGGGACACACTGGTCCAGGTCAGGGGTCATCCTGTGGCCTCAGAACTAGCGCTTCTCTCTCTGCAAGCAGGGCGAGGACCACAGACCCTACACACGGAGGGAGGACAGTAAAAAACGTCAGAACCCATGCCAGATGTGGTCCGAGACCCCCCTGCACGCGTGACAGCGAGCATGGGAACACATCCACACCCTCCGAAAGCACTGACACAGCGGCCTGGGTTTCCTGACAATGATTGCTGTTTAGGATGACGATTTTCATTGGTCACACACCCGGCACCTCAGGGAACACGCCTGGCTGTGCAGAGGCCCAGGTGACATCTCTGGGAAGCTCTCCTTTGCCTGTCAGCTCCCTCAAGCCCCAGCAGAGCTGTCTGCTCTGAGCATCTGACCTGAGCTGCCAACTCATTTCAAACAGACACCTGCTCCCCTTGCCTGCTTCTAGATGGGGCTGGGCAAATGTTCTTTTTGCAAAAGCGATCTGAGCCACTGGGGACACAGGAATATGGTGACAAAGATTGCACCCAGGTCACTGCTCATTTCAGTCACTTCTGGCTCAGAAAACATTCTAGAGCAGGCCGGGGACATGGAGAAACACGGAGAAATGACACAGCCAGGGGGTGTCCGGTAGCCTCTGTGGGTCCAGCCCAAGCTCCTTTTGGGGGAGCGTCTCTGTCTCAGGCCCATAACATCTCCCACACCCCACGAGCAGGTAAGCACCAGGCACCGCCAGGCCGTCGCAAGTTCAAGGTGAAACGAGAACCACATGGTTAAATGAGGCAAGTTGTTCAAAAAGCCCCGTTTATTCCCTGTTTATTCTTAGATTAGCTCTTTCCTGCTTCGTAGTGTCCTTTTATTCACAAAATCTAGTGAATTGTAGATTTTCTGTATGTGTGGGGTTAAATATATGTAACATAAATTGTATCACCTTAACCAATTTTAAGTGGTTAAATGACATTTAACAGTTCCGTGGCATTAAGTGTTGTGCAACCATCGCCACCATCCATCTCCAGAACTTCTGCATCTTCCCAACTGAAACTCGGGACCCCTTAAACACTAACTCCCCGTCTGCCCCTGGTAGCACCTGTGAATACCGTGTTTGCCCGAAAATAAGACCTAGCTGGACCATCAGCTCTAATGCGACTTTTGGAGTAAAAATTACTATAAGACCCGGTCTTATTTTACTATAAGACCAGGTGTATAATATAATATAATATAATATAATATAATAAAATATAACCAGGTCTTAGATTAATTTTTGCTCCAAAAGATGCATTAGAGCTGATTGTCCGGCTAGGTCTTATTTTGGGGAAAACATGGTAGTAGCTCTTTAAAGATAATGTTCTTACTTGGCAAAATTATTTTGTCATTTTACAAGTCCTGGTGTAATTTTAAAGCTCCTGGTGTGTCTCAGATACTTGATAACAGGCGAGCTGACAGAAGAGGGGCAAGGCAGCTGCTTACCCCCTCCCCCTGCCCCAAGGAAGGAACCTTCCAGGCCACAACCTGCCTCCAGGAATCAGGGACTACCCTGTAGGATCCTTGCCTGGTTGTGCCAGGAACCCGGCTAGAACTGCCCTTTGCAGTGGAAAAGACTCTCACGGCTTTCTCCAGATTTTCATTTTACTTAAAAGCTCTTCCTTGCCTGGGGTTTTGAGGTTAAAAACCACTGCCTCGCACTCATGTCGATAGTGGGAGTATAAGTGGCACTACCTTTATGGAGATCGATTTAGCAACAGCGATCGAGAATAAAAGGCAATCACCCCTCGACCCAGACATTCTACTTCTGGAAATTGGCCCACAGGTGTGAGAGTATATTTGCATGGAAACCTAGTACGTACCAGAATGCTCACTACGGCACTGCTGGCTTCCAGTTTTCTGCTATTAAAATCCAGAACTCCACGCACAGGGAACTGGTTTAACAAATGATGGTTCATCCAGTAGCCAAAGGCAAAGCCCATCGTTAGAGACCCAGGCAATCTAAATGGACCGACAGAGAACCACCCCCAGGATTTATGGATTGTTAAGTCAAATAAGCAGGCGCAGAACGGTTGGTGGTGTGTTTTTTTTTTAAGTAATACATATTCACATGTGCAGAGAAGCCTCTGAAAGAGTACACATATACAAAAGCTAGCAACGTACTTGTCCGTAGGGAGGAGACTGCAAACAAGGGTGCAAAGAGATACTTGTTTACCTGTCTGACCCTCTGCAGTCCGGTAACAAGTATAATGTGTTACTTATTGAAACAATGTTTTTCACGTGAAATGTGATCTTTATTATCTGTTTAATGTCTTTATAGTAATCTACAAGCCTGTAACTTCCACAAAATCAAGGAATGTATCTGATTTATCTTTAAAACCTTGCCAATGTCTGGTGTAATATCGCGTGCAACTTTTTGGGTGCTTTGTAATTTTTTATTTTTTTAAGTAATGAAAGAATGAGTAAGTGAATGATTAAGTGAATGAACAGTGAAGAAAAACATTTGAAAAATAATGCTCTTTGAATTCTACAGAACAGTGAGTCTTGAGTTGTCAGGGGAAAATGTGGAAACAGAAACTGATCACGGAGATCCAGATAGAAAAAAACGGACTCAGTGACATTAACGGAAGACTTACGCCACTAACAGGGGGATGAAGCTGATGTGTTCGAAGTTTAATTGCGCAAGAGTTTCTAACATTTAATGTTTAATGACTGTTTAATGTTTTTAAAAAGCCAACATTTGATATCTTTTGAAATAGCAGAATGAAAAGAAAATAATAGGTGGTCCAAACAATTCTAAAATATATTTAGTTTTTAATCCATGTTACAGTCTTCCTTTTAATACCGTGAACTATATATTCCTAAAGAATCCTAAAGATCAAAAAACCATCACTCTCCAGTGAGTTGTTACAATTTTTAAGAGCTCTCCAGGGATCTTAAAAATCACACCCAACTTGGGAACTGTAGCCTATTAGCCCCTAATTCTTGCCCTATTAACCTCCAGCTTCAGCTGGCAAGCTGACAGTGACTGTGACCATTTAGAAGGGGCTGGCCAGCAGAGAAAGGCCACCAGACTTCAAGGAAAAAGCTGTCACAAAGCCCAAAGTCTTCAATCCTCAGAAAGTTATATGAGCCCCCTTGGGTGCTCATGCAAACAACTGTGGTTAAAATAAGGCAAAAAATAATACTAACAGTAGGAACACCACACTGAAGAGAGAAAGGAAAAGAAATAGGGAGGAGGGAAGGCTACTGAAAAAGGAATTATGGGGAGGCCATAGGTGCAGCCTGAGGGACATCTGGCACACACCCTCTCCACCCCTTCCAAGGCCTCCAAGGACAGCCCTGTTGGTGACAGCAGAACTTGGTCTGCATCTTGTAGCCCCAGCCAGCTGGATGGCTCCGCGATCCCTAAAACCTGAATTATACCTAGTGTTCACTGTTTATTGAAAAAGAGGCAAGAAATGCCTTTGAGAAACGCCAGGCTCCTTATCGGGGGGAGGTACAAAACTCCTCAGTCCCCTGACGAAGCTGCTTAATGAGGTTTCCGCATACAGTAAGACGAGGTGGCCATGTCTATGCTCTGGTTCCCAGCAGGAGTTCACGATTTACTTCCAACAACCCGACTCTTCTCACCAGCTGCCCCTCCCCACTCAACATGGTGGCCTTGGAGGTGCCAGAGCAGGGCCCTGTGACAAAGCTAAGGAGCAGCTAAGGTCCATCTCTCCTCAAGTTGCACCCATCGTCCAGGATTGGTCCTGAGCTGAAAATAATGGCCTCCCAGCCTTTGTAACAAGAGCTGGATGGTACACAGGTACATTCAAAGCCTTCTCGGAGATTCTTCAGAAGAATTGCGAGGAAGGTGTTGTGATCGCTCCCAGATGAGGAGATTCTGGTTGGGGGAGGTTACGTAACTCGTGCTGAACCCCACAGTCAGAAGTGGTCCCACAGACTCAGGAGCCAGCTTTTCTGACTCCAGGTCACACCTCCATAACCACAACACTAAACGGGAAGCTTAGCCGTGAGAAACAGCTTTCACCTGACCTGGAAAAGATCTGGAATAGTCTGCAGAGGTTACATCATTTTCCCTCCATTTCCCAGGATTCTGGGCTCCAGGGAGACAGAGGAGATGCTGGCAGCTGCCTGAGACCTCTGGGTGTTACTCTGATTTCTCACCAGAAAATAAGGCCACTGGTTGTCGGCACCCAAACAAACAGGTGCCAGAGGCTCCCCTTCCCACCACAGTGACCCCGACACAGAGAAAAGCATGACGGTTGTGGACTGATTTTGCCACTTGACCACCATACTGTCTTATTACCTGTAATCACTTTTCAGTGTGTCTGCTTTGAAAACCTAATACGAACCCTGTATTCATTCATTTCAAAACATTAATTTTGTACCCTCCTTTCTAAGAGCTCGGCTCCACGTCTTTCCTGGCCCGTTTCCTGGCCTCACTCTAGAGTGAGGATAAGTAGTGATGCGAGAGGGCACGCTCGTCTTATGACATCAAAGGGAGCGCCTCCCACAGGGCGTCTTCTAGACGCTGCTCGGGCCCTAATCCCTTTGTGACCAATCCCCAGGAGCATTCTGTGCTCCTCAAACATACTCTGAAAAATGCTGCTAGAGTGTTTCACTATTAAAATAGGATTAAGTCACTACTGATTGGAAACGTTCTTTATCAGGCTGAAATCTGTACCTATTCATTCCTCAATCTCTATGTTTTTAAGAGTAATGGGTGCTGATGTTTATCAAATGCTTTTCTGGCATCTATTGAGAGTGTCTAAGCCTCGACCGCCTCTGTTTTTCTTTCAGTAGATCTCCTAGTATTTAATCCTCTGCTTAAGTTTTTCAGGCTGATCCACACGCTGTGTCCTGAGCCCTGCGCTGGGTGCTGTGCTGAGAGAGCACAGAGAGACACCAAATAGTTCCTGCCTGTTCAGAAAGGGACGAGAAAGGAACATGGAGAAAACACACACACACACACACACACACACACCCCACAACTGCATATCATCTGAGCAGCAGGCTAGCAGTTGTGAACCCACGTCACACACAAGGCACAGTGAGAACCCAAGGAACCACACAAGTCAGGTAAATCACAGAGGGCTTCCTGCAGGAGATGGCAGAGGCTGGAGGAATGGGCTGGGTATGTGGGCATCTGGATTTGAATCCTGCCTCCTGTGGGGCCCATGGGCACACTTTCCAGGCCCATAGTTTTCTCAGCAGTGAAACAGAAATAATCACAGACCGAAAGGGACCTTCAGAGGCATCCCGGTCAGCCTCCTTCATTTGCAGATGAAGGCTGAGGTCAAAGAGGAGAGCTGACTTGCCCAAAGTCACCAAGGCGTCTCTACCGTCTTTCTTGGCTCCACAAGGAAGGGAAGAGAAACAAAGAGAGCTTTGAGATCTCGAGCAGAAAGGAAGCAGAGAACACCCATTGCGTCATGACTTCCCTATGTAATAAACATCGTGTAGCTACCAAAAGCTGGCTGAGTCAGGAGGTGGCCAGAGTGCTAGGCGTGGGGGGTAGAGACCAGCAGGCGGGGGGGCTGGCAGGGAGCAGGGGATGCCCCTGGAGCTGCCCCTGGGCACGCCCAGTCTCCTGCACACGCCTGAGCTGACATGCAAGTATGGCTTTTCACTGTCATTCATTCACTCCCTCATTCAGTCAACAAGCGAGCGAGGAGTGACGTTCCTGGCTTGAAGGGTATGCCCCCAAATTCCTGTCCTAGGAACCTCAGAACATGACCTTATTTGGAAACAGGATTTTGCAGATGTTATTAGTTCAGATGAGGTCATGCTGCAGTAAGTAGGGTGGGCCCTGAACCGAATGGCCAGTGTCCTTCTCAGACGAGGAGAGACACACAGAGGGGCACCGCCAAGTGAGATGGAGCCGCAGACGGAACGACGTGTGTGCGAACACCAAGGACGGCCGACCACCATCAGAAGCTGGGAGAGAAGAGATCCCCCCTCAGAGCCTCCAGGAGGAGCCAACCCTGCCCACACCCTAACTTTGGACATGTGGCCCCCTGAACTGTGAGAGAACAGTACGCAGCCCCAGGCAACCAACACAAGGGCAAGGAGCTCTGTGAGGGAGGGCGTTTGGTTCGGCCTGGAATCCCTCAGCTCCCCCCAAACCCCAGCCCCAATCACAGGGCTTGTCCTCCTAGCCAGCCACTCCTCCCACGGCTTCCAGGACATTTCAGAGCCTGGGACTTCTCCCTGAAGGGACCAAGGATCCCAGCACATCCCACAGGCCAGACACAGGATGAGACCAAGTGCTTACTAAGCCCGGGGAGGCACCTTCACACACGTTCTCCTTTAAACCTCAGCACCGCCCAAAAGGCAGGTGAGCCCACAGCAGCTCCCAGAGTGTGGGACCTGCTCGTTCCAGCAGGTCTATGGCGCGGCCACGCTCCACGCCAGGCTGTCTGCGTGGGCCTGGGCACCCCCCCACACAGTCCACCGTCTTGCACACCTGGAGCACAGCACCTGCCCGTGGCAGAGCCGTCTCCCACTCGCCCTGCAGCTGTGAACGCCGGGGACCCTGGGCAGTTGGCATCTGCTCTTTGAAAAGGTATTTATCTTTCCACCGGCTGAGAGCAAGCAGGCGCCAAGAGGACACGCCTTCGACAGGTGCACAGATACAGAAGTCATTCATACACGGCCACCAGACACCGCCCTCCCCGGGAGCCAGGACCAGGTGAGCCTGGTGGCCGAGCTGCTGGCCTCGGCCCGGCTGCAGGTGAGGGGGCCGCTCCCAGAGCCCGGGGGCCACACAGAGGCAACGTGTGCCCGAGACCCGCCTGAGGTTCCACTTCAGGTCTGAGCTGTTTTCTCAGTATTCCAATAATTTTAATGGTACAATTCAGCGGCACTAAGGACATTTACAACGTTGTGCACCTGTCACCACCGTCTCAGGACATTTTCATCACCCCAAACCCGCTCTGTACGCCACGCCCCAGCCCCTGGTAGCCGCCATCCTATTGCTGTCTCATGGATTCGCTGCTGTAGGCACCTCATGTAAGCGGGATCCTACAACATCTGTCTTGCATGTCTGGCTTCGTGCGCTTAGCATCATATTTTTGAGGTTCATCCCTGTTATAGCGAGTGTCAGAATCTCCTTTTTATGGCCGAGTGACATTCCGTTGTACGGATGGGCCCCATTCTGTGTATCTACTCCTCACCCATTAGTAACTCGGTGTCTAACCAGCCGAGGAACGCCAGACTCCTTCCCACAGTGGTGCCCCGGTTTCCTTTCCCCCCATCCATTCACAAGGCTTCCCGTCTCTCCACAGCCTCACCAGCACTTGTTATTTTCCATCTGGGGGTCAAGAGCCAAGCCTGGGATTTTAAAGGGAGGGGAGAGGCAGGTGCCATGGGAAGTGGCCAATCCCTGGCACGCGTCCCTTTGTGCCTGCGTCCTGTGCAGGAAGAACGCGGGTTGTGGAGTCACGAGCACCCAGTTTCAGTCCCAGCTCGGGGGCTCACAGCTGTGCTCCTCTGGACAAACACTTTAGATCCTCTGAGCTGCATTCCATCCACTGCAGGAATGGAGCCTGTGCCAAGTGTCACTTCCTGCTGGAGGTGGGGCAGTGAATCCACAACAGGAACAGCAGAGAATTTCCACAAACTCTACGTGGCGACTCCCAGGTGGTGGGAAGGGAGGGTGGTGTCAACCTCCCTGGATATGTCTTTTATGATAACGTACGGAAATGACTAGAATACTTTCCCTACAACCTCCCCTTTCTCTGCCTTCAAATGGAGAAGCCAAGATACAAGAAAAAGCCGCAAGACAAAGAAGCAGTGGAAACATTTCTAGATGGTCTACTTGAGGGCGACCTTGGCATCAGAATAACTACTGGACACACACGCACACACGCATGTGCACACACACAGCCCTCGAACCTCACTGAAGACTCAGATTGCCCAAATCAACTGATACCAGATCCAGAGAAGCAGGTAGGGCAGGAATTATCATCCCAACTTGTCAGGGAAGGAGATGAAGGAAAGCCCAGGGAGGTGAAACAACCCTGCCCAAGGTTGTACAGCACATCTCTGTCTCACACACACACACACACACACACACACCAACCCCTACCCCCGACTGACGTCTCCACAGAGAAGACCGGGCTGCCTGGGGAACCACTGGAAAAGCATGGAGCCTGGTGGGCCTCAGCCCGGTATCTCCATAGTGACAGAATCACAGAAGCTATGGGGCTAAAAATAAAACATCTACCTCCTGAAACCCCCATCTGTTCAGCTCCAGCTGCACTGGGGCTCAGCAAAGCTCTGTGACCCAAACAGCAAAGAGGCCCCAGAGCTAGGAGAACAGGTGGTAACATACTGAGGACACAGGTAACATCATTTAACCACCACCCGTGCTCCCCAGAGAGTTTGCAAAGATCATCACCCATAGGGTCCTGAACAAATGGATGGGCTCCATAGGATGAGTGCTAGCAAGCCAAAGCCACCCTGCCCTCCGGGCACAAACGTTTCTGCACACACAAGAACCCCGGAAGCACCTTTTCAGCCTTGAGAGTGGAAAGTGTTCCGTCTCCAGATGTGCCAGGGGACAAGTTTCTCCACTTTCAAAAAAAAAACATTTTACATAATGCTTAGATTCCCAGGTGGGCTTTTGAAAGCCTACTTCACTCCAAAATGGAGTTTTGTAGGGTAAACTGTCTAAAATAGCAGGTTAGCCTGCTGGACTTGAATGGATTAGCCATGTGACTTGGGAAAGTCACTTTTCCCCTCTGGACCTCGGTTGTCTCATCTGCACAATGGGCAAACTAACCGGCCCAAAGCACAAAGCCAGGAAGAGAAGCTCCAACTGACTCTGAACTGAGCCCCTTTTTACAAAATCACCCGCCTCACCTGCAGGACTTCAGACACACAGCTGGAGCCAGGCGGCACACGTCTCTGGCCTCACCCCCAGGACCTCATGGATGCACAAGCCAGGTGACCTCGGCCCCATACCCCATCTCTAACCTCAGCCTCCAGGTGGGGCTGGAGGACTTGACCACAGCATCCAAATCTGGCCTCAAAATCACGCACAAGCAGACCTCGGAGATCCTGTGGGTTCGGTTCCAGACCACAGAGATAAAGCCAGTCTCGTGGTAAAGAGAGTCAGACTCTTTCCACCTTCAATTTGTGAAAAACGCAACACCTGTGAAGCGCAAGAAAGCAAAGCACCATAAAACAAGGTGTGATCTCAGAGCACACAGCCCTGTCTGGGGAATCTGCTCTAAGTCCACGGAGCCCTCTGGCCTGTCTGAAATGCAAAAGTTATAAAACAAACAGACGTGGAATTCTGTTTTCCCTTCCGGGGTAAAACACAAAAGAAACAAAAAGAACCCTAAACTGAAAGGTACTGTGCTTTGTTCAGACTGAACCGGATCAGGAAATACTGATGATGGATTTAAAGAAAAACACACAGTACAGGCAGTATAACAGACATGACTGAACATGAACATGAATGTGAGGAACTGGGGACCTGGGTTAGGTTGAGGCCCAGCCAGAAGTTAACTTCCTGTGCGGTTGGCTCAAATCATGACCTCGCTGACTTGTAGTGGCCCCAGGTGCAAAACATGACAGGTGAAAATACTGGGGGCCAAATCATGTCCTCGGCGAGCCTCAGTTTCCTCGTCTGCAAAATGGGCCCAGCAGCACTTGTATGTGTCAAATAAGGCATGAGGGGCAGAAGCACTGTGTGCACTGCAGGGTATTATACGACAGGTAGGTAAACTAGATAGGCCTCTCCTCCTCTGGACCTGCAGCCATTGCCTCCTCCCAAAATGGTCGTCAGGACCTGAATCACCAGGAGGCCGCTGTGCCCAGCACTGGTGACTCAAAGACAAAGAAGCCAGCGTCCCTCAGTGTGTGGAACAGTGGGCCAGACCAGTGTCTCTACGGTTTGGAGAGGGAAGAGCTTCCTTCTCCTTGAGCAGGAATCTCGGCAGCCTGAAAAGTCTGTAACCAAGGTCACCTGGGTGACATTATTCACCTAAACCCTCCGAACACCAGTCCTGCAGCTACCAGGCCACCAGGACACTCTGGCCGGCCTCCAGTTCACTACCGTGTCCCTGAGTCTCCGTCTGCTTGACGCCCAGCCCTGAGATCCTAGGGTTCCAGGGAAATAGAAAGTCATTCCTCTTTGTGGAAAGGTCACGTACCCTTGGACTTGGGATTTTTCCAGCGCTCCTTCTGGCTTGCCTAGTCGTGAGATTCTGAATTCCTTTCTCGCCCCTGCTGGAAAGTCTGACAGAACATTCCTCAGGAAAGGGGACTTTGAGCCAACCGGGGAAGTAACAGAGGTACAAAGAAAACTGGGTGTCATCGGGGCTGTCAACCCTGGTACCCCAAGAATGCAGGACAGACTGTGCTGGTCAGCAGCCATTACCATGAACGCATGGTGCCACAGTGAGTCACCCACGGCTGGGAACCAAAAGGAAACCGGTGTTCTCCATCTTGGCACAGCCACAGACTAACGCCCGCATTTGGTCAGTGCCACCCTTGCGACTCCTGGCAGGCAGCGTACGCACAGCCTACGTTGCACCCAAGTATAAATTAATGAGCTCCTTTCCGCCCTGGGTTAATACAAAGCATGCTCTGGACCAATTAAATAAGCCACTTCAGAACCGAGCTTCACTGTATTGGAAAATGTCACACACAGAGGGGGAAAATGAGGCCTGAGATTACGCATGTCCGATTGGTGGCTAAGCAAGTGACAGTGTTTCAGAACCCTGGAGGCTTTTGTTATTAATGATGTTTTAGTGTTGGCTTCTTATACACATCAAATTTCCTTTCAACTTGTAGTTACCGACTGCCGTGGGGAAGGCTGCAGGCCTCCCACCTCCCAGATGGCTCAACCACAATAAACGCTTGGCCTGTCAGCTGCACAGCACTGATCAGCTAATTGAAATATGCTGCAAGAAGCAAACCCAAAATAAATGTGAAATAATTGTTTCCTTACACCGTAGCCTGCTGAAATGCCTCTGTGTCTGGCCACCCCTGCCGACTGAATGTTCCCCCACTCCGAGAGCCTCACTTGTGTGTGGTTTTGCAAACGGCTTAAAGGCTTTTTTTCATTGTGATTGCCCAAGAGGGAAAAATTCTAATTGCAGAAAATGTTTGGTTTTTCTCCCTCTTATGAAAAGAAAAAAAAACCCACAAGTGAAAAGTCAACTCTTGCAAAGTGCCCACAAAAGCAATTACTGGGCCCTTCGGCAGGATCGAGGAGGGGAACGGACACGCTATGGCTAAGCTGGCCTTGACCGTCTTCCAGACCTGCAGGAGGAAGCCCTGCCTCCCAGCCAGCCTCATGCCAACGAAAGCCCTTCCCTGCTAAAAGTGGGAATGGTCGTTTATTTCTACCCTGACACACACTCGTCCCTGTCACCTCCGTCCACGTGGCTTTTCAAGGGGCTGTAGAGACAGCAGGGGGACAGTTGGCAGCAGCCATTGAGCTGGAGCTGACCCTCCCTCCACGCCCCTCACCCAGGACACGGGTGGGGGGGGCCTGCTTGGGGCCGCATTCTTCTGTGGCCTGAGGCCAGGTGAGGCCAGCAGGCTGCAGAGCCTGACTCAGTCCCAGCAGGACATCAAGGGGAAAGAACTCACACAGCACAGCCCATGAGTCAGCTAGACCCTCTGGAGACCTGGGGGGAAAGCCCCACCCCCCCCCCCCCCCCCGTTATTAAAAGAGAAAATTCCATCGTTGGCCAGGAACCACCTCTGCAAAGGGAAACAGAGCCTTGGCGAGAAGAACGAGCGATAACTTGCATTACCTACGCACCAAGTCTTCACAGGGCACGGAGGATAAAACGTTTCTGGAAAGGTTCCTGGGAGTAAGGCCAGGGTTTGCGGCCCTAGGAAAGGCCCAGGTCAGCCTGAAATGCCTCTTTCAGACAATCATTCCTGTGGGCCAAGGACCAACCAGTTCTCTTAGAGCGGCTGACATGGGGTTGCCAGCACCCCCTGTGCTAGAACACCTCCCGCCAGGGGCTTGTGTAAAGAAGAGATGGCCGTCCTTCTGGAAGAAGGGAGAAGAGGGCCTAGGGAGGGAGACCACGCAGCGACGATGGAACCAACACAAGAACGTGCAGCCACAGCCTTCACTCACCCGTACTCCCTGGAGACACCGTGGGTGGGGGACAGACACAATAATGGTGGCTGAGGAGTCCCCTGCACCCGCGGGACCACAAGGAGGAAAGAATGCACCCACAAGCGCTCAGGGGTGGGTGCAGGTCTTGGCTCGGCCCCAGCTCCCTGCGCAAGCTCAAGCAAGTTGTTCTACCTCTCTGAGCCTGTTTCCTTTTCTGTAAAATGTGGGCAACAGTCCTTCCTTGGGTCTCAGGAAGGCTGTGACACTCAGGGACAGCACATTGTACATCCAGTCAGGCCTCATTATTCACAGGTTCCATCCTTAACAAATTCTCCCATTCGCTAAAATTATTTGTAACCTCAAAATTAATATTCCTGGCGCTTTCGAGGTCACTTGCAAACAGTTATGTTAAATGAGTCGTCTTCACACGGAAAGACATAAAACAAGGTATGTAGTGATCCGTGGACAAACACTTGCGACCGGAGACTGGTAGGAACCTCACCCCGCGTTTTCCGTAGGAGCAATGGCTCCGCCTTCGCTAATTCAGTGTCTGCGGCATTTTGCAGAACAGAACTGCTGTGAATAACGAGACTGGACTGTGTGCACACACGACATATTCTACTTGGAGGGTCTTCTGCTCTGCCGGGCCATCTGCTCCCACGGCAGCAAGATGACCTGTGCACACCGCCTACCAGCATCTCTCTGAGATGAGAATCAGCCTCAGGGTCTCCCCTCACCCTTTCCTGCTGCGGCTCTGATGACTCTAGGCCTTTCCCCTGCACCCCCCACTCCCGACCCCTTCCACAGGGAAATGGCTGCGGGGAGAGGGCCCTGAGGAAAAGCTTTGTGACGAATGCAAGACTCCAGCAGGAGAGGGTGTGAAGCTGCTTTCTCGGGGCTCTTCTCCAAGGCTGTTGCTTACGTTGCGATTTGTCTGTTACTGGAACCCTGCCTGTTGGTTAATTTTCTTTCCATCCTCTAGCAAGGCCGGTTGTTAATGTGAGTAATTTAAGTGGATGCCAGCTCTCCTTGCCAACACCTCTTTGGCCCTTAAAGGTTTTGCAGGGGTTTTAGCATCGTGTTTGCCAGCTGGGGGTGAGGAAATCAGTACTTCAAACCCATTTTACGGGGGGTGCAAAAGGGCCACCGTACAAGCCGCCCTCAGCCTGAGTGAGCACAGAACTCATAATTAAGGGACCTGGGTTCCGGGCTGAAGGAGAGGGCTTGGGCAAGTCATTTCTCGCCTCAGCTTCTCATCCTTCTCACCCCTAACAGGGGGCAGCCCTCCCAGCTCTAGGGTTCCCAGGCCCTCCATCAAGACTGGAGAGAATCTGAAAAGGCATCATCAGGCTCTCCACTTTAACCGCCTCCAGACCAATTCTCTCCTTTTACACCAAAAGATCTGTGCTGGTGGGGCCTTTGCCATCACCCCAGATTTTAGACTCTAAATCCAACACCCTTTACAGGTGTTGTGGCTATCAAAACTTCACCCATTCTTCAAGGTCTCTTCAAAGCCCACCTCTTCCAGGAAGCCAACCCTGACGGCCTTTCCCAGAAAGGGTGCCTCCTCTTCTGAAGTCCGCCTGCTATTTAAGCAACACGTATCACACACACTGTATTATCTGCAGGTCACACCTCCCTGATCACACCACGAACTGGCCTAAGTTTCAGGTGCAGTGTTCCTTATCGTATTCAGCTCACTTATCTGTCCAGTTTTCCAGAAACCTTTTGCAATGACTTATAAAGAATATTAATAGATACCGGGGGTGCCAAAAAAGATGTATACACATGACTTGTATTCATCTTTTGTTATCGGTATATATGCAGTATTACAATTTTAACACAGTTTTTTTCCTTTCTTAAAATGTGTATACATTTTTTTGGCACCCTCTGTAGATTTACACATAAACATACACACCCACATAGACAGACAGTAAAGGAAAATGGAAAGAAGTATGCTGACTATGAGGGCAAGTGGATAGAGTTGTTAAATGGAATATTGTGCTGGGTACCAAGCATCCTGGCATCCAGGGAAAGGAGGTGACCACAGCGAGGAGAGAAAAAGCCAGGGTGCGTGGTATGGGCAGAATAAAGCAGAACTGAGTGCAAACCCAGACAGCCTTGGGCAAATCAGTTGACATCCCTGTTTCTCAACTTCCATCTCTGAGAAAATGGGGGAAGACTGTCACTGGGGAAGGCTGTACACACTGCGTGTGCACAGTACACAAATATACATGTTTTTCTTTCTTCCCCACTCTTCTTCTAATTATCAAAGGAGGAGGCAGTCCAGCTTCCTGTGGGGGAGGCAAAGTTTCCCTGGCCCTAAAATCTAAAAGAAATTTTTCCTACGAGACTCTGTAAGAAGCTTTGAGCAGAGGGGGCCAACGCCCCAGGTTTTAGAGCCAACCAGACAAGGATTTGCCATGGCTCTATTCGATAACATCCCGGGTACCCAGGAAATGCTTACTGAACATTGACAAAACGACCTAGGAGAAGCTGTGCAAAGAACACTCAGCGGCATGCGTGTCTGGTGGCAGGGGGTCCTGTTAAGCAGGTTTCAGGATGGCTGTCTGCAAAGGGATTGAGTGACCTCATGGAAGCGAGGCCTAGACGTGGCATGCAAGCCTGTGACCACTCACTTCCGCTGACCGCCTCTCCTGTTCATGACTAAGGAAGCAGGAGTGAGATTCTGTTTTTCCCTTACAGGACCCATGGCCCCTGGTGTCTTTTCCAAAAGCAGGAAGCATGATCTTGAAGCACCAGATGCTTCCTCTTGTAATCTCTACAAATAACTGCACATGCTCCACGACTGGCTCTTCTCGGAGACCAAGTTGGAAGGACTTAACCGGACGGGATGTTAGGAGAACATCAGCCTGGTGTTAAAATAGGCATCTAGATAGGAAGGAAAATTGGGTTCCCAATGCGGGAGAATGTACCAGCAGTTGACTTGGGACGAGAAGGGCTCTGAGTGCTCATCTGGGCCGACTCTCCCATCGTTTATCCAACAGACATTTTTCTGAGCGCCAGGCACCAGAATACAGAGAAATGTGATTCAGCACTGACTCCCCCCCGTCCCCCACCCCAGGAGCCCAGCCTCGGGGAGGCCCCTGTAAACAGATAACTGTGTGAGAAGTTAGATTGAGGCACAGATGTAGAGCGATGGGCTCTACCTGGGTGGCCAGTGAAGGCAAGCCTGGGCCTTAGCAATGAAGAGTTGATAAAGGAGAGAAGGCAGAGCTGGGATCCTGCAGAAGCTCCTACCCACAGAGACATTTTCTTTCAGATGCCATAAGGACCAACCAAGAGAAGCCAAGTGACTTGGTTAAGCTCGTACAGATGTTATGGGCCTGGAACCTTGACTCCTGCAGTCTAGTTCTCCACCCCACTGCCTCCCACGCAGAGTGGGGAAGGCCAGAGAGAGATGGCCCATTCCACACTCACCGCCCGGAGGACCCAGAGCCTGTACCGGCCGTCACAGCAGAGCGTGTACTGTCCTCATGACTTGGCAAGTCACTCCCTATAAGAAAAACAGCCTTTCCTAATTCATTGTGTTTCTCTCTGCAAAGGGAGAGAGTTGGGAATCTCTTCCAATCGCAGCATACAGTCTCTTAACAGAAGAATAATTTAACAGCGATAGCCACGGTCTCAGATCAGCTGAGGTCTTGGGGGCAGGCACGCCAGGGAGGGGTTTCTGCTCCATCCAGACGCTGACTCCTTGGGGTGCTGGCTGCACAGGTTGGGGGGCAGGGCGGAGGGGAGGCACCAGGAATGAATGAAACCCCCATCCTCCAGGAGTTCACAGTCCAGTGGGGGAAATGAGCCAGGCACCAAAGTAAGTATAAAAAATCCGGTGGTGATAAGAGACATAAGGGGCACAGATACGGAAAGGTGGGGGTTCAGAGCAGAGATCACTTGCGCTGGGGACTTGGGAGGTGGGGGGGATTCAGATGAAGGGCAGCATTAACCACTTCCCCCCCAGAAATAGGGGAGGGGTCTGTCCTATCAGCTCCACTGAATCCCAGGTGGGAGTGCGGAGAGAACTGGCAGTGGACCAAGAAAGATGCCCAAAAGAGGTCCCCTGTGAAGAACGCTGAGGGCAGGAGGGGGCAGGCCTGAAACTGGACAAGTGGCCAGCCCACTCTGCAGAGGTAGGGAGAGGGGTGTAGGATGCGGAATCTAGAATTTCTAAGCAGGGGCAGCGCTAGAGGATTTGCCTTGACGTGACATTTGTGTAGCAAGCACTGTTTATGTAGAATGTCCGTTTGGAGTTTCTTGTGTGTGGGGGGGAGTTCGTGCCCCTTATGGGGGAAGGGGACACTTGGGGACACTAAAGTGTCCCTCTGCCCAAGTCACCCCTGAGCCCTGCTCCAGAGAGGAAAGGATGAGGGCCGGGTGGAAGGTGGGAGAGGAAGCTGCGGGTCTGAGGCACCTCAGGTACAACCGGAAAGGGACAGTGAGGATGGAGATGGGCCCGATTTCCTCCAGCCCAGGGGCCAGCGGGGCGCCTTTTCTGAGTGCCGGCCCCCGCTGCCCCCCCCCCCCCCAGCCGGGCCGGCGCTGGCAGGTGTCCCGCGGGAGGCGCGCACGCAGGAGGCAGGACGGACGCTTGCCCACCCATTCCTGCCGCGCCTTCGTGGCCCTTTCCCCGGGAGCGGGGCAGGCGCAGCACCGCGCACACCGGTGCCCCCGACCGCGGCGACACTGCCCCTGGGGGAGGGGGGACCTGCACGCCCCCGTCGCAACCGACGGGAACTGGAAAACCACGCGCGGGGCCCCGTGCGGAGGGCGGGCTCCTGAGCCGGGGGCCCCGCGCGCGGCCCGGGCCCCGCACGTCCCCTCCCACCCGGCGGGCGGCGGCCTCCCCCTCCGGCGCCGCGGGCCTGGGGACGGGGACGGGGCCGGCCGCGCCGCGGAGACTCACCGCTCGGCGCGCCCGCCGCTCGGTCCTCTTCGGCCGCCGGGCCGCTCACGCCGCCGGGGAGGCTCCGGCCCCGCGGCCCCGGCTCGGCCGGCTGCGCCCCGCGGCTCCACGCGCCGCCGCCGCCGGCAGCTGGCCCCGCGCGCGCGGCCGGGCCCCCGCGGGCATGCTCCCCGGCCGTCGGCGGGCGCCGCGGGGGGAGGGCGGCCGGCCGGACCCGCTGCACCGCTCCACGCCGCTCCCCGCCGCTCCCCGCGCGCCCCTGCGGCCGCCGCTGCCCGAGCGCGCCCGGCCCGCCGCGCATTCCCTCACTCGGCGGCCGGCTGCGCCTCCGTCAGGCCGGGCGGGGAGCGGCGGCGCCGGGCGGGGGCCGCCTCCGCCGGAAGAAGCGGGCCGGTCGCGGCTCCCGCTCCGGCGGAGCCTGGCGCTGCCCGCGGTCCCGAGGCGAAGGCCTGGGCTCGCTGCCACGCGGGACGCCCCCCGCGCGAGGGCCGGGCGCGGGCCTCCTGGCCCCTTTCACACGCTCAGCCGTACCTGCGCGCACACCCGCGAAGTGCACCTACAGGAAGCTGACTCGGGGAGGGGAACCTCCTTGGGGAGGGAACAAACAAGCAGGCTTGCGGGAATTGTCACGCTGAGATTACAAAACAAAATTCTTCAGGCAGAAGTAAAATGACAAACGTAGAGGTACAAACTGCCTAAGGCTTCACGGGCATTTGGAATGTTGTGGGCGAGCCCAGCTGAGGTCCAAACCCAGGTGCGGCGCTTCGGTCAGCCACAGAGACCAGATTCAGAGACCGGCACCAAACACGCTCTGGGCCAAAAACGGTGAAAACGCTGCGTGGCCGTCAGCAGTAGCGGCAGTAATAGTGGCCAGAAGGTGTGCATGGAGCCCTAGTCCTGGACCTCAAGAAGGAACTGGAAGAGGGTCAGAACATCTTGTTTCCTCCCGACTGGACCCAACTGGGAAACAAAAAGATCACAGGCTACTGGGTGAAATCTGACAGAAAACAGTGTGTGAACTGAGATTAGGCAAGGACGGACTTGTGTACCAAGATCTGAAGTCATGGAATTAAACAGGGCACACCTAAAACCTAGCATTCATTTCCCTATCACCAGGTATCGCTGTGTGTGGTTGAGGAGATGGGCGTGCTTTACCTGGAAGAGTAAGTGCAGGCTAAAATGCAAGCAGTGCTAGCTGAGTTCAGATGAAGTCAGGGAGAGCAAACCACCAGAGGCTGTTCATCTGCTCCGGCTGCTGTCAGAACTGGAGACGGAATGGGCTGGCAAAGCCATCATGACACAACTCGCCTCTGATGATGATCACAGAAACAAAACGTCCCATCAAATACTAAACCCTCAGCTCCTTCCTGCTACCAAAAGGGTGCCTCAGACCCACAGGAGATTTTTGGAGCATACACAGATTTGGAGCAAGGCTCTGCCTGGATGCAAGTTGGAACTGCGCCCCTGGACGACCACTGTAACCCTGCAATGATTGCACTCAAACCAGTAGTCATTTGGAGCACTTGACACCATTGAAAGCCAGGTCCCAGTTAACCAGTATGAATAAATACACTAGTACAGTTTATATCCACAAATATTTATTGAGTGCCTTTATGCAAGAAAGAAGAGATGGTCCCTGCTCTCATGGAGCTTACAGTGTCATGGCTCTAACATTTGACGAGATTTATCAACCGCAACAAGCACATGGCTTTGTCTAACCGCCAGCAGCACTGTAAGAAGCAAATCTTTCACATTATTCATCACTGTTACAGTGAAATTGTGAATAAAACAATTATCTTTGAAGTCTGTAGTCATAGCGATGACATGGTACAAAATGTCCAGCAAATGTAAATTTATGGCTTGATTCCTCATATGTGAGAGGGGCCTACTGAAATAAAACACAAATCAGAAGGGAAAAACTTAGTAACACAGGTACTAAGAATACTGGTGTAGTTTAATACATTATCAAACTGCCACAGAACTCCTGGCAGGGCAGGAAACTATTTCCTGCAAAATTTGTGCAACGTAATCGGTTCAATCAGACCCTGCAAATCTAACCGTATACAATCACTAATGATGAACAAATGTGATTTACCTCTGATTCCTAAAGAGCTCTGGGGACACATTTACTTTTTAAAGCTTCTTAAAGATTCACAGAAGTTACACATTAAAATTTAGTGAAAACTGCTTTTGAGATAGCTAAAAATTAAAATGACAAAAATGTCTAATTTTACTACATATATTAGTGCAGAGTGCAGAATTCAAATAGCGTTCAGCAAAGCACCTGGCTCTTCTAAGTTAAAAAGGGGAGCACGTTTTGGTGATCAAACTCTAAAACAAGTCATAATTGTCACACAGACTTTCTAACGCCCAGTGGCAGGCACTTCTTTCACGTCCCTGCATCACAGGCCACCACCGCCTTTAGATGGAAACATCCAAAGGAGCAATTATTTTGATTACATTGTCAATAATTTTTTGGAGAACAGCCTATATTTATATCAACCCCAAAATCACTGCTTAAGATCAAAGTGCCTTCTGAACTTACACTCCACAGGTTATCAACTTTTTTTTATCAGTCATTAAAAAAAAAACTCATACCAGAGGGGAGCTCATTTAAATTCCAAGAAATCTTTTTTTTTTTTTTTTGCAAAGAGGTGGAGAGAACATCTTGGACCCCCTAACGGAAATGTCAACCAACCCAAGGTAGTTTTTCATCAACTGCTTAGTACACAATCTACTTTACTTTACTATTTAAAAAGTCCTGAATTGCTACTTCAAAAGCCTATTTAACTCAGGATGAAGCTGACATGTACTATTTATTGAAAGTTTACTCAGCACCAGGCACTTTATATGATCTCCCTGAAAGGAAGGTTCTGATCTGCTCATCTGTCACTTACTGCGGAGAAGGCAGGCGTGCGCTAGGGTGGGACCCAGGGCTGCCTGGCACTCCTGTGCCCTGCACAGTCTTAGCGCATGGCACGCAGGAGCGTAGCTTTGTCTATTGTTCCAACCAGAATACTCACTTTAAGCACTCACTTTAAACACTCACTTTAACAGGGGATCCCGAAGGACTTTTCCCCACTTTAGGCTGCCTCCTAAGGAAGGGGAAAGGGGCAGAGGCAGGTGTCGGGAGAGAACTAACTATTTGCATTTAAAAAAGGCACTTCCCCCCAAGTGGAAGATTCACTTAGGTTTCTTTATTAAATGCAGCTCAGCTCCAGCGGCATCAAAAGCAGTTTACCTCCCTGGGACAGTAGCTGCTTTTTAAGATTGCCACCTTTCCTGCTTTTAGGTTGAGTGGTTGTTAAATCCAGTGTTCCTTAAGTTAAACATCCCCAAAGGGAAAGATGGCTGAAAGGACTTTCCTTGGTTTTCCTCTTCACAGCTACAAAGAAAAAAATAAAATTTCTTTTAAAAAAAAAGGGGGGGGGGACTGGTACTTCCAATCTATTAATACCACATACTTCAAAAATCAAAGCATAGTTTTTCTGAGAGGCACGGGAGACGTTTTGATAGCGCTTAACACCTTTCTTGGAATAAGCCAGTATAGACTACTACTAAGAAGAGAATTTCTTGAGAACGCTCTAACCTCTTCTGAAATGGCAATTTATTCTTAATAATGTAATAGACTTTACAATAGGAGTAAAGAACAGTGAAACAGCCTAATAACTTTCGAGCTAGTTTTTAATGTCATGTATAGGAACAGAATAAAGGGAGTATCATCAATAAAGCCAATCCCTTCATTATGTCTTAACACAGCGCCATACTGGAGCTTGACTAAAATCAACCTTTTCTTTAGTGTAACTAGGAGATAAAAAAAAAAAGTCTAGAATAAAGGCACTTGATTCTGTTGATGAATAATTCTCAGTAGCCGATGTCTTCAAATGGTTGTAGGAGTTGGGAGCAAAGGTTCAATTCTTGGCTGGGAGCAGAGAGGCAGCTGTCAGAGGCCCCCTCCTTGCTGAGACTTCCCCAAGTGGAGAGGGGAGCGTGGCTGCAGGCTCCAGGCCTGGAGCGCAGCCAGGTGAAGCTTTGGTGCCGGGGGCTCAAAAATAATTGGGGATTCCTGCTTGAAGGCATACATATACCCTAGTGGAGTAACGTGGCCTTGGCATTGTTACAACTACATGCTATTAAGAGCTGCACAGGAGATAAGGCTCAAAAGTAAACCAAAATTCAAACCTGAGTGTTTTCAGGGGGAATTGTGAAAGTATGGAATGAGTCTGTTTATCAACTGAGCTTGAATGTGTGAGCCCTGGGTTCTGACTGGCCACCGAAACAGTGACAGGTAAGCAGCCCACACGGGACCAGCAGTCAGTATACCTGCTAGAACTCCTGGTTGGAGCACAGGAGGTACTGCCCAGGCAGTGAGCCGGGTCTCCAGCAAGACCAAGGTCAAGACGCCAGGTGTGGTCTAGACACATCCCCTTCTACTAACAAGCAGAGCAGGTGATTGACCTAGTGTTCTCACAGCACCTATTATGGGAGTATTTCTTTTTCTTTCGGGCAGGGATGGAGGGGGTAGAGAGGGGTTTAAAATGTCACATGGTGACTGACTGACAGCTGAAGCCAGGTACATTGAGGAAACCAGGGCTGCTTTCACAACCTCACTGGGTGGTGACCTGTATTTCATCAAAGATTTATCTATCATTTATGGTCAAGGGTGGTCAATGTTACATTCAGAATGATGAGCAGAAAACTGCAGCTTTCCAATTGTTTAACTTTTTCTGAAAAGTAATACATGTGACAAAATTAAAAATTACATCTCATTTTTCTTTCCTTACAAATAATAAAGTTTAAGGGAAACAAAATGAGTTAGTCGTGTCATTTTCAAAGTTTTCCACTATTCCATCATTTCCAATATTTCCATTATTACTAATCTAATATTCACTCTAAGACAAATGTTTCAAATAGGAATTGCATTACCATTTTTTAAAAAAACCTCAAAACTACTAAATTCCAGGGTATGCTGTAATTTTTTCTGCATTCAGCATGTATTAGTCTATCTATAGAAGCTATTCTTAAGCATTTAAAAAAAATCATATTCACAATGTCTAAGTTTACAAAATTGGTGTGCAAATTGTAAAAGGATAACACTATTTGTTTAGAAACAAGCTGCCTCCCAATTACTATTCCTTATTCGTGATACAAATTGGAGACATATACTATTTAAAAATAATATTTTTTAAATAGTAAAATATATAAGAGATTCCTGAGCATAACAAAAATATCTTGAAAATATGTGGCCATTTGAAGTATAAAATAGCAAGTTAAAGAATAGCATGATTGTAAAACTACAGTCTGAAGGCTTATAAACAGTACAAAATAGTTTGCCTTTTCTGAGTGCATAATTATACATTAGTGCAAACAAAAATGTCTCAAAATTTAATGGCTACAAATCTCAAAGATTTGCAGAGGTGCGCAAGACATGGAATTTCTTTAATGTCATGCGAACTGAACCCAGTTCTCGATTAATCCTTTCCAAACGGTCTTCCAAGGCTTCCTAAGTGAAAATAATGGGAAAAGCTTAATTAGGATTCTGTATCAAGTTCACTGGTTCTAAATTACCACCAAATTGACCTTTCTTTTAGCAAAAGAACAAGTATAAACATTAAAATCATATATTTTGTTTTTACACAAACCACCTTTATATTATTTCTTTTGAGCTGAACACTTAAGTCAACTTTTCAACCGTTCCAAATTAACTGCTGCACTTTAAAATATCCTCAATGTGTCTGGTACATTGAGAATGTGGAAATTATAGCAAGAGCAGCACAACCGACGGGAAGAAGAAACTTCTTTAACTGCGTTGCACTGAACAGCACAAGAGGAACCTAGGCGGCGCTCCACACGTTGCACCAGAATTAACAGACACATCTGACTCGTGCAGTATCCCACCTACACGTACATCAAACGACTTTCTTCTGACAAAAATGTCTGAGTTAAAAAGGAAGAACATTTGGAGAAGACTTTTCCAAGGAATAAGAGCTTTCACAATGGATCAGTGTAACAACTGCTACTTTAAAGTAAATAGCACTACTACGAAATAAATAGTATCTGGAATATATATTTATCATTTTAGATACTGTGTTCAGTATTAACTCCAATGGCATCCTGAAATAACACTTTAACAACTTTAATTCCAAAGGCATTACATGCTCACCTGAAGCTAAAGCTGAATAATACTGAATATCATCTATAATTTAATATATATATAGTCACGGGACGTGGAGTACAGCATAAGCAATAGTCAGTGGAATTGTAGCAGCTATATGTGAGTTCAGAGGGGTAACAGATTGGGGGCAGAGGGTTATCACTTTGTGAGGGGTGAAATGTCTAACTATTACATTGCTTTGTACAACAGAAACTAATAAATAAAAATTTAAAAAATAATTCAAAAAAGATTACATGTTTGTTATAGAATATTTAGAAGACAAATGAACAAAAAGTACAAGCACTGTTACGCTTTCCAGTTTTTTTCTGCAGATATGCTCACCATTTGTAAGAAGAAAAATAAAAACAGAATCAAACTCTATTTCAAAATGTTTTTCAACTGAACTTCTCTTGTAATGAAATATCTTTCTGCAACATCATTTAAATTAATGTGCAATATTCACCAGATGTACATTTAACCAAGAATCTTCCAATAGAAATATAGGTTACTTCTATTTTTTAGATATCATAAATTATGCTGCAATAAATATTCTTACACATATCTCCTTGCACATACCTGTATCTGTAAGTATTGCTCTGGCAATCTTTCCCAGAAGTAAAAACGCTAGGTCCAAAGGAATGCAAAATTCTAAAGCTCTGGATAGACGCCAAGCTGTACTCCAGAGAGTTTGTGACAATTTCTACTTCCACCTGCAGGTTATGAGAATAAGCCTTTCCCCACCCTTGGTGCTGCTTTTAAAAAAACATCTTCGATATAATCATTTTTCTAAAATGACGCTTTGGTTTAAATGTATATTATTTCATATTCATTGATAAGACTGAACATTTTTCATCTTTTTTGGCCCAATTTAGCTTTTTCACTTATGACTCGTATATAAGCATCCTCAGCGCCTTTCCACTGCCGTTTGTCTTCTTACTGGACTGACGAGCTTTGACATATGCGAGCAGAAACCAGTGCCCTTTCAGTCTTATTTTAAGAGCCTGTGATCATTATATAAAAATACATTAAACAAATGTTTCAGATGGATTTAGACTCAGAGCATCAACAATTTTTCCTTCTGCCTTCCCAGTAAACTATTTTAAGAAGAGTTTCATGTGTCGAGTCTTGTAAATTATTGAATGAAAACTTTCGGAACAATAATATTAAATACTATGAAAGTCAGAAAAAGAAGAGGTTAGGGATACAGGCCCTTGCAAAAGACCTCTCCTGTTTTTTTTGTGTCCCCCTTTCCTTCTGGTATCACAGATCAATCTGAAAATGAACTTTTCCTGAAGTTAAGGCATGAGAGAAGCCAAAACATGCAGTTATATAAGAGACGTATACTTGCTGTTATGTTTAAAATGTTACAGAAAGAACAGATTTAGGATGTCCCTGTGGCTTCATGTATTTTAATTCTCTTTGCAAAGCAACTAAAAGAAATGCACACAGGCCATGGGGCCTGCACCATCTCCTGCTCAATAATGGAACCACATCTCTCTCTCTCTCAACTTCTACAACTATTCCAGCTGCAAAGTGCAACTGTTTTACGTTTACCAACTGCAAAGGGGTTCAGAAATGAATTACAGACTGGAGGGGGAAGAAAACACAAAACGGGAGATTTCATGTGAGAGCACTGACTTAATGTAAAATCTGTTAACAGGCAAATTGCCATTTGCACCCAAGTTAGTTTCCTGAAAACATAACGGCATGAACACCTTTTTCTTCAAGTATAAAATCAGTTTTTATTCCTGAAAGCTAGCATGCAGCTATAAAATATAAGGTGTGATCAAAAGGTACGGAGAATACTGCTGCCACGTGCCATCCCACAGAAAGGCAGGAATCTTCAATACAGGAAGCCGCGCGCCGAGCCTTAGTCACAGTGTGTGACAAGTTTCAACTTGTTCGGTGCAACCAGTCGGGTGTGAGCTACAGATGAGAGAAGGTGTGTTTTAAAGTGTGCTGTAAATCATCATGAAATCGCTCCATGTCACATGTCACTTCTGGTTTGGCAATTTCTGTCAAATAAAAACATCATGGTGTGTCCTCCTCCACCTTATTCACCAGATCTGGCACCGTGCAACTTTTGGCTCTTCCCCAAAATCAAAATGATTCAGGACATGGAGGCGGCCACGACAGCATGACTAAAGACACTCACGAAAGAGGACTTCCAGAACTGCTTCAGAAAGTGGCAAGAATGATGGGATAAGTGTGTTCGAAGTGAGGAGTATTTTGAGGGGGATTAATGGCAATGTGTCTTTTACTGTAATTTTTTTTTTTTTACTTAAACATTCACCGTATTGTTTGATCACACCTCATATACTATAATAACCAAATACTTCCTGCACGGTCTAAAAGTGTTAACCAACTGCTTCAGCGTGCCTAAAAACCATGATTATAAGAAACCATCTTGGAAAATGGAGCACTGACTACAGTGTCCAGCCTCTAAAGCACATTCAAGCTAAAACATTTCACCTGATTTAGTCTTGTCTGCAAAGTGATTCGTCCTCCAGTAGAAGGCATTCGACTTAGTGCTGCCTCAATCTGTTAACACACAAAAGAGTTTAAATAAAAACAGAAGAATTCTAATTACTGCAAGGAGGTTTAGAACACAGAATGGAAAGACCACTGCGGTCTAGTATTTTCTTGTCCGCCTCGTCTTCACATAAGTTCCCTCTGCTAGAAGTAGTAACAACAGCTCACCTCACACACATTGTTAGTGCAGCTTGGTGTGAAATTCACAGTAACTTCCTGGGGTGGGTTTGACTCTAACTCCCTTCTGACTATTCCTTAATAAACATTAAGTTCAGAAAAAGATTTTTAAAAATTTGTTTGTTTTTACCTGGTCTTTTTCTTTTGTAAGTTCATCAAAAAACCGTTCTGTTTCAGCTAGCGTCCTGATTTTTGCAGTATACTCAAAGTCACCGCCATGAGGTGCTACTGAAGCAGGCTTACACTGTTCGTAGCTCACGAATTTGTTCTTCTCCCAGGCTGACCTCACAGACACTTTCTTCACTCCATTTGGCAACAGTTCGGGGGAGGAGTTATGATTAACATGGATGTCGGTGGCTTTTTCTGAATATTTTTTTTCTGTCAGCGAGAAAAGAAATTTCTTTTATTTCTTATCAATTTTTATAATAGAACTGTATGCATACTAAACATGTTACCCAACTTCACCTTCGAGAAATAGCTGCCACATGGGCCAAAAAATGTAATGAAAAGAAATACAACAATCCAAAATGTTTGCTCAGTGCTTTTTCTCCACAGAATTCTAAAGCTTTGCCCTCCGTTTAATAACCTTCACAACTTTCTGCAATGAGCATATGCAAACTTTCTGTAAATGTAATTGAACTTTAAGTAAACTTAAAGCAAAAAAATAAAAGTTTAAACACATTAAAACCAACATAAAGAGTTAACATTTTAGGGACCTACCTAAGTGACTTCTCATGCATTATCTTATAACTTTATTCCAAACTTAAAATACAAATGAGCAAAAGGAAAAAATTTATTCAAAGCCTAAATTGTATAAAATTTATAGAGAATATCAAAGCAAAGACAAAAATGGGACCGTATGGCCTTGCTAATTAACCATCCCTGTACCTCAGTTTCCCACCCTTTGGAAGAGGATAACAATAGTGAGTATTGCGAGTGCTCATTTGCAGAGGCCCTTGGGCAGAAAAACACTTACGTGCAGGATATTATAACATTTAGAACCTTGCAAAGATACCAAAAACTCACAATGAATGGCAAAACCGTAACTAATAATGTTTTAGGAAAAGATACCTTCCAGGTCATCTAGAGGAAGAAACTGGAGCTGTTTCCTGGGATTGGTGCGTGGTAATGGAGACACAGGAACAGTATCTAAATCATCCAAAAGGATATCAAATCTATGAATGAAGCAAGTTACTCGTGAGAAAAAAATGTTAACTGATTTTCCCTAGTGCTGCTAGAAATAGGAGCTGGCATCCAGTTAACTCACACACTTACATTATTTTTTAGAAAGAAAGCTGGTCATATACTTTTCTCAAACTGAAATTTAACTTCTATTTTCTAACAAAATTATAGCTCCACACTAGACTTAAAGCATTTACCCACACAGTATCTCAACTGCTCATTCTAACAACCTTATGAAATAAGCAGGGCAGGCATTATTGTCCCCGCTTTACAAAAGAGGAAACTGAGGTTCAATGTGCTTAAGTAATTCATCCCCGAGGCTAATGGGGCTGGGTCACCAGCAATGGCCTGCCCGCTACAGCACACACTGCTGGCCACACTTCAGAGAGGACCGTTTCCTCAGGGGCACAGGTGAACTTACATTCAGTGCCAGGGCCATACCAGGACAGCCCACTTTCTTAGACAAAGGGCTCAAAAATGTCCCTGTATCATAAACCTTTTCAGGAAAACAGAGCATTATTGTTCTATATCCAAAGGCTGGAAGAAGCTCTGAGATTGCATTTAACTTTAGTATATGTGCTGCCGAAGCTAGCACTGCATTTAACTTTAGTAGTAGCCAGTTTACACAGTTAAAAACTGTTTTCGTGTCTTATTATACTTTTTTTAATTTTTAGTATGACATTCATTTAAATAATTTAAATCCAGAAAGTTCCCATTGACAAATGAAAACTTAGTGATAGCTAGAGGCATAAGTTGACATTTTTTTAAAAAATCAATAATATATATATTTTATTCTACAATTTTAGAGAACTTACCGAATCGGACTGCTTTCATTTTTGCTAAGTAGATGACTAAATCCTGGGGACAAATTTTCTTTAGGGGATCTCTTGGGACTATAAGCCACAGTCACTGGTGTTAACATAATCTCTCTTTTTGCTATAGAAGAAAACGAAGAGGAAATATTCTTTTTCTTCTATATAATATGTGTCATATTGGCAGAACATATACTTTCTTTTCAGTACTTTTTTCTAACTTTAAAAGAAATACAATTTCATTGTAAAACTTTTTGAAAGATAAATAAGAGTATAAAAAAATAAAAATTCATAACCTAACGTCTAGAGGGAACCAATGTCAACATTTTGGTACATCAAACTGTAATTTCAGCACTCTCACTCAAAACTGGTTTTTCAGGATTTTAGAAGTCGACAGGAAATAAGATGGAAATGCCAGTGTACCAGTGAACATTCCTATAACAGTCATACAGGAATCTCCTTAGCTGTTATGAAAATGGAAGTTGAGGATATAGAAATACAATGTTTACACTTTAAAACCGTAACTGGCTAAAGGAAAAGGAGACTAATGCCAATAACCTTAGGTAAATCTATGAAAATAAGCATCTTTTTGCAGGCTAGCTTAATTTGTTTGAACTTAATTAGTTTGAACTAATTTAATTAGATAGTTGTTGTCCACTATCTCAAAAACCATAAAGTGCTTTTAGTTGCAAAAATTTGCTAGACACACAAAAAAATCCCAATGAACTTAGGGATCTGTGCTTAGAGCACTCTGTAGGCGCCAGTATCAAGAAGATGGAAAATGTCAGTATGTAAGGTTCCAAGGTCACTCCTCTGAGCTCAGGAGATACGACATCTAACTCTTACTTGGAGTACTTGATTTACGATTTGAAGGTGGCAGAGAGGACGATCGCTGTGAAGCAGCATTCAATCTCTTTTGTCTTTGTTGAGCACATTTCTCTGGGGACCTACTTGCATTGACAGACGTTTCAGTTTGCTGAGGATTCACTAATTCTATAAAAGACAAATGTAAAGAAAAGTCAAACACGACAAACTTGCTTCAGTTATCAGTTATCTTTATTAACAGATGTTTATACAAACAAGCAGTTCTTCTCACTAGTAGGTTATCACGATTATTTGCAAATGTACCACATTATAAGGATAAAAAATGCTTGATGAAGAAAAATGTGGGAGTTTATAATGCATTCATTCTGGTTCTCTGTTTACAACTGGCATTCAAGGTGATTTTTCAAGAGAGTTTATTTTTGGAAATCAGGTCACTAATTTATTTACTAGGAGATACTGCTTTGGATGCAACGCCAAAGATGTTAATGACGTGATTAGCAGGCCGAGCAAGTGAGCATGAGTACAGAGTCCCAGGAGCAGATGCAAGTACCCAGAGCTGTGAAAAAACAGTATTACAGGTACTTGCTATCCTACTGCTGGGTGCTCAGTAACCAAGACAGCGGAGAGTAGGAAATGATACATTTACTGTATGAATCCCAAATGTCTGTCATCGCTTTTTGATGTGACAAACTGATAGAAGTTTTACAAATATCCTTAGGAATGCCACATAAATCTTTAATAATCAGAACATAACATGTACTTTGCTTTGTATAGAAGGTACATGTTATGCCAAGACTGTGATTAAATTATTAACTATGGGATTTGATGATCTATGAAATGGGGCTGAAGCAGCAGTAAAATAAACTTTTTATTGCATTACTTGAGGAATTTCATTTTAAAGAAAGTAATATAACTAGGGGGAAGGGGAAGCTATCTCTATATCCATAACCCATATCTATATATCAAGTAAGGAACAAAATACTTACTATTTGAAGTGTCCTCTTTCTCTGTCTGTGTGCCCCAATTTTTAAATATTTTTTCTTCATCAAGTTCTTTTAAAGCTCTCATGATTGGTGTGTCTGAAGTCTCTCTCTGTTTTTTAATCAATAAGTTTGCTGGTGAACTTCCAGGTGAAGAATCCTTTTCCGGAGGAGAATGGTACCTTAAACAATAATTGTAAGATACATAGTACTATGGACAGACGTTTTGTGTCCCCCTCTGTAGTCCTCAAAGTGATGTAGTATTTGGAGGTGTGGCCTGTGGGAGGTGATTAGGTTTAGATGAGGTCAAGAGGGTGGAACCCCATGATGGGATTAGAGCCCTAACAAGAAGAGGAAGAGATCCAAGTCTCTCTCTGCAGGTATGCCCCAAGGAAAGGGCCTCACCAAGAACCCGACGGAGCTGGTTCCCTGATTTTGGACTTAGAGCCTCCAGAACCGTAGGAAATAAATGTGTGTTGTTCAAGCCGCCCGGTCTACGGTCATTTGTTAGAGCAGCCAGAACTAAGACGCACAGTTCACTGGGTTTTTTGGGGGAGTAACAGGCAAGTTGACAATGATACTCCACAATGAACGTGTATGCTTTCCAATGCAAACAAGTTAAATAAAACTGAACCTGCGTATAATAGACCAGTCCTTTTCACATCCCAGCACATACAAAAATGCTGTATTTATATGGCACCCCGGGAGTGTGTGGAGGATGAGAGGATTAACATCCTTCCTCACCACAAGTTCGAGCGTGGCACACCACTGTGTCAGGAACACAAGTGGGGAGGCTCTGCATAACCTACAAAAGCAAAATATCCTAAAAGAGTTAGTCTTTCAAAATCAAATAAAAATTAGGCCCTTAGGGCCGGCCCAGTGGCTCAGGCGGTTGGAGCTCCGTGTCCTAACTCCAAAGGCTGCCGGTTCGATTCCCACATGGGCCAGTGGGCTCTCAACCACAAGGTTGCCAGTTCAATTCCTTGAGTCCCACAAGGGATGGTGGGCAGCGCCCCCTGCAACTAAGCTTGAACACGGCACCTTGAGCTAAGCTGTCTTCCGGATGGCTCAGTTGGTTGGAGCGTGGGCTCTCAACCACAAGGTTGCCGGTTTGATTCCTCGAGTCCCACAAGGGATGGTGGGTAGTGCCCCCTGCCACTAGCAACGGCAACTGGACCTGGAGCTGAGCTGCGCCCTCCACAACTAAGACTGAAAGGACAACAACTTGACTTGGAAAAAAAGTCATGAAAGTACACACTGTTCCCCCAATAAAGTCCTGTTCCCCTTCCCCAATAAAATCTTTAAAAAAATAATAAATTAGGTTCTTAAAATTATGACATTAAAGAAACTGGAGATGGCTCTTTATCTCTTCCTGAACATTTAAAGGCAAATGAAATCTCTAAGAACGGTACCCACGTATGATCTCTGACAGTTATCTTACCCAGGAATACAGGCTTCCTCCAGCTGGTTATCCATTTTCCTATCCTGGATGTCCAAAGGCTGGCCGGTAAAGATAGAATACTCCGCTCCTGGTATCAACCACTTCCGCCTGCTGACATCTGAGGTTGCTAGTGTGCTATGAGAACGAGGAATATTCTAAGTTGTTAAAAGGTTTGTGCTTCAATCTGAACTGAGCACATATTGAAAATGACCTGCTTTGAAGTATTATTTATACATTTGCAAAGTGATTTAAAAAGACGCATATAGCAATCTTATTTTAGATATATGAAATCTACATATATTCAGTTTTAAGGTTGAACTGAATTGTTGTTTCACGTGTTACATGCACACACTCTGAACACCCCACTAGCCCACTGCCACCCTCCATACCCTTCATACGCCCTCCTGCAGCTCAGGGCACGAGCAGAAGTGGGAGTGCCCTCCTGGTCCTCCCAGACCAGCACTGCGAGAGAATTTTCTACCCAAACAGAAGTGTCCTCTATCTGCACAGCCCAGTACATAGCAGCTAGTCACACACTTCTGTTGAAATGTGTGCTAGTGAGAAATGTGGCTAGTGAGACTGAAGAACCAATTTTTAAATGTTATTTGTTTTTTAATTAATTTACATTTCAGTCACCACGTGTGGTTGTTGGCATGTCTGTATTGAATGGTGCAGTTCCCCCCATTCTTAGGAAAACCCTGTTTGTGTGAGGCTCACACCATCGCACGTTCACTGGTCACTGGCTGGGTTCAGAACGTGTCTCATCTTCCCCACACCGACTCCCGCCCTTGGTGTCCACGCATCTGAGCTGTCCTGGACCTCTCCAGTGACTTCACTCTTCCTCCTCATTTGCTCCCTCAGAGGATACTCGCTGGACTTTGTCACCAGCGGAGAATGCAGCCCCCTTAGGGAACTGGTGCTCCAAAGACTCTTCCGGCGCCCACGCTCAGGCGTGACCACTGCACACTGAGCACTGGGCCTGGGGTCCTCGGCCTCCCATTTTCTCTGTACTGACCCCTCCTTGCTACTAGTTCCTCTCTCCTGCCTTGGAATGCACACTCCTGGTACCAATTCCTCATCGCCTCGGTGCCCTTCCCAGCTCCCCTTCCATCCCACCCACTGGCAGGGAAACCCGAAGCTGGAGGGTTGCAAAGGCCTACTCCTGCAGCTCAGCTAAAAAAACCTCACCCAACCGTGCAGATTGGGGTGGCATTACAGAATCACTTTCATCATCTCAAGGGGACACCCAACACTGCTGGCCAACGTCTCTCTCTGTAATCAACGACTCTCCTCAATCCTCTCACCCCAGCCTGGACTGTCAGGAGATAACCTCGCATCACACTTCAGAGAGAAAACAGAAACCATGAGACGACTCCCATCTTCCTGTCTCTGCTCCTTTTCACAACCAAACTTTTTAAGAGTTGTCTCTTTTATCTGTTTTCATTTCAACCCCCAGTCACTCCTTTTCCCCAATGTTTAGACTAAGAGACATTCCAAACATTCTTAGAAAATTACAAAAAAATACTACAACAAGCACTCACCCATTCTCGGTTTTAACAAATGCTAACATCTTACCCTATTTGTTTTTCATTGTAAGACATAAAATTGTATGTATATATTGGTTTGTATTTTTAATGACATAATGGGCATAATGTATGCACCCTTTTAATGCTTTTTCCAGTCAACATCATGTTTGAGAGGCCTCCACGTTCATACATACAGCCCTGGCACCTTAACCGTTTTTGCACAGTATGAAACGATCCCAAGTTATTCATCCTTCGTCCTGTTGGTGGAGGCTTAGCTTCTAACACAACACCTTTCAACAACACTGCAATTCACTTGTGTAAGAGTTTCTCTCAAGAAAATATCTAGGAACGGAGCGTGGAATTTGGGCTTTGCCTTCTTCGGTCTCACTCGATACCGCCAGGTCACTCTCCAGACCAGCTGTACCAAATTTCAGTCCAACCTAATTGGAGAGTCCCTAATCCTTCACGTCTCTGCCAAATGACAGTGACTACATTTTAAGTCGGGCTTGTCTGATGGTGTGAGTGGTCTCCCCTTATTGTTTTAATTTGCATTTTTCTGATTACTAGTGAAGTGAGCACCTTTTCATTTTTATTAGCCGTTTGGGTTTCTTTTTCTGTGAACTGCTTGTTCATACTCTTATCACATTTTATTGAGGAAGTTGTCTTTTTTCTTCTTGATTTGTAGTTCTTTATATTCTGGATATTAATCCATTACGAGCTCCTCTTCACTTTAAAAACATCAACTATTTCAGGCAGGCGCAGACACACACATAATACTCAGGTACCAACCATCCTGCTTCAGACAATCTTGGCTCTTTGTTACATATCCTTTAGATTTTTAAAAGTGGAACACTACAGATTCAACCGAGGTTCCCTGTGTACCCTTAGAATCTCATTCTCCCCAAAAGCTACAGTTTACATTAAATTTAAGTTCTGCATTCCCACGTGTATTTTTTATACTTTTACTACATCTGTATGAACCCATAAGACGTGTAGGGCTGTTTTACACGCTAAAGTCAGTGTCAACAGTATTCTATTTCTTCTGCAACTAGTTTTTGTTGTTGTTCCATATTGTTATTAAAATTAAACCACGCTGATAGTCTAGGTCAGGGGTCGGCAAATTTTTTCTGTAAAAAGCCAGATAGTAAATATTTTAGGTTTTCTGAGGCAGATAGTCTCTGCCGCAACTACCCCACCTTGCCTTGTAGCTATAGACATTATACAAATGAGTAAGCCTGGTGCTTTCCAATACAACTTTCTTTACGGACACTGAAATCTAAGTTTCATATAATTTTCACGTGTCATGAAATATTATTCTTTGATTTTTTTTCAAACATTTCAAAACCATTCTTTGCTCATGGGCCTTACAAAAACAGGTGGTAGGCTAGATGTGGCCTGGGGGCGACGGTCTGCCAACCCCTGGTCTGGTTTACTCACTGTCACACTATCCGTAATACTATGCAGAAATGTTTCACAATGCATTGACATTGCAGCTTTTAGACACTGAGGTTTTCTCATTCACTCTTCAATATGCTCCCAACTGGCTCCCCTCCTATCAGTCTATCTACACTGTTCTCCAGGCCCCAAAACCTCCAGCTCGCAAGGCCCCCGCTGTGTCTCCAACTCACTTGCTCTCTCACCCAGGATTGCTCCCGCCTCCCTGTTAGTTTTCTGGCAGCTCCTTCTGAGGTTCCTTAGCCAACATCAAAACACTGGGGTTCTTCATTCTTCAGGTTTTTGTCCTGGACCCACTTCTCACTCAACACATCCACCCATCCTATAGCTTTAAGTACTATCCAGAAAAACAACTCCAAAAGGTATAATAGCCTCAGACATTATTGCTAAGCTCCAAACGCAAATTTGTAATCGCCTGCTTGATTTCCACTTAGAACTCACATGAATCTCAAAGTAAAATATCCAAGATGGAAATTCTGATCTTTACTCCCTAGTTTAAAATATGGCACCCTTAGTTGTTCAAGACAGAAACGAAGGACTTATGTGACACCTCACCATTCAATTCATAACTGTGTTCTGTGGATTCTACCTCCAGAATCTCTCTCAAATTTTTCTCTTCTATCCATTTCTATGACCACTGCCCAGCTAACACCCTATCTCCTAGCGCTGCAATAGCCTGACTGGACTCTCTGCTTCCACTCTTTTCGTCTCCTCATAGCAGGTACATTAAACAAATAGAAATCAGATGACACAATTTTACTCCAGAAAGCCCTTCAAAGAATTCCTAACAGACTCAGAGTAAAACCCCAAGTCCTTCCCAAGGCTGGGAAAGCCATGCGTGACGGGCCAGTGGTTTCCTCTGGGGCTGCTGTCCCTGCCTGGGAATGCTCAGGCCACACCAGCCTCCTTTGGGTTTTCAAACATGCTCAGCTCTTTCCTACCTCCGGACTCAGCGGGGCCAATTTCTCTGCCTTGGCAGCCCTCTTCCCTGCACACCTGCCACTCGAGGAACTCTACACATGCTCACCTCTCTGCTTCCAAGTCACCTCCACAGAAGGGCCTTCCCTGACACCAGCCTCGCTCCCTTCTCTTCTCCCTCAATGTTCACATTCAGTTTTTCACATCATTTTTTTCTTTAAATAATTCACTATGTTCTACTAAGATTAACTAAGATCTAGAAAATGTTTCTCATTTAGCAATTACAACTTAGGGTAAAATTTACAACTTAATCTTTTTCTAATAAACGTCATCATGAAGTTATTATCTACTCATTAATACCTTTTTTACACCAAAATCATAATAAAAACCAATTCTAACATGAAAAAAACCTATTCTGTAAATGCTTCGTCAACATAATGCTGAGATTATAGCAAAACTAATTTTGAAAAACTAAAAGGACCAAAAAGTCCATACAACCTAATGAAGATCCATTTTCCTAGGTCTTTCTATGAACATGGGAATAACATTTCTGGAATTTTAGAGTTAAAAAACCTTCTAAGATGTTCTAGCCCAATGTCCTTGTTCTTACAGATAACATAACCGAGCTCCAAAACAACGAAGTGATTTGCCTAAGGTCACACAGCTGGGCAGAGTCCAAACAATGAAAACGTCCCAAGTCTGCTTACTACCAATCTACCGTTTCCTCCTTTTGGCACATACCTCTCTCTGTGTAACTACTTTCATGCCATCTAAAAATCAGATGTTTTCACACATCTAAATTCTATAATGACATTTAACCCCTTCTTTTGATTTACACAGATAAGCTTCGAGCTCATAAGAGGGTGCATCTATTTTTAGCTTTAGAGATTAAATGCAGTGACTTACTTGGCACGTGATGGTCTCACAGGAGCTCTAGAATTATGACGAAGACGTAACATATTTTCATGCTCTACTTGCTTCACCTGAGCTTCAAGTTTTGAAATTGTTCTGATTTACAAGCAATAAGATAAATTTAAGTACATTTCAACAAATGTAAAATATAGCTCAACTACAAATTAGTTATTTAACAGACCTTTCTAGAAAAGGGGTGACAAATGAGCTGCACGTCCATGAACCTTTTCACAGTAAAATGTCATCGTTAACTTTATAAAGCTGAACATTTATTCTCAGGGAGAATAAATAAAAAGGCAAATATATTAAACCACAGAGAAGCACTTCATATCCCACAACTGAAGGCAAGGAAACAATGAATGGACTTAATCTAGCAAGTAAACAAATTATAAATTTGACTACAGGTCAAAATCTACAACGTATGAATTAAAAATAAAATAAATTCAAGTATTCAAATAAACTGCAATTCTACCTGTTTAATGCTGAAATGCATGTTCATGTATATGAAACACACATAGGTAACACTTTCACAAAAGGAAGCCGGCTTAACTTTCAGTAACAGAGCTATTAAAAAGAACTTCCTAATTTTTCAAAAGATGCAAAGGCTAAATTGTCCCCAACAACTCAACCTACAGGTTGCTCATCAAATTTGTGCCATATTCACAATAAAAGCTTATTTTCCACTTTACCAACAGAAAATAAGTACTCTGGCCAATTGTTTTGAGTATATCTTGGCATTCTTTCTGTTCTTTTAAACTTTGCACATGTCTTAGCTTGTCTTTTAAATGCAAATCCTTACCTACCCTGTTGCAGGAAGGTTTGAGAAGGAACAGTTCTAATAGCGCTGTGGCTTTCTACTAACCTGGTAAGGAAGCCATCACTAGAACTGAACGTATGTATCGCAGCCAAGACCTGAGCAGATGAGAAAGCTGGACAGCCTCTCTGTCCCCCACTCAACAAGGTAAGTCTTGAAGGGTGCAGTGAAATCTCCAAATAAGGGACATTACTTATCTCCAAATGCAAAATCATGCTCTAAAGCCAATCAGAAATATCTGACCATTGTGCCACATGGACCAGTTATGACTGTTCCTACCTAATTAAGCAAATCAGACAACGAGTATAGTCCCCAAACCAGGTCTTCAGCTAAGCACATGACCACAAAATTGGTGTGAATGCTGTTTTCTTTCTGGAGCATAAAAATAATTCAGTGAACTAGACTGCGGCATGAAATTCTTTTCAATAATTTAGCATCATGTAGATCTTCCCTATGCTTAGAAAAAACATGATGTTTGGGGAAATGCAACCTCTCAGGCACAACCACCAATATATTTGAATCATTTAAAAATTTTCTTTGGCTAAAATCAAAAGTATTTCTATATAAGGGGAAAATCAGGAGAAAGCCTAATCTCAAAGGGCTTTTAAAAAGACAAAACTTTTCATCACTTTCAACACAGACACTTACTTAAGTGCTGAAAAAACAATTAGAGGAATCCGCTTAGCAGTGAGACAAAACATTTTACCTTTTTAAATCAGAAATCTGAGTTTGTGCATCAAGCAATTTGTTCTCAGTTGTATTTAACGTATCCTGTGAAAATAAAGGAAAAATTCAGAGAACAGAAGATAAATATTCAAGTGTAGTCCTTTTATTTAAAACTGCATAATACAAACCTAACCTAAGGCTACACCAGAGAGCTACAAAGAAAACTGGGCGGATCCTCAGCAAGTATGGCACCAACCACTGAGGCAATAGACAGAATTCAAGGAAAAGAAAGAGCGCAAAACAGTGGCTCACACAGTAGCTGTGTGTTCAGATAGAGCCCATTATGCTTTGCTTGGCTTGAAATAATCCAGTGTTAACATGAACGTATTTGAACCACAAACTTGACTAAAACCTCAGTAAATGGCAAAACAAATCCTTCCGAGGATGCGATTTCAGATGTAATGACTGGCTTGAGCCCCAGCACTCGGCTGCTGGCCTTGTCACTACGCCTCAATAATCACAGCCCTGCATTTCATGCAGCGGAAATACTCGGCCGCTCACTGCATCACCGTGGGGTTCACTGAGTCCCCAACGGGCAGCTTCAAGGCAGAGCTTCAATGAAGAATTCAAACATCATCAGTAAACCCAACCCCACACGAAGCCAATGCTTTGAGAAACAATACTTTGTATTTACAGAGCATTAAATAATTATTGGCGTCTGTATGGTACCTTATACTCTTCTGCAAATTTCATCTCAACGCATCTCAAAGGCAATAGCTATTCAATAAATACTTGTTAAATTAACAAATCCAACAAACTTGTGAGCTAAATGGCAGATATTTGAAAATAAGAATATTGAAACAGAGGATAAGTGAGTGGTCTAGTTCAAATAGCTAGATTGGAACGGTGTGGAGGAGTCCTGGGGGGGAGGGAAGGGTCAGAGCTCCCCATCTAATCCTCTGCCCCCACAGGAAGTTCAGAACATGAATGACAAACAATTATTACCTTCACTCTTTCGTGTTCTTTTCCAAGGGACTCATACTCTCCTAAGAGCTGCAAGGGAAAACAAAGAAGGGCACCACAAAATTAAACATTATAATATCAGCTGAGGGGTATTCTATAAATAACTGCCCATACTCTTTAAAAATGCTAATGTCACAACAGAGAAAAGTTAACACACTGTTTCAGATTAAAGGCAACTAAAGAGATAATAGAAGTGGAGATAAAGCATGATCCTGGGTTGGTCCCCGGATTGGGGAAAAAGTGCCATAAAGGAGCAATTTGGATATGGATTTCTATATTCTGGTGACTGTTCCATGGCTATGTATGAGAAGGAGATACCTACCAAAAATTAGGGGTAAAGGGCCTGATGCCTACAACTTACTCTCCAGTCGTTCAAGAAAACAAATATGGCTGTGTGAACATAAACGTATGGTGAGGATGATAAAGCAAATGTGGTAAAATGTTAGCAATTGCTGATCCTGGGTAAAGGGCATATGCCAGTTCTTGCAAATTTTCTGTAAGTTTGACTTTATTTCAAAATAAAAACTAAAACAAAATATCAGTCAATACCCTTTAAGTAGTATTTTAAAAGATTAAAATTTATTTGCATTGTTCTCTTTTGAATTGTCACATACTACTTCTTGCTAAATTAGTTCCACAGAGTAAAGGTACAATCCCAAAAGTATAATTAGGTAATGTATTTTCAAATACATGTGAGATTTCTAGTTAAAGAAGACAGATTCAGCACAGAATTTTCTTTTTATCCTGAGATCCCACTAAATTAACAATGAAGCCATTGAAAAGAGAACAAAAGAGGTAACAGTAACACGTGAAAGATTTCAATGAAGAGTAGCAAGCAGGAGGCAGGGGAGGCTGTGCCCTCAGGGCCTGAATAGGGGATGCTAATGACAAAGAGGCTGACCCCTCAGATGTGCATCTCGGGTTCAGTGGTGGACAGGGTGCAAGTTCAGGGCTGACCACAGGGAACTGGCCGCAAGTCCTTAAGGAGAGTGGTCAGAGGTCAGGAGCCATGCCACACAGCAGTAGACTGTCCAGCCAGGCAACAGGGCACATGAATGGGAGAAAAATGCAACTTTGGAAACCCAAGTATAGCAGAGAAGGGGAGGCAAAGGGATAAAAAGAGAAATTGACTGAGGAAAAGTCTTCAACTTGATGCCCCTCTCCCTCAGGGCCCCCAGAGCCTGGCTGACAGGTCCCAGAGAAGGGGCTGGAGGCTCTTATTTGGGAAACCAATCAACCTCAGAAAAAAAGACTTCTACATATTCATCTGGAGGTCCCTGAACCAAATAGTTGGTGTCACTCTACGATTGTGAGGATTGTGAGGACTACCAGGAAGCCAGTCCCCTCCAGGCACACAGAGCTTTTAAAGTAAAATAGATGATGGAAGGGGCGGCCAGATGGCTCAGTTGGTTAGAGCGCGAGCTCTCAAAAACAGGGTTGCCATTTCAATTCCCACATGGGATGGTGGGCTGCGCCCCCTGCAACTAAGATTGAAAACGGCGACTGGACATGGAGACGAGCTGCGCCCTCCACAACTAGATTGAAGGACAACGACTTGGAGTTGATGGGCCCTGGAGAAACACACTGTTCCCCAATAAAAATTTAAAAATAAACAAACAAATATTTTTAAAAAATGACGATGGAAAAAGAGGGGGGAAAAGCCATGGGATGGGGAGAGGGGGAGAAAGTAAGAGATCAATCCTCAGGTCTCTCATTCACAACACAAAACAGTGAAACAAAGTCTTAAAAATTCTGATAAAAAGAAAATATACACTCAGAATTCTAAACTTAGCAAATGACATGTGAAGGACCTAAATCTTCATCCATAATAATTATGGATAATGTTAAAAAAAAAATCAAGAACTAACAATGTAAGCACATTATTTAGAAATATACAGATAAGCAGAATATAGTACCTAAGGGGAAAATCCTCTAACGTAGGATGTAAAAGGACTTAATTAAGAAAAGTGTGATACTTTGGTGGAGACTTTTTTTAAGATTTAAATAGATATAAACGATGTTCATGGTCATGTAAGGGAAGACTCAGTATTATACGTCTTAGTTATCTCCAAGTCCAACCGTAAATTCAGGAGAATTCCAATCAACAGCAGGGTTTTTGAAGAAATGTGTTAAGCTGACAGTAATATTTATATCAACTAAAACAGGCTCAAGAATAGGCAAAAAAAACTTTTAAAACAATGACAAAATAAAGGGAAGGAAACACTACCCTCCCAAAAAACAAATCAAAGCTTGTTGTAAAATACTAATAATTAAGATGGTGTGGTCTCAACTCAGGGACAAAAAATAAACTAATGGAACAGACTAGAGAGCCCCAAACAGACTCATACAAGAAAGAAACACAACAGAAGTGGCATTAAAAGTCAGTAGGTATAGGATAATCTATTTTAAAATGGTGCTGTGACAATTGGTTAATCATTTGAAAAACAAGTTCAATTCCTGTCTCAAGCCATAGATAAGAGGTAATTTGGGGTGGATTAAATGCCTAAATAGATAAAGCAAAACTTTATCATTTTATTTGGGAATATTTGTGAAAATCATTTTCCCATCTTCTGGTAGAAAATAATTTTTTGTAAAGAAGACATAAAATAGGGGGGAGGGGATAAAAACATAAAAAAGGCCCAAACCATCAATGAAAAGACTGTATTTTGGACATTAAAATACAAAACTTGGGGATGGCCGGTTAGCTCAGTTGGTTAGAGCGTAGTGCTAATAACACCAAGGTTGTCGGTTCAATCTCCGCGTGGGCCACTAGCTATGCCTTCCTTAAAAATAAACAAACAAACAAACAAACAAAATACCATGAAAAAATGGTTATGACAATAATTTAAAAAACAACACAAAACTTGTGCTCCATAAAAAATGCCACAAATAGAGTGAAAAGCCACAAGCAGAGAGAACTGCTCTATAAATAACCATTTAACATCAATCACACTGACAAAAAGGGTTCACAGTACCGAGCAATGGAAAAAAAATCGAAAAAAATAAAAATTCTCATACATTACTAGTGGGAAAGTAACTGGTGCGTCCATTTCTAAGAGCAACATTGTATTAAGATGACAATACTCATTTCCTATGTCCCAGCCACTGTACTCACAGGTATATGTAATCTTGGGACAGACTGTATTTCCCCAAAATGGCCACAGCAATATCTCTGTTCACACAAGCTCTTTCAGAACCTTGCTATGCCCCATCAAGAGGTGGCATCTATTTCCTCTTCCTTTGAACCCGGGCAGGACTTGGGGACTGTTTAACAAGTAGTAGTGACGCTGTAGGATTTCCAAGGCTAGGTCATACCAGGCCAGAGGCTAAGGATGCTTGTCCTTGGTACTCAGCCATCGTGCTGCCAGGAAGCCCCAAGTAGCCGGCTACGTGGAAAGTAAAGAAGACGGAACAGAGCAGGGGGTGGCATCGTGTATAGCCAGCCCCCAGCCGCCGGAAGGCCCAGATGCCGCACAGCTGAGACGAGCTGTCCCTGCCTGCCTGCCCAGTTCGAGTCCCCAACCACTGAGTCCATGAGCGGAACATGCCCAGTTCAGGGGTCACTGTTTTGCAGCCGCGGTCATAGGAATGCTACCCTGGAGATGCTGGCACACATTGGCATAAGGAGACCAGTACAGGGACGTTCATGGCAGTGTTGCTGAGAACACTCACACAGAGAAAAGGACACTCAGTAAAAAGAAAGGAAATCTGAATGCAGTATGGAGTTTACTTAAGAATAATGTATCAGTATTGGTCCATTAATTGTGGCAAATGTACCATCCTAATGTAAGATACTACTAACAGGGTATGTGGGAACACTCTATCTTCTTAATTTTTCTGTAAATCTAAAATGTTCTAAAAACTAAGGTAGTTTTTAGAAACTACACTTAGAAAAGTGTGACTGGAAACTGTAAAAGTTTTCAGACATGTAAGGTCCCAAAATTTATCTCCATGCATTCTTTTTTTTCAGGAGATGTCTGTGAACAAAACAAAGAGTTAAACCAAGAAAGAAGACACAGGATCTACACAATACAACAGATCCGATGAAGGAAAGACGCAAAGCCCATTCCCAGGACGAGGGTGAAGGCAAGATCAAGCACATCTGTGGATCAGACCTTGGGAGCAACCAGTTGGGACTGAAAGAAGGGTATTTGGGGGAGCAAAGTGCTACGCATGTGGAAAACTAAGCACATAAAAAAACAAGGCAATTATTACTTCTGGGGAAAATACAAGTTGTAAGAGAAAGGAAAGGTAATCAGTAATCATTGCCCACTGCAGCTTAGCTCTGAACAATATTTACACAGACCTAAGAAGCACTGAACATCGATCTAACTTAAGTGACACTGTATCATATTTCAAATCTAAGACACCACCGACGGGAAATCATACCACTATTTTATTTACCACTGAAAGAGGAAAAAAATGGTGTTGCCAATTAAAATATGACACTATGGTATAAAGATGCATTCCAATTTCAGAGTTGTTAAAATGTAAAAGAATAAGCTTCTTCAAATCAATTTAATATGTTAACCACATTGGGAGGAGAGGGACAGTATCTGTATTTGGAACAACGGTGTAAGAAAGCTAAACTGACCTTGCAACAGAAGGAAGTCAATACAATGTCTGAATTGAATTGACAGGAAAAGAAAGAGCCATACAAGTTTCTTATTTAGAAACATGAAGAAAAGTGCTAGAAGAAACACCTAAAAGAGTTCAAAGTAACAGCCTTTAGGGTAGGGAACTCCAAGGTAAGGAGAGGTGGAAAGACTTGTTTTTCATTGGAGATTTGACTATTTCAACCAATTACATGTATTGCCTTCATGAAAATTAATTTTTTAAAAAACCAAAGCAACAAGAATCAAACCTAAAGCTATCGGGAAGAAACTTTCACCAGCCAAAATACTTTTAGATTTTTGATGCACCGTAACAAAGGATATTAAGACAAACTTAGGAAAAAAAATTACACAATCTGAAACTTACTCCAGTTTCAATGTTACACAAATCCAAATGTAAGTGAAATTAAATTGAAGTGAAAAAAATTCAATCAAACCCGTTTTAAATCTGGTTCATTTTGCCCTGCCAGACACAAAGATGTTGGTTTAAGATAGCTCAAAAGTTGACCTGCTAGAGACAGAAAGGCGTGGGAGTGACACCACAGCTTGACAGGCTCTGACTTCCTGCTTCAAGATAAGACCCAACTGACTCCATCCGAACGGAAGGTAAACTAGCAGCTACAGCAAAGTTAGGTAAAACAAAAATAAACGTGGAAAAAGTCACAAGAGCTTGTAAAAAGCACAATATCTAAAATTACTTTTAGCCAACCATGTCATAGGGTCACCATTCCTTGTCACTTACGTCTTGAAACATTTTGTTTTCTTGTTTTAGTCTAGCTTCTTTATCATCTGAGAGTTTGTAAGCATTCTCAAAAGCTTCTTCTAAATCCTGCAGTCTAGATTTTAGTCGAATGATGGTATTGTCTTTTTCTTTATTACTTGTTCGCATTTCCTCGATTCGTTCCTGCAAAATTTTGGAGGCACTGCTGGCTGCACTGAGGCGTTCTCTGAAATCACTCTATAAAACAAAGACAAGGGCGACAAAGTGCTTTTATTAAGAAAAACAGATGTTTCAACAGCACCTAATAAATTGTGGGTGTTAAAATACAAAAGCAAAGTAATAAAACAAAACACACAAATGGCAATCAACACATTTAATCAATATTTTGTTATATCTTGGAATGGAGACTAATAGAAAGGATTACTCTACTATAATAATTAGCTCCATGAGATTATCATACTGTGTAGACAGAAAACCATTGTCTGGGGCATTACGATTCTAGGACTCACCTGTAGGTCACTTTAATGAGGAAAAATAACCATGGCAATTAGGGAAATGATTCTGAAAGTATAGCTGGAATTTGTTGCCCCACATTAGTATTTATGGACAAAAAAAAAAGCACTTCTTAACCTACTCTTTCACTTACTAAGAAAATTAAAAGTTCAAAATGTGTGTGATGGATAAATATTCATTCAACAATCACTTTTTACATATCCACTAGTACCAACCAGATGCTAGGGTGACTAGAAATATAAGATAAACATAAAAGACAAGCCCTGACTTCATTAAGTTACAGTTTAGGAAGAGACAAAGAGACAAAGATAACTAATAAAACACCAAAGCTAAAGACACAGTATGTAGAACATAACTGACACTTTCCACCAAAACACTGTTTAATAAGGTTATGTACAAAATAAAACTTGGTAAGACATGAAAAAAAAGTTATGTATTTAAAAGTTTATGCATTGCTTGTTATATAGCTAAGAAAATGGAAACCATATCCACATAAAATCTTGTATACAACTGTTCATAGCCCAATCATTCATAACAGCCAAAAGGTGAAAACCACACAAACATCTATCACCTGATGAATCGATAAGTAACATGTGGCCTGTCCATGCAGTGGGATATCATTCATCCATAAAAAGGAATGAAGCTCTGATACATGCCCCAATGTGGATGAAGCTTGAAAAGATCATGCTAAGTGAAAGAAGCCGGACCCAAAAAGTCACATGTTGTATGATTCCATTTACATAAAACGCCCAGAATAGGCAAATCCATTAAAACGAAGTAGAGTAGTGGTTGCCAGGGGAGGAGGAGGCGTGCGGGGTTGATGGCTAAGGGGTTCGGGGTTTCTTTTTGACTGAGAAAAATGTTCTAAAATTAACTGTGATGATGGCTGCACACGTTTGTGAATATACTAAAAACCACTAAACTGTACACTTTAAAAGAGTGAGTTTTACGATATACAAATTATATCCCAATAAAAAATTAAATTTATCAAATATATGGTGATGGAAGGAGAACTGACTCTGGGTGGTGAACACACAATGGGATTTATAGACGATGTAATACAGAATTGTACACCTGAAATCTATGTAAATTTACTAACAATTGTCACCCCAATAAATTTAATTAAAAAAAATTAAATTTTTAAAGGGTAGACGTTTATAATATCATATAAAGCCAGTGTCACTCAAACTATAAATGTACTTAACAGCACATCCTAAAGGAGAAGACAAACACACATAAGCAATGGTGTTATAAAACTATCTGTCTCTAAAGTACAGTTAATAAAAAGGCTTAAGTTTAACATTAAGCCACTAGAACAACAACAAACAGAATACTTACCACTTCTATTTCTAGTAAGTTATTCTTATTTTCAAGTGTTCTCACACGACTAGTAGCTTCATCCAGAGCACTACCTAATTGGCTACACCTAAAAAGCACAAATTGAAACGAAACAATTAGAAGATAAAATCCCTCAGTATTTTATCAGTATTATATAAACCTAACCAATTCTCCAACATATCACATATCACCAGTTCTCTCACGTCAGGTGACTCAGGATGCCTTTTTAGCAAAATACACCCCAATGAACCTGATATAGTATCCAGAGAAAATAATGACATGAAAAGATCCCTAAGAAATATTAAGTGAACAAAGCAAGAGATGAACAAATTCCTGCACACCCATGTTCATAGCAGCATTATTCACAGTAGCCAAGAAGTGGAAGCAACCCAGTCCATCAAGGGATGACGGGTAAACAAAATGCAGTATGTGTGTATACATGACGGAATACTGTTCAGTCTTAAAAAGGAAGGAAATCCTGACACCAGCCATCACATGCGTGAACGTGGAGGGCATTACGCTAAGTGAAATAAGCCAGTCACAAAGGATAAATACTGGTGACTCCACTTATACAAGGTAACCAGAGGCATCCAATTCATAGAAACAGAAAGCAGAATGATGGTTGCCAGGGGTTGAAACATCGATAAAACTGTTCTGGAAAGAAATACCACTAGGTAAGTGTAGGTTTATTAGCTGTATGTTTCTGCTATGCCAGAGATCTCCTCCCCTGAGTTGTAACGGTGTGACATAACAATCTGATATCACAGCTGGCCTATAATTTATAATTGTTAATGGCCCCATTTGCAGTAGTAGTGGGATTCTCCAATTTGCAATTTTAAGTTTGAAAAAAATATGCTTGTATGCTGACAACACAATGTTGGTTTTTGTCTTAGGTGAATCAGTTCTCCAGTTCTACTAAGTGATTGCGACTTCGCCTTTTGTTTCTGCTGTTCTCTGTAACACCCCGTTTTACACTGTAAGCCAGCCCTAACCCTTCCCAGGATAGCAGGAGAAAACAATGTATCCCTATTGTTTCCATGCTACTGTCACATGTACTACAGAACCTTGTGTTCATACTGTTACTAACTGTTATAACCCTGGCTTCCAATTTGCTCCGCCTGCAGTCTGTCTCTGTGCTCTGTGCTCCAGCAGCTAGCTTCCAGTCATAAAGATATTTTAAGCAGCTATCATTTACTAGGTACCTTCTTTGGCACCCTGTCTTTTCTACTGCTGGTCTTCTTTCACACTTCTGTTTTCCAACCGGAAGTTTTCCAACCGGAAGTGTTTTCACACTTCTGTTTTCCAACCTGTGGTCTTCTTTGCCTTCTTAAAAAAAAAGAACCAACTTCCCCTAGCCTGCTATCTTCTCTTTCCATTTTGTCCTAGAAAACCTAAAGTTGGCATTTTTTTTTCTGGCTCTTTTCAAATTACTTCTCTCCACCACTGCACCCCCATCCTACCCCCCAACAGCAAAATGGAAGATGCAGACACTCAGGAATGAGCATGTTAATGACCACAGCAAACACAAACTAGTTTGCCAGTTTTGCCAAAACTAGAGGCCAGTTTTACCAATACTCTGCTAGTCAAACTGCTAACTGAACCAGAAGATTTCAGGTTCCTCCTAAGCCTTTTCTAAGGGACTCCGTTTTTTTTACCCTAGAGAAAAATTCTTTGCTGTCATCTAGACCTGAGCAGTTTTCAATCTAAGTCCCATTTAATTGTAAAGGATGTTGCAAGCACGCTGTTATTAGTACTAGATAAAGCGTCACATTTTGTATAATGAATGATTCTCTCTGTCTAAAATAAGTGTAAAGCTATATCCCTGACACAGGGCCACTCTCCCCTATGTTTCTAAGTTTGCTTGTTTTTTAAACAGGGTAATGGCTTCCACAGGTTCACGAGTGCTTGAATATAAAAAAAGGTTGAGACCTGCCCCAGGACACTAGTCACATACTTATTAGGGGATCCACATGTTGTACTAATTCTCCCACGAGTGATATTCCTTTACATATACAGAGTGTGCTCAACTCTTCCAGAATTTTGCCCATATGAAACAACTGTCCTCCTGTGGGTTGTCAGTCTTATAAAACGTAGGTTCAAATCTGTAAAAATAATTACTTAGGCAAACGTGTTTCTGTGTTAAAATTTTCAAATCTGAAGCACACACTTTCAAAGTGTTTTATCATTACAAAACATGATACTTTGGGGAAAATAATACATCCAAGGTGGAGAAACACTAACAGTTAAATTATATACATATAAAGAAAACTATAGTTAAATTATAAATTTTACCTGTCTACAAGAATTTGATTGGTTTTCTTCCAATCTTCAATTGCAGAAATTTCTTTTGCCTCCAGTTTCTGTTTCACACTATTTATTTCTGATTCATAATAAGCTCGGAGATCCGCTATGTGTCGAGCATGCTTCTCCTTCAGGTTCTGCCTAATCCTGTTGGGGAGAGTAAAAACATTTATTAGGAAAGTATCTCTTCACTTTCTATTCCATACAAGAAACCAAGAACACAATTATTCTCATAAGCAAAACTACAGCCTTTTTCCTCACAGAAAAAATAGAGCAATACACAAGCTGACTAGTAATAAAGTGAAGAAAAAAAAAGACTTGCAACATTTAACATTTAGATGGTCTATTTTAAAAAGGCTGTATCTCTTTTTTTTAACTTAAGATTTTACATATTACTACAGTTCAATAAAAACCATTTTCATCATCTAAGCAGACACCACAGAAAATCTATTAACATTATGAGCCATTCACTGAAATACATACTTAGACAATATCACAGGATCTTCCAGGGAAGTCAATGAAATGCATTCTGGGGCACTGTTGGCTGTACCTGGAAGCTGGGACTGACTGACCGAGGCTGGAGTTACCATGACAGTGCTTTCTTCATCTATATTGTTGACCGAGATGTCATTACTAGTAACAGTATACGCTGAGGGAAACGTGGAACTGGTCCTACTGTCATTTTGGAATGCATGAATTTTCCAGGAGTTCACTGGGGACGTTTTTGTATTTGAAGGACATTTGGGGAATCCAGATAACTGAGAAGCGATGTTACTTGCTTGCGAAAACGAGTCTATGTCAGAGTGACTGGACATACTAGGTTCCAGCACAGAGTCTGGTGAAAAGGCTCTTCTGTCATCAAGGGCACTCAGAAAGCCCTGCGGCTGAATCCCTGGTGTCTGCTGATTTGGCTTCATGTGTAACGTTGGATCGAGAGTCAGGACCTAGAAATAAGACAGACAACAGTGAGGTTTCTCCCTCAGCAGTCAGTGCTGGTTGTTAAGCGAGTAGGCTTTAGATCTCCTAAGGGAATAGAGCTTAAGATAAGTCACAGTCATGAAGCAGCTCTCATCGTCACTCAGCAGAGTGCTGACAACTTTACCTCAGGTGGGTGATTTGGGTTGGAAGCAGAAGTGAGATTCCTCTCAGGTAACTGCTTGTTTTCCCTTTGTTTTTTATGATAAATATCCTTCAGTGATGGTAGTAGCTTCATCTCATTACTAGTATTAGACTTAAAGATACAAAACAAAATTATTTAAATAATAATGTCAACGATGAAAAAACTTTAGACTATCAAAACCTATTATTATGAGTCTCCCTCAGAACGAAAATGTTTTCATATCCCCAATCAATATTAAGGGGATAATTTGAAACTAAGTTAGTTAGCAGCCTAAGAATATGTCCAAAGAATAAGCCTTGGTAGCCCCCCCACTCAGAGTAAGAGCCAAGTTTTGAGGTAAGAAAAGACTTCGTGATGAACAAATGAAGCAGGACGAGAACATTCCTCGCCAGACTGATTTCCTGTGGCTCAAGGGGACAGCTGCCAAGAGTACCTTATCTGTATAGTTATTCACGTTTAAGAATTGGCAGACAAGAAAAAATGTTAAGAAAGAAGTTACCAAATGAAAATAAGCCCCTTTCAAATTAGCAAAATAAAAAGATATGATCCTAATTTCCATAGTTTGAAATCAAGGTTTCACTACGCTGGAAATATTGCAAAGAGAGATCTAAGCTCCAAAAATTAAAATCTTGGGCTTAAATTATTTCAAGGGGGAACCTAATATGGGGTGTGAGAGAGGTGCCATTTAACCTTTTCAAATTTAAACTGTGGACATTCTCTCCAATGAGATTATAGATTCAACGAGGGATACGCTGAAAGCATTAAAAGAACACATTCACCATACAGCAGTAAAGTTATGTCATATTTCCTGTTACTGGTAGGCTGCAGAGCACACAAATTAATATTTTTTAATAAGCCCTGTAACTAGCTTGTGAAGAAGACAATTCATTATATTTTTGTGTATTAAAGGCATTAATTTGTTAAATGTAAACCCGTAGCATTTACCACAATTTCCGTAATACTGCTTTAAAACTTGACTTTGCATCTACTGACCACACAGCGGCTCCTTTAAAGCCCTGCAGCCTGTGACGAGCAGCGGTGCGTGGTTATGGCTCTGCCTGAGGAGTCCCTGCCTGCTGCCTGGGTGAAGGTTAGTTATTCTATTTGGAGCTCCTGGTAGTATAAGGTCCCATTTTTCACCACTTTCATGATTTCTTTCCTTTCCATATTTAATATATCTGATATGATGCCCCTTGTAATGAATGACATCTTATAATTACTTTCAATCAAGTAGCTGTTGTGACATAATTGTCATTGCCTGCTCGTAGGCAAATATCGCAGCCATCAAATATGGCCGAACAGGTGTCAGCAGCTTGGAAGAAAATCCTAGAGACTACATTGGAGCCCTTGAGAAACAATATTTAAGGGACGGTGAATCAGAATGTTTAGCAACATTCCCCATCTGGGAGTCAAAAGTAGGCTAGTCCTACATAACTACCATGTTTCCCCGGATATAAGACCTAGGCAGACAATGAGCTGTAATGCGTCTTTTGGAGCAAAGATTAATATAAGGTCCGGTCTTATTTTACTATAAGACTGGGTCTTATCTAACATAATACAAGACTGGGTCTTATATTAATTTTTGCTCCAAAAGACACATAAGAGCTCGTTGTCCAGCTAGATCTTTTTTCTGGGGAAACAAAGTACTAAGCCACGTAAAACTCAGCACCAAGGCCTCTCGTCCTTAAAGAAATGCCAAGTCACCAGGCTCCAGGCAGCCTGAGGAAAATGGTATGTGGAAAAACACAGAAACCGACACTGAATGAAAAAAGAGGAATGTAAGCCTCTGGAGGTGAAGAAGTTTTAACCAGTTTATTTCACTTCTATTTTCCTCTTTAAATATGTTTAAGACTTATATGACAAAAATCTATGTTTAATTACAAGCTCTTTCTGTAAGAAAAATTATAAATTCCAAGTGATAAGAAAGCACTGTATGAGTCTAATTGGTAATTTTGTTTTTTTGGAAGACTGAAACGGGAAGTCTTACACTTGGTGGCATATTAGAGTCAACAGAATATTAACATACTGATGTTGCAGGACCACGTAACACCCCAGGGAGCCCTGTGAGCACAAAGCCCACTGAGCCTCCCAGCACCCTCACAATCTCATGTCCCCCATCCTTCCTTTTTCTTCGGGTTTATCTGTCTCTGTTTTGCTCCTTTCCTGAAGGGTGAAATGCTGGTTTCTGCCCCTCTCTGGGATGCTGACGTTTACAAGTATGCTGTCCCCCACTGCCTGTCTGGCTACGCCTGTGACTCATGTTCACAGCTATCCTGGTTACTTTAATTGTATCTCTTTTTCCCAATCTACTCTCTCATCACCTGATCAAAATACAGAAGTGAGATACGCACATCAATGTACACATACTGGATAGTTTCATTTCTTTGCTCTGAAGTAAACAAAATATTTACATTTCTTGCTCAAAGAAAATTAATACAGCCGATTAAATTGCTCAGAATTATGGTACAAATGAATTAGTGTAATGGGAGAGTATAATAGGATGGAAGATCAAAACCAGGTCTCAGAGCAGAAGTTTATCTGAGGACCTACTGTGTTTAAAATGGCAGGCACAGAACCATCTCATTTAATTTCACAAAACCCTAACTGGACATTTTAAATTCCACTTTTAAGTAACTTTCCTAAGATCCAATGACAGAGACAGAATCGGAAAGCAGATGACTATGATTTAAAGCCTGTGCTTTTTTCTGTATATAGAAATTGACATGAAACAGAGTACTTAACAATTTTACAATGCAAATACACACACACACACAATGTGTTTTTAAATGACCTGGCTGGCTGACGCATCCACGGAGGAGGACGGTGCCTCGGGCAAAGAGTGATACAGGTCCTTCACCTCCAGCTTCCAGTCAGTCAGTCCTGAGCGCAAGGAGAAAGGAGTGAGGACAGAGAACAGAAATGCGTTCTAGAATAACTTACTTCTACTTAAAGAAAATTAAATATGGGAAGTAACTAGTTTTTGGCTATCTGGTTACAGGACATTGAGTTTAAATGGGAAAAGATTCACATGGAAGAGTCCTAACTTTGTGATCCAAATATTTAAAAAGAAATGTTCTACTGCAAATCAAGATTAAACTAGGACAGTTTAAAAAAAAATTTAAAGACAACAATTTCTTTATGAATAGTACAGACTTACATGGAAGCAATGTGAAGAATTCAATAATTCAAATATTTATCGAGCATTTCCTGTGCCAGGTGAGGGGGTAGTGAGACATGAACAATAAGTAAATCACACAATATAACCGTATGCTAGACGGTGGTGAGCACTCTGATGGTAAAATTTGAAAACCAATGAAAGGGAAGATGAAGTGTGTGTGGAGAGGACGGCAGGTACTGTGAACAGGGTGGGTGTATTGGGTCGTGGTGAGGGTAACAGGAGTGGGCCACTCTGGCCACATATGAGGGGGAACGTTCTGAGTACAGGAAGCAGCCAATGCCAAAGCCCTAAAAGGAGCACTCGGCTGGGCTGGCGTATGTGAGCAAGGAGCCTCCCTGACCTTGCTGGGCCTCTGTAAGAACTCACAGTTATTCTAAGGAAAGTGGAACCAGAGATTTGCGCTGAGGAGTCACGTGACTCCTTTAAAGTCACATGACTTATCTTTAAAAGGAGCACTTTAGCTGCTGTGTTGAGCACCGATGGAAGGGTGACACAGGAGGGTGGTTAGGAAGCTGCAGGAGCCCAGGTGACATGATGGGGGCTCTATCAGGGGTGACAGCATGAAGGCAGTTGGAGTCTGGCAGTTTTCGTAAGGCAGAGCTAACTCACCCTGACGAACTGCGTATAGCAGTGTGGGGAAAAAGGAGTCACTATGTAAAACCATTGAAACTAAAATAAGCCCAGCAGGGAGAGTTAAGAACAGCTCACAGAGGGTTTACACTTCTTAGTAAATTTTGTAGCACCTGAAAAACACTGAGATGATTTTTGCAGCTGTCTGAAATAACTGCAAACGTACTCCTTTCTATCTTTGGAATACTTGGGACACAAATTAAGGCAAGTAAGGAATCTACTGCTACCACAAGCACAACACACAGTACACTCACAGAAGCCATTCTAATATACTCTACATAATTATGCTGAGAAATGCAGACGGTATAAAAAAAAAAACTCTTTAAAAATATAAGTACCATACCTGTTCCTGAATCAGACATCCAAGAATTTGGACTTTCATCTGGTTTACTGAGGTAAAATGCACGGGAGTGCATAGCAGCGGTGAAATCAGACTACAATTCAAGAAAGAAAACTATGAGTTGACAGCTGAAAATCCTTGGCACAAACTGCTGACCCAAGGAATGACGGCCAGGTGCCAAACCCTGGCACAGAGAAGCCTTCAGAAGGTTCATGGAGGAAGAAGCCTGGCTGTCTGCATGGTTACCAGGATGCAAAACAACACGAGTTAACACTGAAGGAGTTTCTTTTCCTATGTAATTTACAAAACTTTATTTGGGTTTTCTGTGGCGCTGGAAGGAGAAAACTGGGAGCAGGTGTTATTTAATGAGTTCAGAAGGAAAATGTTTTTATACTGGCCATCTACTTCCAAAAGAAATTTGAGGTGTCTAGCATTAAAGCCATTTATATAAAAATTAATGTAAGAGCCATAACAATGCATTTTTACTATTAAAATTATAATAAATCAAATCAACTCAGAAAACCACAAACAATAATATGAACTTTAAACAGTAGACTTATGTCTTACATACAAACAATTGGTTACTAGACCCAGAAAAGGAACCAAATGCATACTTATCAATTCTAATAAAAATTCTGAGCTAATCTCTCCTTATAATGTCTCTGGCATTGTCACAGAAATCCGTGTTTCCAAACAAAAATATGTGAAAAGACTATTTGCACCGGAATTTTTCTGAGTTCCACCATCATCAAACTTTTCATTTCTGTGAAGGCGCTTTGGTTGTGTTATTTGCCTCCCACCGTGCCTGGACCCACTGCACAAAGAAGCCCACTGAGACAATCGTGCTTTACCTCCCAACGAGCGGCCGTCACCTCAGCCTTCCACGGCACCCCGTAGCCTCTTCCTCATCGAGTGAGAAATTCCCAGTCATCTGCTGTCTCTTCTAAAACGCCTACCTGTTCACATTTCTCTCAAGTCTCAGTACTGAAAAGACCAGGAAAAGGTGGCTGGCGAGGTCTAAGTGAAAAACCCCAAGTGAAAGACTGTCCTGTCCCCAATTCTGAGGTGCAAACTGTGATGCACTCAGCCGACACACACACCAGTGGGCTGGAGGGGGGCTTGCGGAGCCTACACGGCAGCCTGCTGCACTCCTCTGAGCAAACAAGGCATCAGGTGAAGGAAACAGGCAGAGCTTTTCATGAGAAATGGAAGTGTGGTGGAACGGGAAGCCCTTCCCAAGAAGCTGGTGAAGCCCAGCAAAAGGACCTTCAGTGTGTAAGTCTCTCGGCCCGTCTGGAAAAGCACCGTGGAGTCCTGCAGCCCAGGAAATGCCAACGGGACAAAGGACGAAGGAAGCAAAGACGGACTTGAGCTCTGGACAATCCTTATGTTAACCAATACCCAATTTCAAAATGTGCCTCAAAATAGCTAGTACCCGAAAGAAATTACCACATGTTAAAAATAAAATGGTCCCAAGAGAATTCTGACCATAAAGATCCCGATTTAGACTGAACCTGGAATAAAACAATGGAAGAAGAGAAAGAATGAAAGAAAGAGGAAAGTTCCAACTTCTGTGAATCCACAGAATTTGATTCAGAATTATGCAGGTGTAGTGTCTTTGATTTACCAACCATCATCACCTGAAAATCACTTAAAACTCAGAAACATCAAAAGCCACTTAATTTCCCCTAATGATTTCATGCGAAAAATATCACTCACCTTAAAAAATAAAATAAAAAGGAAAACTAAAACTTGTCTAGGAGATAATCAAAGAAAAGGAAAAACGCAACAGGAGTCAGCCCGCCAACGCAGCTTCTGCTCTCTACCCACTGAGATCACTGGAGGCAGAACACCACCAGGCAGACCCACCCGAGCATTTCTCAGCTGTGTGCCAGCTCTTCCGGCTGCCGGTCCGACTCTCCGCCACTGAATGGAGGAGGAAAATGAGGCTGGACCAGGGGTTCCCAAGCTTTACAGCCCCCGAGAATCACCAGAGGAGCTTTTCAACCTCCCTATACACAGGTCACAGCGGCACCAGTGAGGGCAGACTGCCCGGGGCGTAAGCAGGTTTTCTAAGCTCCTCGGGTATCTCAATGTGTAGCCAAGTCTGGGAACCCTAGGCTACATTGAACAAATACTGAGCTACAGTCACAAAAGATGACAAGATTCAACCAGTGAATCCACCGAGTTAAAGTTTATCAGAAGTGGCAAAGTCTCCATAAGACTGAGTTTCAGTTAAGGAAAAAAACAGCAGAAAAGAAACTAGATGTATGAAACCCTCTCCCTTTCTGCCAACCTACTCCGATGAAGAAAGCACCTTCTACTGCAGTCCCCAAACACGTCTATGCTATCACAGCTAACAAGGATATACCGTCCTTGACGGCTCACAGGGGCACAAGAACAGACCTACTCACACAGCACCTCGGCGTTCCCGCGCTTTCCTCACCTCTACTTCCCTCCTCAACACAAAGCTGGGGGAGTTCCGAGAATGGTGATATTAATATTAGGGAGCCTAAGTGTCACAGGTGGAAGAAAAACAATTTACTGCAAGAGAGGAATAAATAGTGCCTTATGGAAGTTGAGGAATTTTAATTAACATTTCTGAATTTTAGTCTTCAGTCTTTTTTATAGGAGGATGAAAAGACTATGTGTAAGATATCCAAGACATGGCCAATTTCTGAAAGTAGCAAGTTCATAAAGAAACCTGACTTTCCGATTTCAATGTATTATGCTAAACAATGTTATTCTATAATGTAGGTCAGAAGGGCTTTCAAGATGTTTAAAACTTACTCAACATCTATAACCCTTTAATGAAAGCAGCTGCTATATTAGCAAAAGGGCCACAGAGAATTTAAACATTTAGTCTCTTACAATTAGGATTACAAATTCAGAGTTGTCCCAAACGTCACCATTTTTATATAAAGGCATTTTAAAGCATTCACACGTATTCTACTACTTGTTACAACTTAATAGTAATACAAATTATTTGAGTTTTATATAAACAATTAAATGAATGACTTTCTGATTAAATGCGAGCATTTGCAGTACAAAAAGAATGTCTTTACAAAATGGTTCGGTTTTTTATAGCATTTTATCCCTCATTAGTTCTGATTTCCAGCCTACTGAAAATCAGTACTTAGAGCAAATCATCGTTTCCAATCCTTTGTGACACCAAAAGGAAGCTATGTCAATGGGACAAACTAACAATATAAAAGGAAAGGCCACTGATGTTGGTGACCATGTTGTAAACCCAACCTCATTATTTTTAAAGTGACTTTCACCTACTTTCTCCACTGGCGATTTCTTGGTTTGCTCATTTCCTTGCATAGATTTTGAACATCCTTCTTCTGCATGCGCTCTCTTTGGTTGGTTCTGCTTCAGCTTTTGAGCCCATGATGTTATAGCTTTGCTACTTAAAAAGAGAATACCAAAATTACTCTCTTTAGATGCTGCCCTTCACACATACTCGTAAAACTAAACACTAGTAGACACTTAGTGGAAAGTGCTTTCAGTTGTTTTCCAATAGCAGACCAGATGGATTTTTATTGATTCACCTAAATTTCTTTTTGCGATTTCTCAGTACCAAAGGCCAAGTGAAGAAAGACTAACAGTGATGAACCGTACATACATCTGTAGCCGTGGACTACAACAAACCCCACCAGGATCCTTTCTAGTACTACATGAATCTCCACAGTGAAATCATACTTATACAGGGACCAATAATTATACCTGTGGGCACACAAGATTTGTGTTGCTATAGTTACATAATTTAGGTCAAAATTATTTAATTATAATTTTTGATGACACATTTCAGAGATATAAAACTGATAATTTAGGGTAAACTACATAATTTTAAAGGATAATTTGCTTTACATTCAGCCCCAGTTTCCTTTACCAAAAGGTCCCTGGATCAAAATGTCATTAAAGTGACAAAATCTCTTCCTACACACAAACTATTAAATTGAGTATACTTGTATATAATTTTTGGTTTCAAATTACATGAACATGTGTCACAAAATTCCACTGCTAATATAGTCCTATACTCTAATCTTTAGCAAGTAATTATAGTGACTAGAAAACACAGAAGGTATTTTTCTGGCAAGACCTTCCAGCTTAAGAGTTTAGTAGCCTTACAACACTGCTAATGGAAAGAAAGTCATATGCCATAATGGGCTTTGTTTATTTCAGTTTCCACAGGCAGGAAATAAACGACTGGTAAAACTAATAGATGTTCAGTGCATCTCATTCTATGATAGTCCAACTAAAAGGAGCTTTATTTACTAGAGTCGAAGTGTTATAAACAAGTAAAATGCCCTTCAAATGATGGAGAAATTCTACTTACCTATTTGCTTTCCCACTGTATACTTCTGAAATCTTATTTTCACCAAAAAAATTGTGCTCAAATTCACCATGAAAAATGGAAATATCGTCCTTTAAAGAGGCACAAAACTCTTCGGGAGGATGCATGTAGAAACTCTTGCTTTTTACACCATCTACAAGTGACCCCGTCTGCACCACCGGGGCCCCATACTGTCCTTGCGAAACCTCTGTGTGCTCCATGAATTCTTGAGGGTCCTTTGATTTGTAGGCATTTAATTCTGAGACGCAAAAGGTGCCATACCCACTGCTCACGGAGCTACTATCCACATTGCAGTCTGGTTGTGAAGTGGCTGTTTCTTGCTGCATTTCAGGTTCGTCAGACTTAGGGTAACTGATAACAGATTCATTTCTTTCACTGTTTTCAGAAAAAAAACCCATTTGCCTTTCTAAAGATATCTGTTTGCTTAAAGCACTTCTATCATAGGAAGTCCAGGAAGCATTACTGGTCTGTAACTTGACTAAATTTTTTATCTCCTCCTGTATACACTGAAAATAAAAAGTTATAGAATTGGGTAAGAAAGCATATTCAACATCACAGTTTTATAATATTATGAAAACATTGTGTTTAAAATATGATGAAATATTATTCTAGAGATAAAAGAAAGAAAACAAAAAACAAACTAAAAAGTAAAGAAAACAAAGAGATAATACATATGCTTTCTGTTTATAAACAAAATTGATATAAAATATTGATTGGTTCCCCAGCAAATCTTACAATACAAAAAAGGAATCGATATAAGTAAAAACTTACTTGAATTTGTTTGTGGAACTGTTCTTGCTGGGCAACTATCTGTTCCTGGCACTGCTTTTCCACCAAATTGAAGAGTTGTAACCACCTAGCCTATTAAATCATACAATATTTTAGTTAAAAATAATTTTTAACCTAATATTTCACAGAAAAACTCCTCTAGTGGGAAAAGACCTTTTTAAAAATGTACTTCTAACGTAAAATTTATAAGCTGAATTAAATGGTTATAAAACTATACTTAATGCACAAACACCAGGACAGTCTTGGGTGCTCCTTTCTTATGTAACTTGTGGCTTGGGTGAATTTGAAGGTCTGGCTAACCTCAGAGGCTAACTTCACTCTCAAGGCTGGTGTGCTTTCAGGAATAGGCTGTATGCAATAATATACAATGTTAACAAGTAGCCACCATGAAAACTAGCTTCCGTTTCAAACCTCAACGTCTTTCCACCCACCGTTCCTTACAGGGCCCTGTGCAACCTGGCTTATACACACCTCCCAACAGGGAGTCCCACTCTGGATACCCTTCTCATCATCCCTCTCATCCCGCTCGTCCATCTTTGGATACACACCAGCCTCTTTCTGTCCCCTAAACCTGTCAAAACCGTCTTCCACCTCAAAAGCTTTTACTTGATGTGCCCTCTACCTGGAAACCTCTCTCCTCAGCTCTTAACATTGGCTGGCTTCTTCCCATCCTGCAATTTCAGCTTACGTGTCACCTTCTCAAAGAGTTTCCCAAACCATCCTAACAGTTACTCTCTTTCTTGTCATCCTGTTTATTTTCTTCAGAGCATTTACCACAATCATAAAGTATCTCATTTACTTTGTTAACTTGTCTGTCTCCCATCCCTGCTCCTACCCTGTATCTCCAGCACCTAGGACACAATGCCAAGGAAAGAAGTAGGCACTCGGGTATATAGTCAAAATGAGTGTATAAAACTGTATTTCTAGCTGAACTTTTTTCTTGGTATTATGGACTACACAATCCAGAGGTCCTTCCATTAATGCTGAAAGCCAATTATGTAACCATAATATAACAATTAAGTTGAAACCTGTGTAACAGTTTTAAGGTGAGGGAGGGGAACCCTCAGGATTGGAAAAGGGAACCTTAAAAATGAAATATGATAGTACTGATAGGAAGTATTAATTCTAAATCAACTAACTTCAGGACAAGGTAAGCTAGATCAAATTAGGCTCCTTATCTTCTCAACTTACGTATAATATAAAGTATTTCATATTAATCCAATGAAAAAAACAATCAGGCAACAGTTTTCTTACTAAGTTTTACTAAACTTAAGCAACACATTAGGGATTATTTTTAACCTAATAAAGTTACCAGTCACATAAACTAAATTACAGTAATGATAGAATAACAATTTACATAACACAAAAGGCTTCCTATGATGTGAGACACGATATTAATCACATCCTTGCTAGCATTGTCTTATTTAGGATACAGATGAATAGAGCTTACTCAGGATATAAATTAGTGGAGAAGATTTTGTTCTTCCTAGTCATATTTTATACTTAATATTTTAATTTTAAATAAAATCATTTAAGAACATTATAAACTTAGTGAATAACGTCATTCACTTAACTATTAAGAGCTGTTATTCATTTCAAACTAAAATAATTAATACCACCTGCATTTTACATATTGTTGGAGAAAAGGGCATCTAATTAAGTTTTTGGATGCTAACGACCTGAAGGGGATCTCCAGTCTGGCCTGGTAAATATCCCATGGGCTCTGACCTCCTAGGGCTGACCCCCAGCTCTCCACAGCCTGTGTGGTCCTAAACGAGTAAATTTAATTTCTTTGTGCCTCAGTTTCCTAATTTATCAAATGGGAATAACAGCTCAAAGATGGCTGGGAGGATTGGATTTCTTTTTTTTTTCTTTAAGGAGGGCTTAGCTCACAGTGGCCCATGCGGGGATCAAACCAGCAACCTTGGTGCTATTAGCACCTTGCTCTAACCAACTGAGCTAACCGGCCACCCCTGGGAAGATTCTATTTTAAATTTAAATATGATGTATGTACAGCAGCAATCTCAATGGGGAAACTATATTATGAAAATCTCTGAGGTCATGGTTGTCACAAAGATGAGGGGGCACCTCTAGCATTTGGTAGGTAGGGCTCAGGTTGCAAATCACAGGACAGTCCCCAGCAATATTGTCCTGTGCCCATTTTATATTATACAAATAAGTATTCTGCACAGTTTTCAAATCAGCAAATTGTCCAGGAATGCAACTACCAGGACCTTAAGTTTGTTTCAGAACTTGATCAGAAATTGGTCATGGTTTCAGAAAATCACGTCACCAACTGCATGCTGGGTCATCAATATAGCTCAGTGGTCTCAGCCTGTGTTTGTAGAGGCTGCACTCACTGCCGAGTCTACACTGACGTAGGCACCAGACCACCTTCTGATGGAGGTGTGCCTGAATACCTAGCCTCCAATATACGTGTTATCCTATTTAAATCACTTTTCTTCCTCCTTTCTATCACAGTTAGGACACTATGCCGATTTTTAAAGCAGGTTCAAGCAGGTTATATTAGCTATGAATTTCATTTCAGGATGTTTCACTGAAGTTATTTTTTAAAATTGTTATAAAAAGAAGGCTTTGGGTCTAATAAGGTTGAATGCCACTGACAAAAAGTGACTATACCGCCCAGCAAATACACTCAATAAACAGCAAATATTATAAGTATCATATATAATCATTACTATTATATATACAATCAGTAGAGCTAAATAGTTAAAATGCTAAAACAATTGAAACAAATTAATGACGTGCTTTAAAAATTCTTACATTCCAAGCTCCATATACATGAAACTGGCAAAAAAAGTCTTACAATTACAGAAATATTAGCAAGTATTTAAGAATGTATTAAAGTATTTCTATGTAAATGTGTTAAAAGATTCTTTCCTGACTGAATCAAAGTACATCATCTTCCCAAGTTTAAGCAGTGATAAAGAATTCCAGGAGAGGGGCGGCCAGTTAGCTCAGCTGGTTAAAGCCCGGTGCTCTTAACAACAAGGTTGCTGGTTCGACCCCCACATGGACCACTGTGAGCTGCACCCTCCACAAATGTGTAGATTGAAACAACTACTTGACTTGGAGCTGATGGATGCTGGAAAAACACACTTAAAATAAACAAAAGTTAAAAAGAAATTCCAGGAGAGAGGTTTTAACAGAAAGAAAGAAAGAACCCAGTTCAAATGTTTATAAAGAAATTCTAAAGACATCAGATCATCTGCAGAACTCTTCACTGTTCAAATTGTGAAAGGTTTCATGTTTTGATTTAACACTACAGATTTGCACCTTACAAGGGGTAGAAAATCAGACAAATGTTATTGTTGCCAAAGGAAGGTGAAAACATGAAATTCAGGAAGAGTCAGGAATAAGATACAATCCTTACCTCTCCCATTCTTTCTAAAACTCTACACTAAAACATCAGAGGCATTTGTTCTTGCAGCCTACAAAATACTGTAATATAAAAACACACTAAACAAATTTGAGAAATTTTACTGAAATGGCCAGAAGGATATATCACATTCTGTTAAAGTAAGAAATAGCTTAAGAAACAATTCCCTAATTATCAATTACATGTCTACATTACAAAAATTAACTAGTCAATCATTACTAAACATAATAAATACACTAATCTGTTTGTTATATTACAGGTGCAGAAGAAAAGGCAGAAAGAAACTGGCTCGGATGTTAAAAAGTGTACATAGCTGATTGGTATTCTGGCTTATAAAGATCTGTACCCTAAATTCACAAATATACCCTGGTTCTTATTTAAGATGTTGATTTCAAAGTATTAAAAGTAACCATTGCTAGTCAGACATGAATTTGCCAGAAGTTAAACTACATTGAGGCAGTACTTCAATTGTTTAAAAAAACAGGTTAATTCAGGTATTATAAGCTAATGAATAAGTACATTACACGAAACATTTCATAAAACATTCCATTTTTACTGCATTATTTTACAATGGCATTTTATAGGTCTTTTGCATTAGCACATACCAATTGTTATATGGAAAAACGTAAAAAGCATACAAACTTAAAACTTAATTTTTTAAAATTTTATAATAATACTCAGTCATTTTTATAACTTCAATGATTGAGGATATGAATATAAGTAATTACACTTAGGGTAGTTGCTACTGGACTCTTAAACTAGCTAATCTTTCATTCCATTTATTCTATATTCTGAAAAAATAACACAAATTACAATTTTAAAAGTATGATTAACATTTAAAACAAAATCTACTACACTCTAAATAATTTAATAGTAATAAAACATTACTATCTATCTTGGGCATTATTCTATAAGCAAAATTTACACGTACAAGGATCCTTTTAACTAAGTTTTTATATCACAATTTAACCTATAGGCAAAGAAAGAACCACTGACCTGAAAAATCAATATAACTCAACGTATCCCAGCTAAATACGATAAGGCACTAAATAGAAGCCTTAATTTATAATTAGAGCATTAAAAAGATTTCAAAATGGATTAAGGTTTTCAAAATGATGATAATTCTGTATGAGTTACTTAAAAAAAACATTAGGATCAATAAAAATATTTACAATTTTGGATTTCTCTGAGCACAGACATTTTAGTTCACATTTAAAATATAACTTAGTATGACTAACCACTAATATATTGCTAAAACACACCTCTGGCTATCTTTTTCACAGTCATTCAATATCATCCCCAATTAATATATTCGATAGCTTTATTTTAGCAATAACTTAAGTATCGTGCTCTTCAGAATATATATTTCGAATAATTTAGAGTGCAGTCGAGGCATGTTTATAATTATTTTAAAATTCTAAAAATAAAACAAAACTAGGTACCTCACAGTTTTTCCAAAGTTCCGAATCAGTGTTTCCACTGTTTTGCAGCTCTTGCATTAAAGAGGTTAGGACTTCAACTGTACCTTGAATTACAGATGGTCTGGTCTTCCCTGAGAAAGAGGATACCCCATTTGTACTAAAGTGGGGACTACTTCTGTTGAAACATAAATAATTCAAATGGTTTTCTTCATTCTGCCAAAGTGTTGAATAATTCAGCAATTCAAGATTTAGCAGAGCAGTACAAAACCACTGATATTTAATCCTTCTTAATGGCACCTCATTGGTTGAAAATCTAATCATGTTTGTCCACGAAAGAAAAATAGCAATAAACAGACAGAGCACTTAACCTTTTAAACAACACAACAGAAAGCCCTTTTTCAAAAGTGAGAACACTCCGAAGTACCAGCAGAAAATAAAAGTTTCTGCTAAACAATAATAAGAAACATTTCCAGCTTCTCAATCTACATTTTTCCAGAGGATTATTTCATCTCACTTTAAGAACAGCCCTTTATTGTAATGGAGACTCTTTCTCCGCTGCCCAGTATTACAGCTCAGTCTTGTTAATTGGATCCCTCTAATTTGGTGTGATAAGCTGATGATTATCTTTGCACTATCTTTGAATAAAAGTTGTGCCAAGCAAATTAGCAGCAAATATTCAGGATGTGTTTAGTTAGCCCATTCAGTGTGTAAAACAGACTGATTCTTTCCAGGAGGACTGCCTTTCCAAACTGGAGATGAGTTTATTTCAGATCTGGTTTATAAAAACACAAAGTATAACTAAGGACATTAACATTTATTTAAATTCCAATCACTAAAAGGCCATTTTCATTTATTTACTGATACTCTACTTTGTTTCACAAAGAATTTGTAAAAAAGAGGATACTAATGAAAAAGAACAAAATAATAAAGTTAGGATCAGAGAACATATTAACAAAAATTAAGGAAAAGAAGGATATAATATGCTGTCTATAAGGGGTTTACAGCAACCAAGTTTAAATTTGGCCAATTTAACTACCAGTCACAATGAAAAAGGAGACAAGTTCAGTTACACAATTTTCATTAGAAAGGCACATTTAGGTTCCTCCCAACAAATCAAACACCGGGGGGATTTGTTCTTGAAATGGGCTTCAAAGGGGCCAAGTGATACAGGAAACAAAATGCATGGCCAGCTTTCAGTAAGTGGGTATAGATTACCATGGCAGACATTTCTTCTGGACCATTTCCCATGCTTTTCTTCCCCATTTTTACCCAACTTTAATTTATGCTTCCTCCTTTTATATATTCTTGTAAGCTGCCTTAAATTCCTCCTGAGGAGGGCAAAGAATGAACAAATTTTTTTAAGGAATTGATTTATTTGTTTGTCTATAATACACAATTTCTTCAAGACCTATTGTGTGTAAAGGTATTTGCCCCTTTACCAGGCCTCGGACTGCTGTTTTCGCTTTATGGTAGTTGACCTCCTCTAATGGTCCCTGCCTCCTTGCTGGTTTTAAGCTATTAGAAATGTAGAAACCAAATAATCAAGCTTGTCAGACTATGTACAAAATGAGAGTAAACAGGCTCTGATCAAAAACAAACCAAACATGGGAAAGTTTAAAAAGAAAATGTATTGTTTGACGACATCTACAGAGGGTGCCAAAAAAATGTATATACATTTTCAGAAAGGAAAAAAAAACTGTATTAAAATTGTAATACTCAATATATACCGATAGCAAAAGATGAATACAAGACGTGTATACATTTTTTTGGCACCCCGGGTATTTTATCGACTAAGAGTCTGGTATATATGTATGTATGTATGTATGTATTTATGTATTTTGCTTACTTCCTAGTATTCAACTTTAATTGTAACTTTCCTGATTGGCGAGGTAATTCTGCAATATTAAACACTATTTGTCCTGTTAACTTAAAAATGTAGAAACAATTCAGGCAACTAAATTTTAACGATAGGCTTGTAATTTACCAAAAACAAAAAAAGTATAAATAAAACTAGCAAAACCAGTTCTTTTTCACAATGTCCCCATGCAAAACTACACATCTCTGGGAGAAATGAAAACCATGGAAGGGCTAAAACCATTCTTAACTGTGCCTGAACAGCTCCTGATCATAGTCTGTCTGTGTTTTAAATGCAATTCAGTAACTATAACACTGTTTGGATAAACTCGGTAATTTATGCAAACAAATTTACTTTTTGTCATTACATTTTTAAAAATCTATCTATCCCAATTCTTACCTATTAGTATTTAAGCTCAGTCCAAGAGAATGAGAATTTTTGACATCAGACTCTACAGAAGGTTTTTGTAAGGGTTTCACCAAGTCAAAATCTTCCATGTTGTACAGAAATTGTTATGCTCTCTTATCTGAAAATGTAGGTTTTTTCACTATTTGAAGAGATTGAATCCGAGTCATCTTCAGATACGTCATCATCTACAGGCATTTTCAGTTGCTAACATTCAGAACTGGGAAATATCCTAAGCTCCCAAGAGTCTGAAAATGAATGGGGAAAAAAATACTACTATAAAAAGCCACTAAACCTAGCCAACTATCTTTTCATGATTTTGAAAACCTTGGTCCTTTTATACAAACCTACATTAAGGACAGTGACATTATTCACAACGGCCAAAATACAGAAACCACCCAAATGTACATCAACTGATGAATGGATAAACAAATGTGGTGTGTCCACATAATGGACTCTTTTTCAGCCATAAAAAAGGAATGAAGTAGTGATACATGCTACAATGTGGCACTGAAAACATTATGCTAAGAAACGCAGCTCAGTAAAAGACCACATATTGTGATTCCATTTACACAAAATTTCCAAAATAGTCAAATCTAGAGATAGAAAATAAATGAATGGTTGCCAGGAGCTGGAGGAAGGAGAGAATGGGAGTGACCAAAATGGGTATGGGATGTCTTTTGGGGGTGATGAAAAGTTCTGCAATTAGATAGTGGTGACGGTTGTACAACTCTGACTATACTAAAAGCCAATGGCTTGTACATTTTTAAAGGATAAATTTTATGGTATGTGAATTGTATCTCAATAAAAATATTTAGAATAAGGGTGATTTGCAAAATAGCATCAATCTTTTCCAGGTAATATTTCAGAATTGTATATATTTAACAATCAAGGTTCTAGGCACAATGCTACTATGTAATAATTAGACTACTTAAATTCTTTGTTCACTTGTTTAATAAATTGTACCAAGTATCCATGCTTGTTGATTTATACAGTGAATACATGAATGGGAACTGCTTAGTATTTAATCTGGTATTGAAAACAGCCAATTAAAGTGTTAACAAGGTGGGGGTGGAAGGAATGCATTGGGCTCTACACAGCATTTTGTACTCTACGAATGTCTTACTTAAAAAATAAACTGCTTGCCAGATCAACTAAAATTTGACACTAGGTATAGAGACAAACTGGCTATATGACAGGTCAAACAATACGCCTCCTTCTTAGGGAATTCATGTATTTTTTAAAAACAACAAGGGAGGAAGGGAAAAAAGGAAAAAACAAACACCTGTGCCGCTTGCAAAATGGGAAGTTTAGGGAGTGCAATAGAGGAAAATTAGTATTCGGGTTCCTCTAGGTTCCCCCTTTCTAGGGCCTGGCTGCACAAAGCACAATCTGAAATGCATCATCTCATAACGGAACCATGTCCTTCAGGGACAGGTGCGAAAGCCAAGGGTAACCGGACCGAACTCAATGGATTTCTCCCCAGTGGCTTCTGCCCATCACCAACGACAAACGTGGTATTTAAAAAGTCAGGGGGTGCACCTTCCAACTGGAAACGAAAATACCTGGATTCAAATCACCTCGCTCTTCTACCAGAAAGACACACGCTCTCCAGGGACTTGGATCTGCAATCCTTCTATTATTTCCCCGTGGAGGTAATCCGGATGCAGGAGATCCAGATGAAAACCCCTAGAAATACAATGACGCTTCTCCACGGGGGTGGCGTGAGGATGAAAGGGGAAAACGCCGAGATACGATGCTCATTCAAAAAAAAAAAAAAAATCATGGAGAACGGATGGAAGAGACATTTTTCTATTTCACAGCAACAAAATAGGACGCTTTGGGTCCCCCTAACCCGTAGCAAAAAAGGGGGTTGGAGAAAAGCCAGCGACCGAGCGTGGTCCGCCGGTGACACCAAAGTTCACGTGCAGTTGGCCTCGCCGGGAGCCTGACGGGAAGGAGGGGATGATCTCAGCGGTTCTGAGGTCAGATCCTGACATGCCCGCGTTCACAGCTAGACCTCGATTGCGAGGCGGGCTCTCGGGTCAAAGTGGGAAGGCGAGGGAGAACCGTGCCGTCGCCTACACTGTGACAGCAGGGAGGCCGCAGGGCAAGGCACCGCTCCAACAACTACAGTCGTGATTCCTAAAGTAAGCCGAGGAAGCCCGTCCCAAACCCCACAACGCCCCCGCCCCTCGGGGAGAGGCGCTCTGAGATTGGGCCACGCGGGTGTCACTCAGGGCGCTGAATCTAGAAAAGGCGCTCGGCCGCAGGCCAAGCCCCCACACGCCAGAAGGCTGTGGGAGGGCTGCGTTGTGTGGCTGTCATCTGTCCCCGCCCTCGCCCATCAGCACACTCATGGCTCCGCTCAGACAGTGTCTCCTACGTCTTGTCCCCTGTGCCCCGCGACCGGCAGCTCCCCGCACAGGGGCAGCCGCTTACCTGGCCGCCGCTCCCACTGCCGATTCAATTCAGGGTCGAGCGAGCGACCTCTCGCGACCGTTAAACTCGAGGGAGCGTGCGCGCGCCCGGCGTCTTGCCTGCGATTGGCTGCTCGGAAGAGGGCGGAGACGGCAGAGCCGCGGCGCGCGCGTCAACCTTCCCCTCCCCTTCCCGCAGCGAGAGCGGAAGAGGGAGGTCCGACGCTTGGGAACTGGGAGGGGGCGGGACTGCTGTCAAACCCTCTCGTCTGATTGGCTCTCTGGGAATCTAACAGCCGTTACGCGGGAAAGAGGCCTCAGCTTCTCGCATGCGCAGTTGGTAAGAATGAGCCTCCGGCGTGACAGGGAAACCACGACTGGAGTACGGCGCGTGCGCAGAGTCGGGATTGCGATTGCCATCCCTCGTCTGCGGTGGTTTTGGTTCCCCCAGAACTTTGGGGGTGGAGACTAAACCTGGGGCCAGGTAAGTGTCCGCGGAGAAGCCAGGCACCCACACTGTTGCCCACGATTGTCTAGGGCTCTGGAGAGAGGATTGGGAGCCCGGAAGCCTTGAGTTCCCGGTTAACGACCCTGAGTCGCTCCACCAGTTGACCCGACGCCCTGCTCTGCCGACTGTGAAGCCGGCCCGAGTTACCCGAGCTGTTTTCCCTGGACATGGTTTACCCTACGCTGCTGGGGTTCGGTCCTGCGTCTCTTCAAAGACTGGGGGGAGGGGAGGAAAGCCCACCGCCCTGGAAAACAGTTCCCCGGAGGCCCGAGAACGAATCGAACGGCCTTCCGCTACTGGTTCAGCAGAGCCCTCTGGCGCCCTTAGCACGCAGCAGGGCTGCTTTAGGCCTGGCACGTAGCAGGTGTCAGCATGGCTCTTCCCACAGCTTTCCAAGGACCACAAAGATACGGCGTGCTTCCCGTGAGCCCCCAGCCCATCCCGTTCGCACTGTTCCGCTCCCATTCTTCCGATTAGTTACCTTCCCCAGCTCTTCCACTTCCCTGCACGCGTCCTGAGCCCCACAACGAAGGGACTTTGCCTGGCACGAGCACGGGCCTGAGAAGCTGGGGCGCAGGAGGTGTGTTTGCCCTTGGGATGAGAAATATGCCAGGAGGCGTCCCACTGCATCTAAGCCTCCTAAGAATACCTAACAATTCTGTCTCAACCGTAAAAAAATTCCATCTCTACCCAAAATCTATCAGTGTATGGGAAGATTTCAAGCTTAAATAAATTGAACCCACCCGCCCCAAATTATGTTAATCCACCAGTGGGTATTATGCTCATGTAATACCTAAGTGAAGTCAAATTATTTTTTAAATACGGAGCTGTTTTCAGTGAACATATTTCAAACCTACCCCCAGCAGTTTTATTACTAGTTTCAGTTGATCACAAAATCTGTTATTTGAGACAATGCAGAATCTTGCACTCACAGAAGATTGAGTAGTGTGAATTCCTGAGACAGCTCCAGGAAAAGAGGTGTGTTTTCTTACAAGAAAAATATTAACCCCTAGAGCTATTAATACTCATGGTTAGTTCCTAACCATGCAAGAGACAGCAAATGATCGCTTTGGCTACAAAATCAGATGGACTCTGTTCAGTTTGAGAGTGTATGTTTTGTTTTTGTTGTTGTTGGCAATGTGATTTTAGGTACCGTTTTTTAATCTATTAATGTCTTAATAAGCCACCATGCTCAGGAGCTATTTTCTGAGTAACCCAGTTATCTTGTTAACCAACTGATGCAGTGAAATGTTTTGGTAAGGTTGCTCATGCCATATGTATTAGGTGAAGCTCTTCGGTGGGGTCTTAATTTAAAAAATTCAGAGTGGAAATTGCCTTTGACTAATTGGACTAGAAAAGAAATGCCTTTTTCAAAGCTGTATAAACAGCTAAAAAGGTAGTTTTTAAAGTCCATGGAAATTATTTATGAATATAGAAAACAGATGTACAAAGCTTCAGAAATTCCAGGAAATGTGTTAAGTATAATCATTGTTCATCCATTCTAACCCTCCATACTGGAGATTTTGCAGTACCTGTATGCAAGCTTACACCAGTATTTTGTGGCGTTATGAGGATATGATTACCACGTAAGTTTATTATAACATCAAATTGCTCCAGTATCTCTTTTGTCTTGAAGCCTGCAAATTGACAGCTTTATAGCAAAGACCTTTCACACTGATTGGGATAAGATGAGGCTATTCTGTAATCCTGGCTGGATGCTAATGGCTTGAGAAATTTAGTGCCTGTTCACCAGGGAGTTACTTTGTGTCACTGATTTTTATATACAAATAGTTTGTTATTGGAGGGGGCAGTTCTCCACAGCAAAAGATAAGGAACGCTATTTTAAATCTCTTCCATTAAACATGGAAGTAAATGATCAGGTATACATTTAAATGTGAATTTTTTTTCATCTTTTCTGCCCTTCATGAATTGTTTTACTATATTAGAAAACTCCTAGAGATCTCTGTTTAAACCAGGACTTGCTTCGCTAAAGGTGGATTTCTCTTTCCATTGAACCTGCTGGGAAGTCAAGCTGTATTCTTTTTGTGAGGCGGGGGGAACCATTGGGGAACTGTGTTTTTCCAGGACCCATCAGCTGGAAGTGAAGTCGTTTTCAATCTAGTTGTGGAGGGCGCAGCTCACTGGCCCATGTGGGAATCGAACCGGTGACCTTGGTGTTATAAGCGCTATGCTCTAACCAACTGAGCCAACTGCCACCCCTCAAGCTGTAATCTTGGCATCATAATTTTCTCCTTGGCACCTGCTTCCCTGGACCACAATTATGACCTCACCAAACAGCATGTCTTTGGTAATTTCATGGTTTCCAAGTATTTCTTAAATGGGACCATACCAAGGAAAACAATTAGCAGGACACTGTTCTAGAAACCTTTTCACTATGAGCTCCAAAGCCAAAATCCATGAAACAATCAGCTTGCAGACTGGGTTTGTGGGGTCAGACCACAGTTTATGTGGTGCGTCAGAGTTCTTTTTTTCTTTTTTAATTTTTTAATTAAAGTTTATTGGGGTGACAATCGTTAGTCAAGTTACAAAGATTTCAGGTGTACAATTCTGTAATACATCATCTATATCTCACACTGTGTCTTCACCACCCAGAGTCAGTTCTCTTTCCATCACCATATATTGGACCCGCTTTACCCTCATCTACCACCCCTATCCCCCCACGTCAGAGTTTTTGAACTTCAGTTTAGGGATCCAAAGTGCTAATTGCATTTGTGGCAACATGGACAATTTTTTTCTCACCCTAGGTGGTATTATCTCCATTTTATAGATGAGGAAAAGTGGCCAGAGTTGCACAGTAAGCAAATCATGGAGTCGAGACATTGACGCAGCTCACACTGACCTCAAAGCAATATGGCCTTTCCAGGACAAAAAAATGAGAGGAAGAGTCAAGGAGAGAAAGTTGAGGAAAATGAGTTGACATTTTAAAGAGCTGAGGAAAGAACAGGCCTGGAGATACTATGAACGGTAAAGAAACAAGCTGTAGAAAGGATAAATTTAGTTTAAAAAATGGACTGCCTAATGTTCTCCCAAGATAAGTCCTCCCGAAATAATCCCCATGGTATACATTGCTTCTTGTATACGATAATGTAATTGAAAGTGCTCTGAAAACATTTAAGTCCTAAACAAATACAAGGCATCATCATTATGATTATAGAGGCATTGAGACTTTTAGGAGAAAATGTAGAGTGTTATTGCAGCTTTTTTATGTGTTTCTGTCTTATTTTAATAGTGTAGGTGATAAATTATAAAGTTCCTGTTAGGTGCCATAAATAGAAGACAATCCCGGTGACGCAGACAAATAGGACATTCTCTGTGGATTCAAGTTTTCTGTTTTAAAAATCTGAATGAGATGTTGGTATCGTATGAATTGAAAGCTGTTGTCTTTATCTGCTTCATTAGTTGTTTCCTGAACTGTGGAGCAGTGAGCCTATTCAATTTAGACCTGACCCAGAGTACTCTCCTCATCTCCTTGTCCCCCAAAAGCAAAGATAACAGCTCTGCGTTTCCTGCTCAATCTATTATGCTTATCTTATTTGAGAAATACTTCTCTGTAAACACTTACTGTTAAGGGAGAAAGGTGCTTTATCTTCAGCATAAGCCCCAAGCCTAGGAGAGGACACAGTGTTTCAATCCTGAGCCGCAGTTCCCTTTTGGGGGGTGTTCCAGCCCTCCTGAGGACTTCAGGCAACTAGAATGGGAATGAGCTAGGTGTGAAAGGTAGAGAAAGGCTGCTTTATTTTAACTCCCATTTTGCAGGGAGCACCAAAACACACTTTGGAAGCAAGTTATTATTAAGCATTTCTCAGAAAATCATTCTCTCACTTAGCTTCTGGTGCCATCAGCTGGCCATTTTGTCTTTTTAAAGCTGCAGCGTTGCACGTCAGTCTGTTCAAGCTCACTGTGTTTGATTCTTCACCATTGATTAGGTCATTGCTTTATGACCTGTCATTTCACCTCATTATTCCTAACAAGCTCCCAAGTAGGTGCTGCTCGTGGACCACACGCTGAGTAGCAAGATTCTAGAGCTTCGTCATCCGACATGGTGGCCACTACCTAGCACGCGAGGCTGGTCCAGACCAACATCCACTGTGAGCGTGAATACGCCCCATACTTTGAAGACTTCATATTTAAAAAATAATGAAAATATCAATAATTTTTATATTGATTACGTGTTGAAACAATATTTTAGATATTAGTTCATGTGACTACTAGAAAATCTAGGATTTCACGTGTGGCTCACGTTATATTTGGAATAGAAGCCAACATTTTTGGTATTTTTTCAGGTTCCCACCCCTTTTTCAAGCCCCTTGATTACCATTTCACTTCTGTTAACTCAGATCAACATTCATTTAATTCTTTTCTGTAAATATTTCCCTTCCCCATCCATTACTCTCAGCCTCCATTTTTGACATCATGACCCCTAGGCTGTCATCCAGCCGTTGGACTGCTGAGAGACAGGATTCAGGCAGCACCCTGGCTCCGAGCCCTTAGCCGTGACCCTCAAAATGTGGTTCCTAGCCCAGCAGCAGCACCTTCACCTGCGGGCTGTTAGAGATGCAGTCTCGGGCCCTACCCCAGACGCAGTGCACCAGTAGCTACCTAACAAGATTCCCCAGGAAAGTGTGAGCAGTGAGAACTTGAATGGCCTTCTTTCCCAAAGCTCCCCATTTCCATTCATCTCCACATCTGTTCCTTTGGTTATTTCTGATGATGTTTCCACAAGGTTGACATACCATGAAGGTTGTGGCTAAGAGAGACTAGCACTCGCCCTTAAAGAAGAGCTAAACAGTGAATTTTAGGCCGATGCCGTCCAGAAGGTGAGTCCAGGGATTGCAATCTTATGCTTCCCTGACAAGATTCAGATATCCTTTCTGTCTCACAGGGACACGGAAGGACAGGCGTTACCACCCTTCCCACTCCAGAGCATTAGAACTGTCGGTGGCACAACCCTGACCTCACCTGGTTTAAACCAGTCACTGTTGGCTCCAGTCAAAGTTATGTTCCAGAGCCCAACGTGCCATCTGTGCAGCTAGACGTCCATCTTCGTTGGAGCTGATTGTGGAAGCCAGGGGGCAATGTGTGCCCGCTGGATCCAGGTCCCCACAACAGGCACTCCGGGTGACTCGGGGACATAGGAAAGTTTGCGAACCACTGCTCTGAGGCAGGCCCCTGCCTGGCCTGACACCTATCATCTCTAACCTGACCAAGAGGGAAGGGCCTCGGACAAGGAGAGGTTTTAACCCGAACTGCAGGCAGCGTTAGTGCAGAAGCCTCATCATCATCAAAGGAAAAGCAGAGCTGACGGAAGTCAGGGTAGAGAGCCAGCCCTGAATTGAAGCTCACACTCCCTGAAAGGAATTAGAGCAAAGCTTGTCATGGCTGCGGGTTTCCCCTTACTCACACTCCTTGTTACCATTTTTTCCTTCTTTTTTAATGTCATGATGAGCCCTAATTTGAGCTGCTTTTATTGTTCCCCAAAGACTTTGGGTGGCTCTGTGGGTAGCACAAAAACCGAAATCCAATCTGTATTCTCTGGGCTTTGGGGAAGTGGAACCATGGGTGTGTTTGTCATTTTTAACTGTCACTGGAGTAGAGCCAAAGCTCCAGGAGATACTAAAAGTATTTAGAATTGTCCAATTGGCTGTTGGAATTAGCTGTTACACAAAGCAGCCAGTCAGTAACCGAACACTGGGGACCTTCTTGAACTCCAGCTGGGTGGGAGACCTTCCAGTGTGTGTGTCAGTTCTGAACTAGGACAGAAAGGTAGAGATTGGAAACAGTTGGCCGATGACAAAGCAGCTGATAAAAGCACCCTCCTCTGCCCTTTGTCTGGGGGTTTCGCCTCGTCTCAGACTTGCTTCCTCTCTTTGTCATTGCGCTATATCCCAGGGCTGTCCTGCCTGGTCGATTTACTACCCAGCGGAAGAGAAACCCCAAGAGAGGCCCTGGGCTCCATAATGAATCGAATCCAGGGACTAGACACTGTCTGATACACAAAGGAATTTTGTTCTGTGGATCGAAAGCAGAAATAAGGGAAGGGACATCCTGGACATCAGAATGAGACCTGGACTTGGTCTCATTCGGAGCCATTCATAGGGGAGTGGGCTCTGTTGTAGCGATTTCAGGGCAAGTGTCTGGGTTTGTCATTTATCTTTTTTTCCTGATAGTTCTGAAATATTTCACACACAATCAACAAAACCAATTTTTAAAACACAATTTTCATGGGCACGCTGCTTCAAAATAGATCCAGTCACAGCCAGGGAGCACTTTATACCCCTTCATTATCACCCACTGAGACTGACAGAACATACTGACCATCACACTCTTCATAAAGAAATGGGTTTAGACCATAATGTCAGTCACAGAATCGAAAACTAGCATTGGCGTGAGGCCTGAGAAGTATATTTGTTTTCCATAGAAATGAAGACTATTGTCATTCTAAAAGTGACCAGTATCAACTCAGTGTCAGCTGTACTGATTATGATTACTAAGGCAGACGTAGATTTAAAATAGCAGAGCATGCTCAGATTGACCGAGAAGCAAGGCCTGACAGCATGCATTTGCACCAAGCATCCTCGATGCTTCTCTAGAGAGCGCTGTGGGCTCAGCAGGTGTTAGCAGTCAAAGTGGACTGTGGGCAAAAGGTACGTGAGCTGAGACCACACCTGGGGAAATAATATGGTGAGTATTCACTTACTTTTGGCTTAGGAAGTTGGCTTATTTAGACACCAGCCCTATGTTAGAGACCGGCTGCCTCGGAGCTAGAATGTAGTGTTTCCAATGGTTAAAGCTACTTAGAGCTGCCATCGGAAGCACTTGTTAAAAAAAGCAGCATGTGTTTTCAGGGCCTACATAACCCTAGATCAAGAAGCATAAAAAACATCCCAGTCTGTTGAGATCTTGCTGCCTGGCGTATCCTGTTTGACTCAAATTTTTATAAAAATATGAAAAAAAATAAGTGGCACATTCGTAGTTCCCATAATCCACTGGGTGATGGGATTTTGTTAATAACCAGTCTCGTGCCTTCCAACGTACCAACAAAGCCCTTTCCGGGATGCTTTTCTCTCAGATCTTTAAGCGTGTGTGGGATGGGTGGAGAAAGGCTTATTCACCCATTTTGCAGATGAGAAAACCAGCCCATGTTGAGTCACCTCTGTTTGCATGGGGAGCAGGGAGACCTTTGAAAGCAGGTAGCACCTTTCAGGTCCTTCTGCCTTCCTCCCCTTAAAAGCAGCAAAGGCCTGTGGAGTTCGCCATGTCCTCACAGCTGTTACTCTCTATACTGTTCATTTGTCAACTAAGCATCTCGAGTAGTTATGTAAATCTTACTGTTAAATACCGCTTTCTTTTTGATGGTCTCTCTGAGTATGGTGTGAGCTCGAAGACAGAGTCTCGCTCTTCTTCACCTCATATCACTCACTAGACCTCGCATGGTATTTTAAACCTAACGGGCACCTTAATGAGAATCCGTTGGTTTGGCGGTTCTGACGATGCGTTCCAGTTGGATCACGATACTGGCAGCATGTCTGAGGGAACAGATGTTCCTATTCAAACCCATGAAACTGGAAACACTACAAAACAACAATTAGGACATTGATTGATAGTGATATTTACTGTGTCAGACCATTTAAGCTCAGCTATGAAATAGATGATTGTGTAGTGTGGTCTTTACATTTTGATTTCAAAGATGCGCAAACGTTTAAACGGTGTCACTTGACTCAGATCCTAATTCTTGTGGGATGTACTATTTAATATTCCTTTATCAGATTGCAGCCCTGTTCTTTTGCATTTCACACTCAAAACCTCTCCTTCCTGAGAAAACAGCACCTCTGGGTGCTTTGAAGATATTTTTGGTCTGTTATAAGAAAATATCAGCTGGCAGGGCACGTGCTGCTAAGAACACAGCTGAGGCCAGGCTGGAGCGGCCCAATAATGTCTTCACTAACTTCCTCAGTGCCTGCCTGCCCCATATGAGTGCTCATCGGCTGGAATGGTTTCTGAAGGCCGTCTTAGAACCTGAAGTTAACTGACAGCACGTGCATGCCCCTGACAGGCTGTCTGTGTCTCACTCAGGTCCTGAACACACACGGTCCTCTCCATGAGCGCCTCGGGCTTCCTCCGTTTTCCTGCACCACTGACCAGAAGGTGCGTGGTGCCGTGGGGATTCCGGCTCAGGGAGAGGCCAGCCTTGTTATCTCCAGGAACAGCAGTCACCCCGGCCCAGATGGCAGGCAGGAAGGACCGCCCTGCTCTGCTTTCCCTGGATGAGAGTGAACTTGAAGAGCAGTTTGTGAAAGGACATGGTCCAGGGGGCCAGGCCACCAACAAAACCAGCAACTGCGTGGTGCTGAAGCACATCCCGTCGGGCCTCGTCGTCAAGGTAGAGGACGAAGCCTGGGGGGGGGGGGGGGCGCCCTGGATCGCCAGTTTTAAGTGGCTTGTATGGCCACAGGAGGTTTCTCTGGAGGGCACTGCATATTTCGTCCCCTGCCTGTGCCCTGCCCTGAGACATTCCTCCTGCCAGGATCCTCTAAGCCAGGCTTGCTGACCCTCTTGAGTGTGGTGGGCAGGATGGCTGTGGCACTGCCGTGGGCGCCCAGGCCACGAGCAGCGAGCAGGCCTGAAATGTCTGCCAGCGGCCTCAGCCCTTCGCGGCCCGGCTGATTGACCAGGACGTCACAGCACGGGTGTCCCTCTATACCCTCTTGGGTAAATGTCAGGGCCACCTACGCTTCTGAGCGTGAGAATGGAGGCAAACCATTTCCACCCTAAAGAAAGTGCACCGACGCCTGGAGGAGTCTTCCTTCTTTATATCAAAACCAATCTGATCGGAGGACACCCGCGGTCCGCACATCCTGCACCTCTAGGAAAGGGCTAAGTGCTCTCTCCTGTTTCCTGGTCTGGTGGTAGTGGGCCCTGCCTCTGCAGTGGGGCTGTCAGTCCATTCTGTGTCGCCAGAGGGCCCGAAAGGCGGCCCAAGCCTTGCAGGACAGTAGAGAACAGAGAGCAAAGGCAGGTTTGTCATACCAGCGGTAATTCTGTGTCACGTCAACGTGTAGCCAGCACTGACCCAAGTAGCTTCGCATGCGCTAACTCAGTCGCCACAAGCCCATACTTGTTCTCGTCACCACGGCACAGGGAAAGAATGTGAGGCAGAGGCTGAAACTTGCCTGAGGTCCGATGGCAGTGGAGCCAACCTAGACCAAAGCCAAAGCCTGTGTTCCCCATTCTCCACCGCCAGCTTTCTGAGCCAAGAGCATATCGCTTCAAACCTCAATCTCTCTTCTTTTCCTCCTTGGAAAAAAGTGTCATTCATGAGCAACAGATAAATTCTGAAACCTGACCTAATTTTTGTTTAGCCTGTTTTACATAACTTACTCCAAATTCGCTTTTACAAGGTGTGATCAAAAACTACAATGAATGTTTTTTAAAAATTTACAGTAAGACATTGCCATTGATCCCCCTCGCTTCGAACACATGTATCCCATCGTTCTTGCCACTTTCTGAAGCAGTTCTGGAAGTCCTCTTACGTGAGTGTCGTTAGTTGCACTGTGATGGCCGCCTCCATGTCCTGAATCATTTTCACTTTGGGGAAGAGGCAGAAGTCGCATGGTGCCAGATCTGGTGAATAAGGTGGATGAGGACACACCAGGTAATGTTTTTGACAGAAATTGCTGTACCAGAAGCGATGGATGCCACAGAGCATTGTCATGTTGCAGGATGACATAAAGACACCCACAAAAGAGGACTTCCAGAACTGCTTCAGAAAGTGGCAAGAACGATGGGATCAGTGTGTTCGAAGCGAGGGAGAGTATTTTGAGGGGGATTCATGGCAGTGCGTCTTTCACTGTAATCCATTTTTTGTTTATTGAAACATTCACCATGTTTTGATCACACATCGTACTGTTCTTTCACCGACTTCACAGAATTTCTCTTTTATCAACGTGCTTTGCAAGGCACTTGCCACAATACTAAGGTATTACACTGTGGTTGACGAATAATAGAGGCTGTTTTCCTCCTACAGACAAGTTTATGTGCAGAGTGCTTGTTCCCTGGCCATGATTTTGACATACCGGCTGATGTTTTCCAAGTTAGGATGTTTTCCAACGGTAGGAGGCCACTGTTGCTCCTAAACAAAACAACACTCCTAATTAGAAACAATCACAGCGACAGCCACATAATACAGCTGGGGTGGAGGGCAGGACGGAGGCCGAGCAGAGGCAGGAAAGGTTAGGGCCTTGCTTCTGTCACTGACTCGCTGGGATTCTTGACAAGTGGCTTAGCCTCTCGGGCCCATTACATCTGGAAAGCTACTAGGTTGAGTTGAATGACTCCTGAGGTCCTGTCCAGAACAGTCTGTGGTTTTCACATTATAAAATCTCTTACAGTGCCATCAGACAAGATCTGTCGATCAAAACAGAAAGCTAGCTCGGAAAATCCTACAAGAGAAAGTGGACGTTTTCTACAACGGTGAAAACAGTCTTGTTTACAAAGACAAGCGAGAGGCAGAGAAGAAAAAGCAAGAAAGGAAGAAAAGAGCAAAGGAAACCCTAGAAAAAAAGAAACAACTGAAAGAACTCTGGGAATCAAGTAAAAATGTCAAGGGAGAAAGAAGTGCAGATTCTGACTGAAAGAATGCCACATGCTTTCAAGGAGTAACGGTGGTAAGTTCCATCACCGCGTCATTAGAGATTTTTGACAGACTTAAGAGACGTGAAATTTTTTAAATGGCAGACTAGTGACTGTAGTGACTAGCGGTGCACACTTCAAGGGTAAATCTGAGAGAAACAAGGAAGTCACTACGGTAAAGGGACAGTGGCTGTGAAGTGGTACTTGGAGGGGGTGTCTCTGGGGTGGCTAACAGTTCTAGTTCTCGACTTGGGCAGTAGTTAGAAGGATGCTGCCTTATTTCTTTAAGCTGTACATTTGTGTGATTGTATCTTACTATCAAAGGTTAGAAATAAAAATATTTTTTGGAAAAAGTATTAGTAAGGTCCCTTTTTATGGAGAACTGTAGAAGAGACAAACAGTAATCACTGTATCACTGTGTCATCTGCTGGGAGGTCGCTGCTCAGTGATAGTTAGATGTTAGTCAGCTTAATGTCAGGTTAAGAGAATAAAAGCAAAAACGAGATGGCAAAGATTTCCAAGTTAGTGAGTTATTTCCCCACTTACCCCATTAGCTGATTAGACTGTGTGACCAAATCACCCCTGACGTGGAAATACACGTACCTTCCCTGCAGGCTGGTTCACAAGCGGGTCTATAGGAGATGGGTTTCCAGAACCCTGACTGCTTCGGGAATTTGCTCGGCGCCGTCACTCAAGCTGGATTTGACCGGGTATAAGGCATGGGTGATGGGCTGGCTTGTCAGAACACATGCGGAGTCCACACATAAACCCAGTAGGGAAGACAGCCCTGAGGTGAGCAGGTCGCTGTCACACACGGGGCCTGCCTCGTTTCCGCAGTGAAGACCAGACCATTCAGCAGGCCAGACTGCACGCCCAGCGCAGGCATCCAAATAAATGTACCTGTGAGGCAGCCAGTGACAGCTCTTCTCACCTTGGAGTGACCTGGTTTGGAAGCTCAAGTGCTCTACGCAAGGCTGTCTAGACTTCTGGTGGCAGTGAGCAGAGCCCGTCCCCATTCCAAACTCCGTTCAGAAGGCAGCCAGGTAAAGTACCTGGAATAGTACATAAGAAACCAGTAAGAGTGGGAAAGCTACACACAGACAGGAGGGAAGGCTTCGATTTGTCTCCATTCTTGGACTTTTTGAATTTCCTGTCACGTGCGTGACAGAGACACAGACAAGCCCACTCCCTAGAAGCCATTTCCACGGCCTTCAACCTGTCACAGCTGGGACTACCTCATGCCGTGAAACTGACCCTACCCCTCCACCAAAGCGAACAAACCCTCATCCCATGGGGATCTGTGCCTAAGGCATATGGTCAAAATCACCTCACAAGCCCTTTGGAAGAAACCGCCGGACTCAACACATCCAGCGTAACCTGGTGTTTAGCTCAGCATCAGAGCGGATAATTCTGGGGAGTGCCAGGCGACTTCAGTGGCCACACTGTATTTCTTTTCTGGGGTGCACTTGTCTACTACCGTTGAAATGCACCACAATGCAACTTCTGACCAGCAAACACACGCTTTCCCCAGCACGTTGTGCTAATGACATCACCACAAAATGTTTCTGGGTCTGGTGGGAAAAGACCAACCAACCTTGGATAGTTCTCCCCCACCACTCCCCGAGGAGCTGTGTTTTAAAATACCACTTGATTCAAGGAACCCACATCTTAATACAAATTGTTAATGAAAATAAGCTTTATTACATCAAGTAATAAATACATACAAAGATGCAAACAGTGTTAGTCATTTTCTTCCAGATGTTTGGGTCAACTTACAGGAAAGGCAGAACTGAAATCTACATACAGTCTTAGGAAAAGTTTCAAGGGTCCTTGTTAGGTTTGGTAAGTTGCTCTTTCTTCTGTATTTATAACTTGTGCATTTTTTAAATTGACTTCAGAGCACTAATAGTCATGCAAATACTTAAGCAAAAAAGAAGTTACATTAAGCAGAATCTATACTGTATGGCAAACGGGGACCGGCTACTAAGTATAAAGCGTGCTGTCAGTAGGCACTAAAAACAAACCCCTCAGAGTTGTATTAGCTCATGAAAAACGAAAACAAAGAACAGTTTGAGTAACATAAATGTATTCTAAAGAGAAACGCTGGAATCTTGGGGGCAAACCACAGTTTGCTGTGAGATATGTAACTTTTACATGCATCTTTTGAATCAATGCTTGAAAACGCAAAACAACAACAAAAAAACCCTGGGTAGTTCCTGACTATTTAAAATGTAAGTCCTAATCAGCTGCAAAATGTCTTCTCAATCTTAGACTGTAGGTTCAGAGCCTAAATGAATCATGGGAGGGCACGAAAGGAGAAACCAAACTGTTACCATTTTGAAAACAAGTTTCATCTGAACGGGAGAGATGAGCTGTAACTTCTTGGAAGAGGGAAAACTTCCCACACTAACAAGGCAGCTAGGACCTGGCATTTCGTTCCGTCTCAGCCAAGCACTCCCGAACCAGTCCTCTAGCGTGGATGATGCCTAGAAAAGGAGAAACAGAGGCTGGGGACCATCTGGCTGCACCCATTCCAGAAGAGGAAGAGGGTCTCTTCACAGCCAGCCAGCAAACCCTCATACTGGAAAGGGAACTCCACTCAGGCATCCCAGTGGTCCGAAGGCACCAACACCCCATCCCACCTCTCAAAGCCCTTCCCTCCCAGCTAGGTCACTTCAGGTCTCCCTAAAGACTTCCTCCTGCACTCAAGGTGACAGCCATTAAGCTCTCTTCATGACATGACTCTCTGTAGTAACTGTATTACCACCTACATGACAGGAGTATGTTTCTCTAAGCCTGACCCACTTTGGAGATTCCACGCTTTCAAATCATTATTTTTCTCTGGCTTCTTCTAAATTCTAGAAGGGCTTTGACAGTGTCAAGTAGCCTGCATCTGTCGGGGTGTAACACGACGACTGCTCACTCTTAGCAACCTTGGTCCACTGTCACCTGCCTCCCCAAGGTACCTGAGCCATCTTCTGCCGTTACTCTCCCCATCTTTTCTCTCCGTGGTTTCTACTGACCTTCATGAAATACTGCTCTCATTTTACTAGACACCAAGAATCTATTCCTTCTAAGAGATGACTCCCAGAGGGCAGTGGGAATGACAACCCCAAGTCACGTAGGCATCCACACCTCACAACTCTTATCAGAACTTCTGAAGATTTTTTCTGTAAAGGGCCAGACAGCAAATACTTTTGGCCTTGCGGGCCATACAGTCACAATCACGACTACTCAACTCTGCCGTTGTATCATGAAAGCAGCCACAGACATTCTATAAGCAACAGGTGTGGCCATATTTCAACAGATCTTTATGGACACTGAAGTTTGAATTCCACATAATTTCCATGTGTCAAAAGATCATGGTTTTTTTCACTGTTAAAAAGTATAAAACCCACTCAGGTCATCGGTGTAGTTTGCCGATCTGCAGACAAGGCACCTGACTCCCTTGCGCCCTGTGTGACGTAAACATGGCTGGTGTGGGCTCGGCTGTCAGTCAGGGTGACTGTGGGGCCAGCTGTTCACCCAGGATGCACCCAAGTGGTCACTAGGTTTATCCATGTGCTGACTTGAACCACCGAATTTTTGGGGTGACAACAGGTTGCCTGTTAGACTTTGGGGTCCAGCATCTTCCCAGGGATTTCCATTCAGGTAACCAGCACGCCGGTCACCAGGACTCCTTGCTTCCTCTGACTCCAAACAGCAGCCCGGATGGCAGTGATGCCCATCTGACCCCGGGGTGGGGTCAGGGTTCCCCTCCCTCCACAGTCCCCGCAGCCCTCTTGGGTGCCAGCCTCTAACTGCCTCTAACTGCCCTTCCCCACGCCTGTGCCTGACCCAGCTTTACAACCGGTCTTGACAAGTGTTTCCTAAACACCAATAAAGCCACTACTTTTAGGAGTCTGTCCCCAGCCAGCCTTGCCTCAGTGAGGAGTCACAGCGCTTACAGCAGCCTCCCTTCATGCCTCGGATTTAAATCCAAAGAATGTCCTCTCCTTTTCCTCCAAAGTGGCCTCTCCAACCCTTTCAAGAAGCCCCAAATCCCTCCTGCAATGAAATTCGCACATAGGCCACTGTGCTGAAACGCCACCTTCTAAAATAGAAATCCCCTTCTCCTTCCCCTTTTACGTCATGAGGTAGCAAACTATCTCACTTCCTTCTGAAATCAGCTGGCCAGTCACATCCTCACGTGAGTCACTTTTTTTCTGTGACATGCTCCTCCCATCCGCCCTCCCTCTTCAATCATGAAAGAACTTCAAAGCATTCTCGCTCACCAGCCCAGGGCCTAGGACAGACCCACACCCCCGTGGGCAACAGGAGTGGGGCAGGCATGGGGCAGAGCTTGAAAGATCCCTTTTTAAAGCAGGTGGACTCTCCTGGCAGCACACGGGGCGTGCGGGCAAGGCTCACAGGCTGGGGCTGCCCTGCTCAGAGGCGCCCTGTGAAGACCAGTAGTCGCCAGCCCCTCCCTGACAGATGCTAAGTCACATCCCACAGAGCCACTCACCCCTGCCCGACACCTCCACAGCCACTGTGACTCGCGAACAAAACGGGAGACCCTGAGGCACAGGGACTCTCCCCTCCCCCCTCAATGATCTCCCCAGAAGATCTTTCACAGCAGTGATAGGCCAGAGCTTTGGGGTCCCCAGCACCCATCGGGAGTCTGGGCCCAGGACTCACCTCGTTTTAGTCTCTCCATCGCGCTCTTGCTCCCTGCGTAGGTGGGTCTGATCTCTTTCCCCAGCTCTTCGATGATGGCCAGCAGCTCGGCGTATTTGCTCTGGGGCACCTGGCTGTTCCCAGTTCCCTAGAATCAGAAAAGCGTTCAGATGGACTGAACACCAACCCGACTCCAATGCCATGGTCCGGACCCCACCACATGCCGGTGGCAGCAAGGGCAGGGCAGTGGCTCAGAGCTGTTGGCTCCACTGGGGCCAGGAACGTCCCGTCCCCTCTGAAGGACAAGGAGAGAGCAGGAAGGTGGGCCTCTACTGTCCTCATTCACTCAAAGAAACCACCCAGCAGTGTCCAGAAAGCTCTTTCATCTCGAATGGCTTGTCTCCATAAGGAAGGCTTTGCCGAGAAGTTCCTAGGACCTGGATGGCTTATAAGTGTCAGCTGGGGGCTGAGGGTCCAGAGCCAGTGGACGAGACAGAGGCCACACCTGGGGTCAGCAAGATTATAAAAGTCCCCAAAGACCATCCGATGGAGCCCAGAACATGTTTAATTTCAATTCACCCATCCTCCCCCACCGGCAGGATCCACCCCACGGAAACCCTTTTTCTCCAGAGCCCACAACAGCTCCAAGCAAGCGCTCAGATCGCGAGGCTGGGTTCCCCATGGGGCTGTGGGCCCAGGCGGTCTGCTCGGGTCTCTCCTCCCTCCCCGTGTGTCCCCCTTCCCCCTCAACTGCACCAGGGCGACCCTTTCCCGCCACGAGGCCCTCGCCTGCTCCTTCCTCCTTCTCTGCAGCCTCTGCTTCTTGCCCTCGTGGTCCTTCCTCCTCCCCCGGTCCAGCTCCTGGGCAGGATGCCGGTGCCTCCTCGTGGCCCCGCGGCCCTCCTCCCGCTGTCCCCGCCACTGCGGCATGGCCAGGGCACTGTGCTCCCTCTCCAGGCTGCGCCTCAGCCTGTCCTCCCGCCACCACTGCTTCTTCAGGTGGTCCTGCTCCCGCTTCTCCTCCTGGGACAGGACGGCCTGGCGGGGCATGGCCTGGGAGCGGCCACCTCATTCCCAGGGCCAGCCTCCATGGTGACCTCAGAATGTGGCCGAGTTCCGGCCATGGGCGGGAATCTTGCAGCTGGCGACCGCGGGCACTGAGGGCTGGTCCCTCCGCAGGCAGCGTTTCCCTGGCAGGTGCAGCTGCAGCTGGAGCAGTGGTTTCCTTCACTGATGCTCCTACCACCCCGTGCCCCCCACTTGACGGTGAGGAGATCGAGTCTCAACAAGGTTGCCAAGTGGGGGTCAGTCTCCTAAGTGCTGGGGCCACCAGCTCCTGATGAAACACATCTGCAGGCCATCAGGCTATGGGCCCATCCCCCTCTTTGCCGGGGCCACGACCTTGTGGGGTGGGAGTGGGAGCCGTGTGAAGGGCAGGCCCTCCTTCCCCAGGAATCAGGGGCACGTCGGGTGGTGGCCCCAACAGGAACTGCGGCTCTCGGGGCCCCGCCGCATCATCCCATCGCTCAGGGTTCCCCCATACTCCTTGCCACCCCTCTGTTCTGATGCCTTTGGCCTTGAACCTGAGCCCAGCCAGGACCTTGGCTTGAGGAAGCTCAGATGACTGCTCCTCCACTCCATCGTGTCTACTCCTTGGTCTCTCCCACCGACTCCCCCTCCCGGAGGGTGGGGAGCACGTCCCCTCAGTGCTCAGGCCACCCCAGAACTCTCCTGCCATGTATCACCGCTTCTGTCATACCTGGGTATAGCCGAGAGATGGTGGCCCATAGTCACTCAGCAGCTGCCGGTACTGTGAGGACGTGGCCATGCTGGTGGAGGGCGGGTGGACGCTCCCAGCTGGGGGGCAGGAGACAAGAATCAGAAATCGCGTAGCTTTGATCAGTCGTACTCAAGGCAAGGACTGTGGGTCCTGCCACAGTCCCCCTGCCCACAACCCATGCCATCAACAATGGTTTTTGATACCCGTGGGTCAGAGAGCCCTGCCCCTGTCCTCTAGTGTGGCCTCGGCCGACACTCAGCCTCGATGACTGATAGTGAAATGTAGCTAACAGGCTGTTACTCCTCACACTCACCACCACAGCAGACATGGCTAATCGGTCACAGACCTCCTTCCCATCCGTGCAGTCAGGACTGGTCCCAAAGATGAAATATACTGCTATTCTCAGCCTCATCCTGGCCAGGCCCCTTTCTTTGAGTTCTGCTCCCCGGACATTGAGAGCCTAGAGCCATATCACTGCCACAAGAGCCCACCTGCTACTGAGGCTGGGCCACACCTGGGCTAGGCTTTCCTGTGGGCCCAAACCTCTGCTGGGCTACGTGGTGAGGAAGACACAGGGAAGGTCTGGAGATTGGAGACCCAACCGTGGCTGGAAACTGGTGCATGGAACACAAAGGCAGGGAGCTGGAGGATACCACGGCCTATGCGCGTCCCCAGACGAGCCCCTCAACCTCTGAGCTGGTTGCTCTCTCCCCAAAAAGGGGACAGGACTCTTGACAATCTGAGTCAATGCCTGGATGGCTCACACCCCAAGAAAGGAGGGGTAAGGCCCCGCTTATGGACTACAACACTGGAAGACACTGTCCCTCAGCAGTGCAGGACACTTGGGGCCAGGGCCCAGCTCAGCATGGAGTCTCCTGAATGGGGGGGTAGGGAGGTCCTCAGCAGGGCATTTTCTAGCTCCATCCAGCTCAGGAGCTGGAAGCATGCAGACCCATAATGGCGTCCGAGTGGCCATTAGCGGGTAAAGGATGTCCTGCAGAATTACAAACAGCGGTAACCATGGAGAATTACCTAGCCCTCCTCAGCAGCTGCCCGCCTGCCTCCACGCCCGGTCTAGGAGGAGCTCCCCCCGCCTGCCGCCTGCAGAGCCAAACGGTTTCTCTCTCACACACAGCGGGCTCTGCAGACTTGGCCCCGGGGAGGGACAGCTGGTGCCAGGCTGGCCAAACCGACCAGCTGCTCATCTAGTGTGGGCAAAGGGAGGGGCGGAGAGGAAGGAAGGTCAGAAGCTCAGGCTGATGGAGCTGGAAGGGGCCCTAGAGAACCCTGGAGCCCCTCACTATAGAGAGAAGTAAGACCAGAGAGGGTAGGCGCTGCCCCAGGCCACACAGCACAGAAGAGGCTAATACCCCAACACTATATCCAAGATGTCTTCTGTGGTCGCAGGCCTGCCCTAGATTCACTCACCAGGGCCCAGGTTTAAGCCCAATCAGAAAACATGGATTCTAATACCTCCAAGCTGGTAACTGGGCACATCACTGGGTGACTCTGAGCCTCTAAAGTGGGGAGTGATAATGCACTGTAGAAATGTGCTGTTCAGGATGGGGGGTATCTACTACGTTTCGACCTCCGTCCAAGGCAGCCATGGGTGTGCAGTGGCCGGAGTACAGGAACGGGGGCAGGGTGCGTGCCTCCAGCTCCCCTCACACCATCCAAACCCGCTCCCAGTGAGTGAGGTCTCAGGTTTTGCAGCCCCAGACCTGAGTTCCAATCCTGACCACTAGAAGTTGTGACACCTCTCTGAAAGGCCAGGATACTAAATGTGAGACTGGGGCAGGGGGCGGGGGGCAGGGATCATCCCACTACACTTCAAAGTGTCTAGAAGACACCAGCTCCCTGGTAGAGATGGGGGTGGTACCTTCCAGGCATTTTCCTAACTTCCTCCTCCTCTTGCTTGTTTCCCTGGGTTGCTGCCTCCCTGGCCTGTCTTCTCTCTTACAGGCAAGGGTCTAGACTAGGAGCTAGTCCAGCGATGCCATACCCGGCTGTGTGGCCTTAGACAAGCCCCTTCCGTCTCTGAGCCTCAGTTTCTCCATCTGAGGCAATGGTTCCCCACATTGCTCTAGATCCTGTTCTTTCATGGTGCGGGGCTTGGAGGCTAAGGAAGAGAGAGGAGGAACGAGAAATTGCCCGGTTTTGGTTGCAGGGATAACCTATGTGATGTGGCAGGTGACACCAATCCTGTGGCAGTGCCGTCCCTTACTCTGTGTTGAGGGGCGGGCAGGTGGCCCTGGAGAGTTGGCAAGGGGCCCGGAGTTATACTCATGCCCACTCCTTCCTACAGACACAGGAAGGGCCAGAGGGTCGTGCTGCACAAGGCCAGGCAGAAAACCAGACTGGGCGTGAGCGCCGCGTTTCCGAGCATCGCAGACAATGCACGCAGTGTGCGGGGACCAGGGAGGCCGAGCAGAGGGAGGGACTGGCAGAGGCCAGCAGCTCCTGGGGCCAGGCACAGCTCCCCGCCCCCACACCAGACAAAGAGCGGCCTGGGCCTGGGGAGCTGGCGGCCTTCCCGCCACTTGGGGCGCCTTGGGGGGGGCTCTCTGTCAGGGAGGCGGGGGCTTTGTCTAACTCCGCCACCGCCGCCGCCGCCACCGCCGCCACCGCCGGCCAGGCCGCGGCTTGGCAACCCGCGCGCAGGAGGCAGGGCTGGAGGGCGTGAGGGATGATGACAAGGAAGCCGGAGGAGCGGCAGCGAAGAGTCCATCTTGGATGCAAATGGCAGGGGGAGATGGGGCTTTCTAAAGGTGTCCACCGGGAAGGGGCGGCCCGCACCGAAACACCAGAGATCCGGGCTCCTCAGCACTCCCGGGATTCACCATAGAAGAAGAAAACCTGCGCAGAGCTGCCAGCCAGCCCAGAACAGGGCTTCGGGGGTCCCGAATGGGTGCCCGTCACTCTGCGACCCCAGCCCCCAAAGGTCCCAGGTTAGGGCCCCTGCCTCAACTATTCCTAGGTCAGAATTGAGAGTTCCCGCCCGTCCAGGCTGGTGCAAGACCCTCACCTTTCCCGCCCCAGAAATGACAGATGAGGGAGGCAGTGAGAAATGCTACCTGAACCACAAAGCCTGTCTCAGGAAGGTCTGCAGCCCCCAGAGCAGGTGAGAACATTTGAGAAAATAGTGCTGTTTGCTCTTGGGGATCAGAGCCCATATTTGACCAATTCCACTATCCCCACACTGGTACCCTGAATCTTAACCCTTTGTAATCCCCAAATCTGTGTCCAAGAAGTTAAACACACACACACACACACACACACACACACACACACACTACTTTTTTGGGTCCCTCTACAGATTCTGGGGTTAAGGAGGCACCGTTTGGAGATAAGGCCCAAAACTTGCGGCCAACTGCCAGCGTGGCATTTCTGACCTGCAAGGCCAGCCCCCCTCTCCCCCCCTTCTGCCCCCTCCCCCACCACCAACGTGCCTGGCTTTTGGGGAAGTGTTTCCAACCAACTGGGTAAAGGAGAAGGGCCGTGGTGAGGGGACAAAGCCCGTCGTGTCCGAATCCCACAATTGCACCTCCCCCTCACCTAGTCCCACTCAGTCCCTAGGGTGAGCCCCTGGGCACAGCCTAAAGCGGCCTGACAACTTCTGGAGGAGTTTCCCGGGACTGCCCGGCTCCAGTCGCAGGGAGGGGAGAGAGCGGCCCCTCCCAACTCCTGCAGGAGGGGGCCTCCGGGGCCCAGACTTGGGGGCTCCGACATGTGGGCCCCGACGGAGAGGTGCCCCCCCCACACACACACACGCCGCCCTCAGGTACTCAGAGGCCCCCTGTCCTCTCCAACTTCTTCCACTCGCGCACGCCTGCGGGAGACCTCCCAGGACCCCATTCTCGGGACCCCTGCTCCCACGTGCCAGGCTTAACCCCCCTGATGACCGAGTCCGCGCCGCAGCCGCCCAGCGCCCTCAGGGGCGGCCGCCCCCGGCCCCGGCCCTGCCCGCGCCGGCCTGATTCTGCACACGTGCGCCCTGCAGCCCGGGCCTGGCACCCGCTCCCCACGGCGCCCGGGCCCCGCGCCCCGCTCCCGGCGCGGCCCGGCCGCTCCCGACTCCCGCCGGCAGGGGCCCTCGCCGAGCCGCCCAAAAGCCGGAGGAAAAAGGAGCCGAGGAAACCCTCCCCTGCCCTCGCCCGCCGCGCTCCCCGCGAGTCCTCGGCCGCCGGCGTGGGGGGGACGGCGGCGCCGCCCGGGGCGCCAGCGCAGCCCCGGCCCGAGGCCCGGCGCGGGGCGGGGCGCACCCGCCAACTTTGGCAGCGCGAGCGCCGGAATCATGGCGGCGGCCGCCGCGCTGCCCCGGGCCGGGACCCGGTGCCGGTCGCCCCTGGCCTCGCGGGGCCCCCGGGGCGGGGGCCGGGGCCCGGCGTGCGGGCCCCCAACTTGGCAGCACTTGGGGCGCGGCGCGCGCGGCCCGCGGGGCGCACTCACTCACCGGCGTTGAGGGAGGCGGCGGGCATGTGCGCGGCCAAGTTCGGTTTGTAAGACATCCCCGCGAGCGGCGGGGCGCGCGGGGCGCAGCGGGGCCAGGCCCGCGAGGCGGCGGCGGCGGCGGCGAGGCCGGGCGGCGGCGAGGCGGGCCCGGCGTCCGTGCGCCCGTCCGTGCGCCCGCCGAGCTCCCGCGCACTTTTTGTTGTTGACGGCTCGGGCCGCACCGGCAAATATGGCCGTCCCTCACCCTGACACCGCCGCAGTATATCACCCATACATCGGGCGGGCGCAGGGGCGGCCGCAAACTTTGAGCCGAGCCAGCGGGGCCGGCCCGGGCCGGGAGGGGGCGGCCCGGCGTCAGGGGGCGGCTCCGCCCGCGGCCGCGCCCCGCGCCTCCCCGCGCGCTCGGCGCCCGCAACTTGGCAAAGTTTGGGGGGCTGGGGTCCCGGCGGCGCCTGTGGCCCGCCTGGGTCCCTTTCTTCTTTTTCGTTTTCGGCGCCTGGAGATTTTCTATTTTACCGCTTGTTTTTTTTTTTTTTTTTTTTTTAATAGCTAGGTAGGATTTCACAATTACTTTTTTCCTCCTTGACTGTGGGGGCAGGGATGGAAAATTACCTGGAGAAAATGGTGGCGAATGGTTATTTTTAAGCACGTAGATCCTTCCAGACGCCGAGGTCTGGTTATTCCCCAGAATAAGAACCACCACTTCTTGACATTGATTTCAAATAAATTTCACGTCCCTGTCTGTATTTAGTGGTTTTTAACCCTTTGGGAGCCTGTGAGTCCTTTGAGACGGTCAAAAAAGAGGAATCTCCCCCTGGAAAATCCACCCTTTCATTTACATAATTTTGCATCGTAACTCATCCAAATATTTAAGAAGCGCCTACTATGTGCCGGGCACTGTTCTAGGCGCTAAGGGTACAAAGAATGAACTTGGCCAAGTTTCTCTACTCTCCTGGGGTTTAAGGTACAATTTTTGGCCCTCCTTCGACCCCACCCCAGCCTATCCTCAAAACTGACTGAAATGTAATCATCAAACGGATTTAGGATTAGATGATTAAGCTTTTGAAGGTACTATTTCTTGGAGTTCTGCTTAGATAGTAAAGCTCGTCAAAACACACAAAATGCTCACTCTTTTCCATCGTGTTTTAATCACAATGGCTTGCAAATTTTTACACTGGTCCCAAACATTCAGACACACGCACCTAGTGAGGAAGGTTCCTCTCAGCCCTAGAGGGAGGGAGGGAGGGGATACTGCCCATGCCCCTTCCCTTCGGGATTGAAGGTGCAGGTGACGTCCCCTCCCCTGCTTAACCAGCACCCCTTGTGATCGATCAGCTTTAGGCTACTTCATCCAAGGACACTCAATAAAATTTTATTTCATAAATAGATTGTCACCTTCCCCTACCCCCCCCCAGGGGCCCAATACTCTAGGGTAGCACTGTCTGATAGAAATACATTCCGAGCCACAGACGTGATTTTCAAATTTTCCATAGTCACATTTTAGAAAGTAAGGAGAAACTGGTGACATTAATCTTTGGTATATATTTTTTAATATATCCACCACACTGTTTTCAATGTGATGAATATAAAGAAATTAAGATACTTCACATTATTTTTATCACATGAAGTCTTCAAAAGCCAGCATGTATTGTACACTCCCAGCGCGCATCTGGATTCAGATGCGCTGACTTCAGACCAGCCACCTTTCAAGCGCACGATGCCCACAGTAGCGGTTTTCCTATGGGGCAGTGCAGGGCAAGCAGCTACTAGCGGCGGACTCCCAGGGCAGGCCCTAATCCTGGTACCACCACCTATGAGCTGTTCCACTGCACCTCCATGCCCTGGGGCGAGAATCCAGATCTCAGTCGCCTGCGCCAGTCCCACCTACAAATGTCCTGGGCTCTTTTTCAGTTTTGTTGTGTTTTCACCACCCTACACTTTGAAGTCCTGATCATCCCTGAAAACATTTTTCCCTTTTGTTTTTAACTGAGATACAATTCACTTAGCATAAAAGTCACCTTTTTAAAGTATACAGTTTTGTGGTTTTTAATCCATTCAGTTATACAACCATCAACACTATCTAATTCTAGAATGTTTCTGTCACCCCAAAAAGAAACTCCATACCCCATAGTAGTTACCCCTTTTCCCACTACCCCTAGCTTTAGGCAACCACTAGTCTACTTTGTCTCTATGGATGTACCTATTCTGGGCGTTTCATATGCATAGAATCATCTGACCTTTATCTTCTTTCATTCAGCATGTTTTCAAGGTTCATCCATGCTGCAACGTGTATCCATATATTATTTCTTTATTATTCATGGCTGAATAATATTCCATTGTATGATAGGCCACATTTTGTTTATTCATCAGTTGACAGACATTTGGTTGTTTTCACTTTTGGGCTGTTATAAATACGGTTTCTATGAACATTGGCGAACAAGTTTTTGTGTGAACATGTTTTCAATTCTTTGGGGTATATACTAGAATGGAATTCCCATAAACCTGTTACTATTTTTTTTTAATGTTTCACTTTTTAAGGAACTATCAAACTGCTTTGCTAAGTGTATGCACTACTTTTCATTCCCACCAGCAGTGTATGAGGGTTCCAATTTCTCCATATCTTCACCAACACTCCTTGTTACCCTGCTTTCCCAAAAATAAGACCTAGCCGGACAATCAGCTCTAATGAGTCTTTTGAAGCAAAAATTAATATAAGACCTGGTTTTATTTTACTATAAGACCGGGTATAATATAATAATATAAAATAATATAATACAATACATAATATTAATATGATATAATGTAATATAATACCCGGTCTTATATTAATTTTTGCTCCAAAAGACGCAGTAGAGCTGATTGTCCAGCTAAGTCTTATTTTGGGGGAGACACGGTATCTGATTTTTTTTATTTTAGGCATTCCAGTGGGTGTGAACTAGCATTTCCCGGTTTTGATTGGCCATTTCCCTAATGAACAGTGATGCTGAGCATCTTTTCATGTGTTTACTGGTCATTTGTACATGTTCTTTGGAAAAACATCTATTCCAATCCTTTGCCTATTTTTTAATTGTTTCCTTTTTAGGTTAAATTGTAAGGGTTCTTTATATATTCAGGATATTAGTCCCTTCACAGATACATAATTTGCAAATAGTTTCTCCTGTTCTTTGGGTGCTCTTTATTTTTTTGTAGGGTCTTTCACACACAAGTTTTATTTCTTGAAATCCAATAGGTCTATTTTTTCTTTGGTTTGCTTGTGCTTTTGGTATGCTACCTAGTCCAAGGCCATGAATATTTGTCACCTGTGTTTTCTTTGAAAAGTTTTAGTTTTTGGTCTTACATTTAAGTCTTTAACCCATTGTTAATTTTTGTGTACGGTGTGATGTGGACCCATTCATTCTTTGCAGGTGCATATCCAGTTGTTCTGGCACCATTTGTTGAAAAGACTGTTCTTTCTCCACTGAACGGTCTCAAAACCCTTGTTGAGGGTTTATTCCTGGACTCAGTTTGTTCCATTGATTTCTGTCTGTCCTCATGCCACTTCCACACGGCTTTGATGACTGTAGCTTTGTACTTAGGAAGTGGGAGAGCTCCAATTTTGTTTTTCTCTTTCAAGATGATTTTGGCTCTTTTGGGTCCTTTGCATTTCTACATGAATTTTAGGATCTGCTTGTCCATTTTCGCCACACACAAAAAAAGGCAATTGGAATTTTGATAGGACTTGTATTACATCTGTGTATTAATTTAGCGAGTATTGCTATCTGAGTTGCGACATGAAGTTTTCCAACCCATGAACGCAGGATGGATTTCCATTTATGTAGGTCTTATTTCTTTAACTTCAAGTGTTTTATAGTTTTCAGTGTGCAAGTCTTGTACTTTAAATTTATTCCTAAGTATTTCATTATTTTTGATGCTATTGTAAATGGAATTGTTTTTGTAATTTTTGGATTGTTCATTGCGGCATGTACAAAGCACACCTGATTTTTGTATGTAGTATTGTATCCTCCAACTTTCCTGAACTCTCTCATTAGCTCTAATCTTTTTGTGTGTATGAATATCCTTTAGTTTTCTGCATATAAGGTCATGTTATCTGCAAATAAGAGTTTCACTTCTTCCTTTCCAAATGGGATTTTTATTTCTCTTTCTTGGCTAATTGTCCCGACTAGAACCTCAAGGACAATGGTGGCTAGAAGTGGTGAGAACAGGCATCCTTGTCTTTGATCTTAGGGGGCAAGATTTTAGTGTTTGATAGGGCCTTCCATCAATGCCCTTTATCAAGTTGAGTGTTTTCTTCTATTACTAGTTTGTTGAGTGTTTTTATCATAAAAGTGTTAGGTTTTGCCAAATGCTTTGTCAGTTTCCCCTCCTTCCCTCTTTTATTCAACAAATATTTATTGAGTGTCTACTAATTGTCAGACACTATTCTGGGGGCAGCAGGGAAGACAGTCCCCATCATGTCATGAAGCTTATTGCTCTAGGCATTGTAGCCACATTTAGCTGTCTCCTCTTACCCCACCACACTCATCACCTTACCCCTCACCTCCCACTATTTGGTATTTTTCTTCAGGCCAGACTGGGGTATGACCCTGGTACTTGTTCATTCCCACATCTCAGGCTTCATTACACCAACTGGCCCTTGTGCTGTGCTTGGCAAACTCCTGTTCATCCGTCAAAGCCCAGTTCAACTAGCCCACCTCTGAAGAGCCTTCCCTGCCTGGCTACGCCTCCACGAATGCTTGCCATGGCACTTAATCTGGTCTGTCTCCTCCATGAGCTTCTTGAAAAGAAAAACTGTATCCTTCAATGTTATAGTCAGGCACATAAAACATTCCAGGATGGCCTCAGTGTGCTGCTCGAATTGGGACAAAGTGAGACTAGGTTTCTTCTGCAAGGACTCTGGTTCTCTTGTACCTGCTTACAACTCAACTTTCTGTAACAGATGTGTTTGTTTTCTGGGGCTGCCACAACAAATTAACCATCAACTTGGTAGCTTAAAACAACAGAAATTTATCATCTCACAGTTCTGGAGGCCACACATCTGAAATCAAGGTGCTGGCAGGGCCATGCCCCCTCCAAAGGCTCTGGGAGAGTCCTTCACACCTTCCAGCTCCTGTGGCAGCACCACTCCCATCCTGCCTTCACATGGCCTTCTTCTCTGTGTCTTCCCCCTTTCTAAGGACACTTGTTTCTATTCTAAGGACACTTGTCATTGGGTTTAGGACCCACCCGACTCCAAATGATCTCATCTTGAGATCCCTGAATTAATTCCATCTGCAAAGACTTTTTTCCAAAAAGGTCTCATTTACAGATTCCAGGTAGACATAGCTTTTGAGGGACTACCATTAAACCCACTGCAACAGGCTTCAAAAAGGATCTGGAATATTCCTTTTCTCCCCTTCCATGTCTAAGCGTTAAAACCCCTAAAAGGGGAAAGAAACATAACTAGTGGCACCACTAAAAGACATCTGTGTGAAACTTACTGAAACAGACACCTTTTAATGAGTGGTTTTAGAATGATCTAGAACGATTCCCATTAGTTTAATGTGCATTTTACAGAGTGGATTGCCATGGAGCAGAGCAGAATGGAAAGAGAAGGGAGAACCCAGGGCAGGAGCTTGGCATGGAAGAACAGCACACCTGTTTTGGCTCTGGACCCACCATTTACTCTGTAGGTCTCAAGTAACTTGTTTGACCTCCCAGGACCTTAGTTTCACCTGTAAGATTTGGGAGGTTTCAAAAGATGGAGCTCTAAGAATTCTTGAAACTCTAACATTGCAAGAAGGCAGGTCGACAACACACGTGCCATTTTCTCTAGTGAAAAACGTCAGTCCAGAAAGGCCTGTCAATCATTTTGGAACTGTTTCACTAGACATTCTGGGGCATCAGGTCCAAAATGGGGTGCACCTGCCCCAGGTGGTAAGAAGGGTGACTCGTAGGAGTCAGGGAATATTAGAATTCTGTTGACGTGGGATTTACTGTGTATGTCTCAGCACAGTAGCACACATGCAATTTAACCCTAGTGAAGGAATGCTCCAAAATGTTGTGCATTTTTATTGGATAATGTGACCAAAAAAGACTGGAGACCACTGACTGACTTAAGAAACTAGTTAAGGAGGTGGCTGGACCCAACAGTCTGACAGCCAGACAAGATGTGGGTGAAGTGTCACAACGAGCCTGTCACAGTGAGTGTGACTCCAGGGCGGTTACATACGCAGGACAGTAAACCAGGCTATGACGCTGGGTTTTGATCAGAGGTCTGCTCCCAAATTTATTAGTTTTCAGCTAGGTTTCTGCCATGACTCCGGTTTTGAGACCTGGAGCCAGCAAAGGTTTTCCTGGGAAAGGGTCAGATGGTAACTATTTCAGGCTTTGCAGGCCATATGGTCTCCAACCACGCACCTCTGCCCTCGTCATGCTTAAGCAGCTTTGATGATACCTAAAAGAATGTGCAGTGACCAGGTTCCTTAAATAAAACTTTAGGTATGAACCCTGAACTTTGAATTTCATGTAAGTCTCATGTTACAAAACATTCTTTTATTTTTTTCAATCATTTAAGAAAATAAAAACTCTTGTTAGCTTGCAGTCATTTAAAACCAGGTGGTGGACAGGACCAACCCATGGGCCATCGTTTAACAATCCGTTTCCGAGCACAAGAGTGTATGTTTCTTAAGCCCGATTCCCTCTGGGTAGAACGGAACACCAAAAATGGGACCTGCAAATATTTGGGAACATAATACACCGATTTTTAATATCAATACCTCTGAACAAGACACACACACACACACACACACACACACACACACACACGCACACACACTCACACAAACGTGAGAACAGACTAAACAGAAACCCAGAAGTAATGCAGAAATTGAGAGTATAGTATCATCTCATGGAGGACTAGAGATGAAATGGGGTTCTGGGGGGCCTCTTACTGCTCTAACCAGTGTCTATCTTCACACAACACTTAGCCTTTCTACTGAATATTCTCGCTGTTGCAGAAACCAATTTCCTACAAGGAGTAACTTATTCGTTTGGATTTCTCCAGTAATTAAAGGGCTCACACATAAATCTTTGTGAAAACGAATCTTGCCTTGAACCAAAAGTAAACAGCAGAAGCTAGAGATTTTTTGTGATATTCAAAAAATTTACCCTCTAAAGTTCCCCAAGAAAGGAAACTGAAGAAACTGGCAAGAATGACTGCCTTGGAAAGAAGGATGGGGGTCGAGTGGTAGGAGCAGAGAGAAAAGTGTTTACTGTATGTTCTCATCTGCCTGTTGATGTCTGTCATGTGCCCGTGTTACTAATTCAAGCAAACAACCCACCCAAAAAGGTAAAAATGAAGTATTCCAGACCTACCTAGCCATCTTCCCTTTGCATACTTGCTGGTAATCCTTAACTAGACAACGATGATTTGGAACCAACAGCAGGGCACTTGCCTCTCCTAACCCAACAATGCACTCGACGCCCAGAGTGGGCAGCTTTCAGAGGAGAAAGCCAACTTGCTGAGAACTGGACTCTAAAAATAAGCATTTTGCACATTTCTTTTAGCCTCCTTTCTCTCCAGAAAGGCCTCCACAGATGGCTTCTTTACATCATGCTCTCAAATGACTAGCTGATAAATATTCATACTTATGGAAATTGTATGGCACATACTCCAAACCTCCAGCCAGTTAACATTTGTCTTTTCCGTACCTCAGGGGTAGTGCCTCCTCGTTTCTGGGCCACATCCTCTGTGTGACACACACAAACTCGTGCGCGTGCACAGATCACCAGCTTTTTGCCTCTTTGGGACTCATTTGCCTAGGGCAGTGGTTCTCAGCCAGGGGCGATTTTGCCCCTCCGTGGGTATTTGGCAATGTCTTTTGGGTTTGGGTTGTCCCAAAGAGGGGCAAGCGCAGTGTACTGCTGGCATCTAGTGGGTGGAGGCCAGGAATGTTGCTAAACATCCTACACTGCCCAGGACAACCCCCGCCTCCAAAAAATGGCCCGGCCCAAAGGTCAATGGTGTGGGGACCCAGGGGACCACATGGCAAGGCTGAGAGCCGGACTTGAGTACAGAGAAAACATGGAAGGGAAGCAAGGTCACAACAAACTAGACAAAAAACTCAGCTAGGATGTGGAAGGTCTACATGAAGTCGGGTCTCTCATTTCTTATTCAAATTAATACTCTATTTGTTAAGGTTATACATTTAAAAACTACATTTCCTTTCAGTCTTCAGGCTCAACTTACAAATATTTTAGTTAAGATTTTAGTTAAAATGTAAAACACTCCCTTTCACTTGTTCTTCAACTAATGTTCCATGATCGTATGTATTTGACAGATTAAATTCCCCTAAACATTAATACCCTTTACACATTCGATTCAATTCCCTTAAGCATTGCAAACTACAAATAGAATGATTCTCTGGAGCATTTCAAAGCCCAGAGAGAAGACTCCCAAACAAGCCATATTCCAAACTTTTAAAAACCTCCATCGGTCACTCCATCCGCCCTCCCGCAGCCCTCCCACTGCCTTTCTTCAGGTGTGGAGGGAGCAGACCTGAACACCCGTGGGGTCACGCACTGCAGACCTGTGCGCCCAGCTCATCTCTAAAGTGAGAGCGAGGGTGCTCACATGTGGGGCAAAGGGATCTAGTCACTGGGCACCAAACCATCCTCCTTTCCGAGATGTCTTCCCTCTCATTCATCCCCAAACCCTCTAGCTTCCCAGGTCAGTGCAAGGAACTGACTGGACTTGCTGGCCAATCGTTATTCTGTCATTGAGCCCAGAGCTCAGTCCCAGGGTGACATAGTCACACTCCTCTCCATCCAGCCCAGCTTGCAGGCAATCAGGTGCCAGCAAAAGGGTCCATCACTTCCTGGGGCCCCCACCCTCAGGCCGGCCAGTGGTGCTGTTCCTGATGTTTTCATTCCCAGGACCACCTCGCTTGTTTAGTCTCTGATGCTAGAGTAACTCACTACCCAAGAGGAATCATTCCCGGGGACTGCATGTGGCCCAATACTTAAAACACTTCCTGCTAAATGAGTATTAAACACAGGTCCCGAGTCCACAAACATTAGAAACTAACAGGCCTTTCATAGCTTCTGAGCAAAGCACCCTCACCTGCGAACGAGAGGACTGAGGACTGCAGACAAATACAGGAAGCGCCCCAGGACGGGCACACAGCACTCGTAAGCGCTCAACAGTCCACGCCCGTTGCCTGCACTGGTTTCTTTCTTCATGAGCAGAGACTTCAAACCTTAGACTCACAGGCTGGATGGTTCCTCACCACCAGAAATGGCTTTGAAACAGGAAGCCTTGTACCCAAGTCCCGCAGCACACATGGCTCTCCTTGTTCTGTGGCCCCTTTCAAGGAGGGCACTTGGTGACCTGAGTGTCAGCAGCAGTGGCAAGAGGCAGGACCCGAGCCCAGGCCCAGTGCTAATGGAAGCTGAGTACGTTTTCTGCTCTAATGAGTGCTGGGTTCCATCTCATCCACACGCAGAGAGGCTCCTATAATGCACTTGACGTACGTCAACACAAAAGCCACTATCTAGGTGAGTGTGGTGGCACTGAGACCACTTAGATCCCAGACAAAGAAAACACAAAGAGAGAAGCAGCAGATTAGCCGGTTTCATTTATTTAAGAATCTTACAAAAAAAAAAAAAAAAGAAAGAAAGAAAAAACAAAAACCAAAAAACACAGTTAACTAAATACAGAATTTGTTATGCTTCACGGTTGATCGTTTTTACTTGCAAGGGTAAACCTCGCTAAGTGCAGCCCAATACATTTGTATTGCATGAGACCCCATTTTTAAAGTTACATATCGAAATGGTGGGAACAATCGTTTCTGGACACTTGGTCCTGGGTTACCATGGAAGGCTGAATGCAGCAGTGTCATCAGAACAGTGCGTACCCTTCAGACACTGACGGACATTCAAAACAGAGGAGCAGTATCAAAAGGGAGAATTAAGAAAAGGAAATAAGAACAGCCAAAAGAGTTTACATCCACCTTTGTTTCAAACGGTCTTTGGACTCCATCGTGTTGTCTCAAGACGCACCGAGTCAGTTATAAGGGAGGAAGGTCTACACCTACGTATAAAAGTACCCTTTGCTCAGCAGAGGTAGAACCTGGCAGAAGTTTTATTGCAGAGATACCATGTACCTCTTCCCACCTCTCATGGTTGATGCGAGATACAAGTGGTTATTGAAAAATAATATCAGTAGTTTGCAAATTCAGTATAAACCATGAACAGGATGGTTTTTTCTGATGGTGGTGAGACTGCAATGTGCTACATAGAGAAAAAGCTCTCTGCCCCAGAAAGTGGAAGTCAGAAAGAAGGCGCAAGCTTCTGTATCCTCTTCAGTGCCACAAATACTGTCATAGCAAGAAAGGCCCTCAGGACAGGAAAGTGGAAAAGCAGGAGTTCTCGCTTAAGGGGCCTACAGATTAACTTTCAACTCAGAAGGCCAGAATTGCAAGAATCAGAAAAAACCGACTTTCCCAGGCTGCGTGCCTTGCTTGACTCTGCACTCAAGGGACAGTCTGAGTTCACCTGTGCCCTGCCACATCGCTGCAGAGGACATGGCTGCTGCTGCAAACTGCAGTCCTACCAGCCCAAGGGGCCCAGGAAGAAAGCCGGGCAAGGCGGGTTGAACAGGAACCTATCCTGGAGCTAATCTCGGGCAGGCCCGATTTCATGCCAAATAAGGTTCCAAGACTTACCCAAACACAGACAACTTTGAAATTTTCAAAAAGTCTACCAAGTTCAATTGTAATGAATGAAATGTGTTCGTGAATGAAAGACCCAAGAAATGCTCGTGGCAATCGTCCCTGAAAGTTCTGGAAGAAGAACATCTTAAAGGTGCAAAATCTGTAAGTAGTAGAAGCCCAGCGTTTACCTCCCGGACGGGTGATGGCGGCCGTCATTTTTGGGAGCCACCTTGGATCTTCCCTACTGGCAACACTCATCGTTAAGAATGCCTTAACCCGCTCAGCTTCAAGGCTTAAGGCTGAGTCAGTCCAGATAATTCAATAGCCCAGCGATGGTGAAAGCAGCTCAGGGGTCGTGCAGGCCACTACTTCCACGGTTAACTGCCGGTTTCACCCTCAGCACAGAATCCACCTGTGAGCTGATGGCCCGTGGAAGTCTCCACATCAGCTGCACTACTCTCTGGGAGGACAAGTGTTCTTTAAAGTACGCTAATGCCACCGGTCAGCATGGACACCATCATGGTTAGGCCTATCTCCCCGTCTGCGCTAAATCTCCTTAACAGGTGAAAGCAGCAGCAGATTACCCGTGCTCATTGCAAAATAAACTTCTGATTATTATTTGTAGGTTAAAAGTACAGGCCTGGCTTCTCAGAGCAACGCAGAAAATTTGCAGCAGCAGCAGGTCCTAAATCACTGTTCATATCGACAAGATTTCCCTCTCAGCTGGACAGCCGTGCAGATGCAGAATTTGGTGCAGGTCTGAAACGCTGCAAAGGTAGGAACAAGACGGGTTTACTGAAGAGCTAAGTTTGATCACTAATGCACTGAAGAAGTTAGGAGCTTAAAGGAAGTCTTGGGAAGAGTTTTGTTTTTATGTGAAAACATCAGGCTCACTATAGCTTCGAAAGAGCAACAGAAATGAACAGAAATAATCATATAATGGCAGCATCAGAAATTGCACTCAAGGACATCCCCTCCCAATACAATGCATTGCACACAGTAAAAATCTGTAATAAAAATGCAAAACACAATCAGGCATGTTGGAAAACATTAACACAAAACAGACACTGGAATTCTATAGCAAAGATGCAAAACTGAATTCTCAAATATATGAACAAATTCAACTAAGAAGTTTTCATACTTTTCTACATTAAAAAAAAAAAAGTTAAGATGCCCCATATGGGAAGTGAAGAAAAGAATAAATAGGATTGAAAGGAGGAGGGAAAAGGGAAAAACGAGTTGGTGGGGATCTCAATTTACAAGAAATATTTACAGTCAGAATTCAAAACAAGTCAACATTTCTCTATATACACATTTATGTACATATGTATATAAGTACAGTATGAAATTAGAAGGTGGGTTTTGGATTTCACCTCAAGTACTCAGAAAAAAAGGACTAGCTCGCTTGAGATGCAGGTATCTAGATGAGTTTCCCTCACTTACAGTCCCGAAGAGACCGCATTTGTATTAGACATTGGCAGCCAATTAGGGATTTTTGCAAATGGTTTTTGCTGCAACTGTAGTAGCCATGCAGACAGGCACAGCGTGCTGCACTCCAGCGGCCAAGTGAGCACACAGTGTGTGTGCAAGAGTGTGCTGTTGGCCAAGGAGACCCTACACACAGGACAGTCAAATGCCATCATCTCAGTGGCTGCCATTGCCACTGGGATGCCTGAACTAACCAAACATGTGTTAACTGCATGGCCAGCCTAACAGTGACCCTTATGTAGCACCATTCTTAGAAACCATCAAATATCACTCAGGTACATTTCAAAAATGAGAGTATTTAGATAGGGACCTTCCTCTCTTAATATCATTATCAAAAAAAGGACCCAAAGGGAAAAGACTATGTCTCTGCTCCTACTTTCAGAAATTGAAACGCATCAATCATTTCTAATGTATTGCTTTTTTCCTTCATGCTAAACTGGAAAGTGGAGGGGCAGGGGGAAAGACCCCCATTACACAACTATAAATGCTGGCCTGGTACCCTTTCTTGTCAAACCTGCTGGAAGTTGTTCCAATAGCATCATACAGAGATTAGCAAATGAAAGCCCAAGGGCTCCAGGCAGAAAACTGCCTCTAAACTCCTTGGAGCTTGGTAATCTACAACTTTTACCTTTACATATGAAGCAAAATAAAAATAAAAGGCTTACTGTAGCAACTCATAAAGGTTTCTGAAATGCTAATTAATTGGACTGGAATAAATATATATACATACACACACTCCTACATTGCTTTGGATGCAGGTTCTTGCTAATTTATATACAGGTATAAAGAAAAGATATTGGAGAGTGTATCTGCAATTTAGCAGCAAAAAGGGAAAAACTGCTTAAGATATTTACTTTTTGATCAAGTTGTGTTTAAAGAAATACTTTAATACTTTCAGGAATTCACACCATTGATAGTATCTGGATAAGTCCACTATACTGCAGATAGAGACCTTATAGTACGGAGGTTGCTAAATTAGGGGAACACTAATTCTCCTCGAGATACCATCTGAGCAGCTGTGGACTTGGGAAGTGGTTTTCAGTATAATCGACACTGTAAACTCTGAAAACACTAACATGATTTACAATCAAATCTTTGTGCTCAGAGTCATATTGCTAGAAAGGGAGAAAAGGCATTGCAGAGGCCAAACGGACTCCCGTCAGGTTCCACAGGGCCCCTGGGTTCTGATGTGGCATTCAGATCCTGAAATACATGGGCCTGTGTTGGAGAGTTAGCTGCTAGGACTGGGTTTTTGGACAGAGAGGACCTTGCATGCTGGGGCTCCCCATGCTGGCCATCCTGAACTTGCTGACCTAGACAAGGGCACAGTGTGAGGTCCTATGTCCTCCAGGCCCTGGTGTCGCATGCCCATGGAGGGCAGAGGCGTGCGGCACCTCAGCTCCCCATCCATTTACATTGGACGCCCTTTTGAGGTCCTCTTTGAGAGTTTTCAGAGGCCTTATTTCTGGACCTTATTTTTAAAAAGCAAAACAAAGCTGTTCTCTAAAGAACAAAACATACATATGCCCCTTTGTATCAACATAGCTATTCCAAGAGCAAACATTACATCATGAATTGTGGGGTCATCTAATTGCATGCTAATGAATCCTCACAATGATGCTGCCTGGGAAAAACCATACCTGGCTAAAAAAACCCAGACACGCCCCACACACCCCCTCAAAAAAAAGGAAAGTTGAGCCAACGCCTGAGAGTCTGTCTTCCCCAACACTGCCTGTCTCACCGGAGAGGGCAGGTTTGATATGCTTCCCGTCCCCAGCTCTACTTCCCCTCAGTCTGCTGAAGGAAGCTGACTGGGCCACTGACTTGAAAAAGAAAAAGGCCTGGGACGTTTCACTGCAGGTAGAAAATTCTGCTCTTGGCTGCCAGCTGGGTCAAGCAGCCCTAATAAGGGACGTTGGTTGATATTCATATGAATCACTGCCTGAGAGAGAAGGACCAGACTGAAGATAAAAGTTGCATCCACTGGGCAAAATACACCAAAGAACAGAAATCATTCTCATTTTGTCCTCTGAGGCATCAAGAATAAATAAATCCAAAGAAAGAAAACTTATGGTAAACCTGACACAACTAAAATGGACATAACCAAACTCAGGCTTAATGAAACAAAGAACGAAAGCCCCAGCTTTCGATCACTTAACATACATCTCACCTGATTCTGAGAGAAGTTTAAAAAGTAACAGAGGAGAACAATTCAACTTGAGAAACATGCGGAAGTACTATCATTTCCTCAACACCTCACTTTGGAGGAGTAGGTCTGAAGCCACAACATAAGGCTACTGGAATGCTGAGAGAGTCCCCGTCACGGGCTACTTCTGAAGGGGGTGAGGGCCTAAACAAGAGTCCACTTCTGGTTAGGGTAGTAGTAACTTTTTATTTGACGTCTACAAGATTGTGCTATCTTGCAGCTTTTGACCAGGTTTATACAATCTCAATTTTTCAATAGTGCAACCTGTGCAAGCAAAAAAAAAAAAAAGGAAAAGGGGAAAAAAAGGAAACAAAAAGACCAATTGTCCCCTCACTTGTTTTATAAAACATCTATTATAGGCGAAACAAAACTTACCCATATTATAGATAAGTGTCTATTCACATTTGTACATTACCATTGTTAACAGCTTGAGATAAACTCTACAATGTCTTACAACACATTAAACAATATTCAAGTTACTGGGTAACAATAATAACAAGAAATAAACATACAGCAGAAGCCTCAAGTGTTTCCTCATTGTCTAGTTTACAACTCAAGTACGGTTTCCTTTTTTATGAGTGACAAAGCAAATTAAGATAATGAAGTAAAAAAAAAAAAACAAAAAAAACTTTGCAAGATGGGAGCCGATTTGTACTTCTTCCTAAAACTACCTTTAAGTTAAGGAAAATGTAATTTTGAGAAGAGCAGGCTTGTAGCCATTTTTGCAGCACTCATTAGGAATACTATTAATACATTAAAATTAACTTTGAAGAGTTTTTATCACACACAAAAAAAGTTTGTACTCATTACCTTGACAAGAAACCTGGGGCAGGGAGAATTGGGGGGGGGGGGTTCACAGGGTCAGAAGCAATACCCAGGTATAAACATTATAAAAATGCAATAACCAATGCTATACATCTACAAACGTTTCTCTCTGTTACTGGACTTCCGTGTTAATCTTGTTTACGCATGCTTTCAAAGACATGCACTGTCAGAACAAAAGCTAGAAAAGAACCTGAATGCATGATATGCAACCTTTCATTTCATGCTTTAATAAACCTAGTGTTTAATAAGTTGGAAAAAGAAACCAATATATATTTTCTCTATTTATAGACTCGAAACACATGCATCCGGGCACCTCCCACAGCAGTGGCATGGACGGACCGCATTACCCCTGAGCAATGTGTAACAAAGTAAAGCCGGTTTGGGAAGTTCCAAGCATTTTTAAACCAAGTGTGGTTCATAGCCTTTAACAAACTCACAGAAAGACAGACAGACAGACACACACACGCATACACCCCTCTGCTCACCCAAAGTAGAAGCATATGGGAAGTACCATGGGAAAAGCAAAAGGAAAGACATGTACCACCATCGGCACTGCTGATTTTCAGTTCTGCTATCTATTCCAGGTTTGTCCTTATTCCCCAAAAAATTAACTAGAGAGCACAACTGAAAACAATTATAATTCTTTGGAAACTGTCCCTGAATTTTATGCAAATGATATGCTTCAACAGCAGTTCAGATACATCCATGTTGAAACCTGTCTGTTCTTATGCGTTGCTCAAGTTGGCGATGCTTTGGGGGTGACGCTGCTGCCAGAGCTGCTTCTGTTGGACCGCAAGCTGTTGAGACTGGTCTGAAGTTGACAGGAGATTTACAAGAGGAGACACACAATTTGCGGGAATGATTAAACCTGCAATAGAAACAAGAATTTATAAAGGGTGCTTCCAGGAGAAACCATACAGTACTTTACACTTCACTGCCAACCCTAAATGAAACATAATATTAAGTGTAATGAACCAGACTCCACACAAAAACGAAATGAATACCTAATAACTGAAATGGCCCTTTCACAAGATTCCTCAGCCGCGTTACCCACAGATCCCTGAGCATATGCACGTGTCTTCATGTCACACCATTTTCTTGGTGGAGAAACAGAAGGTCAACTACAGTACCTTCCTATCTACTGTCTTCTGCAGTCCACAGACATGCGCAAACACCACCTTCTCTGGCAAGGACTAATGCACCCCAAAGACTACAGAGCAGTGCTGCACACGCCAATGCTTACTGAAGCAGGAACTATGAAGCAGGCACATGTTAGAGGGCAGATGGGAGCAAAGTGGACAGTGCATGCCCTGGTTAGAGAGCTTTAGGCACCTTCATGTGGGAATAGGGCTCCAGAGGGGCTGCTGTTTGGGTATTTTTAAGAAGCAGATGAAATCCACGCTTTTGATTTTTTAGTGTTGGCAACTAATCCAAATGAAAACGTACAACCAGAAATACTTCAGGGTCAAAAAAATGTCGACGAGTTGGCTTTGGCCCATGACAGAGGAAGGCTGTTGCAAATGAAACAAAGACAAAGTGATAGAGAAAGCGCAGCCACTGGGTGGCTCCCAGGAAACCTGCAACTGAACGAGTGGTGGGCACAGCTGGCCCTGCTCCATGAGGACTCCAGTCCACCTCTGGGCATGATGGCTTTGAGTTCTAGTGTCAATCTGGCTCAATAAATGTAAAATGGCAGACTTCTGAGAATCCTGGGTAGAGGCTGACCTTAGTCTGGATGCCCAGGAGCCTGTAAAGATGGCAACAATGTGGAAGGGGAGGGGAGCGAGAGCTGCATAAACTATAAGGCCACATCAGAACTTCAGCAGAACCATCCATGTCCATTCAGAGGCTTGACTTCTGTTTAACCTTTTAAGAACATACAAAGCAAGCTCCACCCCACCACTAGAATAGATGTTAAGATTCTAAGATGTAAGAAGCAAAACAAGAAAAAAACGGGATCTGAGTTTGTCCCAGAGCTCAAACCAAAACAAAATTAAACTCACCTACAATCCGCTGTCCGTCCTCTGTTCTCAGCCGAACTATCTGCATTTTCACATTTGTGCCACTGACAGACGCTAGAACACCCTCGACTTTCGTCCAGACACTCAGTACCGAGCCACAAAGTACATAATATGTGCGGCAACGAAGACCTATTTCACAAACTAAACCCAAGCTTGCTTTTTTGCAATTTCCACGCCTAGGAAAGATGGGGAAAATATTTATGTACGTAGACACATACATAAAAGGCTCTCATAAGGTCTACCCAAATTTAAAGCGGAAAACGCGCTAGCATCATTTGCATTTACTGACAGTTTCTTAGACTACAATCCCTTTGACATACTGAATTACCCTTTCCAATGTAAGGTACAACTACTGATTTTTTTAAATTACAGTTATTTCTAGGGCTTGACTTCGTGTAAAAGGGCTGATTTACTGATTTTGATATCCACTTAAGCATGTCATTTTAATATCCATTAGTTTACTGTATTAATGCTAGCTTATAAATACTGTCAGTTATTTCTTTAGTATTAAACCACCAATATATTGTTCTAAATCACGTAAGTGGGAAATGCCTCAGAAAACAAACAGAAAAGACATATGTAAATTTATCAAAAACTGTGAAAAAGGAAGACATATCAAAATTTCATGGTTAAAATTATTTTCATAATTTGTCAATAAAATATCTCTCCAGTATGAATTCAGGATGAATACACAGTATTAGGGCACTTTTCTTAATAAAACCCAAAGCAAATGTTTTAAAGAGGACTTCTGTAGGCTAAATTTTAAAATAGTTTATCTTAAAGGCTTTTCCTAAGTTAATTTGCAACAGCATTAATTTACTCAAAATGAAAACAAACAAAAAACACTGCACATATCAAAGCAAATTTATCTGCCCATGTGTCTAAAAAAAAGAAAAAACTCCAGCTAAAAGTGATCTATAGTTCATATCCCTTTTCATAAAGTGCGTCGATACCCCAGTAACTAGTTAATGGGTAAGAGCACACTGAAAAGCATTCAGACCTGCAGAGTATCACAATACCCTCTCCCAGACCCCGAAATAGACACTGTAAGGCTAGGACATATGCCATGAAGAGCACGCCTCTGGCTAGCTGAGTGGCAGCACAGGATCAGCTCGGGGCTCAACCTTCTGGTGCTGTGAGCTACTGGAGGCATCTCTGGGGTCTCCTCCAAGTTCCCAGCCTTAAAAATCTGAGATGATCAAATATATAGTGATGGAAGGAGAACTGATTCTGGGTGGTGAACACACAAAAGGATTTACAGATGTTGTAATACAGAATTGTACACCTGAAATCTATGTAATTTTACTAACACTTGTCACCCCAATAAATTAAAAAACAAAAAGAAAGCAAAACTGAGTTGAGACACCAGGGAAGCTTAAAAGAGAGAAAAAGAGGAAGGAAAAATAAAGGGAGGGAGGGAAGGAGAGGAGGCAGAAAAAGCGTCACCACTGAGAGCGGTAGTTAAGTCCAGGCTACCAGACATTAGTTGTTCGGAAGTCACAAAGCCTCAGTGAACAGCAGAGGACACATAAACAAGAGGAGTCCACACACCTCCAACAAGTACTTCTGACTGAAGGAACCACACCTTACAACAGGTAATCTGTTCATGGTCTCAGAGGGACAGATCGCTAAAGAGTAAAGCCATGTTTAATTCAATCTTGATTTCACTTTGGAAAACATGGTGAGAAGTATGAAAATACTAACCAATAAGCATGAGTACAAGTGTCCGCAGATGAATTATACTGATCTAACCAGTGAACCAGGGCGTCATCCGAGACTACCTGTGAAAATAAAACAAATTCTATTGAAACTGAATTGTTTTAAACAAACTGATTGCCTTATCTGGTCCCTAAAGACAACTTAAGATCATCTCTACACAGAAAATCCGGCCCTGGTTACTGGCTGCATCTGAGAGCCACATGTCAAGTTCTGCCGTGAGGTCCCTCCTGTGAAACAAATTTTTCAAATAGCTGGCTTATAATTAACTGTTTCCAAGTGACAATGGCTAGGAGAATCGTGGTACAAGGTAATACTAACTAAAATAACTAGTAGTGTTAGGAAAAACACGGTCTTTCACTGTTTTTCTAGAAATCATCTCAAAGTATAAACACAGCTTCATAATAGAACCAAGACTTGGTGAGAAGGAATTTGTATTGCACATCTATCTATTCTTTATTTAAAAAATTCTGACTTTTTTAGTCAGCGCTGGAAACTTCCTTTCTGAGAACACAAGCAATTTCAAATAACCACCTTATAAGTTTCTTAATGGTAGATAACATTAAGATTAGGATATTAATGTAACAAAACTTGATAAAATTCTTTTTGAAAACAATTTTCCAATAAGCAAACAGGAAAAATTAACAAAATAATTTTACATATAAACAAAGCTCTAGGTATTTACAAATAGCATAGTGTACAAATGAAAAAATACCTTCTTATATTTCTTTTTCAGATCAGCATAAATCTCTAATTTGAGCTGTTTCCCAGTATTTGGTCTATAAACTAAGAAAAGCTTCTTTTTGGGATTCACTTCTTTAACTAAGATGGCAGTTTTCTTGTTGTTCCTTATCTATTAAAAAAAAAGTGAGAAAACATAAAGATTCGAAACTGCATACTTTAAGACATGCTTGTTTTCTTGTACCATCACAACAGCACATACAATCCTTTGAAACACAAGTATGAGAACACATAGCTAAGAGAAAGAATGACAACTGCTGTGTTAACTGAGCTGAACAAGGTCTCACCAAAATGAAGCCTAGCGGACCTTAATCCTGAGGTAATGCTAAAGACAGGCTGAGGGCCAAGATATTCTTTAGAAAACTGTGCTGAGTAAGCTTTAAAGCACAAATGTCCAGGACACAATTTTGCATATTCTAATCCATGTACCTAACTCAGGGCCCAGACAGCCTCCAAGATATGTCAGGTAGCAATCAAGGTAGCAGGCATGAAAGATCTTCACAGGAAAATTGTTTTACCTCTACTGGATGTTTAAAATTTTTCACAATAAAATGCTATTAAAAAAGTTACTTTCCTTTAAGTTACAATGAAATGTAACGTCCAAGATAATGAGGTTAATCACCCACCGTCCTCCACATTCATCTAATCCATCTGTGCTACCTACCTACCCCTATGGTTGCCATAAGGGCGAAAAGAGATTTTATCACATAACAAAGTGATCTGTAAATAGTAAAGCTATGACAAAGGAAAGCCAAAATGTTGAACAAAAAATACATAATTACATATGTAGAAAGAAAAGGATGTAGTAGACAAATAACAGATCTGACATATATTTAAAAAAATTTTTTAAGTTGGACTCATGAGAGAAATCAGAGCAAAGAGTTATAAAAAGCCCCATTTAATTCAAGGAAAAGATCGTAAATTAACATATCTTCTTTAAAGAGTGGTAAACAATTCCTAAGCAATAATCTCTGGAGAGAAACTAAAGGAAAAAGAAGTTTCAAAGTAAAGACGTTTTCCCAGCTCCTCTGCAAAATGAGTATTTTGCTGAGGTACTGAATTTTTATGGTAAGGGAATTCTTACACTGATTTAAAAAAAGACAATACGTTATTTTTCTCTTCATGGATATTAAAGAGCCTTTGTCTTTTACTTGCTCAAATGATTTGAAACATTGTTTATATAATTCTGCAAAGTCTATTAAAGGATGGTTATGGTGAAAATTACATTTTGAATTTTTTATCAGTTGATGTAAAATACTCAGTCAACTTACACTGACTGCATAGCGTTTCAAGCAAGTAACAGCACGATCTGACTTGGCAGTGTCCGGTTAATTCACAATAATTATAAAATAGCACTCTAGAGGACATGGCTTTCCTCATGTTGTTAACATGTGAAAGACAGTGTGAAGTATATGTTTGCTTATTGTTGTACAGGTTCAAAGACAAACAGTGGCACCTTCCTGGAACAATGCCCCTTCTACGGACATCAGCCCTCACATCCACCACCTGAGAGAAGTAACAAAGGGCCAATGTTACCACATCCTATCTCTTAAGAAAGTTGGGGATCAGCATTTCATCAAATTCGACCATTGTTTAAATTCTGGCAACAATTTCAAATGAAAAACAATACCCAATACCCTACGTGAATAAAATCTTATCGATACCCTGGCTATGATACCATACTATAGTTTTGTAAAATGTTACTGTTGGGGAAACTGGTGTACAAGGATTTCTGTGTATTATTTATTAAAACTCATGTGAATCTATAATTATCTTAGTAAGATTTTCAAAAATAAAACAAAAATAAAAAACCAACTAGAAGCCAGAGGCGGCTGGAGAGCTTTGCCCTTGGATTAGGGACTAGGAAGCCAGGCCTATAAACCAAATCTGGCCTGAGTCTCCTAAAATGAAGAACAATGGGAGGGCGACGAAAAAAAACACAAAGCAGAGACCATACATGGCCTGTAAAACCTCAAACATTTACTGTCTGACTCTTGATACCAAATGTTTAGTGCTCCCACCCTAGACAGCTTACTTATGGTCTCCTCCCGCCTGTGGCACCATCACATATGCTCTACTTTACGCACTTACATAGTGAACCAGGTCTTCGTTTACAGTTGGTCATTGTATAAATATGTGCAAATAAAAAGCAAAACATACACTCACTCACAATGGAACATTATTCAGTCACAAAAAGGCATGAAGCGCTGACACACCCTACAACACAGATGAATCCTGAAATCACTGTGCTAAGAAGCCACATACAAAAGGACAAATATTTTGACTCCACTTATGTGAAGTTCCTAGATATGCAAATTCATAAAGACAGTAGATTAAAGGAGAAATTCAAGGGAATACTAAAAACTTTGTGAATAAAAATAATTCAGAAAACTTTCTGAAATAAAAAGATGTGAAACAACACATTGAAAGAGCGTATCACATACCTGAGAATGACCTATCATAACTAATGCCAGCATATACTCTAATAAAGTAACCAAACTTTAAAAAGAGAGAACCCTTTGGGCATGTATGCAAAAAAGAACAAAAACAGAAAGAAAACTGGAGCACCATCAAACTTTGACAGCGACTCTTTATCTCAGGAGAATAAACAGTAGTATATTTGAGATAAACTTCAGCAAAGGAAATGTGAACTAAAGATTTCATGTATAGTAAATCTGTCTTTCAAGTACAAAGGCACAAATGTGGCGGCATGCCCAACTTCAGGGAGTAATGTTCCCATCAGCCCTTCTTAAGGGCCCTACTACAGAACAGGTTTCCGGCAAACAAAATGACTATGTAGACGTTAACCTAAGGACTAGTGAGTGAGTGGTGAGCATTAAAAATGAATGAATCACCCAAAGAACTAAGATTAAAGAAGGGTTAAAAGAAGAGTATACTACATAATTGCCATATGATGACAATGCAGAAATAGTTGAACTAATTTTTTTTTAAGATGGGAGAATGGGGGGTGGCCAGATGGCTCAGTTGGTTAGAGCGCGAGCTCTGAACAAGAGGGTTGCTGGTTTGATTCCCACATGGGCCTGTGAGCTGCGCCTCCACAACTAGATTGAAGATAATAAGCTGCCACTGAGCTCCCGGAGGGGCGGCCGGATGGCTCAGCTGGTTAGAGCGTGAGGTCTCAACAAGGTTGCCAATTCAATTCCCGCATGGGATGGTGGGCTGTGCCCCCTCTGTAACTAAGATTGAAAACGGCGACTGGACGTGGAGATGAGCCGCACGTTCCACAACTAGATTGAAGGACAATGACTTGGAACTGATGGGTCCTAGAGAAACACACTGTTCCCCAACATTCCCCAATTAAAAAAAAAAAAAAAAAGATGAGAAAATGGGGGTAGGATATGCAAAAAAAGTTAATTAAAAAAATTAACACCAATTCAGGAATATTGGGTTGTAGTATTGATATTTTATCATCCTGTGTGCCCTGGACAATAAGGATTATTAGTGCAAAAGAAAGAAGACACAACTAAATATCAGAGAAGAGATGAGATAAAAACTCCAGTCTTGAACAGGACAAATAAATATGAATTCAAGACACTACGGGGCAGTCAGTTGGTTCAGTGGTTAGAGTGCAATGCTCATTAACACCAAGGTGGCCGGTTCGATTCCCACCTGGGCCAGTGAGCTGCTTCCTCCAGAAGAACTAGACTGAGAAACAACAACGTGACCTGGAGTTGAGCTGCGCCCTCTACAACTAGATTGAGGGCGACCACATGACATGGAGCTGATATGTCCTGGGGAAAAACACACACCGTTCCCCAATGAAAAATTTGAAAAACAAAAAAACCTGTGCCGTATATGAATGTAAGTATATATTTGAGTGCACGTGTGTATGTCTATATGTAAGTATGTTTGTACAAACATACATACATTTCCCCTTCCTTAGCTCTGTCCACAGGCAAATACTAATTTAAAAAATGCAGTTACACTAATAACTGAAAAACAAATATTTAAGATATAAAGAATTAGTCGGAGTTAAGGTCACAATATTATGAAAAAAAATCTTCAAATTACTAAGAACATGTAATATTTCAAAAATTGCATCTAATAACATCCATCAAATATATTAAATGAAAATTTACATAAATGGACAAACCCACAATTACAACGATAAATCACCAAAACAGAAAGCTAAATGTAATTGGAAAATCAGCACAAAGCAAACAGAATTACAATGCTGGCAATGAAAACACGTATCTGCACAGTGAACAGTTTCAAGGAAACACGTCTTACTTGCAGTGACAAGTAAAAGCCATCGTCGGGTCCTGTCAGCTCAGCCCAAATCCTGGTAGCTTCCTCCCAGGACATCCCCCTCTCCACACTGATCTATAAAGGAAACAGTAACAGTGAAATTAAACTCACTTCTGTGAGTGCCTATCACAGGGTGTCACACGTGGATGTCACATTTTGCAAACTTACCGTATATAACTCTACATGACCAGAGGTTGAATATCCTGGAGTCAGAAACTTCTTAACATCACTTTTCCTCACTTTCTCATCTCCAGAACCAAGATCTTGAACAAGAAAAAGCAACATATAAATGCAAAAAGAACATTTTATCAGGAATAAACATGACATTTAAAATACTTTCCCATTTACCTAAGATTCCCATATCATATCTTCCATTTTTTTTGGCATTTTGAACAACTGCAGTAAGTGTGTCTGCAAAATACTGAAACAATGCGTTCTGTTGATGCACCTCCATGCCCAAAATTCTGTTCAAGAACTTTCCTATGTTGTTATAGTCTGCAATGACAAGATTACATGAAAGACTTAATACATTCAAATGGCAATTAAAAGTTAATTCATCTAAGCTTAGTTCAAACCTCACTTTCCCCTCTAATGTCTGCTGCAACATCTCCGGCACTGTTCCCAGAATGGCTATGACAACCATTTCTACCTTCAGTAACTAGCACTGCCATGTTACATGCTCGAAAGATGTTTGCCAAATGGAATTTCTGCATCTTCTTCAACTTCACTTACTAAAACAACACAATTCAATATATGATAATGTTTGTTCTCCAACATTAAGTCTTTTAAAAATTGTATTACATTTATCGGGGTGACATTGGTTAATAAAATTACATAGATTTTAAGTGTGCCATTCTAAATACATCATCTGTATATTGCATTGTGTGTTCTTCACCCAAAGTCAAATCTCCTTCCGCCTCCATATATGTATTTGACCAGCGCTAAGTCCTAACTAGTAAAGGAAGTGCCAACAGTCAGGGAAGCCCAGCTTGGGTGGCACAATTAGACTAGACTACCATGGAGCTTTGGGAGATAACCCAGGTCTAAGCTCCAGTCCCGGCTTCAGTGTTTTTTAAAAGCCTGACAGTTTATCATATTATGAAAACCCAAGTTGACAAAAGCATCAACAACAAAATGAACTTTAATGATACGGCAGCAGTTATGCACCATCACCTTTATCCAGAGTAAGAATTCCTGAGCGATCTTCTACATTGATCAGGCCAACTCCTATCAGTCCTTGTCGAACATCTGTAAGAAAAGAAACTTATAAGAAACCCATCGCCCAAATGACTCAATGAACTGTTACCAGACTAATCAAACTAGATCAAGTTCTAGCATTAAGATACGGCCTATCATCATTCCTATTAGCTGAATTAAATGGAACCCAGTCCCCACAGGTCTTTAGGCACCCCAAAACTCTACAGTACTCAGCTCCCACACTGTATTTTATTATTTCATTAAAGTAATCTTATCTTTCCAACAGCAATCTTTGGCAGTGGAGATCAGTTGTCCACCCACAGAATCGGCACAATTTTAACATGGAACAGACTACTACCTTAAGTATGTAAATAAGAATATAATCATGCTTCCTTCCCTTATCAGTATCAACAAGGTGATGTAAAAAAAAAAAAGCAACATGTATAACAGTCAACATGTTCTGAATTGTGTTCCTAAGAGGACAGTTTATGGAGCTTTTAAAAAATATTGGTGTCCAGGCTCGAACCCACTTACAAAATAAGGAAGTAAGAGAAAAGGGTCAAGAGGAAGTGTGACGATAATTCTATTTACACATTCATTTAATCAGCTAGCACTCTGCTATGTGCTCAAATGGTTTAGATTCTGTGGGTGACAACTGTGTAGCCAAAGATCTCTACTGCAAAAACTCCTTTTGGTAACCCACCCTATGAGGAGAAATTACCTGTATAAAAGGATAGCTGTATTAATTCAGCACTGTTTATAATGGCAAAATCAGGACACCAACTGACCAGTAAGGGAATGGCTGAAGAAATTTATATAAGCTAGCTGTAGAATACTATGCAACATATTAAAAAATGTAGGAACAGCCTGGAGGCTCAGGTGGTTGGAACGCTGTGCTCATAACGTCGAGGTCGCAGGTTGGATTCCCACATGGGCCAGTGAGTTGCGCCCTCTACAGCTAAGATTGTGAACAGCGGCTCTCCCTGGAGCTGGGCTGCCATGAGCAGCTGGAGTTTGGCATGGGCTGCTACGGGTGGCTGGAGGCCATCGTGAACGGGAGAGCTGCCGTGAGCTCCTGCGAGTGGCCTGACCACTGGCAACCGACTGTCTCAGCGGGGGGGGGGGGGGCATGGGGCGGGGGGTGGAGTGCAAGGCTCCTAAGACCAGCGTGGGCCAGGGAGCTGTGTCCTACACAACCAGACTGAGAAACAAAGGCTTGAAACAGAGTGGGGAGCCGGAAGACGAAAGGAGGAGGGAGGGAGGAGGCGGGAGGAGGGGGGACGGAAATGTGTTAGTGCTATAGATACTAACTTGTAAGGGATGTCTGTGATGTGTTAAGTGAGAAAAATACATTGCAAGTAATATTAACGAAATTTAAAAGAAAAGGTCTTTTAGGTGACTGTAGAGAAAAGATGTTGGAAGGCTGCCACTGTTCAGACTGTCAACATCTGTGACCTTGGCAGCTGGGAAAGGAAGGTGGGAGTTAAGGGGAGAGTATCGACTCTTCGTTACATACTTTTCAATTGTTTCCATTATTTACAATTATTAAGCAACATGTAATTTTTGAAAATTAGAAATAAATTGAGGAGTCATTTTTGACACTCCTTCCAATGACGAGGAGAGAGAGAGAGAGAGAGAAAGAGAGAGAGAGAGAGAGAGAGAGAGCACAAACAGGGCCAAGGCTTCATTGCTTTTTTGTTTTGTTATATGCCATCAGTGATTATCTGCACCCTAAACATTGGTTCAACTTGAACAAAGGACTTTCTAGTGAAAAATGCTAACCCTAAAATGATAATATTTCAAATATCTTACATCTATTTATTTTTCAAAATATTTTCACAGTTTCCTGAACGAGGTACTAAAATCATCTAGACTACTTACATTTATGGGGTAAAAATGTACAGATTTACAAGATAGGCCTAAGGATTTCTGTAACACTACCTAGAACTTTCTTTCTTTTTTTAAACATTTATTTAGTTGTGTTTTTCCAGGACACATCAGCTCCAAGTCAAGTAGTTATTTCAATCTAGACGTAAAGGGCACAGCTCACAGTAGCCCATGTGGGGATCGAACCGGCAACCTTATTGTTAAGAGCACAGTGCTCTAACCAACTGAGCTAACCGGCTGCCCCAGAACTTTCTTTTTTTAATATGGAAATTTCCAAACACATACAAATGTAAAGAGAGTATTCTATAACCACACATGTACTCATCACCTAATTTTAACAACTCTTAACACATGGCCAATTCTGTTTTATCTCCACCCCCACCGACCTACATAAGATTATTTCCTAGGTACTTTAACTTTTTGAAAATTAAATTTTAAGAGCTATTTGGCATAGTGATTTTAAATTAATCAAACAAAACCATTTTCTTCTCTTAATCTAGTAGTAACAAAAAATAAACTATGTCAAGAGCAAAAGCACTTCATTTGAATGAAATTTAATAAATTAACCTTCAATTTCTAAACTTTATGCAATTTGTGTCCAAAGAAAACTAAAAACAACAGCCATGTCAGAACAGGTTTTAGTGCCTCCTTGTCGGTACTCATTTTCCTTGTTATGATGATTTTAAAAAGGTACCTTTAAAGAATTCTCCAGGATAGTCTGGAGGTGGTGATACCATAGGAGAATCTAGGTTTACAATGGACTTCATGACAATTTCTAAAGCATTTCTTCCATACTGTAATGAAAAAGAAAATTAACCACTTTCAGCATTTGGATACTCTTCAATAACATGATCAACTGAACACTACAAAAACTATTATTGTACCAAAGATTCAAAAATAGCAGGACTAAATTATCTTTATATTTTATCTGCACAGCGCCTTGTTTATACCTTTACACACAGCAGACATTCAATAAAAACAAATAACTTCCTTTACTTCTGGGAACTCACACTCAATTCATTCACAAGTATGTATTATATTCCTATTTTTCCAATAGGAATGAAAAGATGATTACACTGCAGAGTTGATCACTAAAGATCTAACTGATATGTGGAATCCTGTCTTACAGGAAACCATGATTTTATAGCAAAGCCGTAAAACGAGGCAGTTTTAATCATAATCATTTTCTTTTGTTCATTAGAGACACTATCACAAGTTTTCAGAGATACTGAAATGTACCTTATTGTCATTAGAGACACTGTCACAAGTTTTCAGATATACTGAAATGTACCTTATTGTCAAAGTTGAACCTGCTCAGATCTCTAGATTCTGTTGCTCTTCTGTCACCATGTGTGAGTGCCCCCTAGTAAAACATAAAATTTCCAATCAAGGACCAGAGGCAGGTAACATACTAACATACCTTTTACACATATCTACACAACTCACTTACCAAACTCTCAAGTCTCTTAGCAACAATAGATGCAAATCTTTGTTCTCCTGCCAATTCAGAAATCAGAAAGACATATTCGGGAGCAGTAACTTGGTTTGACCTATGTGTTCGTCCTGTAATGACATTTAAAAAAACAAGATCATGTTCACTACATACAGTATTCTGAGATCTATTCCTAGCATTTAACACTAAGCTGGTATCCAGAAACTCTGAAACAAGAGGAAAAATTAAAGAATGTAACAGTTATCGTAACTCCCCAAAAGGTACAAAATCAAAACACTGACTTGAATGACACCCATATTCAGAACGATTCCCGCCTTACAAGGGGCAGAAGCCATAAACTGTTAATGATAAACGTACTATCATCGGCACCCATTTGCTCAACTACAATGTTGCTGAGGCAGAGCTGCTCTGGATGCTCCCAAAATTGTTTTTTAAAATCACCACGCAACAGGGACATAAAGACGGAAGGGAGGCGCCGTGTGCCCTCAGTGAAGCCACTGAAGATTCAAAAGGACGGGAAGCAGCAGGTGTCCTGACACGGACCGTGTACATCCTAAAGGTGTATAACGACACTGCTCAGGAGCCCTGTGCTTGGACATCATGATACAAACCCCCCAGAAACCTCACTGCACATCTTTTACAGCTTTTAAAATAGGTGTGAACTCAGGACGTACTCTCTATTTTAAATGTGTATGCAATACACAAACACCTCCAAAATCTATAGATGTTGCGTTTTTAAGAAGTCTGAGATTAAATACAGAGTTTGATGTGCACATACTTCCCCAATGATTCTTAGCTATCTATTAGGTGCAAGTCAGTATAAAAACTTACCAAATTGTTGAATTGCTCTATCAGCACTCCAGGGTAATTCCAAAGTCATATGAACTCGTCGCCTTTGATTTTTAGCTCTCCGATCTGCTTGTAATGAAATACCTGAGCTGGCAGCTTCTGAGATGATAGCAATATTCTGCGTAAAATGTAACAAGAAAAAAAAGGTCATCTTTGCAGAAAGAGAAGCAGGGAAGAAACCTAAATAAAGTCCTTAAAAGCAGGCTACTGGTGGTCCACCAATACCTATTCTCCTCTTCTTCTTAAGTTACAGACCCCTCTCTTTAGCTGGGTACATGGCTGCCCAGAATCAAGATTACATTTCCCAGTTTCCTTGCGGCTAAGAGTGGGCACACTCCAGCCAGCAGGCTGTAGGTGATGTGAACAACATCCAGGAAAAGTCCTTAAAAATTGAGAACATGCCCATCTCCTCTCTTCTCTGTCGGCTGAACTGTAGAAGTATAACAGATGAATCTGAAAGAGCTGTTTTATATGGAGGTGACTGGCAAATGGAGGTTCACATATTAAAGGAACAAGACAGAAGAGGCCTGCTCTTCAAGGGGCCATACCAGCCGTGGTCTACCTACTCATGGACAGAGGTACACGGGAGATGTCTACATGGGAACACAAACTTCCAAAACTTGTTTATGTCAATATTGTTCTGGATCATCTGTACTTAACGGCCAAAACTGATTACAGCTAATACAATTCCTAATGCATATGGGCCTAAATCCATGAAGTAAGTACATAAAATAACTAATACTACCTACGATCTTTAAAATATGTAACATGAGCTTTTAAATATATTTAAAGACCACTTTGATAGTGGTAGCTATCACCTATTTTCTAATTGCAAAGCAGAAAAAAATCATTGGAATATAATGCAAAATGTGGGTAAAGAGATGAGATTTTATTCTATCCCTTTTAGATTAAGACATGAGGCTGTGTGGTGCTACCAATTTTTTTAGCAATCTCATCAGCAAATACTTATAGCAATTCCCACTAGATAGAGGAAAAACTGATCTGAGAATCTTAAAACTGACAAAGTTTATTTAACAGTGCGAGCCTATAGAAAGGAACAGCCGCTGGAGGCAACCAAGCTCTCTCCAGTGGTCTGATATGCAAGTTCAAGCCACCAAGTCATTCAGAGTAAAGCATCCTAATATAACATAGAGTAGCAAAAAAAGAGAAGCAAAACCAAAGGATACTACTAATCTGGGCACATTTAGTATATTTCTAAATTCAAAACTGGACTGACACCAGAGTGCAGCATTACATGTGGGGCCTCTAAGATGACATGAGAGAACACAGTATTTTTATATTCTGACTAAAGATTTCAAAAGCCTCCAAAGTTATCAAGAGCCACATCTAATTCTGTGTACAACACAAAACAGTTATTACATTCAATTTATGACAAAATAAAATGTGCAAAATGTTTGGGGATTATGTATAATTACTAAAAAATATAGAATAACATCATTCAACAGACATACTTTATATTAAAAGAAAACAAACCTTTTAAAAATTAATCTAAATGTCTAAATATATGGGCAATATTCTTGTCATTGAAAAGCATCCCAGAGTCACATACCTTATCTCCATCCATAAATCTTTGCTTTTCTGTGATATTTAGTATCTCCACAGGCACATCAAGTTCAGATCTTGACTCGTAAGATATGCTTCCATCATCATTGCTTACAACCCTCCCCTTGCGGCCAGTCATCTGCAAAGCGAAAACAGTGTCACTTACAATTAAGGTACCTTACCAAGGTACTCGGGACTCCTTCATTAGAGACCTGGTGTGAGATGGAAGAGGAGGCTGCCTGACAGGTACAATAAAAGAGATCAGTGTCTTAGGGCAGACATTCACATACGAGGGGGAAGAACTCACTGGCTCTTAGATGAGAACCAGAGCAGAACAAGAGTTCTAAGATGTTTAAGAGAGAAAATTAGATTATTATGTGATGATACCCAAAATACCACTTATTCTACATGGTTTTAAAAGCGGCAAAAAGCTACCAAGAAGACACACGGCCCTGATCAAGTCGTCATATTTACCTCAGCTACGTTCTCAGGGCCACCAAGTTCATCAATAAGTTCATCCAGGGTATTAGGAGGGAGGTCTTCAGCTAATTTTTCTAGTTTATCAAGTAGGTCTTTCTTCATCTGCTGGGCCCTTTCCACAGCATCCTGACTTGTTATAAGGCTATTGTTACTGTTGGTGTTACTGTTAGCTAGATAAAGTACATTCGTTAAAAATCAGTACAAAGTTTAAATATTGGTTTTGTTCAAAAGTACATTTCACAGACAAAGCAAGCTTTCATATGGATACCTGGTGCACTATTAGGAGCAGGCGAAATAACTGGTGTAGATGAAAAACTAGGTCGTTTTGATCCAAGACCTGATGCTAATAAGGCACTTTGAATAGAATCTGGATCTATACTTTTCTTCCTTTTTTTATCTTTGTTTTTCTTGTGGTCTTTTCTGATTAACCAGGGATCTGAAAAGTTAAGGCAAGGTAAGTGTCAAACCATTTGTTAAAATAAGTCCAGAATCTTGAAAAACAAAACCCTCAAATTTTTTTTTTTTTTGTATTAACTGATAACTTGGAAACAATGGTCCAGTACATCCATGGAGTGTAATTCCATGGTTTGAGGTTAAAAATAACTGCACAAAATTGAGGTCATCGTCTCACAGAAATGAGATAAACCTCTGGATGACACACAAGCTTGGCACTCCCCACCAACCCAAGATTAGAATCTGTATGATTTGTACTTCACAGGGAAAAAAGGTTTTAATACAATACCCCATTTAAAATACAGAGAAGCGACCATCCTTTAGTGTATAGCTAACATACTGAGGAACTCACCATCTTCGTCATCTTCACTAGACTCATCTCTAAATGGGTTGAAGTCATCATCATCTCCAGAACTCATGTTTTTAGAGCTCCCATAGTCACTTTCTTCATTGTCAGAGGCATCAGATTCGCTTCCACTATCATCAGAACTGCTACCAGTAAGGCCACCTACTTTTCGCGCTTTTTTGGCTTCTCGAGTTATTTCTTCACCTACCCTCAAACCCCAAACAAGAGAGTCAGCCCAAACACACTGTTCTAAAAATCCAGGAAATTACATTTAATTCATGAGTTAATTCAAATGAGAACTGCAGGAGAAAAGCATTTACTAAGTATAAAAGAACAAATCAAATTCATGGGTAAAGGATCTGGATAGACCAAAAACAAGCAAATAAAAAAACAAATCAAATTCACAAACAAGTGCTAACCTTTTGGACTCACATTAGAAATCAAGTTATGTTCAATTATTCTCAAGAAGAAATTAGAAAAGTACATACTCTAGACTGCCCCCAAGTGCTCAAGTTTCAAAATAAATTCAGGACAACAGAGACAACAGAATCTCTGGCATTGTCACAATTTAACTGTGTATCTGGTTGGGATAAGGCCTCATAATTACAGTCTTATAGAATACTTAAAAATAAAATACTTAAAAACATACTTCACAGAATATAATTGACCTTGAACACCACTGCTTTGAACTGTGTGGGTCCACTTATACATGAATTTTTTTCAATAAATAATGCAAATGTATTTTTAATTCCTTATGACTTTCTTAGCGTTTTTTCCTCTATCATAGTTTAAGAATACAGTATATAACATACATTACATACAAAATATGTGTGAATTGACATTTATGTTATAGGTAAGGCTTCTAGTCAACAGTTGGCTATGAGTAGTAGTTAAGTTCTGAGGGAGTCAAAAGTTTCATACAGATTTCTGACTGCATGGGGGTGCGGTGCCCCTAAACCCCTTCCTTGTTCAAGGGTCAGCTGTACTTTAAAAAGAAAAAAAGCAATCTATAAAACTTCAGTTTTAAAAGCCAAACAAGATGCTGATCTAAATTATCTTAGTGAATATTCAGAAACAACATCTGGAACAAACCAATGAAAACTAAGAAGCCCACTAAAAGGCTCACATATTTGAGATGTCACTGATGCTAAGACACAGCTAACGTTCGTGTCACTAATAAAAATAGTGCCAATTATATCTAACAACCAAACCATTTTCAGGCACATTAAAAATGGAAACGAAAGTAGTTTTCAAAACAAATGAAATAGGGTCAAAGTGCGGGCACTGTGTTTAGAACACACAGCATCACGGCCTTTACTGTATAATAGGCTATTGTCAACATTGTAGAGAAAGAGGATGAAAAGAGAACTTCTGAAAGTCAAACAGCTTCTAAGCTCCTAAACACAAACTCAAGTTTGCATTATTATAAAATGGCTAACACCACACCCACAAGCTGGGTGAATCTGGGAAGACGCTCCAACCTCTTCATCTTTCTGTGCCTTAGTTTCTTTCCTGGCTGTAAAACTGAAAACCTATGGCTTCCTTTCACACGGATCCACTGTGTGGCCAGTGCTTAACGCGGGGCCTAGCACCAGTCATGTGGTTCAAGCCCTAATTTAAAACAGGGGGTTACTTGTACGTTCAAAACTACATGAGCAACAGTAAAAATATACACCCACTTGCCAATTCAAGGAACGCAGTTAATTCCCCGAATAGATCTGCTTCCAAGTGCTCAAATTTATACTCCTTTCAATACTATTAAAAAAAAAAATAAATACCCACCTTTCCGCTTCTTTATTTTGTTTTCTTTACAAGGACTATCTCTTGGTGAACTGTTGTTACTTGGAGCTGTCAAATCGATTCCCAGCAAACTGTAAAGTTTTTTCCTGTCTGGAGCAGGGAAGTGTTTTTCAATGAGTGACTGCAACACTCCTCTGTTTGCAGGAGAGAGAAAAAGTGATAGTGAGTAGTTCAGTTTGCAAAATAACTTATTAAAGTCTTACCGAATATACTTCTTAAAAATGAACATACTTTGTTCAGCCTTACAAAATATTGATAATCAAGCTCAGTGAGTTTTAATATTCTAGGTCAAAGCTGTCCAACTGCAATACAATAATGGCAAGCCAAGCCAAATATGCAATTTATACATTTTCTAGTAGTTACATTAAAAGTAAACGGGTGAGACTAACTTTAATAGTATATTTTATTTAACTCACTACATCACTTCCAATATGCAATCAGTGTTTTACATTATTTTTTCTTATGTCTTTGAAACCTGGTGCATATTTTATACTGAGAGCATATCTTAATTTGGACTAGCCGTTTCACCTGCTCAAAGCTACATGAACTAGTGGCTATCATTTTAAACAGGGTAGCACCAGGCACACAAGCACAAATAAAATACAGATTAACAAATACAATACAGATTAGGGGCATCTTTTGCTTTTAAAAGCAGTTTTTGTTTATTTCCATCTGAAAAAGAGCCACTTAAATGTATCCCCTAAGGCAAGAGGCAGTATGGAGACAAAGGTTATTTTGCTACTTTTACTACCAAAGTTAGAATTGGCAGGTTAGGCAAAAAACTGTAAAACAGTGCTTAAAACATTTTTTAAACTCTTTTTGAATACCTCATGACTATTTGCAAGTATTATAGCTTACTAAATTGGGGCAAACTACACTTACTGCTTACTCATATATGTACTTATTGAAATTGTAATTTCAAATACACAAAAGCAAAAACAAAAACCAAACTGCCACAGATTTCCAAGATGTACAAGACAGACAAAAATCAAGCCCTTTCGTTAGTCCAAATACTGGGCATAATACTGTCAAAATGCTTAACCTTTCGGCATTTGCTTTTTTACCCCAATAGATACACTGCTATGGATACACAAAGAATGGAAAAACCAAGGTCAGAAAAACGTGAAAGACAGTATAGGTGAATCAAAAATTTTGCCTCCAGGAAATGCCAACATGTAAATTAATCTAAGTAAAATCTCAAAACCAAAAACATTACTTGGCAGTTGAAACAAAATCATTCAATTCTCCCCCGCCTTCTTCCAAGGCTTCTAAAGTTCTGGCTTCTCCTGTCGACTGCAGACCAATTACAACACACTGGAGAAGAAAACGATGTATGAATTAGAAATCAACACATGCACGTGATTTCTTAAGATGTATTTTAAATGTTTATAGTAAACAAACTATTTCAAATAAGAATGACCCATTATGGTGCATGTGTGCTCATTTATTTATTCTACATATATTTGAAACACGTTATGTGTAAAAATAGGCCAGGAAATAGGATTACAATAGTGGACACAATTGAAGGCCCCCCTGCCTAGTTCCATGTGCTTTAAATATATACATATATTCACAAAAAAGAAAAAACCCTTCAGGCAATATATATCCACCTGTTATCAGTGGTTATATCGATGGATGGCCAGATTAGTTAAGTTTATTTCTTTTTCTTTTTTTTAAAGGTTTTATTGGGGAAAGGTAACAGTACTTTATTGGTGTGTACTTCCAGGACTTTTTCCAAGTCAAGTTGTTGTCCTTTCAATCTTAGTTGTGGAGGGCGCAGCTCAGCTCAAGGTCCAGTTGCCGTTGCAGGGGGCACAGCCCACCATCCCTTGCGGGAGTCAAACCGGCAACCTTGTGGTTGAGAGGACACTCCAACCAACTGAGCCATCTGGGAGCTAAGCGGCAGCTCAGCTCAAGGTGCCGTGCTCAGTATTAGCTGCAGGGGGTGGAACCCACCATCCCTTGCGGGAGTCGAACCGGCAACCTTGTGGTTGAGAGTCCACTGGCCCATGTGGGAATCGAACCCGCAGCCTTCGGCGTTAGGAGCATGGAGCTCCAATCGCCTGAGCCACCAGGCCAGCCCAGTTATGTTTATTTCTTTACACTTTTCTGAACTATCTAAATTTTTTATAACCCAGGCATTGCTTTTATTATTTTAAAAAATGTATTCTTTAAAATCTTATCTACATTAATACTTTTACAACTACTAGAAAGAGCAGACTTTATAGTTAGAAAACCTCAACACCCAAAAGACTTTTAAACAAAACATAAGCAAAAAATGAATCTTTTAATGTGTCATCCAACTTACTTTTCCATTCTTGATTTCTTCTCGAGCTAGCTGCACAACCCTTTTAACTTTGGATGCTATGCACAAGTATTTGAAAAATCTCTGGTGAGCAGACCAGAACTGACCCCACATGGATTTCTTCATTCGCTGCTCAGCATCAATCAGATCGGCAGCTTGCTGAAATCGCTCTCTGGCAATGACCCACTAAAGACATACAATCAACATTTTGGTATTTCATCTCTGAGTGTAAGTTACTTTTAAACAACTAATTCAATCAAAATAACGTTAAGGGCAAGACCATTTAATGTTAGTTTAATGAAGCATATTCACTAACTTGGGACTCTAAACATGTTTTTAGGATGCTCACATAGAGTTGTCCCCAAATTCTTATTAGCTAAGGTGGTCATTTTAGGGAATAGTTACACTGCGATTTTAAAAATGATGCAACTGAAATAAATGGCTATTTTTTAAACAAATTATCTATATAAGACTTGGAAAATTGACAAACAAGGATCCGATAATCTACCTGTTGTTTTATAGCAGAAATATACTCCTGTGGGCTGACCCACATTACACTGAACAAAACTGACTAACAGAAACATTATTAAGTACATTAAAAATACTAGGAATTAAGGAAATCATTCTCACCAGCTTGACTGCTTTGTTATACATTTTTACATAGCTTTGAGAAAGAAGAACTTCCTCGATTTTGAAGGTCACTCCAGTAAAGCTCAGCTGTCGAGCAATGTACATTCCTCTCAGCTTCATATCCATAGCAACTATTTCCATGGCACCAACACCTCTGAGTAAAATTAAAACACACAGTAACTATCATTAAATATAGTAGGGCGTGAACATACATGAAAGAGGTTTTAGACTGCTGAGAACAAATAGTGCACACTGAGATGCATTACCTCCGTTCTACTGCTTGAATAAAGTCACTGAATTCTCGAAACGGGGTTCCTTCGCCCCATATTCCAAGACGGTTCATATAGGCCATGTTTCGTGGTTCAGAAGCTCCTGAAAAAACCCAAAATAATACATATTATAGCTGAAAAAATAACCTCTATCTTTTAAATAAATATGTATCTTTTAAATAAATATCTACTTACCAGTGGCACTAGCATAAACAACTCTGGCCTTTGGCAATTTGTTCTGAAGCTCTAAAACTGCTAAGCCTGTCTTGGTTGGCTTTGAAGAGCCAACAGGACATAAGTTTTTTGCTTTATGACATTCATCAAACACTATCTGTAAGGAATGAATTAAGGAACGTATCACATCAGCAGTATGTGTCTCCAATCTTTCAGGAAGTCAACTTTTATTTCCCAGAAGCCTTGGGAAACATCCAATATTTCTGGGGTTGTGACCCTGAGATAAAATTCAAGACTATTAGGCGAAAAGATGCTGTTGACAACAAGCCCCCTGGGCATTAACTTTTTAAATAACACCCACGTGGTTATCGTCCAGCTTTGTGAAACCTTAACTTTCTTCCATTTTTGCTTCAGACTGTTTTCTTTTTTATTAAGATTACAAACAGAAATGAAATCATCTACGTGCTTCTCCTTGATTTTACCCCCTCCCTCTCAAGTCTCATAGGCACCCATTGAATTCGGTATTTATCTTAAATATATTTAATTCTTAATTAATGGAAGAAAGGATTCACTGAGGCAAGAAATGTACACGAGAGAGACAATTTTGGCAAATTCTGTAAGCAGAAGCACAACTGGTAACCAAATTAATCAGCATTTCAGATACTGGTGTTCCTTGTGCAGGACATGTAAAAAGGTATGCTGTGAGCAAATAAGTCTGGAAATCACTAAGTTAACATTAACAGCTTTTTCCCCTTAGTCTTCTCAAGTACTTTACTATGTAAATGTGCAAATGTGACTATCCCAGAGGGAACTATCATATTCATCATTTCCCACACCTATTTTCCTAAACCAGGAATTTAAGATTTGGCTTCCCACACGACAGTTACAAAATAGAAACAACTTTCTAACCCCCTTGAACTCTCTGTAATCATTAAAGCTGTCTGTCACCCCAGCAATTTGTTAAATCTCCAGATTCCTATTTTCTAAGTGTTTATGCTTACAGTAACTTTTGTGTCATTAAAAATATAAAAACATTTGTTGCAAAGGATACCACTCCGTCGAAGTCATCACCACACCAATGTAGGAGCTGTTTTAACCTGGTTTTATATTTACCGCCAGACTGACTTTCACCAATAAGGGACGAATAGGTTGCAAAAATAACACCCTTTTTCACGCTCCCATTGTGTTTGGAAGAAATTTTTCCATACTTAAACTAAAATGAAAAGAGAAGAATGTAATAAATGTCTTTTTCTCTCTGAAACATTTATCCCACCCAAACTTCTGCAGCAGGAAACTCGTGGTCTATGATGAGCCTCAGAGAAGTCAAGGACCTCCTAAGACCACACACAAACTTTCTTGTACGTATGTGGATACGTACACACAATGCACGCACCCGCATATGCATACGTACAACTTTATCGTACAAGGATCCCGTTTCCAAAGTCTCAAAAAAGTCTATCACCAAAAGATTCCAAACTCCCCTACAAAAGTTACAATATTCATTCTACAAATATTTATTGTGCACTTACTATACACAAAGCCCTGTAATTAAGTTCTGAGGGAAATATAAGAATAATGATTAGTAACGTATCCTTCTTCATTTACACTGACTCAGAAGTCAGAACTATTCTAGATGCCAGTTACATGGTTTTTTTTGTTTTGAACAGTTAGTCATTCAATATGTATCGTCGTTTCTCCGAAAACAAGACCGGGTCTTATATTAATTTTTGCTCCAAAAGATGCATCAGGGCTTATGTTCAGGGGATGTCATCCTGAAAAATCATGCTAGGGCTCATTTTCCAGTTAGGTCTTATTTTCGGGGAAACACGGTAGTACTTTACCTACCAATCCAATCAGTAAAAAGCAGCACTGGTGCGCAAGGGCACTACTGAACCAACTTAGGAATCACGTGCAAAGTAGATATGCATCTACTTCTTTTCAAAGGGCTAGAGGGAGGCACTTGCAGGAACTAGGTCTATCTATGCCACCCTGGTAACTCCAGCAACTGGTGCAGAGTTGGACGACAATAAAGATTTGCTAAAAATGAACATTAAGACTGTAATCACATTAAACTGCTTTAGACACTGAGGCGCACAGTCTTCTACTTGATAGATGTGTCTCAACACGAACACAGGTGCAGGTATGGAGGTCCACTGGATGTCTAAATATCTGACCCAGTCTCCAAAGCACAATTCGATGGGCACACCACCTGTCCACACAACTTGACACCGCGCCCTTAAATTCAGTTATAGGAGTTTCACCCACATAAGATTACTTCAGAAACAAAGACAAAAATAACACTGAAGACTAAAAGCATAAACTCTGTAACAACAGAGACAATGCCTATTTTTTGTTTGTCACTACATAACCCTACCTGTCACAGTATGACACACAGTAATCTACAAGCCAAGAATGGCTAGCACTCATCAGGCTTTCTGTGAAAAATTTATTCAACCATTGTAACAACCCTATGAAGTAGAAACGTATTATTCCCACCTCATAAATGAATCAATATTTATTGAATGACCAATGAATAGAAAACTTTCATACCTTATTTAATGAATGGACCAAAATGTTTTTTGCTCCAATATCCCTCAAATCTCTTTCAGCATCATACTTTAAATCATTTGAAACACTGAACCTGCCACACACACAAAAAAAGAAAAACACACAAATTAATTGCAAATTCCATCATTCTGGCAGTATTCAGGAATAAAACTAGGCCTTGACACTTCAAAGAAAAGCACACCTACTCATTGAAACCCATCCCCACATGCTGAAGTAATTATTCACACATGAAGCTTCCACAGCCAGTCTTTAGCACTTACCACAACGCTCTTTTTCTACTCAACAAATAATTTTCATAGATGATTCCTGCTATCGTCCTTCCTTTTCCTACACCAGCACCGTCACCTATTAAGAAGCCAGCACGATCTCCATTAGGTAGGAATGTTTCATGTTGCTGAAAAAAAAAATGGTAATTAATCTACTCCTTTCGATATTTTAGGATCAGTCTTTCCTATATTGTTTTAGGATTATGTTGCTGTGATCGATGCTTATATAAATGATATAGTATAGCTTAGTATGAATAGTTTTATATTTACTATATGTTCAATTTTGCTATCCTCACATGCACCAGGTGACTAAAATTAAATTAAGGAGCATTCTTCCATGCCCCTTTCAACACGTGCACAACCGCACACACTTTTACATTACACATAAATATGGCTGTTTGGCCATTACTTATTTTACAAAGATAGAGTACGACAAAAATCCTTTGAAAACAACTGGCATAACTCTAACATTGTTTTAAAAGCTGGTACAACACCCAAACAGTAACACCAGTTTATTCAATCATCCCTAAGGATGTGGGTTTTCAATCTTTTCTAGCTTTCAGCCACTGGGGGTGGGGGTGGAAGCTGCAACAAACAGCCATACACACATATACATAAACATACATAAATACACATATGTATATATAAGCGTATACATGTGTGTGTGTTCTTATCTAATAGTTATATGGGACAGACCCCAAATAATGGAATTGTTAGGTCAAAGGATATATGTATTTTTAGTTTTAATATATACATGCCCTGGTAACTCCAGCAATTGGTGCAGAGTTGGATGACAATAAAGATTTGCTAATTAGAAATTAGCAGTGAATCCCAAGTTTATGACATTTGTCATTTCTACTAGCAATGCACTACCCACATATCCATGCTACTAGCTACACATCCGTGCTACTAGTTTCATTTTCTAACACATAAAACTTCTATAAAAATCACAAGTTTTCATGCAAGGAAAATTTACCTTCGGACTAAAACAACTATATTATATGGACTAAGATTAAAAGATAAATGAGGTATGTAGCTATGAAATACTATTGCTTACCTGGGCTGCATATGTAATGGCCTCAAGCTGTAATGCTGATAACCAGCCATTATCAATGGTTTCTTCAGAAATGGATGTTTTGTACCAAACATCAGGAGGGGTAACACTGGATAAAGAACTAGTTTCCACTACAGCATCTGGGTGACGTAGGCCAATTTTTACTGAATGAAAATCGAAAAATACATTTTAATTATTCTGGGTTTATAAAACATTGCAACATTTTTCCTATGACAGAGAAAATATAAGTAAGTAAATAGGTAACTATATACTCCAGGATTCTCTAACAAGTCACTGATTAATGGTAAAGTACTGCTTAAATTGGACTAAAATGACCTACTTATCAACTATTTATGCTTTCAGTAGAGACTTGCTGATTAAAAAGATCTAGAAAAATACCAACTTAGTGTATACCACCAGGTTTTCCAGAAGTAACAGAACATACTCCTAGGTCCAGAAGTTTATTTGAATAATCATTCGCTTCAATAGTGAAAAAAACGTTTGCAATATAATTTTATCTTTAAAGGTATGTCAAAAGAAATCCTGGTTATAAAAGTAACAGTAACCAATTTCCCAAAACGTATAACGTGAATATAATTTAAAATAGTTGTCGGCAAACTGTGTCTATAAATGGTCAGATAGTAAATATCAGCTTTGTGGGGCATCTGGTCTCTTTTATAACTACTAAACATTTCTTTGTGGCAGGGCAAAAAAGCAGCCATAGCCAATAAATAAACCAATGGGCATGGCTACATTCCAATAAAACTTTATTTATAAAAATAGGCAACAGAACAGATTTAGTTTGCTGACTTCTAGTTTAAAGGGCCTTTGATAAACTCAATCCTTTTGTGAAAACTATTATTGGGGGAACAGATATCTAATTTCAGATACCACAACCTAAAGTTCATTTTAATGACGACAAAAGTATGCGATCCAGACATACCTGGTAAACAGAAATTTTTAGTTCAATGGTATTTATTAGTGACTTTTTATAGAAACTCAGAGTATATAAAAGACTAATTCTAGCCACAGATTTTTTTCATCATATCACCTCCATATAATGAAAAAGTGAAAATTTTTACACAAAACCTAAAAATTACTAATTTTCATAGTTATTATGGGGGGAAAAAGAATTGGTGTTAATGTAAACCATGGAATTTGAAGAGCATATTTTGGTTTTAAGATTCCCACATTTTTATGATTAGATAAGTTGTATAAACTACATAAAGCTCAGACATTTACATCTCTGCAATTTACTATGATTTTAATAATCACTGCTGATATGAGCAAAATTAACTTGAAATAAAACCCAAGCTTGTATTTTTGGTTTTAAAAGACTGCAATAATAAAACAAAGTTCATTATTAATTTGTGCAGAAAAAAATAATAAACAGTAAAATTTTCATGCAGATATTTTAAAACATACTGTGGTTTAAAACATAACATAGCTCATAGTTGTCAAAACATGGATCGCAATAAACAATAACGTGTGTGGGAAAGCTAGTTAAGTTCACAAGGAAGCCAGCAGTCTTTCATTATCCTGACCAATCCCAAAGACATACATTTTATTGGCATGTACTCTGCATAGGTCTCTGCGTGGCCCATTTCTTCTTCATCTTCTTCCTCTGGCTCCTCTTCCTCTTTTACAACAGGAACCTTCTGTAACGCAGAGAGCTTTATCAGTTCTAATGCAGAGACCGCAGGCCTAGCCAACACACAGAAACACTCTTCTGTAGGAATACCAGCTCTTCAGTCTCATAAACAGGACATACAACTTCTATATTCCCTACAATTCGGGTCACACTTTGTGGCTTCCCTGCTTCTCCAACGATGAGCAGACAAACCACGACCTACTCTCATCCCTAACACACACAGTCAGTGCAGGGCTCCAGCTCCCTTCCTTCCCGCCGCCATGATCTCAGGTTACTCTCCCCTTCCATACTGCCGACCACCCTCCCGGATACCCAGAAAGCTCTCCAACCTCAGTTCTCACTCCTCACACCAGTTCCAGGAACAGAAAGAGGGAGGGGTTTGGAGACAAAGGCAGATGAACCCCAGCAGCACACACATCCCACAGCGAGCACCACGGGCAGAAACTGTTTAAGTCTCACACCCCACACTCCTTCCAGTTCGCTTCCATCTATCTTTCTTCCCTCAGACCCTAAAACCAAAACCTCATTAAACTGTGGAGTTGAAAGGTTCTTCTGAAGGGCAGAGAATTTCCTTTCCACACCTGTGTCTCCATAGACACAACAACAATCATACATAGGATCCCGTATCCTGTACTCTCCAAACCTTGGCACATCTGACAGTAAAATGGGGAGCTACTGTAACTATGCCAGGAAAACTGGAGTAAACCCAGACTGTTCTAGGCAAACTGAGCAAATGGTCACCACAGTCGTGTTCCCATGTACTTCTCCACAGAATCTTACAGGGACAGAGGTAGAGAGGGATAGGGGCATCGGAAGACCTTAAACAAACCTCTTTTCACCACCAGCAAAACCACTTAGGAAAGCTCTTTATTAATGTGTGCTTGTTCGAGGAAGGTACAGAGTAGCTATGAAACCCAGCAGACCAAGAAGGGAGGAGGAGAAAGAGAAAACCCAGTCGGGACCTACAGGTTACGGCAAGGATAACATGGTATTGAAAGGTAGGAGCAGGCTCTTCTTCCGTTTTTATTTATTTCTATTTAGTCTAGAGCAGACTATGATGGCACACAGATTCTCAATAAATGTGAAAGGAAAAGGGAGGTGGATCGAGATAAACATCTAATCAATATCAACCCATGGAGTCCTCAGGAAAAAATCCAAAAAACTCCCAGTGTTCTCAGTACGTATGCCAAAATGAAACCCAATTTCCGAAACTGGACACAAAATGGGGTTGGCCAAAGAAACAAACATAACTCCCGTTTCTGCTCTTATTTATTTGTGTAATCTTGGGCAAATTACTTAAATTCTGACTCCTCCCATCTTCACCTTTACACCTTTTTCTCACCTATAAAATGGAAATTCACACTATGCTAAATGACCAGCCTCCTTCTATCACATCTTCCCCTACTAGATTTAAAAAAAAAAGAAATCACCAAGAGTATAATTGGAGGATAAGTTGGTAATACTAAAGGGTCACAAAATCCAGGGATCACACATGTATTTCTAAGCCAGCTGGATGTAAAATGGCAATTGCCACCAAGCTTAGGGTCCAGATACATGGGAGACGGTGGTACCTGAGGAATGCCTGCCCACTAAACAAAGTAATAATGCTCACTACTCAAGTCTAGGCACATTTTACAACATAGGAAATGTGGGCCCAGGGCTGTACAGTACTCCTATGTTTAAAGAGAACTTAAAAATCAGGATTTTTATGTTGCCAAAATTCAAAATTTTTCAAACTATTGTGGAGGCCAAACAAAACACATGTACCAAGTGGTTGTGGTCCACAGGCTACCAGTCTGCAGTCCGTTAGCTGTTTCCTGCCTGCCAGCATAATACAGAACTTTGGGCACATTATGGGCAAACATGGGATGGACTGTGAACCTGGGCACCAACCACAGAAAGCATTTCTTCAAGAAAAATGCATTCTCATTGCCCCAAAACTCAACTTCTAAATAAGAGTTGGCACACAACGATTAAGCAAAGTGGGTGCTGCCAGCACGCGTTCTCCTGGTCCCCATTCAAAACCTCAGGCCCAGGTTACTCGGCTGTCTCTCTAATCGCATATTCCAGCCCAAGTCCTCTCAATTCTCTGATATCGTTATGCGCTGTCACCTCTCCCTTTCTTCCTTTTGTCTCTCCTCTCTCTTTCCAGTCCCCCTACTGTAGACCCTTCGTCCTTCCCTTTTGGATTACTTACCCACCTCTTAATCTCTCCTCGCTACCGTGACTCATCCTGAATCACTAAAAGGTCCCTCCCACCTCCAGTGCTGCTGCACCAAGTCCGAAGTCCTTCAAACTCAACTCAGGACCGTACACAGAGCCCAAATCGACCACTGCCACTTCATCCTGCAAGCCAGGTGTCTTGGCTTATTGTCACCTAAGCACACAGCCATCGCCTGCTCTGTGCCTATTAAAGCCTTAGCTCCCTTCCTAAAATGCCCTCTCGAGGTCTCTCCATACTCAACACCCAAATTCCACTACACCTCTGCCATGAAACGAAGTCTCCCAGGCCAGGGCGAGCTCGCCTTCGTCCAAACTCAGAACCCTTGTGAGCATCCCAATGTACCTTATCACTTAAAACATGTGGTTGTCAAACTGTGTGTCTCTTCAAGGGGAAGCCACGCGGCATACTTCTTGTAGCAACTACCACACACACTCAGTATTATACGCAGCATAGTTCTCAAATAAATATACAGAATCAATAAACTTGAAGCACATAGCATTTCCAAAACGTAAGAAAAAAATATATAATTACTCACACCCAGACCATTATGTGATCTGATAGCTTATAAATAGCCACAGAGTCAGGTTCAATCCTAAAATGAACACGGTTACCATGTACTTAACTCCACAATGTATTTTTTCCCATCAGGTGAGATTCACAATAAAAAGATGTCAGTACTTGAATGTAATACTACATCCATCCCATCAACTATGCAAGTTATAATCACCTTCGTTAGTACATACTAGTTTATTCCAGTGAAGTTTAGTGCTTATTCATTAGTTTATGTAGCTGAGTAGCCCACCTTCACCCAAAGTTTTCTGAGGGTTATATTACAGCTCTTTTAGCCAAGTGTACTTTCATATCACACAAAAATACAGACAGCTTTTGAAACTCACCATGGTTGGGGAAAAACTCCTCATTTTCATGTCATTTATCCATATTCTTGCTACTTCTTTATTAGAAGACTCTTTCTTTATTGTACCATTGCTTACATCCGCTGAAGGGGAGAATCAATTTACACATTAGAACAAAATCTCAATTTCTTTTCCTATATTTTTAAAAACTCAATAAAGTTTACCCACTTAACAAACTGAAAAACACCAATTTGCTTATCACTAACTTAAATTCAGCACAAGGATGAAAATATTCAAAGCTATGTACCATTATGGAAGTAAGAACCTTAGAAAACAAGTAATTTAACAGGAAATGTGTGCACAGAAAATTTGAAAACTATCAAAAAAAACCACCTTAACCAGAACTATTTGAGAGTTTATTTCAACACAAATACCAAGAGCCAGCATTACTTTGAGATACCTTACTTGGTTCATTAAAAAACAAACACAAAAAAACCTGGTGCCCTCACTCAGAAAGACTCAATCTCACCTAATCTAATGGTACTTACTAATTGTCAAGGCAAAATGATTATTTCTGGAAGGAAACCAAACGGCAACTCTATTCTCCCCTTCCCTCAGACTACAAATCCCAACAAGGAACCTTTCTTCTCCTGTTCCGGTGGTTTGCACACTCTTGAGACACAGCTATACGAGCCCTCGATCTGCACAGCGACCAAAGCAGACCTGCTTGGCCTAGGAGTCCGGGGCCCCTGGAACCGGCCTCCATCGTCAGTGTCCCCAGAGCACTCTGGCACCTGGGATTTCTGAGATCACAATGTGAAAATCACTCCAGGGGCATGGATCAGCATTTTGTCTTTCTACCAAAAGATGGGCAGGATTTGGGAGGCCTGTCACTTGGGACTCTAAAATAACTAGGGTTAAAGTGTTGACAAAATAAGAAAGCTGGAACAGAGAGAATAAATTTGTTTAAGAGACTGTGGGAGAGCCAGTGAACAGCTCATAGATGAGTGACAGGACTGAGCTCAACAGGGGATCAAAACCCAAAGAGAAACCCAAAGGGCTAAGGGCTCCAAAGGGGCAATACCCACACAGATAAGAAACAAAAGAACACATAACACCTTGCTCTTTGCAGTTTCATACTTTTAATGTTCTTCCCTTTCAGTAAAAAGATGACCCTTTCCTACAATACAAACGTTTGTTTATCTTCAGCATTACTTACCCTGTTTCTTTTTCAGTCCTGGCCTCACCTGACAAAAGTTTCTCAGGCTTCCATACAAGGATGGCCTTGATTTGCAGCCGTTCGTCTTTTAAAAATGATTACACTGGCTGTGGGAGATGTTACCGTACTAGCTATTCCTCGGCCAGGTCCACGTCTCTCCTGTCTTCTGTTGTGCTCTCTAAACTCTTTCCTCACAATGGCATATGCCCTTCTCCTTTAAGTTAGGAAAGCATATGCTGATCTAAGGAGTGGCATACTCAGAAAGCCGCTCACATAAAAGCAGCAGTCTTTCTCCTCACTAAATCCAAAAACTTGAATGAAAAGCAGCTTCCACTAACTGCTGATCACCCCACGTCTCCAAGGAACCATTCCAAGGGCTGCCCTGCACTGCAGCTAGGTCTGGGCCAGTCCCGCTCTCCACAGCAGAAAATGGAAGTCAGTATTAAGACAGTTAAAATGACTGCGAGCAGTCCTGCTTTAAAATCTTTATTTCAGCCTATGGAATCAGTGTCAAATTTTTGACCTACAGAACTGTAAGATAATAAAGTTTTGTTATTTAAAAAAAATAAAATAAAATAAAATGATTTCACAACCAGCATGTAGCTGCCAGGTTGTAGTTACTTCAGGGCAATGACGTGGAGAATAAAATTATAGCCATAAGGGCATAACAGTAGAGACCCAAATATAAAGATGAGGTTACCTGACTTTTAATTGCATCTGTCACTGGAGACAAAGTTACTTCGACAACCATCCTACAAACACTTCTTGCCCCTCCCTTTGGAGTGCCCCATGCCCTCTACTTTACAAACACAAGCACATTACAATTTCCAAGCAGTCAATTCTGCTACAAAATTCTATACTGGTCTGTATCAGGTATGAAAACTGACCTCACAGTCAGAAAAATAAAGTACATTGCCTCGTTCCAAGGGCCTGACCAGCTGCTACACTCGTACTGTGTAGTATAAATCAGCATAAAGCTCCATTCTATCCCCATAATCCAAAACTACAACCCCAAGAAACTTCTTAAAAAAGAAAGAAAAAGGCACCTATTCCTATGCAACGATAAAAAATAGTGGTCAGATCAGGATATGACCAAGGTCAGAGTTAGCATTGCCAACAGTGCCCATCACCATTACTACGACAGGGACTCAAAGACTGAGTTCAGTGGAGAAGGGAAGGAAAGAATATCCCTCTTAAGAGTTCGCGTTTTTCAATTTCTAAAACTATACTACTAAAATTTGATATAAGGCCAAAGTTTAAAAAAGATGAATTCTGTTTTACCCCTAAAAACTACCTTACTAAACACGAAGCTTTGAGCACTCCACTTTAAGTTATAACCTTTTCCTGTCCCATACCCCATTTTCCATTTCTCTCCGTAGCACTTACCCCCATCTGACATACTATATAACGTACTGTTTCTCTCCACTAGAATGCAAGTTCCATGAGGGCAGAAATTTCAATAGTTTTCTTCCCAGCCTTAGCCTCAAAATCCCAGAACAGTGCTCGACACACAGTAGACACAATGATATTTATATATCACTCTAAATATCTGTAGAATGAATGAGCAACAACAAAAAAGCCACTCCAGGGCAGAAAAACTAACTATAAAATCTACATTCTTTATGCACAAATGAATTCCTTAAAAGGTGTGATCAAACCATTGTTGAACTTTTGCCTTTTAAATCTAAACCTATCCTTAAAGTATTATGGATTAGCTAGTGGTGATGATTGCACAACTCTGTGGATATACTAAAATCTACTGAATTGTACACTTTGAAAGGGTAAATTTTATGGTACGTAAATTATATCTCAATAACGCAAAAATTAAAAAGCATTATGGCTGTTCACTCTTCAGGGAAACATGAATTATTTTATAACGAAGAATGCATGTACTTTAAGAGTATTTACTAAAAACCCAACTATCCACAGCAATGAAACCAATGACAGGCAAAATCATAAAACTGCAAAAGTTAAAGTATCAAAGTACACAAAGACTGCTGTCTCAAACATGATCCAAAAACCACCAGCAATAATAACTCCAAAAAGGTTGTTAAAATGCAGATTCCTAGACCCCACTGCAGACCTACTATATCTGATTCTGTTTTTGAACAAGATCCCCAATGATTTATAGGCACATAAAGTTTGAGAAGCACTGATTTAAAGGACTGGGGAAAAGGTTCACAATATATAAAACTGAGATCTCATGATGCCAATGAAGCCACTTGGTGATTCCATACTTCATTTCAAAGCTAAACACTAAGGTTTCTAAATTTTTGCTTCTCTTGAATTGTATAAACAGTGTTAAATGTAGAGAGTGATGAAGTTATTACCTCTTTCATGTCCAGTTCTCCTAAGACCCAAGCAAACCCTTAAAAGCAGAGACAAACCTTACCAAAGGCAGACAGCTGACACCACTGAAAACAGAGAGACTTACTAGCTGCTGTTGCAACTGGCTGAGCAATATTAGCCGGTGGCTTCAGTTTCATGAGTTCGTTCAGACTATTATTTTTTAGTAGGTCCTTCAGTTGAACCTGGTCTTTTGAAGGAGCAGAGGTCATGGCATTCCGTATTGCTGGCGCTGACACTGAAGGGCGCGTGTTTGCAGTAGTCTGGATAAACTTGGTTAAAGTGATGGTTTGCCTATTCGTTGTTGCAGGTGGTGTTTTAGTCATTACAATTGTAGATCCCAAGGTTGGAAGCTGATTTATTTGATTCAGCACAAAAGTAGTAGTAGATGGAGGCTGCTGCTAGAAAAGGAAACCATATGCATCATACCACTGAAAAATGCTTTATTCTCTACTGTAGTCTATATCCATAAACACAGTAAGCCATCTAAAAACCTAAAGTTGACTTTTATTCTTATCTAACCATTGGCACTTTGTCTTTAATTAAACTAGCAAGCTAAAACACACCACTTTGAGGGAAAAAAGGTATAGTTGTAGTGTGCCATTTTCTGTAACTGTCGGGGATAAGCAAGCATACAATGGGACTATCCTAAACTGTGACGTACAGTGACCCTATATAGCACAAGGGAACAGGACCGGAAAGACTTTCTAATCCCAGCATGCCCGCCCGACTACGCAGATACCCTTAGGAAAACCTCTTCACCTCTGGAGGCCCAGGCTCTCTGAAGACCCTTTTCCCTCTCTAACATTCTATGATTTTTGTCCAGGCTTTGTTGTCACACAGACTATACTAGTATTTAAAATATTAACAAGATAAAACCACCAAGCAGAATTTTAAATTCCTGTGTCACATAAATGATACACCCAAGTAAATTACAAATACTGGTGATCCTGTAGGTGCTACCTTTGAGTCTAAAACAAAACTACACAGCATTTTTAATGCTGGAAAAAATGCAAAAAAAGTCAAGATTTGAGGATAACAATATGACCATGACTACAAATGACTAAAGTATAACTGTGATACTTTTATAAATTTAAGTATATTTCTACTACCTTTCCTCCATGAGCTTTTTTATTTTTCCATGATTCCTATAACAAGAATCTTCTAGATACTATGTATTACTTTTAAATAAAACTCTCAACAATAATTTGTGACAAGTTATCAAATTTTAACCAGTTTGTCAAATAATGTTTATACCACTAGGCTTAAATTCATAATTGCTATGTTTTAAAGTAAGGTCAGAGGAACTCCATATTTAAAGCACAATTATAATCACATAAAAATTATATATACCAATGGACAAAAGCCGAAATAAATAAGTAAAAACGAAAAGTGTAGTGGGACAATGTATAGTTCCATCTTTACTTCATGAATTTCTTTATCATTTGTCATAAAGAAAATAAATTTCGGTTTTGTCCAATTTATCTTTTAACCAATATAACTACCATAAGAATGAAACAAATGTTTTACAAAGTAGGAGGTGAGGGTAGAATATTGGGAAAGAAGTAGCAAAAGCAGAACTAGGAGATAAAACTGTTTCACATCAAAAGTTACTTTCTTACTACAATCCTCAACTATTTTAGTAGTAATGCCAAATCTAAGTAATTCTTACCCTAACATTTAATAGTGCTGGAGTAGGTACCGTCTCTGGTTCATGTTTAACAGGAACTGCTGCTTCAGTCTCCAAACCTAGTTCTAATGTACTAAGTGGCACTGACTGTTGAGAAAAAAATATAGAGAAAGAAATAATGACAGCAGTGAATTCTGTTTCAAGAACAAGAGATGTATTTATTTAAAAAAAAAAAGTAAAGCTTTACATTAACGGAATGTAAAATCACTGATACCAAGTATAAAGTAACAATATTTACAGGCATAACATTTTCACAAAACTACACTACCACCAGAATCTTATTTTTGTCTTCAGAAAATGTGTATAGTGAAACCTCAGAAAAATGTTCCTACAAAGTACAAAGACACCTATTAGGGAGATAAACTGTCTCCCACAAGACTCTAAACAATTGGTTTCTTACTTATATCAAAGCAAAAAATGTCCTGATTTTCATTGCAAATGTTTTTCCACATCATGAATTGAAGACTCAACATAAAAATAATATCCACATGCATAGTTAAAATTAAGGCTTAATAATACCTACTTTTGTAAGTACAAATTAAAATTAAGAAAAAGCCTCCTTTTTACAGAAGCCTTGGAAAACTCTTACCTGGTGAACTGAAGGGGTCGGTGTTGGAGTTGCAAGCCCCGCATCTCCACCATCGATATCAAAGAGGTCATTCGGACTAATTCCACTCTCACTCAAAGCAGCAAGCAGTAAATCTTGCCCTGGCTCCACCATCTTTAGAACAAAGTATTAAATATTAGCATAAAAAACTTATAATGACAAATAAGTCTCTCCTAAATATAAAGCAACATTTTCACCCAGATCCAGTCATTAGTTATGAAGAATCTGCTACATGTCAGGCAAAATGGAGGAACTGTCTCTGATCCCCAAAAGTCCACATTAATGCAGAAAGGACAGCGAAGCATGTAACTCACACCAAGATTCTGTGTCTACAAAATGCTGTGGGAACACAGGACGCACTGCACTTTGCCTAGGCAGAAAAGTTACAAAGATGCCAGTGGACCTGAATCTCAAGGAAGGAGTCACCAGGTGGACTAGGATCTTCTGGACAGCGTATTCAAGTTCATGGAGGCGTGAAAGACACTGGCACCCTCTACACTCAGCAGCAGGGAGACATCTTCGGAAACTGTTACAGCATACCAGGAGAGAGAGGTGCTACAACAGCGAGGTGTAAAGAGAAAGAAGGGGGAATAATGGATTCCAAGATATTTAGGAAGGAGAATTCGTTAAGACCAGGTTTAAATAAAAGCTCAAAGCAAAAGGTAAACTATGAAACACACACAAAAAACCATGAGTTGATGGATAATTTAAAGTTAAGCCAAAAGAAAGTAAACCAAAGTTGAGCCCAGGAAACCTAAATGATGAGTTATGTGGACTTGGGGGGGGGGGGGAATGCCTACTTAGCAGTAAGCAAATACATTTTAGGTTGGGGTTTCCTAACTGTACTCTTAGGAGCCAGATCAAAGTATTCTGCCATCAAAATGGAGCAAAAGCTTAACAGAGCTTTCTCAATTTACACTTTCTCATTAACTTATCTGAAATAACCAATTTATATATACAAACATACTTATGGGAAACCTCTACTTGTTTTTCTCAAAAAACTAATTTTATGTTAGATAATACACTAATTTTCAGTTAGTCCATTTGTTCTCGGGCTACGCAACAGAATTAAATGTGTGTTTCATTATGTCCTACAAAAAGAAAGGTGTGAGCCGAGAACGCCATGACCGTGACTTCCAACATACAACATCTACTGGTTTAGATTAAAGCAAGATATTTAACAGAAACCCTCGACTAGGTAGGTCTATGTCACACAAGCTTGTGTATCATTTAGAAAAAAAGTTTTAACAGAAACATGAGTTTACGTTAGAAAATCACAGATATCCATAAATGAAACTAAGGGCAGACCTACTGTTTAAAAGATGGGAGGAAGGACAGACAGCCTAAAGGAGATTTCCCCAAATTTTTTCAGAAAAAGAAAGAAGTCTAAGAAAGAAAACATTTTGAGCAGGAAGGAGGAAGGGAATGGAATTGATAGTGACTAATTATCTTTTTACGAGCTTGACATAGTATTAGGTCTTCGTATACATCACAAGCCCACAACAACCCTAAGCAAGACAGGTATTATAATTTTAGAGATGAAACTGCAGCTCAGAAAGCTTAAATTACCTGCCCAGGGTCACCCACCCAGATCTACATTGTTCAAACTCCCAAAGCCCATGCATTCTTTCCAATGAGTAGATCAATTAAGTGTTGGTAACCTTGAAGTTTCAATACTTAAAATTGGAAGGGGGATGGAATATTAGACAGCAAGATGAAAATGGTATGAAGGAAATGAATGCCAGAGACAAACAGGAGAAATGTCCAACATGGATTTACAATAAAGATGATGCATTTTTTTCTAATATAGACATAGTTGACCATACTTTACAAATCATCCTAGTACACAGTACAAATATGTACCAAGAGAGTTAAACCAGTGTTTCAAAAACATTTTAACCCATAAAATATTTCATTAGGACCAACGACCTGTGGGAATAGGAGATCTTGGCCCACTTGCTGTGGCTAATCTTGACCTAAATTATTAATAATAGAACTTAAGACTATCAAAATGTCATCTTTTAAAACATTGGAAATAATTATTTACATTTGGAAAAAAATACATTGTTTGAAATCAGTGACTCCTAAAAGCTACAGACCACCCAACCCTTGGAGAGCCTGAGACTCATGAATCAATCCATCAGATATGTGTGTACCAAGCCCTGTCTAATTATATTCAAAAGTCCAGAAAAGTCATTAACTCATGAAATTTTTTTTTAATTAATTTTATTGGGGTGACAATTGTTAGTAAATTTACATAGATTTCAGGTGTACAATTCTGTATTACATCGTCTATAAATCCCATTGTGTGATCACCACCCAGAGTCAGTTAACTCATGAAATTAAAAAAAAAAAAAAAATCACTGAAAAATGTTAGCATTACTTTGTCTTGTGCACCTGAAACTAATAAAAAAAAACCACAAAACAAAACAACAAAAAATGTTAGCAAATTCATGAGAGCTTTTTGAAATATACTTTCGGCAACTATATGGTGATGGAAAGAGAACTGACTCTGTGTGGTGTATAGATGTGATGTATAGATGATGTATTACAATGTGATGTACAGACGATGTATCACAGAATTGTACACTTGAAACCTACGTAACTTTACTAACCATTGTCACCCAATAGACTTATACTTTTTGAATAATGAGCATTAAAAGTACAAAAATATTACCATGGAAGGGAGGAAGTTGGGGGAGAAACTTGGTGTTCATACAAGAAATGATGACAAATTATAAATAACACTATCAGTGACCTATTCAAAATTCATTCATAAGAATCACAACTTGTGACCTCTGATCTGAGTAGTGAGCTAGTAGTGACAATGTAAGACGTTGTCTTTTATAAGCTATTAAAGAGAAAGATTTTTTAATTTTATATACATTTTACATACAAACAAAATCTAGGGATACTTTCTCTTTTAGCCAATTGGGCACAAATTCTCTACTTGCACTTTTTTTTGCAGTGAGAAGGGGAAAAAGAGAGGAAACGTCTGTGTCACTCTCTAACTCCATCAGGTAAAAACCCTGACTATTTCATCATATTCGTTCTGAAACTACTACAGACTCAAATAATTTCGGTGCTCTTAAGTGAGAGCCCTTAAAAGGTTGTATTATCTAATCTTCTCCTCACTTTACAAATCAGTAGGATTTATTCCTGAGAGGGAAAACAACATTTTCACTTTGAACCCACCAAGCACAATATAAATGCAAATACTGGTAGGTGTGAGAGAACTGTTACAATGTGTCTACAAAGGATTTCAGAGACTTCAGATGACACTACCAGTGACCTACTCAAAATTCATTCAATCTAACAAACCCAAAAGTTACTAATAGCAGAGTGATTCCATCTCAAACAATGGACAACAAAATAGCTCCATTTTTATTACAAACACATTTGAAAAATATCACCTATTTCAAAATAGTACACTATGAAAGCGACAATGATAAATAAAAAACAAGGACACAGTAGTAGAGAGAAACTAAGAGCCATCCTTGGCAGGAAGAGAATCCTGAGAAACAATAGCCAATCAGAAGAATGAAAGGATACAGTTCCCACTGAGAATATCTACACTGAAACCTATCAAGGAGTACAAGGTTCCCCTTGTTGAGACCTAAAACAGGTCTTTATAGCTCTGGGCACATGCAAGGGATGGGTTCACAGTGGTGGCAGCATACCACACAGGCTGAGAAGACTCGGAGAAGACTGGAGTCAAGCAGAATACCGGGATTCAAATACTGGCTACATCACCCACCATCAGTATAACATGATCAAGTAGTAAGTTCTATGACTCAGTTTCCTCCTCTTCATATGGGAATAAAAACAGAACCTACCTCATAAGATTGCTGTATTATTTGAAATAAATGTTACTTACTATCATTTTGATAAACATTAGTATCATGTCCAAAAAATGTTTTCTTCCATATCGCTGATGCAACTTTATATCACAGAATACAAACTATTTGGTGGCAATCTATCCAATAATTAACTTCCAAATAAGTTCTCTAAAACACTAGTGCCCTTTTATTTTTTTCCCCTTCTCCCCTCCCACCCCCAACATTCTGATTCAAGCCGTCGTCTGTCAGTCTAGTTGTGTAGGACACAGCTCCCTGGCCCATGCTGGTATTATGAGCCTTGCGCTCCCCCGGCTGAGGCAGTCGGACAACAGCCCACAGCAGCTCTCGCTGGCTGTCGGCCGCTCACGATGGCTGCTGGCCGCTCACACTGGCTGCTGGCCACTCATGCTGGCCACCGGCAGCTTCTGGCAGCACACGGTAGCCCACCAGCCCACGGCTGCTCAGGGCAGCCCAGCTCCAGGGAGAGCCGTAGTTCACAGTCTTAGCTATAGAAGGCACAGCTCAGTGGCCCACGTGGGAATCAAACCAACAACGTCAAGGATAGGAGCATAGCGCTCCAACCACCTGAGCCACGGGGCCCAGCCCGACTAGTTCCCTTTTTTACCTAAAAGTGTCACACATCCAGTTTCTCTAGTTAATCCATTAGTGTGTCTCAAGGAAACTGGTAGACATCTTTAAACGGGGACAGAAAATACTACTTAGCAAGTATTTTTGCCAGAACTTAGTAACAAAAGGTTTTTTCTCGTTCCTTAATAATGATAAACATGTCTGATTTTTGACTCAGCTTCAACTTTGCTTTTATGCAGCCCAGATGTGATGACTGACATACAGTTTAAGAATCTGAAAGATAATGATCCACTTAGAATTTAGCTGATATAGTCAGTCCATCAACAAGTATTTATTAAGTGTCTAATGAGTGCTGGTTCCTGAAGAACACGAAGAGAAAGGTCGGTACAAAGTTCGTTGCAGAGGGTTTTCTTTACCTAAAAGGATGTAATCCGTATTTTTTTTTTCATTAGTTTCAGGTGTAATCTGTATAGGGAGCAATTGCTCAGTGAAGTGCCCCTCCTCCACTCATTCAAAACCTATAGGAAGAATGGATTCACAAAGGAATATGCAGATTACAAAGTTTCAAAAATGCCTTCCAAAAGAAACACAGGAAAGAATCCGGGAGAAACGAAAAAACTTTCTTGAACACTACATCAAATTCACATGGCGAGTCTTGAGATTTAGTATATGGTTGGACTGTTTTCTCTTTTAACCCTCAAAACAGCCCATGAATGAATGCTACCCATTACCCCCTTTATCACAGATGACAAACTGAGACTTAGAGAGTGTTAACAAGGTAACAACAAAGCCAGCACGGACCAAATTACAAACCCAGGAGGTCTGACACCACCCCATTCCTCCAACATGCTGCACTCTTAACCCTGTATCACTAGTTTTCAAACTGCTGGCCACAACACAGTGGGTTGTCAAATCAAGTTAGTGCACCATGACCAGTATTTTTAAATATTTCAGTACAGAACAGAAAATTAGTGCACAGGCAGGTAGAGGATCAACATTTCATGAAACGAGTTTTTCAGTTCTATGTGACTATATGTACTAGATCACAACGTAAAACATGTTTCTTACTGTGAGATGCATTAATAAGGCTTGAAAATGCTGTGCTATACACTGCCACCAAAAAATAAACAAGCAAGTTAATTTGATGGGTTTTGTACCATATCTTATTCATAAAATACTTTCTGTTCTTAAAGAGCCTATGTTTTCCATCTACAATTTCAGTGATACCCCAAGGTGGACGTTAATACTTAGTAAATTTAACCACATCAAAGTGGATGTCAATTAGCATCAGAAACAAAGAGCACTGCAAAAACTTCAGGATTACATCATTTTGGTTATTAATCGGCTATTTAATGTGAAAGCAATTCCTGTCAGGAAGTATCTTTACATCAACTTTATGCAGGCAAAGCGTGGGAACGCACAGAACCTCACAAAAGGTCACAAGGTAGGACCAGACCTGGGATCTGAGTGTTCACGTCCTTCACAGGTGGCAGGACTCGAAAGCTCCACTTGGAGATTAAGAAATGCCCAAATGTATCTGTGGCTCAAATCTTTGCGGCAAATGATTTTTAAAAGCATGAAAAAAAAAAATGTCCACATCCTGCCCGTTTTAAAATGGTAATCTCAGCAAAGCCCTTACAATATGCATTCAATAAGTGAATGAATAAATGAATGGACAGACCGTAAGCCACTAAGCCTCCTCTGTTAACAGAAACTAAAGTAAAATACATTTAAAATTTTGAAGAGAATTGTGTAGGAATACAGTTAGATCGGAAGATAAAACACACAAGGCAAAGAAAACGGTAAAGATGCCCTCTCTGATAAGGTCGATTTTGAAAACTTCAAACGTGAAAATAAAATGCTCCCTGGCTTGCAAAATTAATGTCCCACGCAAGGAACCAGGAGCAAACCCTGCGTTTTACCCTGGAAGTTCTGTCAAAACTACCGTTCCCGCAGTGGTTCCCCAACACGTGCCGGGGGGGCCCCGCGCGCACCGTTAGCTCACGCGCCCGCACGTTCAAGTCCCCGCAGCGGGCGCTGGTGCTGACAGCGTCTGGACGCCGCGGCCGGCGCCGGGAAAGCCCCAGGCCGTCTCTGATTCGGACTGTGCAGCGAATGGGGAACGTAAACCGCTAATGATCAACTTCCAAAGGTCAAAGGGGACCCAGTTTTTAACCTTCCCTCATCAACACGTGTTCAGTACAAACTTCCGGGTGCGGTCACAATTGGCTGCGCAATTCAATGGATAAAAACGCTGCTTTATTGGCCTCCTTTCCGCGTCCGTTCTTTTGCCCCGTTTCTCAGCCAGCGACTCCCCAAAACAAAAGCCTCCCGCGGTACGCGGAGCTGCTCCGCGCGGCGCAAGTGCGAGGTCCGCGAACGTGAACCGAACAGAAGCACAAAGCGGGGCTGGGAAGGGGAGGCGCGGGACGGCGGGGTCGGGGCAGAAACAATCGCCGGGACTCGGGAACGTCCGCGTCTCGTCCGCGGAGAAACGGACCCCACGCCGCGGCCGGGAAGCGCCGGCGCCCGGCGGCCCGGGAAGTTCAGACGCCGGGCGCCCGGACGCCCGCCAAGTAAGCGACGCCCCCGGCGCGCGGCGCCTCCACCCGGGCGCCGACGGCCGGGGCGAGGCGTGAGGTGGCCCCGCGCGCCCCGCGCCCCTGCCCGCCGCCCCGGAGCGAGGGCAGCGGCAGCGGCAGGTGCGGCCGCTCGGGGCGACCGGCGCCTCCCGCTCTCGCTCCAACCGGCGCCCGCGCCCGGCGGGAGGACTTCGGCAGGACCGTGGAGCTCACTCTCCTGCGCGTCCCGGACCTCGCGGCGCCGGCGTCCGCACCCCCTGCCTCCCGCCCCGAGGGGCTGCGTCCTGCCGGGGACCGCGGAGCCCCCGGGGCCCGAGAGTCCCACGCGCGGCGACCGCAGGGCCCGGCGCCGACGGGCGGAGGCAGCGCACACCCCGGAGCCGGCGCCGAGACCAAGCCCCCGGGCGCCCCGGGTCGCGCAGCTGAGGGGGCGGCCGGGAGGCCCCAACCCCGGGGGAGGTGGCGGCCCCCCCAGCCCGGCCCCACACGGCCCCGCGAGGAGGGTGGGAGTGGGAGGCTGTCCGGGAGGGCGAGTGTGGAAGCTGAGGAGGGCTGGCGTAAAGACTTACTTTCCCCGCGGGATGCGACGCCGGAACAGCTTCCCCCGGGCGGCCAGAGCTTGAAGAACCAGAGGCGAGCGGAGCGGGGGCGGCGGCGGCGGCGGCGGCGGCGGCAGCGGCGTCCGGCTCTGCCTACCTACCCGCCGCCATCTTGACGCCCCTCCCCCCAGCCCCCCCGCCCTGCCGGGAGGGGAGGGGGCGGGGCGACGGACGGGGCGCCGCGCGCCACGCGCCCCACATGACTTCCTCCCTCCCCCACCGCGCTGCCCAGCGCCGCTCTCCGCCCCGCCTCCCTCCTAGCTGAAAGAAGATGATTTACCCCCCCCCCCATCTTGACCGCCCCCGCCTTCGCCGCCAAGCACGGACTCCGCCGGCTCCCGCCGACCCGGTACCAGTGGTTGGATCCGACGGAATTCCGGAACCCAAACGGTCCATTACCGCGGCTCCGGGGTGGGCGAGGGGTGAGGGGGCCGGGTTTCCGAGAAGGGGGAGGGGGAAAGCGAAGGCCGCTTAGGAGAGTCACGTGTCTACTGCTTCCGCCGGCGTTCGGAAGACCTCGCGAGATTTCCGTTCCTCCTCCCTTTCTCCCCTGCTGTCTGTCGGGAAGAAGGTCGGAGCCCTGGGTCCACGAGCAGGTCAGCGGGTGGGCCGGGCGCATGCGTCCCACATCTGCTTTCAAAGTCGGACTAGGAGGGGCCCGCAGCTATTTTCAAAACCCTTTTGGTGCGTGGTGTTGGTCCAGGAAGTTTACCTAGTGGCTTCTCTGTCACTTTGAAAAGCTTTTCGTTACCTAGTCAATCCAAAAAACAAAAAAATGTTTGCACATGCATTGCTTGTTATGCTTGCGCTAAGCACTTTATTCAATATGAAACTACAAGTAATTCGGCAGGTCCACTGCCATTTATCATAGCCTCAGGAGTGTGAGCACAAGACAGCTCCAGGTCTCCCCCCCCCCCCCCCCCCGCGCACACACCCGGTAGCCTAAACAAACTATTGCTCTCAATTAATGATTGCTGCACATTAGGTCTGTCACTACTACCTCTCACTTACAATAATAATTTATTATACGAACTGACACAGAAGAAGCAAATTAACTTCTTGGTAACCCTTTTGTAAAGTCATTCTGAGAATGCTGTTTGACTGTTGCTTAGGAAATAGGCGCGCCTGGTTGATTCTTGCCCCCTACTGGCGGCACACCGTTGGAACGCTTGGAGGTTTAAGTGTCAGCTTTTCAAAAGGAACTATGGGGGGGGGGGAATAGTCACGGCAAGAATAATGAATCTTCCAACCTAGCGTTTATATACGCAGATATGTATTATATATGTATACATATAAGTATTTTAAGTTGCCGACTAATCACTTTGCTAATAACTTCCATTATTTAATTTAATCCTTACAAAAACTATAAAAGTAAAAATTCCTTCAGAACAAGGCCCTCGTCTGTCTTGTTAACTGCTATCCACTAGACTCGTTTATGGTCTAGTGTAGGTGACAGCAAACAATTACAAATCTGTCACGTTATGAAAGGAGAAACAAATATGGAAGAATGCAGCAGAGAAGCCTAAGACATTGTAGTTAGTGAACGTGTGCCTTCAGAGCTTGGTTGGAATAGTTCAGTTTCTAAGTGGCCCCCACAATCTAGTTGCATACTAGGACTGGATGAGTACTAGATTCTGAAAGTGGAGGTCTGATCTAGAAACACCCACTCTTTGAGGTGCTTTCCAGGCATCCAAGCCAGATGCTTGCTGCCATCTCTGCATAAACTTTTAAGTAAAAGATGGTGTTTCAGTGGATGTTTATAACTGCACATATGGACACAAATTCTATGCACCAGCTTATTCTTTGCAGCATTGTTTATAGAAGCAAAATACGGGAAACAACCTAAATGTCTTTGAAGAAAGGACTGGTTAAACTATGGTACTTTCCTACAGTGAAACGGTCGTTCAGAAGAATGAAGCGCCTCTCTGTGACAGTATATAATCTGTTTTGCTTGCAAGTACACATTGAGCATCTCGGAATGACGACACAAGTAGCACTGGTGTCAGGGGATGGGAACTGAGATACTGAGGGTCAGAGGCAGGAGGAAGACTTATTCGGTGCACCCACAACAGAGATGCTACTGGAAGCAGGTGGTTCAGAAAATTCCTATTCGGGCGTGGTATTGACTTCCCCTTGGCCGTTTATACTACACTTCTCACTCCATTGGACAAATACTTATTGAGCCCTTACTTTGCGCCAGCTACTATGTTAGAGATTAGGGACACAAGTTTAAGAAAAACAAATCCAGGGGGAGGCAGGACATGGTCTCTGCTGTTGAGATTAATGACCTTATGATCTAATGGGTATTAATCAAAAAATTACACAAAATGTAAACCTGCAATTGACAATGCTACCAAGAAGCTAAGAGAGCCTATTATAAAGGAATTTGACCTCATTTGGGAAGTCAAAGAAGGCTTCCTTGAGAAAGTGATAACTGAGCTGAGATTTGAAAACTAGGTGTTAACTAGGCAAAGAGAAGAGGGAACTGCATTTCTGGAAGAGGAAACAAAATGTGCAAATGTCCTGAAATGGGTGGGAGCAAAGCAAGGACCAGGGACAGTAACAAGGCAAGTGCATCATTTATTAAGACGCTGTCTGTCAGCTCCAGCCCTAAGCTTCTGTACTCTGCTTTGTGACGCACTGCAAAACTACGTGTCTGCTTTGCCAGCTGTTTCAGTGGCAGACTCTGCAACGGAGTGCTAGAGGGAGCCTGCAAGGCTGGAGAAAGAAAAAGTTTCCCATGAGCTTCATTCCAGCCACACTTCACCCTGATATCTACATTTCCTTCCCAGAGCAGCAGTGATACCCAGTTTGCAGTTTTTCAAAACGGAATTGTAGCCTCATCACACCAAACTCTCTTCCCAGACACGAGGACCAGCAAGAGCCTCCACAGGGTCACCCTCTAAGGTCAGCCACAGTAGCACCAGCTGAGCAGAGCCCCCTCCTTGGAGTTTTGGTTTCATTAACATGGGACCCCAATTCTCATTTCTAAGTTTAAATTACGCCAACCTCTTCCTTCTGTCCCCTTAGACCAGGGGTGTCCAAACTGCGGCCCGCGGGCCAACTGCGGCCCGCGATCCATTTTTTATTGGCCCACGGCAAATTCCAAAAATATATTTAGTTTACTTAAATAAACCAGGTGAGGCAGTACATACTTCACCTCGAGTGAGTGGCCCGGCTGTTTGTGTATCTTACCGCATATGGCTCTTGGTCAAAAACGTTGAAAAAAGTTTGGACACCCCTGCCTTGGAGTAGTGAGAGCTGTTTCCTGCAGTTGCTACTTTTTTGATGCCTTATTCTCTCTTTACCCTTACAATTACCTAGTTAACCCGTCTATACCTAGTTAACAACTTCTCATACTAAATTATCTCCATTAATGACTAGTGTAGTTTCTGATTCCTGTCTGACCCTCGATTGATAATTGCAAGTCAAAAGTAGTTACCAGTAGGATTGCAAAAGTAACGAAGGCCAATCTGAAAGAACCTTTTACAATTGAGTTTGGGCTTTATTCTATAGGCTGCAGGGAACTCAGAAGCCTGTTATGCAGAGAATTGCCATGTCTACATGTGCATTCCTCAAGGATCACTCTGGAAGCAGTTTAGCAGATGGGTCAAAGAACTGGGCTGCAGGTATGAAGACAGACAGGTTGTGAGAGAAGATAAGAACAGAATCTGAAGTAGAGCAAAGTTGTTGAGCAATAGAAGAGGGAAATACTTAGATTCAAGAAATATTTAGGAGGTCAAGCCAGCACGCCATAGTGGCTGGTTGGATAGGAGTGGTGGGAGAGAGGAGTAGAGGATTATGCCTCAGTTTCTGGCTTGAGTACCTAGGTAAGTGATGGTGCCATTAGGTGAAACTATGACCTCAGGAACACAAACAGGTCTGAAGCGGAAGATAATGCCTTTGGCTTTAGATCTGGAGAATGTTTTACTTATCTATTACTATGTAACAAACAACCCTTAACTGCAATGACAACACAACAACCATTTCATATTTCTCATGATGCTTGCAAGCTGAGCTGGGCTCTTCTGTTGGTTTTGTTAATTGTCACTTGTGTGGCTCTAACCAGCTGATGGGTCAGCTGTGGGCTGGGCTCAGCTGGGATGCTAGCACAGCTGTGTTTCTTTCTCTCCATGTGGTCTCTCCAGCGGCCTCTCCTTGATTCTTGCATGGTAGTTCAGGGCTCCCAAGAACACGAAAGCAGAAGCTTCCAGCCTTTCTTAAATCTTCGGCTTGCAACTGATACGGTGATGTTTCCACCACATTCTATCCATTAACAAGGCCACACAGGACTCAGGGTAAGGCAACACAAAGGTATGAATAATGGGAGATGGTCTTTGGAGGCCATCGAGATAAGTCTATCATAAGGAATTTTGAGGGACCTATGGGACATGCAAGTGGAGATGGCTAGCAAGCAGTTAAGAGTTTACAGCTTGGGGATCCAGATGGCGATTAAACATGAGAGAGGATAAAACTGTACTAGGAGAGGAGCAGTACCCAAGGACAGAACCCTGAGGTTCTTTATCTAAGAGGTGAGCACTCAGCGAGCCTCAGAAAGGTCAACGAGAGAGGTCAAAGCAGAAGCAGGGAGAGATCACGGATGCTAAGGCAGTCGAGCTTCGTGGTGTGAGTGGTCAGCAATGTCTAATGCAGCAGAGAGCACCAGAATGTGGCTGAAGCAGCTATTAGATTTTTCAAGATGGCAGACATGGTGGACAGAGGGGTTTTTTTGTGGGTTCTTTTTTAAGATTTTATTTGTTCAGAGCAGTTTTAGAATCACATCAAAATTGAGGGGAAGGTAGAGAGGTTTCCCATAGACCTCCAGTCCCTACACATGCATGTCTCCCCAGTTATCAACATCCCACACCAAAATGGTACATTTGTTGTAGCTGATGAACCTGTATTGACCCATCATTATCACCGAAGTCCATAGTTTACACTAGGGTTCACTCTTGGTGCTGCTGTACATTCTATGGGTTTGGACAAACATATAATGACATACATCGATCATTACAGTATCATTCAGAGTATTTTCACTGCTCTAAAAAAAAAAAAATGCTCCGGAAGAATGGTTATTCTTGACTGCCCAGAGTCCAATGGTTGTTTTTCACTGTCCAGAGCCCATCTCTCTTTCTTTAGATAATAGCACCTTAATTTTATCCCTCACTCTCCAAGTCCATGCGGCTGGGAGAATGCTGACCATCTCCTATCCACATCACTCCAGACTTGAGCATGTGACCAAGTCTGGCCCATTGGAATATGGGATCCACTGCCAGGCCCCATTGATAGATTTAGTACCAAGGCAATTCTAGATTTGTATTAAAAATAGTGGGAAAAAGACACTCCCTTGCCACGGGTGTTGCTAAGACAGCATTGGGAAGTGGGGGCCGTGTGGTGGGAGACCAGTCTGTGAGTCCAGCCTAAAGAACAGCGAGGCAAAGATGTTGACAGGGAGAAAAAGAGGGAGAAATAGTCCTGATGACATCCTTTGGGTCCCTGGATCCTATTGTGCCTAAAGCTACTCCTACTTCTCTGTTATGAGAGACAATAAACTCCCTTCCTTCCTTGAACCAGGTTAAGCTGGGTTTCCATCATTTGCAATCCAAAACCATCTTGACCAACATGGATGTTGATTAAAATGCAACGTTGAAAGGTACAACTGTATATTTAAACTAATTTTAAAGTTTTTTTTTAAAGATAGCTATTATTATTATTATTATTTTAATTGGGGAAGGGGAACAGGACTTTATTGGGGAACACTGTGTACTTCCAGGACTTTTTTCCAAGTCAACTTGTCCTTTCAGTCTTAGTTGTGGAGGGCGCAGCTCAGCTCCAGGTCCAGTTGCCGTTGCTAGTTGCAGGGGGCCCAGCCCACCATCCCTTGCAGGACTCGAGGAATCGAACTCACAACCTTGTGGTTGAGAGCCAATGCTCCAACCATCTGAGCCATCGGGGAACTCAGTGGCAGCTCAGATCAAGTTGCCATGTTCAATCTTAGTTGCAGGGAGCGGAGCCCACCATCCCTTGCGGGACTTGAGGAGTTGAACTGGCAACCTTGTGGTTGAGAGCCCACTGGCCCCTGTGGGAATCGAACCGGCAGTCCTAGGAGTAAGCTCCCACCGCCTGTGCCACCGGGACGGCCCTAAAGTTTTTGTTTTTTTAATTGGCCTAATTATCAAACTTTTTAAGTGTGGCTGATCGGGATTCAAACTGTTTAAAGAAAGTAGGGACATTTTAAATCCATATGGAGTTTTTAGGAAAGAGAAAAAGTAGAAGGAAAACGGATAGAAAAACAAAGGCAAGGGCTTAGGACACAGGCCCTCAGGCATCACAAGTAACAAGGGTTGAGTTTCTTGGCTTGAAACATCTTGGGCATCCAAGAACCATCACCTGTTTCTTAATATGCATTTCCAGAATGTTCTGATAACTCTTCACACAAAGTATTTGCGGTCATTACCTCTTTGGCTCATTACTATAACCCTATCTCTACGTTCTTTAAGGTATTATGGTGGTGAATGAATGGAATAGTTCTGGAGCTGGGCTTTTGAGTTAGGCACGAGAAGAGTTTCTTCTTGACATTTTCATACTATGAATGTATTAACTTAAAAAAATACTTCTTTATGGTTTTTATGGACACCCTCCTATTCATTTTTGTAGACTTGCCCTTAAAAGCACCCCACTTAAGATAGCTAAGTTATTTTTTAAAACAAAACAAAAAAACTGTTATGGGTTGTATTGTGTCCCCCACAAATTCATGTGTTGCAGTCCTAACCCCCAGGACTTCAGAATGTCACCTTATTTGGAGATAGGGTCTTTACGGAGCTCATCAAGTTAAAATGAGGTCATTAGGGTGGGCCCTAATCCAACATGACTGTATCTTTGTAAAAGGGAAATTGGAGGCAAATAGACAGGGAGAACACCAGGTGAAGGTGAAGGAAGAGGTCACGGCGATGTTTCTACAAGCCAAGGAACACCAAAACTGTAAGCATACCATCGGAAGCTACGGGAGAGGCATAGAACAGCGTCCTCCCACCCCGCAGGTGGAACCAGCCCCGCTGATACATCGGTTTTAGTCTTCCAACCTCTAGAACATTTGTGTTATTTAAGCCACTCAGTTTGCGGTGCTTTGTTACAATTGCCCTAGCAAACTAATACAACCACTAAGAACATCTCTCAGAAACAAAATGATGTTCATTCATCCTTTCCAACTCACAAATTAAAGGTCTAGCCAAAAACACAAAAAGCCCACACAGAAAAAAAGAAAAATCACATTCTAATTTGAACAGCTTGAGCTTTGCTGCTAAACCATCTTTAAACTGACTTTGAAAACCAACAAAAAACTATCCTTGCTCATCAAGCTATTCATTTTCAACGTGCTTTTTCAATAAAATGATAATTTTTAAAACATGAAGGAATCCCCAATCAATTGAAAAATTAGTTTATAAATCCTTTTTTTAAAGTTACACCCATTTAACAGAGAAAAAGGCTCAGCAAGCAAATAACCACTGGCTGTGTATCATCTGATGCCAAATTTTACACTCTAGGTACCATTTTTGTGTTCATTCTTCCACTTTTAATAACTAACAAGGAGCCTGACCATAGAAACCTCTGTTGAAAAGCTACTTAATAGACAAGTTTTGTTCTCCATCTGAGGACACCAAAGAAAAGAATGGGAAGTATTAACAACTCCAAATCACAGCAATTCACTGAGATGCAATTTTGTAACTTTATTTATTGCTAAATGGCTACCATTTCAAATTCCTGTATCCTCATATACTTTCTATTGATTCTCTCATTTAATCTTAACAAGCCTATGAGGTAGAGAGTATTTTTTTATTCTCCCATATTTGAGTTCCAAATATATTACATATATTGGGTATATATGTATATGTATATATGCATATATATATGTGTGTGTATATATATATATATATATACACACACACACATACATACAAAGGGTGCCAAAAAATGTATAGACATTTTAAGAAAGGAAAAAACTATTAATTGTAACATTCAATGTATACTGATAACAAAAGATGAATACAAGTCACGTTTGACTTCTGCAATTATAAGAGATGCTCAAAGTGGTTACCATAAGTGTCCAAATACTTATGATTACGGTGAACTACTGCTTGAGCATAGATAACATCTCTTAAAATTATAAGAGATGGAAATTCATGTTTTTGGCACCTTCCCTGGCTGTGTGTGTGTGTGTATCTCCATACTAACATTCATATAACGGGGAAAATATAAAACTTATAGAAGAATAGGATGGAGTTAATAGATCACGGTGGCAACTGGCTGTAGAACTTTAGGATACACGTTGCATTTGGTAGAACCTTACAAGAACAGATGATGAGGAGATATTTAACAACAGCAAAACCTACAGCAAATACAAACACAAAGATAATGCTAGAGTAAGGAAAGTCACCTTTCTTTTAGCACTGGTGTCATTTCATCCACGTGATGTTGCCATCTTAGGAAAGTGGGAATCATTAAACAGACATTCCAGCAACATGTCACAATTCCAAGTCTCCAGATTATTGTAATTTATGTAACTACTTGTAACGAATTACCTTTCAGATCTACCAATATTTCCTTTGCTTCACACCAGGTAGTGGCTTCCCATTAGACTTGGAATAAAAGTCTTAAGTCCTTACTGTGGCCTTTGTGTCAGTCAGGGTCCTGTCAGGAAAACAGAATTTAAAATAGGAAATTCATCAAACAGGTGGTGAAGGACTGAAAAAGCAAAAAGGCAATATTGAGAAAATAACAAATTCAGGATGCAGCTCCCACCTGTACCAGTGGAACAAAGAGAACAAGTTGGGATTATCAGAACTAGAAGTATCAGAGGAGGAGCCTGGGAGAGCTGGTTCTTATGTCTCTGAGAAAGGGTCACCATCATATCAGTACTGGCATTTCAACAGGTTAAGGAAGGGGACCCTGCAAAGCTAGGCCTCAATCCCTGAGGAGGGGCTGCAGCTGGTACTTTTGAGACAGCACATGGAGGCTAGTTCTGGGAGTGTGGGTAGAACCTGGACACTGAACTAAGTGTCCTGCGAGAGCAAAATGGTGTTACTTAGGAGACCCTGATAGAAATAACAAGCAAACAAGCATGAGCCAGTCCCTCATCCCTGCCCCTGCCTTCCAGTCTCCCTGTGTCCACTCCTACTGACACAACTTAACAGTAGCTGACAAAGGAGCCTGGTACCAGAGAGCAGGGCAGAGAAAAGTAGATTTGGAGCAGAGAGAGCAGCATAGCCTACGAGGGCCTACGTGATCTAGCCCCTGTCTAACTTTCCAGCCTAACCCCTCCACACTCCAAATAGTATACTCAATTCCAGTTACATTCAGTTTTGTTTTTTCTTTCCCAAGCACTCAAGCTCGTTTCCATCTCCAGACATTTGCACTTGCTCTACCCATACCTATACCTACTACCTCTACCTATAAGTACCTTTTCTCATGGATGTTACACATATTTATGGTTTAACTTAAAGCCACCATCTCAATGAGTTTCTCTAACTTTACCCATCTAAAGAAGCAATGCTCCCCCCACTCATGCTCTGTAAAATTCCCCATTTTTGTTTTACTCATAGCATTAATCACTATTTTATGTTATCTTTCAAACAGTGGTTTCTTTCTTGTTTCTTCCCTTAAAAATAGGGGGAAGGATGTGTCTCACTTGCCACTGTATTACCCTTGGGGGATCAGATAATGCCAGGTATATACGTGCAGCTCAACAAATGTTGAATTAATGAATTTTAGAGAAAGCACATCTTTCTCTAAAAGCTGGAAGAAGCCTTGGAGGAGATCTCAGCCCAATTCCAAAATCATTTGACAGCTGGGGAAGTTGAGGGCCAAAGAGCTGAAATGATAAGTTACGGCCATAGTAAGTTGGTGCACTTTTCCCAGTGCTTCTATGTACATTACCTTATTTTGCTTTTCTACTTTCCTGTTGCAATGGTAGGGTCCTTGGCCAATAGTGGGGTCTCCAAAACCTTCTTGGGGACCAAAGAGAGAGAATGGATGAGTGACATCTGCCTACATCCCCAGGCGGGGCCCCCGGGGAAGAGCTGTAACAGGACACCTTCCTTGCGTTTAAAGCAAAGAATATCCAGGACACCATACTGATGGCAGCTCCCTTGGGTGGGGAACCCCGCAGGGCTGTTTCCCCGGGGTTAAGGTAATCATCTAGTGGACTACCAGTCCAAAGACTGACCCAGGTATTTCCAAGATGGCGGAATAGGAAAAAAACACACAACAAACTGACCCACGCCCTGCAATTAAATTGCTGGGTGACCGTGGACAGCAAGGAAGTTGCCTGTTCCCTCTGGTTCTCTGTTTCCCCATTTGTAAAGTGGGTGGGTATGTTGGGCTTAGGATGTCTGAGGTTCTGGGAGGTTTACCCCCTGACTCAGATGGTAGGCACGGTGTCAGCGGGTTTTGAATACTGGAATAACAGATTCTTTCAATAAACCTTTCAAACCGAGGAGTGAATGGATTAAACTGCTGGAGGGTCAAGGTGCTGGAGGTGCCAAACTGCAGGAATTACCAGGTCGTAAGGGGAGGTCGAAGGTCAAAGCTCGGGGTCCCAACAAATTGGAGAAAAACCGGAAGTCCCAAAACTGGTCCACTCTGAGCCGGGGTCTCCAGCCGTCAGACTAAACCTGAGGCGGAGCTTCAGCACCGGAGGGGGCGGAGTTCGGTGCCTACCAATGGCAGTGCGGGTGTCCTTCCACCGCAGCCAATCAGCGCAGGGAGACGGTAAAATTTAAACCCCCCTCGCACCTCCTCCGCGGGGACCTGTCCCGAAAGCGTCTGCTGAAAGTGCGGCCACTGGCCCCGCCCCCAACGGGGAGGCGGGGAGAAGGGCGGGTTTTCCCTCCCGAGTTCGCCTATCATGGCCTGCGGCCGGGGGAGAGGCGGGCTGCGGCGCCAATCAGGGCAGCAGCCGGAGCTCTGTGGAGCAGTTGGCTACAGTCGTTGCAACTTTTTTCGAAAGCTGCGTTTCCCGGGAGATCCTAGGCGGTGACAGACCAGGGCCATGGCTAGAGGTATTTGCCCAGGTGGCCAGCGCCTGGGCGGCTGGGGTGTTGGGTCGCGTTGGAAGGAGGATTGGGATGGCGGGAGCGGCGGCGAGGAGGCGCCCTCCTGCTGGCTGCTCCGACGGAGCGCCGGGACAGGGGTGGGGGATGCTGCGGAACCTTCCCCGCCCCGCACCCTCCCCGCTCCCAAATCCCCCAGAAGCCCCTCCCACTCCCGTGTCTCGGTTTCCCCTCCCGTAGTGTGCGCACCAGCTGGCCTGCCTCTCCAGAGGATCCATATGTCAAAGCTCTTTGGAAACTAAAGCGCACGGCACCTCCGGGGAAATGGTTGTTATTGATGCAAGGAGTGGGGAGGGTGAGGCTTCGCCCGCTTCGGGCTCTCTGGTTGGGAAAGGAGGTGACCTCGAGGCGAGGGCGTAGATCGGTAACCCACGTCATGGGGAGCGCGTCGGAGTGGACACCGCGGCAGGCGCCTTGCTTCCCTCCCCACGCCGAGTCAGCTCTGCGTCGCCTGGGCCCACCTTGGGGTGAGACGGGTCCCCTGGCATCTCCCCGGGGCCCTTCGTCCCTTAGCTAGCTGGTCAGGACTGCTGCCCATCGGAGATGGCTTGGATGGGATAGTACAGCCGCGGGAGGCAGTGTCCGTGCCCGAAGTCCTTCTTTGCGCGCTTAGTTTCCTCTCAGGACAGTAAGACCCGGGTTATGCGGCAAAGAGATTCCCAACTACTAGTCATTTCCAGACGCTGTCTCCTTCAGGCGTAAATTTGAGCATGACAGTTGAGTAGAATTATTATTTTTAAAAAAATAAATTAGGTCTTAGAATTTTTCTCAGAATTCCAAGGCATTACATTTTAGTACCAATTTGCCTTAATGTAGTATTCTCCCTATAGCAGTTATAATGAATAAAATAAGGATTCATTTAGCAAATATTTATCGAGCCCTTTTGTTTTCAGGCCCTGTACCCAATTGCATCATTAATTCTCCCAGCATCCCTTTTGGGTCTTTTGGGACGAGACTTACCCAGATTCTGATTAAGAAATGAGGCATAGTGAACTTCAAGCTAAAGAGCTTCATAACCCAACCCACAGAGAAAATTAAGACCTGTCTGAGTTCAAGGCAAGCAATATACATTCTTTATGGTAAAGTACCCTTATATATAGCAGAACTGGGTTCAGATCCTGGCTCCATCAGTGTCTTAGTCGTGTAACCTTTAGGCAAGTGGTTTATATCCCCTGAGCTTCAATTTGTATGTCTGTAAAATAGGAACAGTACCTTTCCATAAACGGTTGGGATGGTTAAATTTAATAGTGTATTATTGCAGGGCCTACCGCATAGTAAACATTCAGTAAGGGTTAACTATTAGTAGTTTGCTGTTTAATTCTATTTCTGTGAGATCCTGGGCAACACTGAGAGTTTATTTCTGCTATTGGGTGTATTTATTATATACATATGAACACCTCCTGCACAGAGAAAGGGAAGACTGTTTTGAAACTTATACTGAGTGATTTGTTACATCTTCTGGATACTAGAGCTGCAGCGTTGAGAGGAGTGGGAGTGGTCCTACTAGACTTGGATTTTAATGTATCCTCTGCACTTAACTAAAATAGAGAATGTTATGGCCATGAGTACATGTGTGGGGGATGGGGGTTAAAATAGTATGTGAAGTGGATAAGATGATCTGAGCAGCTGCTTCCTGCTCCCAAGCCATGATTCCCCTGAGAGTTTGGCAACAAACTGCCAACGTTCTCTGCCCTGCAGACACTGTTTCAAATGGCTTCACCGGGGTGTCAGAGTGTCACTTTAGAATCCTCTTTCACGCTAGGCATAGTCTCTTGGTATTCCAGTGGGCAGAGTTAGTGGTTGGGAGTGGCAGAGTTGCGAGGGGTGCCCTGAATGAAGGATGCTAAAGCTGAGCTGATTTGGGAGGCTTTGTCCTCAGCAGTGTCCTACCATTTAATCCTACTCAGTCTTATCCATTCGAAGGGCAGGCAGCTACTTAAAGTGATAGCCATTTGTTTCTCTGGGGTGTTGGAACATGCCCTGGATGGATTATGGAATTCAAGGTTCATGGTTTTTACCCATGAGGACACTGAGGCCTAGACTGGGAAAGTGACTTGATCACAAAGCACGTCTGGGACTGATGCGGGGGAGGGGAACCCGATCCTTGCTCCCAGGCCATGACCCAAGCAGCAGGGCCCAGTTGCCCTGAGGTGTCTTGTTTGCATCTGACTTTGCACAAATCAGCTCCTTTTGGGCCTTGAGCCCTCAAACCCTAATGGCTACAGTACAGTGACACAGGGCAGTGAACCATGCCAGACAAAACACCAGAGTGCCGGGAACCCCTGCTTACCTGGGACGTTTTCTCATGGGGGTGGGATAGGAGAGCCTGGTGACTTGCTAAACCTTTCTGCAACACCATTTGCTCCTCCCAACTATTATTTCCTCATCTGTCACCGGTGGAAAAACATAGTGGCTGGGAGTGTAGACTTTGGGGTCAGTTGCCTGGGAATCCGCTTCTAGTTCTGAGAACTTGGCCAGCCACTTCACTTCTCTGAGCCTCAGTTTCCTGATCTATGGAAAAGAGAGAATAGGGGTGTTGTGAGGTTGAATGGGATGACGTATGCCAGAGAAGCACCCGGCAAACTTCCCATTATAACCCTGGCTCTATCTCCCCAAGGCCTGTACCGGTCAGGCGCAGGCCGCCTGGTTTATCACTTTCTAGTTCTGTGGTCTCGGCCAAGTAGCCTCATTTTAAACAGGATTGCCAGCGGACCTGCCCCCCGCCCCCGTGGGCTTGTGGGGCGTGGGGAGGATTAAATGCCCATGAAAACGCTCCGTGAGGAGAGGCTCGGGCACACCGCTACTCGTTGCGCCTGGCACAGACGGGTCTCCCAAAATATCCGTGAGCCAGCGAGAGAAGGAAGGAGCCTGGCGGGCGGACCGCCCGGGCTGTCATTATCATCTTTCCCACCCCTTCCTCGGCGAGTGGCTGCGGACGCGCGCGAGGGGGCGCGCCCGAGTCGGGATTCGCCGCGGCGGCGCGGCCCGCCCAGCCTCCCTCCCTCCCGAGGAGCCTCGCAGCACCGCCCCTGCCGTCCCCCCGCCCCCCCGCAGGCCGGGAGCCGGACGGTGGGCGGCGGCGGCGAGCGGGCGGGCCGCGGAGGACGCGCCGCCAGCGCCTCCCTCCCTGCGTCCTCGGTCCCGGGCCGGCCGGGGCTGCCGCGGCGCGCGAGTGCCGGGCGCTGCCTCGCAGGCCATGGGGGAAGGGGGCGCCGTGGGGCGCCGCCGGCCCTTCCCCGGGGCGCCGCGGCGGCGCTGGTGGCGGCGGCAGCAGCAGCAGCAGCGGCAGCGGCAGAGGTGGTGGCCGGGCCGCGGCGGCGGCGAGGGCGCAGGGCGCGCCGCCATGGGCCTGGCGGGGCTGCAGGTGGGTGTGTCGGGCCCGGCCGCGCGGGGGACGGGCGGCGCGCGGGGCCCGGCCGGGCCGGGCGGTGGGAGGGCGACGCGGGCCGCGGCCCGGCCCGGCAAGCCGGCCCCTGCCTCCCGGCGGCGCGGGCGACCCATCGCCACCGGCCCTCGGAACATGGCTGCGGCGGGAAGCGCCGCTGCGGCGCCCGGCCCGGGCGGCCCCGCTCCCCGCCCCGCCGCGCCCTGAGCGCCCCCTCCCCCGCTTCCCCGGGTCCCCCTCTCCAGGCAGGAAGATGTCCAAGCCCCGCGCGGTGGAGGCGGCGGCGGCGGCGGCGGCGGTGGCAGCGACGGCCCCGGGCCCGGAGATGGTGGAGCGGAGGGGCCCGGGGAGGCCCCGCACCGACGGGGTAAGCAGGCACCCTCCCCGCACTCACCCGGCGCGCCCCGCCGGCCCCGCGCCGCGAGCACGTGGGCTCGCCCCGAGGCCCCCCGCGCCGCCCTGGGGCAAGGATGCGGGCGGGGCGCCCGGCCTGGCAGTTTCCTTTTCTGCTGCCTGCCTGGGAGTGGCGTCCACACTTGCTCCGCCATGACCCTGGCGATGTGTGACCTCGGAAAAGTTTATGCCTTTATGGCATTTCCACACCCCGAGACCCGGCTACCACGGCGGTGGCTGCTTTCCCAGGGTGTGCGGGGCCTGCCCGGGTCCCTCAGAGCGGTCACTGGTCTCCCTGACTTGGTGTTTAATAGCTCAACAGGCAGAAGGGCCCTCGCAGTGTTTGTGGGGAAGCCCTCCTCCTGTGTGTGCTTACTCAGAGGAGAGGTCCCACACCCAGAGACACCAGCAGTGACCCTGACCGCCCCACCAGCCTGCCCACCCTCCTGTTAACGCCAACATGCCGTTTGCAATTGAGTGACCACCCGAAATGCGCTGGCACTGGGCCCTGCTTTCATTAGCTCTTCACTCCCCGCCCCAACCGGGAGAGAGATTTTCCCCCAACCGCAGTCCAGTCTGCAGTCCCAAGAGGCTGCTGGGCTGCATTGGTTTGAAAGGGGCCAGGCTTGGGCACACAGAAGGCTCAGGCAGTAATGACAAGTCCTAGCAGCTGACTCAGGACCTAGAAGTGGTTCATCAGGTTCCCTGAGGCCTGTTTCTGTGCTAGAGTCCCTCCAGCTCCTGCCAGGGGGGGGTGAGTTCCTGCACAAAGGCCAGCCCTTCAAATGCTGCATTTGTTTACCCCGGGTCATTCTGACCGCCCTGCTGCTGGTAGGTTGTCTTTTTATATAGACCTTTGTGTACAGCTGGTTCTCCTGCTGGCCAGATGTCCCCTTAGTGACCAGAGTTAGAGACCACATGTGTTCAGGAAACCTCCGACTTGCACCTGCGAGATTCAGAACCTTCCACTGCTCGACCGGGGCTGGCACCCCCCGGTCGTCCTGCTTTTTTTGAGAGATGATGATGTTGGTTTTGTGAAATGCTATGGGATCATCTTCTTCTTCAAGCCTCTTTCAGAATATGCATTTGTCGTTTTAGGAGAACGTGTTTACCGGGCAATCAAAGATCTATACCTACATGAGCCCGAACAAATGCTCTGGAATACGTTCCCCCCTTCAGGAAGAGAACTCAGTTGCACATCACGAAGTCAAATGCCAGGGGAAGCCATTAGCCGGAATCTACAGGAAACGGGAAGGTAAGTCTCTGAAATAGCCCTGTTCTGACCACAGCCGCTAGGGATGCCGAAGCCTCTCCCCTCCATAATTATGCACACACATTACGTTTTTATCCAGCCTTTCCACACCGAAGTTCGGAAGGAGCCCTGTTCTGTCTTGCTGCTGAGAAATAGACATGGGGGAAAGAGTGGCCTGTCCCAGGGCGTGTGCCCTGTTGGTCTAACAGGTTTTCCTGCTTTCACAGTAGTTGGCATGTCCTTCAAGCTTGGTTGTCTTGCCAAGTTGCAAAAATAATGCACCTGATTTGCAGTTAAAGAGGCTCACAGGTGCCAGAAGTGCAGAAATTATGAGTCTAGGTTGTACAGACCAGGCGCTTGCAGTCTTAACTGTGTTGTGTGAACGCCAGAAACTGACTTCCTTCCCTTTTATGAGCTGGCCTTGACCTCATTTCTAAAGTTTCTTTCCACTCAAGTGTTCAGAACTACTCTCTAAAGCAGCATAATCCGCAGTGAGATTTGGAGTTAAAATATTGAACTAGAAAATACATGGTTATTGAAAATAATGTCTGGCCCTGCAAAGCAAAGCAAGCGGAAACCTCCTAGAAATCTTGCTCTAATCCAAATATTCCCTTTTCAAGCTACAGTGGGGAGTGTGAGCTCTCCTCATTCACCATGCTCCCTTCTAATAAAACTTGTCCTAAAGAAGCAGAACTGGCCACCAGCAGCTCCATACAAGGAAGCCTTGTATTCATTAACAGAGAATGCCATAAGTAATGGCTTAGCCCAGCCGCTGGGGCCAGATCTGAGAACCAGGGGCGAGGAAGCCCAGAACCCAGGGGCAGGAGCCAGCCCCGGCTTGATTCTCCCCCGTGTACAGGGCAATACTCTTGTGTCGGTCTTCAAATTACTTAGGTTCTAACCCTCACTCTGCCACTTACAAGGAGGAAGCCTGGGCAGGTTGCTCCTTTTTTTTGAGCCTCACTTCTCCCGTCTGTAAAGTGGGAAAGAGAGGAGTCCTACATCGCACGCATGCTTTAACTAAAGGTCACTTAAAGCATGGGTGCAAAAGGGCTGTGAAATGCTCTATACCATCAGCCCTTCCTTTGCTGGACTGTGAGTGTCACGGCCTGGTCCTCCCTGATTGGCAGCACTTAGGATAACACTTACCACGCCAGCGGAGGGGCATTCTCTAAATGGTGGTCATCCGGTCTCACATCCCTTCTGGACTGGGGTGGAATGTAAATGGTTCTAAATGACATGAGGCACAAGCTAGCTTGTTTGGCAATGTTACTAAATGGCAATGATTAGAATTTTGGGACAGATACACTTTGGAGGAGACCCCAAGGGCAGGCTCTTGTCCTTGATTGTTCACCTTTTTCTGCCTTGGTGCAGACTGATGTGTCAGCTGATGTTCACGAGCACCACACACTCCTAGGTTACGCACGGCCGCCGGCCTTCTCTCCCTCTGGTTCCGCTCAAGAAGGCTTGTAAGGGGGTGAGGGTGCCCTGGATGGGGGGGGTTGTTTGTTTTTGTTTTATTTTATTTTTTTAGTTTTATTGGGGAATATTGGAGAACAGTGTGTTTCTCCAGGACCCATCAGCTCCAAGTCGTTGTCCTTCAGTCTAGTTGTGGAGGGCGCAGCTCAGCTCCAAGTCCAGTCACTGTTTTCAGTCTTTGCTGCAGGAGACACAGCCCGCCATCCCATGCGGGAATCGAACTGGTAATCTTGTTGAGAGCTCCCGCTCTAACTAACTGAGCCACCTGGCCGCCCCTCCGGGAGCTCAGCAGCAGCTCATTGTCTTCAGTCTAGTTGTGGAGGCGCAGCTCACAGGCCCATGTGGGAATCGAACTGGCAATGCTGTTGTTCAGAGCTCGAGCTCTAACCAGCTGAGCCATACGGCTGCCCCCATGGCCTGGATGGGTTTTAATGCCTTTATTTTTCTCTTTTGTTTGTTGAGATATAATTTCCGTATCATAAAGTTTACAAATTTTAAAGTGTACAATTCACTGGTTTTTAGTATATTCACAGATATATGCCGCCATCACCAGTGTCTGATTCCAGGACATTTCATCACCCCTAAGAGAAGCCCAGTCCCCATTAGCAGTCACTCCGCATTCCTGCTTTCCTCCAGCCCCAGGCAACCACTAATCTACTTTCTGTCTCTATGGATTTGCCTATTCTGGACATTTCCTATAAATGGAATCAAACAATATGTAGCCTTTTGTGTTTGGCCTCTTTCAGCATCGTATTTTCGAGATTCATTCATGTTGTAGCATGTGTTAGTACTTCATTCCTTTCTGTGACTAAATAATATTCCACATTTTATTTAGCCATCTATCAATTGATGGACATCTGGGTTGTTTCCACTTTTTGGCTATTCAGAATAAGCTGCTACATTCATATACAGGTTTTTATGTAGACATATGTTTTTAATTCTTTTAATAGAAGCCTAGGAGTAGAATTGCTGGGTCATATGGTAACTCTATGTTTAACTTTTTGAAGAACTGCCAGACTCTTTTCCAAAGTGACTGAACCATTTCACATTCCCACCAGCAATGTATTTACTTATTTTTTAAAAGTAAATCATTTTTTTTTTAAAGTGACTAGTTCACCAACACCAGCGTTCCACAACTGTTTTGAGTAACAAATCATTTTGAGGTCCCTCATACCGTACTGACCAGTGTCCAGGCACCGTGCTGAGAACCTCTGTGAACGCCGGGCTTTGGCCCCGTTAGAACGGGGAAGTCTGAAACGAAGTGTGTCAGGCAGCTTCTGGGGCAGAGGTTAGGGTTACTACCTATGCCTGTCCATCACCGCTGGCCCACTCTTTAGGAATTGAGCTTTTTTCCTGGGGTCTGCAGCCCAATTCCTGAAAGCTACTGACTGAACGCTCATGCCAGTATTGCTCTCTGTGGTCTTCTGCTTCAAGGTCTCTGATGCAGGGGACCAGATGTGTTCATTAACCAGGCGGGAGGAATCCTTTCACAGTGTATACACGTATCAAATCATCATTAGGTACACTTTAAATATCTTGATGTTTTGTCAATTATAGCTCAATGAAGCTGGAAAAAAAAAAAAAGAACCACCACAGAAGGCCAAAAGCTCTGCCCAGTGTCTGGGTCAAAAAGTAAGGCCAGATGTTTCCTCCACAAGAGCTGCTGGCAGGCACCGGGCTTGCTAGGCTGAGGGCACTGCTGCCTAACACACTTGTGATCCTCTCTCCTCTCCAAGCCTGTCTTAGGACACAGCTGATGACGGTCTAGAAATTGGGGGACAGAACATCTAGAATAAACCTCTGTCTTTTTGCACCCTCTGCCTCCAGAGAAAAGAAACACTGGGAATGCAATACGAAGCACCATGACGCCTGAGGAACTGAAGATCAAAGACGTCAGGAGAGGCCCCCTGGCACCTTTTCCAAACCAAAAATCTGAAGCCTCAGAACCTCCAAAAACTCCGACCTCGTCTTGTGATTCTCCCAATGCAGCCATCGCCAAGCAGGCCCTGAAAAAGCCCGTCAAGGGCAAACAGCCCCCTCGGAAAAAGTAAGTGCCTCTTGGAATCTCCGCACGCAGAGCAGTTCGGTTTTTGTGACCCCAGGGATGCTGGTTACGGCTAACCGGGCCACCCTCTCTCACTAAGGCTCAGATGCCTTGAGTCACCACCAGTGACACCGTTAGTTGCCAGCATCTCAGGCTGGTATGGGTACAGATTCTCAAGAACCACTCCCCTCCCTATGAGAGTTGGCAGCCTGTCTCTGACACTCTCCCTCTGAGGCCCCGTGACCATAGGCCACAGTGGACATTGGTGTTTAAGTGACATCATTTCCAAGGAGCCGCCCCCTAAGGGGTTTGTGCTTCCTGGGTGTGAGTGTGATTTCAGTGCTAATACTTGTTTTCTCCTCTTTCCTCCTCACCCCAGAGCTCAAGGAAAAACGCAACAGAATCGCAAACTCACCGATTTCTACCCTGTGCGAAGGAGTTCCCGGAAGAGCAAAGCTGAACTGCAGGTAGGGTCACGTGGTTTTCGTTCCAGCTCTTGGAGGGGCAGGTGGCCCAATGGATAGTGCTTGGTATGCACGACCTGAGCCTTCTCTGTCATCTTGGGGCGAGTCTTTGCCTCTCTGGCCTCGATAGGCTCCTTGGTCTCGTGGAGATCATCATAATGCCCAAGGTCACCGTACGGCTTGGTTAAGATGCCTCTTTGAAGGAGCCTCGTAACCTGGAGCACGTGGCAGAGAAAGTCAGGCGTTACGCTGAAGGCAGCTTTTCCAGGCTTGTTGGCAGGGCCATGGGAGCCTGGGACTGTGGGGAAGGCCGCGTGTTCTTTCAGAGGTGGGTCTGTCTACTTACTATCCAGAAGTTCCTGCATTGTGTCTCGGTGATAAAGAGCTGTGGCTTGCGAGCCACTACCTGGTTATATGACCTTGGGCCAGCGACTTGACCACTCTGGACCTCGGCTGCCCTCTCTGCAAAATGGGATAATGAGTATCTTGGGTTGTTGGGAGGATTAAATGCCTTGATGCAAATAGCACACGTGGAACGGTGCCTGGCACACAGTAGGCTGACTTCCGGAGGCTCCACTCTGTTCTTCCCACCCAGCTCTTCACTCCCTGGGCACATATGAAAAACAGGCAGGAAGGCTCCGCCCACTGTTTGCAGAGTGCTGAGCTCTGCAGCCATCCGTCAACATTTAATGCAGTGAGGTGTGGTTATTGCCTTTCTGTGAAGGAAACCTGGGGTGTGGTCTGGCCCTGCAGCCCTTCCACCCTCCACTCAGGGGCCTCTCAGCAGCCCCTCTGCCTCTCTCACCCCCAAAGCAACCTCAAGGCAGGGGAGCAGCGCTCAGGATTGCCGCCCCCACAGGGAGGTGTGGGGCCTTTGGCTACACACATAGTCCTTCAGCCATTTTTATGTTAAATCTAGAGAGACAGATCTGGTAATCTAGTGTTCTCTCTCTCTTGTTCTTTTTTTTCTTTGAATTGATGAGGCTTCATTAAAAATAATAATAAGGGGACCATTTTTCGCCCACGAGAGGAGCTTTGGCTTTACTTCCTTAGCAAGGCAGTGTCTTCCGGCCAAGCAGGAGCTGTTATAAAATGTTTGCCTGCAGTGGGAGGCTGTGCTAGGTCACTGTAAGACAGCACTGCAGCGGCCGAGGCGGTGCCAGGCCGCAGAAGCAGACGCCTCCCAGCCGCAGCCGCCGCGTGCCCACACAGGGCGGGCCTCAGGCTGCAGGGGGGGGGCAGCAGAGTTGGCCTTTTGAATAGAAAAATAAGGGCTTTTCTGTGTGGGGGAATGAAGGCTGCAATGGGCCGTGCGGCAGGTCTGCTGAGTCTCGCAGCAGATGAGGGGAAGGGGACAGACATTTGCTCGCTTCACCAAAGCCCGCTGTGGCACAAGAAAGCCGGTCTGTCACTGGGCAAAGAGCCCTGCTGTGCCCCTCATGTTTGTGTTGGCTCTGCTGAGTGAACACTGGGCCAGGCGGTGTCTTCTCTTGACAGCACAGGTAAAGCTCAAGGGCAGGGTAGTTTGGCCTCATCTAAGGGGTGAGGTCAGTCCTGACCTGCCTGCCCTCTGGGCAGCAGAAACCCGGCCCAGGTGGGCGGGGCATAAGAAGGGTGTGGGCAGCCGGGGATGAAACTGAAATTAAAAGCCTGGCAGACGTGTCATCGAGTTTGAAGACAGAGTAGCCGGGCCGGTTCCAGGGCCCAGGGTCTGGGTCCAGGGCAGGAGGGTGGGAACTGGGCCTTGGAGAGATGCCCTGAACCGCCCTCATCCAGACCTTGTGTACCCCCACTCAGCTCAGTCTGCCTCTAGGACCCCTGTGGGCCGCTGCCAGAATTCGCTCTAGGAAGTGTCCAGCTGGTTGTTGGCGAGCCCCGAGCCTCCAAAATGAAACTCAGTCTCTATGGCTCTGTTTTCAGGGCATTTAGCCGGTCCCAGCTTTCCTCAGCTCATCTCCTCTGTGCCTTCCATGTCCTCCATTCACAGAAGGAACCCGCCCCCCCCCATCACCTGCCCCAGTTTTCCTACGATTACTGCCGTTAATGTAGCTCACTGTACTTCTCTGCGTGTTATCATTAATGAATTATTCAGTGTGGGGTGAGTGTGTGTGTGTGAGATTGTTGTTGTTGCTTTGAAGGCTTACTATATGCCAGGCGCTGTTCTAAACCCAAGAGATTCCACAGGAAATAAGACCAGGGTCCTGTACTTAGGAAACTTATATTCATGCGAGCAGCATGAATTAACATTTTTAAAAAAGAAGACAACCAAAAAGCAAGATCATTTCGGATAGCACTTTGACGTTAATTGAATAAAACTTAGTCATTTGATAGTGTGGCTAGGCTACGGCTATTTTAGCCAGGGTCATCAGAGAAAGTTCTCTGAGGGAGGTGCCTTTTGAGCCAAGACTGGAAGGAAGGGAGGAGGAAAGCCAGGCAAATGGATTGGGGAAAGGGTACTCTAGGCAGGGGAACAGCAAGTGCAAAGGCCCTGAGGCTGGAACAGCCTGGCCTCCTGACAGAGCCAGCCAGTGTGGAAGCAGATGAGGCTAGAGAGGCGGAACCTCACAGGCCATCAGAAATGGATTTTATCCCAGTAGCAGTGGGAAACTACTGAAAGGCTTTTGTTTTCCTTTAAATAAACTTTGGGTCTTGGAATAATTTTAGATTTACAGAGGAACACAATGCAGTGTTCCCACAGACCCTTCCCCAGTTTTCACCATCGTTAACGTCTTATGGTGTTCTGCTGCATTTTTGTCACATGAGGGAACCAACACTGATACATTACTGTCAGGTCAACTTCCTGGAAGGCGTTAAGCAGGAAAATGACATGATCTCATGTACATTTTTAAAAGATGCCTCTAGATGCTGTGTGGAGGGCAGAGTGAGGCAGGGGGTCAGAGTGGAAGCCAGGTGTCGGCCAGCACAGGCCTGGCTTGGCTGCAGGGCAGCGGTGGGGACGGAGAGGAGTGGGTTGGGTTTGCGAGTGTCTGGTGGGGTCTGTTGTAGCACTCATAAATCCCTCTAAGGTTGCTGAGACCGGGTCTTACTCACCACCGTGTCCCTAGTACATATTGCAGACGTTCCACAAACACGTGTGGACAGAGTGACGTGGGCTGCAGGCTGATTCTGCTGGCTTAAGCAGTGTCCCGCGTGGGGCCTTTGTGCAGAAGGGTCTGAGCTTAGCTGTAGGTGGAGGGCTCTTGCTGTTCGCACGGCTCCCACGTGTCCTGTTCAGTTTGCTGGGTCAGGGCTTCTGGTCTGTCTTTGTATAGCTTCCTTCGGGTCCCTGTGCACCTACTGCAGTGGCACCAGGGTCAGGGATGGAGTACCAGGAGGGGGTCCTGAGGGACAGGCGAGAGCGTCTGCTCCTCTCCAGCTTCCCTCCAGGGCGGTGTTGGCTCTGGTGTGAGAGGCCCTTGTGCCCCATCTAATGGTGCGGCTCCAGTCAGCCCCAGTCGGTTTTTGCATGAAGTCAGAGACCTGATGGTCGATGTCAGTGATTTTCATATTTTTTTAAAACACGGCATTGGCCACAACATAGCCACAACCCTATCTGTCCTTGGGCCACCAGTGTGTCCCTCCTGGTCCATTGGAACCGCAGGTGGCAAATTGTCCACAACAGATGGGCAGTGAGAAAAGGACAGGAGGTTTGGGGGCTCAGGCATCCTTGGGGACCCATGTCATGGAGGCCAACTGTGGGTGACTTTGCGGTGTGGCCTAGGCGGGTCCAGAATGACCTGGGAGAGAATGCTGATGTGCTTCTTGTTTTCACTTCTCAGTCTGAAGAAAGGAAAAGAATAGACGAATTGATTGAAAGTGGGAAGGAAGAAGGCATGAAGGTAAGGGCAGCAGGGCCCACAGTAGAGGCCAAGGCAGCAAGGTCAGAGCGCTGCGTGCTGCTTTAACCCTTTAATGGACTGGCCAGTCAGACTGCTAGCTGTCCAAGGGCCAAATGCTAAAACCATTGTTAAGGCAACGTCTCATGAAGGACTGTATGTGAAATGTTATCCTGGCAAAATTTTCAATTGTGGAAAACACATACAACATAAAATACACGATTTTACAGTGTACAAATAAGTGGCATTAAGTGCCTTCACAATGTTGTACAACCATCATCCTTGTCTAGTTCCAGAACGTTTTCCTCCTCCCAAATGGAAACCCCACCCCCATCAGCAGTCACTCCCCACTCCCTCCACCCCCAGCCCCTAGCAACCAACCACCAGTCTTCTTTCTGTCTCCATGGATTTGTCTGTTCTGGGCATTTCCTACAAACGGACTCATACAATAGGTAGCCTGTTGTATCTGGCGTCTTTCATTTAGCATGATGGCTGGGAAAACTTTTAAAAGGAGAAACTAATACATTTTTCCTAAACTCTGTTTTCCTGGGGAATGGCACTGAATCTGTGCTGCACCCCTGCCCAGGCATGTGACCTTGGACATAGCGCTGTTCTTTGAGCCTCTGTTCTGTCATCTGTAAAATGGGGCAATGCGCACTTAGCAGATCTCTTATGAGGATCCAATGTAATAATGCTTTGCCAATGGGCACAAGGGAACTTGTTGGGGGTGACAGATCCTGGTGATAGTTGTACAGCTGTATACATTTAATACCCATTGAACCATACACGTAAAATGAGAGAATTCTAAGGCATGCCTCAGGAAAGCTGTTAAGAGTGCCGCAAGCCCCAGGCACCCTGGAAGGCAGCCGGTGTGAACCAACCCTCTCTCATCACCTCCCAACAGATTGACCTCATCGATGGCAAGGGCAGGGGCGTGATCGCCACTAAGCAGTTCTCCCGGGGCGAGTTTGTGGTGGAATACCATGGGGACCTCATCGAGATCACAGACGCCAAGAAGCGGGAGGCTCTGTACGCACAAGACCCCTCCACCGGCTGCTACATGTACTATTTTCAGTACCTGAGCAAAACCTACTGGTAGGTCCACTACTGCTGTGAGTGGCAGAGAGGGACAGGCCACAGGGCCAGGGACGCAGGGAGCCCCTGGTTCTCCCTGTTGCTCCGGCTTCCTATTTAGTTCTTGTTGCCATTTTTCAAAGCTGTCAAGCAGCTCCCCTTCCCCAACCCCCTTTGCATTTTTAATATTTGGAATTGGAGCCCTTCTCATCAGGCAAGGAGCACAAGCAGACTGGTCACTGCTTCAAGCCTCACTGGGCCTCTCCCGGTTGGGGAATTTGGCCAGGGTAGCTCTGGAAATCGCTGTTCCTTTCTCCGTATGGCCAGTGTCGTGGATTGTTTGGTTTTTTTAGTAGACTTTATTGTACAGAGCAGGTTTAGGTTCCCAGCAAAATTGAACGGAAGGAACAGGGAGTTCCCATTCATGCTTTGCCCCCGCCCCACGCATAGCCGGAATAGTTGGCGTTTGTTCATTTATTTAGTGTGCAGAACTCCACAGGTGCCTCACGGGCCCCACAAAGCATCTCTCACCCCCTACCTCAGACACCCCACCCGCTGCCTCTCTTGGCTCTTAAAAGACATTTTTGTGAGTCGAATTGCTTTCTCAAAAATGCAGCCATCAATCGACACCCCACCAGAGGTGAGAGCGAGTGTGATTCTGACTGGGTTCAAAAGCCTCTTTATCAATTTAATAACCTTCTGTCGCCCTCCCCCCCCCCCAGCGTGGATGCAACGAGAGAGACAAATCGCCTGGGAAGACTCATCAATCACAGTAAATGTGGGAACTGCCAAACCAAACTGCACGACATCGATGGCGTGCCTCACCTCATCCTCATCGCCTCCCGCGACATCGAGGCCGGGGAGGAGCTCCTGTATGACTATGGGGACCGAAGCAGGGCTTCCATCGAAGCCTACCCCTGGCTGAAGCATTAAACGCCTGCCCCTCCTCCACCTTCTTCAATGGACAAAGTGCCCTCAAAGGGAATTGATTTTTTTTTTTTTTTACACACTTAATCTTAGCAGATTCCTTCAGATGTTTTTAAAAAGTATATTAAGATGCCTTTTCACTGTAGTATTTAAATATCTGTTACAGGTTTCCAAGGTGGACTTGAACAGATGGCCTTATATTACCAAAACTTTTATATTCTAGTTGTTTTTGTACCTTTTTTGCATACAAGTCGAACGTTTGTGCTTCCCGTGCATGAGACTCAGCACAGGTTTAAGAGGACAGAGTCGAGCCTGAACTAGGAAGCTGGGTGCCGCTCCTGCCTCCAGCTGAAGAGCCAGGACTCTTCCCGCCCCCCCCTCCACCCCCGTGTCCTGTCCGAGTGCCGCCGGCCTCGATGGGATGTTCCCAAGCTCTTGTTTTCCTGACGTCTCCACAGGCGCACATGGAAGTGGATGACTATTTTTTTAAAAGCTTTCACAGTTAGTTAGTCTTCCCCTCTGCTTTCTCGAAAGCTTACTGACCCGGTGGTCCCTGAGCACGGGCCGGGCCTCGCTTTCCTCTTCCACAGGCGCCGCTTTTCTGCGCATGTGGAAGCGTCAGGGTGGATAATCAGAGGAGATGTGGGCAGGGAAAGGCAATGCTTAGCTCGCCCTGCCAGAGCAGGGCTTCCCGGAACTGGGGTAATTCTTTATAGAAATGTGAACACTGAATTTATTTTACAAAAATAATAAAAATCAAAAAAAGACAAAAAAGACAAAAAAAAAAACCATGAAAAAACCACAGAAAACAACTTACATGTACATAGGTCTTAAAGTGAGTGAAGTGGCTGCGATTTTTCCATTTTTTGTTCTTTTTTTTTTGGTTTGAGGTTGTTTTTGTTTTTTTTTTTGGTAGAAGAGATTTGAGATGGTACTCTATTCTAATCAAAAATAAAGTTTTGTAGTGGGACCAGAAATTACTTATCCGATCCCCCCCACCCCCACCCGCACCCCCTCCCAACCCGATTCTACTGGGTTGAAAGTTCCAGATCTGCTCTGCTGTCAGGCTTTTTGTTTGTCAGACCACCTGGTGTTTGTCCTTCCTGCAAATATGCAGACTGTGCAGCCATGAACCGAAGAAGGGTGAGCCTCCAAGCCCTGAAGTGCAGGCCCCCACCCCAGGGGAATGCGCACGTCCAGTGCCCAGGGATCAAGGCTAAGGGTAAAGCTTTCACCTTGACTGTGATGGCAGGATAGGTAGTTTCTCCCTCCCGCAAGGGGCCTGAATCTCACTCTTGTTAACCTGCAGTCCAGGGAGCCAGGGCTCTGGAGCCATGACCTGGAGTCCCCCGGCCCCCTGGCCCCAGGTAAATGTGAATGGAGACAGGTGTGAGAGCCTGTCCTCAACCTTGGTGGCCCCCCAGCCCACCCCCCCCAGCCTCACGACGGTGCTACCTAAGAAAGTCTTCCCCCCCATCCCACACTTGCCTGGTCAGCGGTCAGCGAATTGGAGGAGGATCCGAAGGAGTGTCAATGTGAGATAAAATGTCTTGTACCTGTTTGTGGTTTAGCTTTGTATTTAAAAACAAAAAAGGAAATAAACTTGAAAATTATTTGTCATCATAAAAATGAAAAATTAAATATTTATTGCCAGGCAATGCCACCTGTGTGTCTGTTTTTTACAAGGCAGACATAGAAAAGAGGTTGGGAGTTCTGTTTTATTTTACAAAAGGGTCACACATTAGTTTGTTTCGGTGAATGTCTTCCTAGGGGACAGTTTCTTCATTTTGTAGAATGGGGGTCATCTGGTGCTTGTGACGATAAAAGTTAAGGCATGTTGAGCCCTTATGTGCCTGGCATACAGTAAGTATACATTTGAGCTGCTGTAATTTGTCAGCTTCTGATGCACTAGACTGGCTTCTCACATAGGCGTCAGCCGGACCTGCCTAAGGCTGGAAGTCCCTCCCCTCCGCCCATCTGCCCTTGATAGGCTGTGAGTTCCCTTCGCCCCAGCACTGGAGGCAGACTGGGACTCTGGGTACAGCCCTTGGTTTACAGGCAAAAGATCCAGGTCCAGCCCAGCTTTAAGCTTTTGTCAGCCATCATCACAGTCGTGGACAAATCACTTACCTTCTCTGAAACCTGTCCATCAAGTGGGAACCGTCTTTGCCCGCCTGCCTTGCAGGGCATCCTGATGATTCAGTCACTGTACTGTTACATCCTCACCTTGGAAGTCAGCGGCCAGAGGCGGGGCTTTAGGATGTAAAGCTGGCGCCCTGTAGGATGGATCCCAGGAGCTGACTGTTCTGCAGTCCTGCAAAGGACAGTCCCTCCCGCACCCCTCTGTGATCTCGCTGTCCATCAGCCCTGTGGTTCTGGCGTCAGGACATGGATCTGTTTCCCTAGTTGGATCTCACCAAGGTGCAGAAACCTTTCCCCTTGCTCCCTGTTAAGAGGGGAGCCCCCACAGAGGTTGCAGCAACACATGGGGTTAGCAATCGGGCCCCTGATTCAAGACTGTTGAGGTGGCATTCTGGACCAGACGTTAAACGCTGCCTACTTTTCTCGGGAGGCCACGGGGCTGTGGAGACGGCACCTGAGTTCAGCCCTACTTCCACGACTCGAGCTGGGACCCTGGACAAGTCCCACCGTGCTGTAACCCTGGTGTGCCACAGGAATGACACTGCCCAGCCCATAGAGGTATGGAGACAATGTGTGCAGACAAGGCAGCAGTAAATTGTGTCCAGTACTCATGATAGCGCATGTTGGAGAACTGGGACAGTATAGTTTCACAGGTAAGAACCCAGCCTTAGAATCAGGCATGTGCTCGCATCCTGGACAGCCACCTCCTAGCCACGTGCCCTTTCGGAGTCTCAGTTTCCAAATCTGTAAACGGGGATTAATACCAGTCCCTGTCTCCCTGGGTTTACAGGAATAAATGGGAGGGTCCACACAGCAGGGAGTCGGCGTTACGTATTACTGGAGACAGGCTCACAGGATGTGTTCCGCAGGCTCGTTAGTTCCTTCGTGGAGTGCAGCCACACCGCTATCTAGATTTCATCGATTCCCAAATGCACATTTTTCACATTTAACATCTCTGAAATCAGGATGAGCCTTAAAATCAATAGCATATTAAGTTATAATTTACAGCATTTTTTTATCTCATACCAACACACAAAATAATGGTGCATCACTTAGATTCAATGACATATAAATGCACCATATATGCACCACCATATATATATATACACACACATACACATATTGAGGGTACCAAAAAAAATGTATACAAGTGGACACTGCTCAACATTGCTCAAGCAGTTGTTAGCTGTAATCAGAAGTGTCTGGACGCTGATGGTAACCACTTTGAGCACCTCTTGTTATTGCAGAAGTCAAATGTGACTTGTGTTCATCTTTTGTTATCGGTATATATTGAGTAGTACAATTTTAATACAGTTTTCCTTTCTTAAAATGTGTATACATCTTTTTGTCACCCTTTGTTCATACACACACACACTTTACAGATTTGGAAACCGAGACTCCAAAAGATGAAAGTACCTTACACAAGGTCACATAATGCTAAGAGACCACTCTAAAAATACTTAAAAGTATGAAAGTCATTTTACTTTAATATAAAATCACGTGAAGAAAGTCATGTTAGCAAAATCAGGTAGTCACAACGTATCACCGAAATCATCACTGGAATGTCAACACCATAATTTCTGGCATTCTCTTCTCTCTCCCCGTGGGCTGATGTTTGTTGCTGCTACATGGTAAAGAGTAAGGTTGTCTGTGGAACCAGAAAAGCAGAACACTGGAGGCCCCTCTGGGTGGTTGAAGTGGGCAGGAAGTGGCCCAGCTGTGCTCTCCTCTCTCTCTGCTTTCTCCCTACCCTAGCCAAGCCTTTGGGGTGTCCGGTTCTGCAGCCGGGAAAAAGCGACCATGAGAGACCTTCACTTCCTCTTTCCTGGGCGGGCTTTGAGGGGAAACAAATGAGCAAGGACAGTGTGTCTGCGTGGCACTGAGATGATTTGGGAAGTCTTCTTGGCGGGTGGTCTTCTCGAGTCTGAGAACCGCCTTTGAACTATGTCTGCTTCCCTGATCGGAAAGAGAACCTGGGTGGAGAGAGAGAGGGGTCAGAGGGAACAGAGAGAATGAAGCAGGGGGCGCAGGAACCCCTGCTAAGTCTGTAAGCAGCTCTTGCAGGCCAGTGACTTAAACATTTATTCAGGGCTCATTACAGACGGACAGCCACTGTTCAGGAGCTTTCCATCTGTCAGCTCATTTCACTCTTATAACAACTTCAGGAGGAGTGTACAACCAATACCCCTATTTTATCGATGACCAAACTGAGGTTCTGTGAGGTTACGTAACAGGCCCAAAGTCACATTGTAAGTTGTGGACCCAGAGCCCACTGAACCACCGTGGTATAGCAACAGAATCTGCCACCTTATTTTATTTTTTATTTTAGGTGGTTTTATCATAGAGGAAGTGATAATTTCTCAATGTTACTTAAAATTATAAAAAAGATCTTTGTAAAAAATAAAGATGAACATGTAAGTTCTTAGATAAAGCACAGAGAGATATCCCAAGACGTGAATACCAAACTTTCAGTGTTCTCCCCCTCATATGCAGTTTTGAAAGGGAAGAACGATGTCTGGGGTTCATCGCCAAGTACAATCTCAGCGCTATTTCCAGCTATGAGAAAGAGGCAAAGATGGCCAGTGGCTGAAAAGTCAGGGAAGGGGACCTGGGCTCTTCTTATCCAACACAAACCCCTGAGCATGGCTAGCAGCTCTGCCAGCAATGGTGGGGGCAAGGCCTTGACTGGTGTTTGGATACAGGCCTTAGTGCTCAGTTATCCTCCCCTGAAACTGCACACACTCCCACCCACCCACCCTGCCTCCGGAAGTGATATCACCCGCCCAGTCCAAGCCAGGAACCCGGGAGTTGTTCTCAACTTCTCTCTCCTTTCATCTGCTATGTCTTAGTCACCGTGCCCCAAATACGTCGCCAGCCTCACCACATCTCATCTCCTCCACTGCCACCCCCAGTCCGAGTCACAGCGGCCTCCCTACCACATCTCATCTCCTCCACTGCCACCCCCAGTCCGAGTCACAGCGGCCTCCCTGTCACTCCTGTAACAGCCAGAATATCCGAGTCACTATGCAGAGCTAAGTCATTCCTCAGCGTAAGCCCGTCCATGGCTCCCCGTGGTCTGCAGGATAAAGACAAAAATCCTTCACAGCATGACCTACTTCTTCAGAAAGTCCTTCCTTCCTTCCTTCCTTCCTTCCTTCCTTCTTTCCTTCCTTCCTTCCTTCCTTCCTTCCTTCCTTCCCTCCCTCCCTCCCTCCCTCCCTCCCTCCCTCCCTCCTTCCTTCCTTCCTTCCTTCCTTCCTTCCTTCCTTCCTTCCTTCCGCTAAAAAAGCTTGTCTGGCCAGGAAATCGTGGCCTCATGCTCTTTAAACATGAGTCTGCAGGCTGGCTAGTGTTCAGAACCAACATTTTATTTTCGTCACATCAGGCTCAAATTCCACTTAAGTGACCCAAAGAACCCCCCTAGAAGAGGCAGAAAGAAACCCGCAGTGTACGCCTTCCGGAAGGAAGCCTTGTTTACCATGGGCCACTCACCTAATGAAAGCCCTAAGGAAACACCTGCTACAAGGTGGAGACTCCCTTTCATTACCTTACCTCAGGAGACCTTTCCTTGGGAAAGAAACACTCCCAATGGCCTTGTTTTGACTGTCCCCCAATCCTCTACAGAGCAGCCAGAGTGATCTTGTATATGTCAACACAGTCCTGTGAACGGTTCCCCAGCTAAAACCCTCCAGTGTCTTCCCAATGCGCTTACAATGAAACCCACAGTCCTCACCGGGACCCACTCGGTGGCCTGGAGTGACCAGGACTCCTCCTGTCACTCCCACCTCACCTCCATTTTCTGCAGCTCCAGCCACCACACTCTGTTCCACAAGCCGTCTGTAGCCTCAGGCCTTTACACTACTGTTCCCTCTGCAGGAATGCTTTTCCTTCAAGTCTTTCAGGGCTCAGCTTGAAGGCCGCTTCCTCACAGAAGCCTTCTAGAATGTCCCAGTTCTAAAGCAGCCCCTATCAACCGTTCCCCCAGCACCCTATTTAATGGTCTTTTTAGCGTGTGTGGCTATTTGAAATTGTCCTGTCAATACGTTTCCTTACCAGTCCACTCTGACTCCCCCTCTTCCCCTCACGGTCCCCTCCCCTCGGCCCTTTGTTGCCACCGCCTGGGTGCTTCTCCATCCCTTGAGGATTCCCTTAACTCTGCTCACACATTTGTAAAATGGCCTTTCTTTAAATCTTTGCACTCGCTCCTTTTGAAGGCGCCATTTAGTTTTTGCCAGGACCCTGGCTGACAGACCCTGGGACCCCACCATGTTACTCCTGGGTATCTATCCTGGGAAATTCACACACAGGTCCATGGGAAGACATGAATCTGCCTGAAGATGTTCACTGCAGCACTGTTTACAGTGTGGGTTGCTGGGGCAACCTGGGATTCCACCGCTGCGAGAGGGGGCTTAAGCTGGGGTGGGAGCAGCAAGCTGGATGTCTACCGCACTAGATGGATAGATTTTAAAAACCGATGTCCATCGACAGATGAGTGAATAAACAAAATGTGGTCCGTCCACACACTGGAATATTATTCAGCCATAAAAAGGAAATTCTGACACAAGCTACAACATGGATGAACCTGGAGGACATTGTGCTACGTGAATTAAGCCAGTCACAAAGGACAGATACTGTAGGATTCCACTTATATGAGGGACCTAGAAGAGTCAGATTCAGAGAGACAGAACGTAGAATGGTGGCTGCCAAGGGCTGTGGGGAGGAGGAAAGGGGGAGTTAGTGTTTAATGAGCACAGAATTGCAGGATGAGACGATGAAAAAGTTCTGGAAATGAAGAGTGGTGATGGTTGCACAACACTGGAAATGTACTAAATGCAACTGAAACACTGAAAAATAGTTAATAGTTAATAGTTAATAGTTAAGATCGTAAATTTCATTATGTATATTTCATCGAAACTAAAAAGAAAACTTGAAAAAAATCATTTGAACTCAGTTACTGAAGCTCCAAGGATCTTCCCGTGTACTGACTAAACCCGTCTAACCCCGTGTCCCCTGGGGTGACCACTAGCTATGTGTGGCTTCTGAGCTGTTGAAACATGACTGGTTTTTAACTGAAATGTGCTGTCAGTGTCAAATATACATTCTGTTTTTATTATGAAAAAAACAGAATGTAAAATATATCATTAATAATGCTTTGCAGTGATCCCATGGTGAAGTTATAATATTTTGGATATACTGGGTTCATAAAATATATTACTAAAAAACAGAGTGCCTAAGAAGAAAAAAACAAGAATAGTGAAAAAACACAGTACTAGGAAACAGAATGAAGTGTTAAACAGAAACTCTGTTACGTATTGAAAATACGTCTACACGAAACAACATACACTTTAGAACATATTGAATCCCATATTAGAGTGGCTGGGGGAGGGGAGGAGAGCTAGGAAGTAGAAAGGGATGAAGATAAAAAGGAATAAAAAAACACCACCACCATGGCACATTCATGGTGTTGTGCCATGAATTGAGAATCACTAACCTACCTTGTTCCTGAGATCCAAAAAATAAAACAAAGGAAAAAAAAACGTGTTTCTCCTCTCTTGAAACAAAGGCATTGTAAACCTGCCCTGGAAGGTAACCCCGAATTTCTGACCCCTCAAAAACATTTCCATGTGAAACGGGAGCCAGCAGAGTCCTTGGTGTATCCCCAGCACCCAGCACAACTCCTGGCACAACACAGATGCAGGTTTGTTGACTGACCAACTACTGAATGAACGGAAAAAAGGAGGTCCCCTCAGCTGTCTGCCAAGAGCTCTCCCTCAGAAGCGGGACTAATGGAGCAAGAGCAGAGGTGGCAGCCTGGTGCCCAGGACCCAGTGAAGCCTGCAAAGGTGGTTCATTTGGCTTGTTCAGTCTTTATTTTTAAAATTTGCCAGCATTTGGAAATCAGATTCCATGAACAAATCTGATTTCTTGCCTTTTCTCAAGAATCAGAAACTCTGGCAGCATGTTATCCCTCAGCCATACAGAATTGAGGGGAAAAATGTCCCCTTGCCCCCCCACCCTCCCCATCACTCACCCACATTAAGTGTTCTGGCCCCAGAAGGCATTTGAAATTGAAAACCCTGACCGAGGCTGTTCCTCAGTTTCCATCAAAGAGACCAGAGGCTGGCAAACTATCACCAGATAGGACATTTTCTGAGCGACAAGGCAAACAGGTTGTTAGTTCCAGATGGGCTGGAGGGAGGGTGCGCCTGAGAAAGCACCTCTCAAAGTGTGGGCCAAGGGTTCCCCACGTCTGAAGCGCCATGGGGACTTATTAAAAATCCAGATTTCTAGGCCTCATCCTCAAAACACTGACATGATTTCAGAGAATCTGAATTTAAACAAGCATTCCACGCTGTGTGGTTTGAGGCACGGCACCGGCACCTGAAGACACAAGGGCTTCACGAGAGTGTGTGAACAGGAGGGTACTATTTAAAGGAAGCTGGATCACGTGTCCCATCGTTGGGTCACACAGTGTCCTCCCAAGTTGGAGGAAAGAGAGATGATGAATTAACCCCATCAAGTCCAATAATTACTGTTACTGTTTTTCTTATTGTTGTAATCGTATTTTTGTTTGTTTGTTGTTGTTTTTTTGGTAATTGTTATTGGCTCATAGGGAGGCAGTGGATGCAGACTCGGGACTTCCTTGGGTTCAAATCCTGACTTCACTATTTACGATCTGTGTGACCTCCCTTGGACACATTATGCTACCTCTCAGTGGACACCTGTAAAATGGGGTAAGAACAGCTCCTACCTCACAGGGTAGTTATGATGAGCCAATGAATCCATGTGTCAAGTACTTAGACTACTGCCTGGAAGACAGATCACACCAGCACTGAGTTTTCCTATCAGTTGCAGCACCACCAGCAGAGCAAGACATCCCCATCCCAGGTGGCTGGCCAGCCCCCTGTTACCCCCCTCCTTCCTTTAGCACTTATTTAGTGGCAACAGGGGTGACTTACAGCTTCCTGATGATTGTCTTCTCCTCCCTGTTGCTGCTGGCATTGCTGGCCCTGGCAACCAGCGTATCCTTTTCTCTTCTTCCTCCTGGGCCTTCTCTCGCTGGAATCAGGCCGCTGGGAGGAGACAGGGGGGAGGACAAATAGATGGGTTGTTGTATTGCGGACCTCTTATCTGAGCAGCCTGAAAGTTATCTGAATAACTATCATGATAATAATATGATCATCACTGAAAGCTCTAGAGTCAGAAAGATTGTGACCCACATCATGAGCACCTTCGCTCCGCATCTCTGATGTCGTCACCTTTCTTTCTCTTGTCTAATCACATTGGCAAGTACTTCAAGCTTCTCCACTTTACAGGAATATGACCCTGTATAAATTCTCTGACTTAAGCCTTGATTTCCTAATTGGAATAATAAGGATAATAAGAGCACCTACCTCCTAGGATTGAGGGATTAAGTGAGATAATAATATATGGCACTGATTCATTCAACAAATATTTACCAGGCTCCTACTGTGCCAGGGTGCTATAACTACAGCAATGAACAAAACAGACAAAATATCTTCTCTCATGCAATTTATATTCCAGTGGGGAAGGAAACAGTAGACAAATAAATAAGTAAAATAAAAACAGATAAGGCGAGTCAGATGGCAATAAGAGCTAGGTTGATACTGATTGACAAGATACTGAGGTCAGGTGATGCAAAGAAGGCCAGTATTTTCTGGGACTTAACGTACAGAAGTTGGAAGATGGCCACTCTTTCACTTGTTCAACTGTACTGTCAGAAGCTGTATTTCCTAAGATTCAGAGAAGGACTGTCTGTAATACAAGATAATGAGGACAACAAACAAAGAGAAGCAGAGAGGAAAGAACGAGGCACCAAGTCCCTGGGGCCAACCTTGAGACCTTCGCTGCAGTTTTTACTTTATATCTGAGAGCAATTCCAGGATCCTTCCCAGCTATGTGGGCCAATAAATTCCTTTTTGTGCCTAAACTAGTTTGAATCAGATTTCTGTCACTTGCATCCAAGAGAAGCCTGACCACAATGAAGCATTTCAATGCATGACCCAGTGAGCTCATTAGACCCACTGCGGTATTAGGTGCTTACTGCTCAATGTATGCCTTCTTGTGCTGTTTCCTTCGTGCTATGGACTGAACCGTGTCCTCCCAGAATTCGTATGTTGAACACCTAACCCCAATGTGATAGTATTTGGAAACAGGAACTTTGGAAGACAAGTAGGGTTAGATGGGGTCATGAGGGTGGGGACCTGATGATGGGATCAGTGCCCTTGTAAGAAGAAACACCAGAGGGCCTGCTGTCTTTCTCTCCCCACCATGTGAGGACACAGCCAGAAAGAAGCTTTCTATAAGCCAGGAAGAGTTAGAACCAACCATGCTGACACCTTGATCTTAAACTCATAGCCTCCAGAACTGTGAGAAAAGAAATTTCTATTGTTTGAACTGTGAGAAGAAATTTCTATTGTTTGAAACATCCAGTCTATGATATTTTATTACAGCAGCCCAAGCTGACTATGACACCACTTTTAGGTATGCGTTTCAGAGAGCAGAATTCAGCCTTCTCTCTCCTTCTTTGCAAAGAGTGGGCTCTTACTATTTAATATTACTTCTATTTTTATTATAATAATGTTTCATAATAGGCATCGTCTAAAAATTCCCTTTTCCCATTAGCTGTTGTTACACGACATCCTAAAACTCAGGGATTTAAGACAATAGTGATTTGTGATTCCTGATCGAGGCTGTTTCTCATGGTTGGCTGGGGCATTCTCCTGCTGGTTCTCAGGTGGCTGCATGCACTGCTGGGTCAGCTGGGGGTTGGGCACAGCTGGGGCTGTCAGCTGGGGTACCTCGGCTCTCCTTCCCATGACCTCTCCATGTGACTGTCTGGAGTTCCGTCCCAGGATGATGGTCTGAAGGCAGAGTTCCAAGAGCACACAGACAGAAGCCTCAACGCCTCTTAGAGCTCTACCCCAGGATGCCAAACAGCATCACTTAGACCACATTCCATTGCTCAAAGCAAGTCACACGGCTGCCGAGATTCAAGGAAAGGGAAAAGACTCTACTTCTTGATGAGAGTGGAAAGGTCTCCTTGCAAAAAGCGTGCAGGACAGGAAGGGTTGTTGTGGCTGTTTGGGGAAACAGCCTACCGTATCTGCCTTCAATTTTAAACGTTTGTGAGTCTGAGCTGGGGCCTGCAAACCGATGCCGTTGCTAAGAGAGCACCTCGCCTGGCATGTGGGTTTCTCCAGAATATATAACACAAGAGACTACACAGAATCCTGCTGTCTGTCTGCTGGCCTGTACCAGATGGGAAGTGCACATCTGTTGTTCTCTGAGAATTCAAAACTGCAAATAAAGTGTGCTGCTTTTATTCACTAACAAGCTGCTCACGGCATCAGCAATTTAGCAGGTCCTGTTTTTAACTACCTGTGTCTGCAGTACTTATTAAGTGAGATGAAGACAGGTCTTTCCATTAGCAGGCTTCCTACCTCAGCAGAAGGAAGGCAATTAAATTCCTGTTGGCAGAACTCAGCCTTTTTAGATTTGCTTTCCTAGAGCGTCTTTACTGTAGCTGCTCTCTTAATGATGTCCCACTGGAAGAGTTTAAAGAATAAGATCACTTGGGCTCAGTTTTGAATCAGGACAGGTCCTTACTTCCAAACGTTCAGGGTCCAAATGTGGCATGAAAATGGGAAGCCCAGACTCTGATGTCAGGCTGTCTGAGGTCAGGTCACACCGCTGCCACCATCAGCAGTGGACTTTAGGCAGGGACTTGGCCAGGCAACACCATCTATAATCTTGGGAGTCACGTTACCTTAACTCAAGCTTGTGGACACTCACTGAAACAATGCTTGGGATACACTTAGAGTGCCTGGCACATGGCAAGCATGGGGCAATATGAGCTGGTGCTGCGTTTTTATTCTCTGGGCCTTTCCTTCTTCTGCCTTGAAAGAAATTTGCTTTGTTTAATGCAGTGTTTCTCAGAATTATTCTACTATGGTGCCCCTTTTTCAAGAAATACCTACGAGAAAAGCAACATTTTGGGAAATAGTGGCGCAGATGGATACAGCAAGGTACCAACCTGAAATATCAACAGCTTCCTTATTTCCTCTTTCTAGTCCTATAGTCCCTTCTCTACACATATTATTGTGATCTTTTATAACTATTTTTTCTTTTTTAAGGAGGGCACAGTTCCCAGTGGCCCATGTGGGGACCAAACCGGCCACCTTGGTCTTATTAGCACCACGCTATAACCAACTGAGCTCAACGGCCACCCCTATAACTTTTAATTTTTATATAATTTCAAACTTACAGAAAAGTTATAAGATTAGTACAAAGACTTCCCAAATACTCTTTACCCAGACCCCCCAATTGTTACCTATCCGTCCATTCATCCATATATCTATCTTCCTTCTGAATCACTTGAGTATAAATTGGAGCTATGGTACCCCCTTACTCCTGAATACTTCGTGGTGTATTTCCAAAGTAGGATCTCTTACGTAACCAGGTAATTCAGTTATCAGAATCATCACACAGGTGGTTTCACACAGTACGTCAGACCTACTCATTCCCTTCGTTCACACCTCCCAAGGACTTCTATCATGACACTTGCAAATAGGAGCCCTTTGCTATAGCCAACCAGGTGTCCGTACTCCCCCATGTCTTCCTGACCGTCCTCTACCTGTGTATCAGGTTGTGCCACGCTGGGCCTCTTAAATAGGCCCCGCTGGTTCCCATCTCGGGGTCTTTGAACTTCTTGCTCCACTTGGACCCCGGTGAATCTTTCCACGGTTGGCTGCTTCTTCTCATTCACCTCGGAGGGTGGTTCCCGACCACCCAATCTGAAACAGGTCCTTCCCCACCTCCCCGGCACTTCATCCTCATGTCACCTTGTTTAATACTCATTAGTCTGAGTGTTTCTTTCAGGCTTCTTTGCTGACGGCCTGCCTTCCCCCTAGATCAGCGTGGACTTTTCTCCGTTGTGTTCACTGCTACACCCCCACGGCCAGGAATCGTGTCTGGCCTGTAGTGGGTCTTCAATAACTTGGCTAAATGAACATAAGAACCAATGTGTAACGTGTCAAGGAAATGCAGGCAGGGCCTGGCTGCGTGGTGTGGGCTCCCACCCTTGGCGGGGAACCCCCCACCCCCACAGCAGTGCCCACCTCTTGTAACACTGCAGCTCTTCCTGTACCACCAGCAGCTGGGACTTGAGCTTATTGCGCTCCTGAAGTACGTCCCTCAGTTCCTGCAGAGTGAAGCGTGGTCGGTTGGGATCCGTCAGGTCAACCACCATCTTCTCTGGTCCCAGGTTTACCTGTAAGAAAAGAGGTCACTTCCAAGTTTCCATCACAAAAATGGGCTATCCAAACCCAGAAAGTTCTCTTGTTCTGTTACTCCCAGGGACCCGAGGGGAAGAGATGTTGCCTGCTGGAAGAGTTCGGTTGACGGTAAAGAAGCAAAAGTTCTGAGTACCACCATTTTCCAAGAAAAGAACCAGGGCTCCTGGGAAAATGGCTGATTCCAGGGCTGGAACAGGGAAAGCACAAGACGAGCCTGGACTATTTCGTTGTGTAAGGGATGGAGACAGAGCAAAATGTCACAGTTTGAAGGAGCTCCTAGTGGCCAAACTGAAAACAATCTGAGTTCCAAAATGAATAACAACAGGAGTGGATAATAACATATCAGATAAAAGAGAATTCAGGAATCCACACTTAATATTTTAAATTAATTAATGGGAATGTGATAGTTAATTTTATGTGTCAGCTTGAATGGGCTAAGGGATGCCCAGAGACCTGGTTAAATAGTATTTCTGGGCGTGTCTGTGAAGGTGTTTCTGGAAGAGATTAACATTTGAATTGGTAAACTGAGTAAAGGCAGACAGCCATCACCAGGGTGAGTGGGCATCACCCAATCAACTGAGGGCCCAAACAGAACAAAAAGGTAGAGAAGGGTGAATTCACTCTTTCTTCTCTCTCTCCCTCTCTCTCTGAGGCTCCTGGTTCTTGGGCTTTTGGACTTTTTGGACTCAGACTAGGACGTACACCATCAGCCCCTTGATTCTCGGGCCTTCTGGCTCAGACTAAATTATACCACCGGCTTTTTTTGGTTCTCCAGCTTGCAGATGGCATATTGTGGGACTTCTCAGCCTCCATAAGTGCATGAGCCAATTCCCACAACAAATCTCCTCTTACATCTCTGTCTGTATCTATCTATATCCTATTCATTGTTTCTCAGGGAAACTCTGACTAATACAGGGGAGGCAGGGATCTGTACTTTATAGCAGAATGCCAGCTAATAAGTGTAGAAGATGATAGAATTGAAAAAAATCACCCTTTTGCAACCATCCTAGTAGTAATTGATTTGGACAAGACTAATAAATGGATCTAAAACCTTTGGGTGAAAGCTTGTTGGGGAACGGGATACCTTACACAGTTGCAAAGTATTTTCCCACAGGCTACTGATTAATTACAGAGGGAACAAAGGCATCTTTACAACATGTAGGAAGATTGCAGACACTCCCTTGAGACCAGGAGGCTGAAGTCACCATCACCGATGATGACAAACTGACTTTAGGTGCCTCCTGACACGATACACCGAGGTCACGGCTTCGCTTCAGTGGTATTCCTGCCAAACATGGATAACTTGAATCTAATCACGAGGAAGCATCAGAACAAACACAAATGGAAGTACATTCTACAAACCAACTGCTGTATAAGCTTTGAAAATGCTAAGGTCATGAAAGACAAGAAAAAACAGAGGAACGGTCCCAGATTAAAGCCACTTAAAGACATGTACCATACGACCCTGGGTTGGACCGCGCATCAGGAAATAAAATGCTAGAATGGACATTATTGTGAATTTTGAATATGGATGGTCTATTAGATTCTAGGATTCTATCAACTTTCCCCCTGAATTTCAGCATTTACTATGGGTACGTACTAGTGTGTCTTTGGAGATACCCACTGAAGTATTTAGGGTAAATGATCCTAATCTTTTATTAATCCTGCAACTAACGTATGTCTGCTCAAATGGCTGAGCAAAAATCTCTGAGTGAACAAACAGTATACATACACAAATATTATTTTTGTATGTGTACACATGTGTATATGTATATGTGTATATGTATACATATTAGGTTGGTGCAAAAGTAATTGCGGTTTAAAAGGTTAAAAATAATTGCAAAAACCGCAATAACTTTTGCACCAACCTAATACCTGTTGTTTTCACCTGAATACAACCCCTGGATCAAGGTGAGAGGTATACAGGTACTTACCTTGCAACGCTTCCATAGGTTTGACATTTTTTCAAACTAAAAAAATAAACATTTAAAAACAACCCGTGCATTAATAGAACAGTTAAATAAACTAAAACACAACCACACTCTGGAATATCCTAGAGTAAGGCACACCATACAGAGAAAGGCAGCAGTGCCATTGTTCCTCATATCAGCCTGAAAGCACAGTGATGTAAGGGGCTGTGGGGAAAAGGGCACTTATTGCTGAGGGGGCAGAGCTCCTGAACCTCTTGGAGTGAAATCCGGCAAAACGTATCAAAATTTCACACGCACCCTTCCTTTGACCCAGTGAGTCCATTTCTTCTAGATATATTCTCCCTCTGGGGCGAAATGACATGTGTCAGTGTTATTCATTGTTGCACGTGCTAAAAGCAAATGATTGGAAAATATCTTTTGATTAGAGACTAGTTAAAGCAGAGATCCTTAACCTCCTTTTGTGCCATGGACCCTTTAGGCAATGTGGTAAAGGTCATGGAGATGCCTTCTCAGAGCAATGTTGTATTTTGTTTCTATTACAGTTGACATTCTGTATTATACTAGTTTCAGGTGTACAGCACAGTAGGTAGACATTTCTATAACTTATGAAGTGATCCCTCAATTAGTCTAGTACTCACCTGGCACCATACATATTTATTACAATATTGTTCACTATATTCCCTATGCTGTACTTTACATCCCTGTGACTGTTTTGTAACTGCTAATATGTGCGTCTTAATCCCTTCCCCTTTTTCACCCAGCCCCTACAAACCCCTCCCCTCTGGCGACTAGCAGTTTGTTCTCTGTATCTAAGAGTCTGTTTCTGTTTTGATTGTTTATTTTGTTCTTTAGATTCCACATATAAGTGAGATCATATAGTATTTGTCTTTCTCTGACTTATATCATTTAGCATAATACCCTCTAGGTCCATTTGTAGAACAATGTTTTTAAATGTATAAAATTAAAAGCACAGGATTACAAGGAAACCAACTAAGATGACATATGCTCACCAAAATCTTCTAAAAGCAAGTTTATGAATAATACACCTACTTTTTAAAATTAAGTAACACAATCTAGCCACAGATGTAATAAAATGCTGAACAACAAAGTTTTGACATTGTATTCCAGTACAGTGCAGCGGGACATGAAAATATCTGTGATTTCCATTGGTAAGTATCACAGGTACTGCTAATATTACTGTGGTTTGCTGTTTACATTCATAATTGAAAAAAGTGATGCATTTCAGTTGGAGGTCAATGAAAATAAAAATATAATTTTTTCCCATGCAAGTGCATGGACCTCTTGGATTCGAATCATGAGCCCCGGCGGTGGGAGGGAGGGAGGGTCCAAAAACTCAAGAACCCTCACAATGAACAATTGGTAATATTCTACAATGGAAGTTTTGAAAAGCCATTAAAAGGTGAGCAAGCTCTTTATATTCTGACTTAGTATAACTTTCCTGCTATGTTAAGTGAAAATAAGCAAGAGTCAGAGCAGAGTATATACCATAACACCATTTGTATAAGAAAATGGAAAAATATATTCACATCTGCTTGTGTTTGCATAAAGTATCTCTGGAAGGATACACAAGAAACTGAGCATTTAAATTTTTTTCCATGGAGGGAAAATGTAGAGAGAGATGGGGAGGGAGTTTTTTCAAGGCAAATACTTTTGTACCTTTTAAATTTTGAAATTAAAATTTTAAAAAAGAAAGGAAAGAACTACTTCACACCCATTAGGATTATCACTATTTTTTTAAAAAATGAAACTAAGTGTTGGCAAGGATATGGAAACACTGAAACTCTTGTGCACTGCTGGTGGAAATGTAAAATGGTACAGTCACAATGGAAAACTGTATGGCAAGTCCTTAAAAAATTAAAAATAAAATGATTGTATGATCCAGCAATTCCAATTCTGAGAATATATCCAAAAGCATCAAAAGCAGGGACTTGAAGAGATTTTTATACACCCATGTTCATAGCAGCATTATTCACACCAGCCAAAAGGTAGAAGCAACCCAAGTGTCCATCAACAAATCATGGATAAACAAAATGTAGTCCAGTCATACGATGGAGTGTTATTCAGCCTTTAAAAGTGAGGAAATTCTAACATATGCTACAACATGGATGAACCTTGAGAACATTAAGCCAAGTGAAAAAACCAGTCACAAAAGGACAGATATTATAAGACTACTTACAGGAAGTACCTAAAATAGACAAATTCATAGAGATAGAAAGTAGAACAGTAGTTACCAAAGGCTGGGGGGAGGGAGACATGAGGAGTTGTTTAATGGGGAAAGAGTTCCAGTTTTGCAAGATGAGGAGAGTTCTGGAGAGGATGGTGGTGATGGTTGCACAACCATGTGAACGTACGTAATGCCACTGTACTTAAAAATGGTTAAGATGGGGGTAAAATGGTTAAGGTGGTAAATTTTATGTGTACCTTATCACAATTAAAAATAATAATTAGTAAAAGAAAAAATAAGGCATGTTTTTATGAACTGTAGTGGCACTCTTCTGCCTTTTCATTCTCTCTGCCTTTTCCCCAACCCCACCCCCATTCTTAAGACTGCAGCTTGGGAGGCAAATGTTCCATCTCATGTGCTGGCTGGTGAAGCCTGTCCACTGTGCCCCACACAGGAAATGACCAACCCCTGCACACATCACACTGTTCGTGGTCCACGTGGGGCTTCCTCCGTAGCCTGTGCCTGGAGTTGGAGACAACAGGAAAAGAGCACGTGATGTAAGCTAAGTGATCCTGGGCAAGTCACTGAACTGCCCTTGAGTCTCAAAAGCCAGGCTCCTTTGCTCATCAAGACATTCAACCATCTCATATGATGGATACATTAACTGCAAATATACAAGTCACCATGACTAATGTGCAGATGAAATACAAGTGCACCAGGGAAGCTACCAGAACCTTCAGTCTTCCCGGTGAATTTCGGCGCCCTGTTCCTGCTGGGCTTTCATGGCGCGCGCCTCAGTTTGTAATCTTGCATTCAAGGCTGTGTGTCTTACCTCTCTCGCTAGAAGGCAGGGAGGGACCTTGCCTGGCTTACTTCCATAGCCCCAGAGCCGGGCACAGTACACTCTTCAGATGTTAGAATAACAAGTAAAGTCAAAGGGCTATTTTATAATGGCATGGTTAAGACTAGTATCTCTGAGCTCAAATCCCGCCTCTACTTCTTACTTGCTCTAAGTTCTTTTACCTAAGTCCAATTACCTAACTGTTCTGTGCCTCCGTTTCAGTAAAACGGGTATAATATAGTGTGAAGATTAAATGAGAGAGTCCGCTTTAGGACACATTTTTTTTTTTTTAACTGTGGCTGGAGACCAACTACAGAGTCATGATGTTAGTTTAGTGAGTTGCATCAAGAATTTAAAAACTCATAAAAATAGAATAGGAAAGTATGTCTGTGCATCATGTTTAGTAAGGGTGAGAGCTGGGGTACACTGATTCTTGAAATGTAATTTTATAAAAGGGAGGTACAACATATCTACACTAAAATGTACTAATTTGGAGTTTATAGCTTGGTGATTTTTACCATATGTATACACCCAGATAACTACTATAAATTTCCCTCCTGCTTCCTCCCACTGTCCCCTTCGTGGGGTTCCATCAGTCTGTCTTCTGCAAGTAAAGCTGGTTTTGCCTGTTCTTGAGTTTAACCCACAGTAGGCTCTTTTGTGCCTGCCTTCTGTCTCGCAATGTAACACCTGTGCAAGTCATACATTCAGTTGTGTCCTTTTTCATAGCTGTGTAGTATTCCACTGTATACCACAAATGTAACAATCCATCCATTCCTCTGTTGCATTTGGATTGTTTCCAGTTTGGCACAATTATGAATACAGCCCGCTCTGATTATTCTTACATGTGTCTTTTTGAGGTCACAAACACTAATTCCTCTTCAGCAAAGTTTCATTTCTTAATCGAGGTCAAAGATTCTCCAAGTGTGATGCCTGGACCAATAGCATCAGCCTCACCTGGGAAACTGTTAGAAACACACATTCTCAGGTCCCGGTCCAGACCTAGTGAACCGGAAACTCTGGAGCTGAGGCCAGGAAATCTGTGTAGTAACGAACATTCCAAGTGATTGTGATGCATGGCAAAGCTTGAGAACCATGCTCTAGCTTATGCTCAAACACGCTGGAAGGCACTGATTTAGAACATACTCAGTACGTGTCCCAGCACCTAGTAAATGCTCAATAAATATTAACTGTCGTAGTGCTTGCACTCTGACAACTGAATTCTTGCAGTTATTTGTTTCGAGGGGCTCTATGTTGGATAGAGGACAGGGGCCTCCCTGCCCGTGGGCGCTCCCCCACGCATCTCAGGCTGCTCCGGGCCGAGCCCCCCTCGTCCCGCACTCACCTCGCGGGTGGCCGCGGAGCCCTCTCCCCGCAGCCTCTCCACCTCCTTCCTGAGGTTGTCCCGCTCCATTCTCAGCTCCTCCACAGCGAGGTTGCCCTCATTCACCAGCGTCTCCAGCATCTCCAGGACGCGGACAATTTTGAACTGCAGCTGTGTCACCCGCGGGTCGCTGCCCAGGGCCATCAGCTCGCGGCCCACCACGTAGGAGATGTCATACACGTCCTCCACGGTCAGCTGGAAGGGGCTCTTCCTCAGAGCCCCCTCGGGCCCAGCCTCGTCACCCTCCTCTTCGTCTTCCTCCCCTTCCTCCTCTCGCAAAGGGGGCTCTTCCATGGCCGCCCAGACCCCTGCAGCCTCGGGAGCCGCTGTCTAGGAGTCTCCAAAGGTCCAACTTCCTCCCGACTCGGAAAACTTTCGGCTGGGCGGAGGACCCTGCCTGCCCTCGGCTGGGGGATGGCCCAGGAGCCGCCAATCAGCGCAGCGGAGGGGTGGGCCGGAGGGCGGGGGGAGGGAGGCCGCGCGGCGCTGCTCTCCCGCCCCGACGCCGGGTGCGCGGGCCACTGAGGACGGTGCAGAAGAGCGGCCTCCAGGATGTGGTTTGGGGCACGGAAGAACAACGGAAAGGGAAGGCAGCCGAAAAGAGGAAAGGAGAGGTGACGGGGTGACAGTGACTGCTCCCCGCCTGGGAACTTTTGCAAACCGGAGGAGGAGCTGCGGCCGCGAGCCCCGCCCTTAACGGCAGCCGCGACCGACGCCGATTTCCATGGAGACGAGGGCGGAATTTCCCACGCGAGTCCGGGAGAATAAAAAGCACACAACTTTTTCCTTTCTACACGCGAGCTTTCAAACCTTAGGCTGTGCAATGCACGTGGAGGGAGCTCTGTGAAGGAAGATGCGCGGAGCTCCCAGGCCAATTTGTCGTCAGGACCAGACGCATCTGACCCTCCGTAAAGTGGAGAGTCCCTGTGCTGTGCACTTTGCTCGTTCCTGGGCTCCTAAACTTAACGTGGCCTTGGCCAAGTTACTTAATTCCCCTGAGCCTCAGTTTCCCCCCTGTAAATAGCAGTATTGACGTGGGAGAATTGCTGCGAATAATATATTAGAGGAAATCATGAGATAATGCGTGTGACAAAAAGCACTTAGGAAGCACTAAAAAAATGTTAGCTGGTATTCTTCTTTCTTTCCTCCAACAAACATTAAGCTTGCCTGTAAGACACTTCCACACAGGGGTTGGGGTGGGAGGAATAATAAACGACAACAAATTCAGTCTATTTTGAAAATTAGAAAGTCCCCTACAGGTACAGATACACAGGGTATGACTGAGAATGTTAGCAGTGCGGATTACAAAACCAATGACTTCAGGTTTGATTAGAGGTTCGTAATAGTCATAGGCAGAAAACGCAGCAATGGAGCTTGCCCTTCCCAGGGATAGATTGCCAGCTCTCTGTTGTAGATGGACCTGATTTTCTCCACACTGAAGTTCTAAAATCACAATGGAGAGTGGACAAAGATAAACAAACAAACAAAAAGCAAAGCAAACAAAACATACTATTTTCAGAGGGTACAATGTTCTAATGATTGAAGGGAGGCTCCAGGGCAAAGGCTCAGTAATCCATAAATTACAGACGTTACACCAGTGATTAAAGACTGAGTCAAATACTAGGCTTACCATAAATAAAATATGGTATATCATACAATGGAATATCATTCAGCGGTAAAAGCATGAAGGAATAGAATAGAGAGCCCAGAAATAAAACCTCACATATACGGTCAGATGATTTTCGACAGGTGTGTCAAGATCATTCATTGGGGAATGGACAGTCTTTTCAACAAATGGTTTTGGAAAATTGGATACCCACACGCAAAAGCATGAGTCAAAATGGATCAAAGACCTAAACCTTAGAACTCTTAAAAATCTTAGAAGAAACATAGAGGAGAAGCTTTGTGTCATTGGATTTGACAATGATCTCTTCAAAAGCACAGGCAACAAAAGAAAAAAAATAGATAAAAGACAAAATAGGTAAACTACATCAAAATTTAAAACTTGTACATCAAAAACCACAATGAACAGAGTGAAAAGGCAACCTACAGAGTGAGAGAAAATATTTTCAAATAAGGGGTTAATATCCAGAATATATAAAGAACTCCTACAATGTAATAACAACAAAAAAAGAATAAAAATAGCCTGATTAAAAAAATGGGCAGAGTTGGGTGGCCAGTTAGCTCAGGTGGTTAGAGCATGGTGCTAATAACACCAAAGTTGCTGGTTTGATCACCGCATGGGCCACTGTGAGCTGTGCCTTCCTTAAAGAAAAAAAAGGGGGGTGGGGCAAAGTAAAAATAGATGATGCAAAATCCTTAGCAAGAAGTTAACAAATAGAATTTAGCACATTAAAGTATTACATACCTTGACCAACTGGATTTTATTCCAGGGATGCAAGTCTGGTTCAAAAACATCAGTCTATGTAATAATTCATCATAGTAACAGGCTAAAGAATCCACAAAACAAATCATTAGAGCTGATAAACAAGCTTGAGGTTGCGGGACACAAGATCAATACAAAAAAACCAATTGTAGTACACACTTGCAGGGAATAATCTGAAAATGGAATTAAGAAAAACAATTCCACTTAGAATGTCATCAAAAGGAATAAATACTCAAATAAATTGAACAAAAGCAGTACAAGACTTGTACCCGGGAAACTATAAAACATCACTGAGAGGAATGAAAGACCTAAATCAATGCAAAGACACCCCATGTTGATCAGTTGTAATAATTAGTGCTGTTAAGATGGCAGTATCCTCCATCTTACTTCTCCAATTAATCGACAGAATCAGCACAGTCCCTATAAAAATTTGTGCAGAAAAGAGTTAACACTGCAGGCCTGAGAATGCTAGCATTTGAAAATGCTGCTTGCAAGAGTGGTCCCTGGCTAGGTTCTGGAAACTTGATTTGGGGAGGGTTACCATCACCCCAACTGGTAAGAGTAGCTCACTGTGCCTTAACTGTTTGCACAAATGCCACGGTTTATGGTGAATGCTGACTTTCCTCTTGGGAGTCCAGAATTTTTGTACGTGCTAGGCAGAGGGTGCCTGCATGGCCAACCCCTAATAAATACCTTTTGCACAGAGTCTCTAATGAGCTTCCCTCATTGACAGTATTTCACACATGTTGTCACAACTTTCACTGAGAAGTTACGCTAAGTCAAAGAAGCAGTCACAGAAAACCTCATACTGTATGACTCTATTTCTATGAAATGTCCAGAAAATCCATAGAGACAGGCAACTCCATAGAGATAGAAAGTAGATTAGTGGTTGCCTTAGGCTGAAAGGCACAACAAAAAAATAAGGCTGGTGTATAATAGCCAAAGAGTATGGGGTTTCCTTTGGGGATGAAGAAAATGTCCTAAAATTGATTATGGTGATAATTCTGTGAATAGACAAACAAATCTTTGAATTGTACACTTTAAATGGGTGAATTACATGGTATGTGAATTATATTTCAATAAAGCTGTTATGAAAAAATAGAAAATAATGGCAAAGGACTTAAATAGACATTTCTCCGAAAAAGATATACAAGTGGCCAATAAGCCCAGGAAATGATGCTTTTCAGTATCACTAATCATTAGGGAAATGCAAATTAAAACCACAATGAAATCTCTCCTTACAGCCATCAGGATTAAAAACACAAAATGAAAATAAGCGTTGGCAAGGATGTGGAATAACTGGAACCCTCATGCACTGCTGGTGGGAATGTAAAATGCTGTAGTCACTATGGAAAACAGTATGGAGGTTCCTCAAAAAATTAAAAATAGAACTACCTTATGATCCAGCAATTCCACTTCTGAGTATGTATCCAAAAGAATGTCTCAAAGAGATATTTGCATACTCGTGCTCATAGCAGCACTATTCCCACTAGCCAAAAGGTGGAAGTTACCCAAATGTCCATCCACGCATGAATGGATAAACAAAATGTGGTATGACACATATAATGTAATATTAATTCAGCTTTAAAAAGGAAATTCTGACACAGGCTACAACGTGGATGAACCTTGAGAACATTACGCTACATGAAATAAGGTAGTCACAAAAAGATAGATAATATATGATTTCACTTACATGAGGTATCTAGAATCCAAACTCATAGAAACAGAAAAGTAGAATGGTGGTTGTCAGGGGCTGGGGGCCTGGGCAATTGTTTAATAAATTACAGAGTTTCAGTTTTGCAAGATGCAAAAGTTCTGGAGATTGGTTGCACAATAATGTGTATATACTGAACACTATTGAACAGTACACTTAAAAATGGTTAAGATAGTGGTTTTGATCTTAATGTGTACTGGAATTTAACCAAATTTTTTTAAAAAGTGCATAAGGAAGTTCCCTGGAGGGATAATAATGTGCTATATCTTGATCTTGGTAGAGGTCACGTGAGTATATACATAGGTAAAAAGTCGTGGAGCTGTGCACTTAATATTTGTGTGTTTCCTTTAGGTAAATTATACCTCGATGAAGTGCTGGGAATAAGCTAAGGAATGAAGCACTGACACACGCTATAACGTGGATGAGCATTGAAAACATTCTGCTAAGTGCAGAAAGCCAGTCACAAAAGGGCCCATATTGTATGGTTCCATTTATATGTGAAATGTGCAGAACAGCAAATCTATTCTGTAGAGACAGAAAGTAGATTAGCTGTTGTCTAGAGCTGGGGGAGGATGGATGCTGAGTGACTGCTAAGGTGGACAGGGTTTCTTTTGGGGTGATGAAAACATTCTAAAATTAGATTGTGGTGATGGTTGCACAATTGTGAATATACTAAAAACCACTGAACTCTACATTTTACATGGGTTAATTTTATGATATATGAATTATGTTTCAGTGCTGGTAAGTGGAAGCAGCCTTCCCAGAGCAATGCTGTCAGAAAGAATTTAATGTCTCTGAGTTTCTTTTTTTTGTTACCTTCAGCATTCCCAGCCACCACTGCTGGCATGAATCTCTTCTGCACCACTGTGTTTGTCAAAAGTTCCTTCTGCCTTGAAATTTCCCCAATAATTTACCCTGTAAAGCACCATATCTTCTTCCTCCCTGCTTTATATTCCTGTGCTACATAGTGAAACCTAGCACATCATGCCTTTAGAATGTCAAAACGTCTTCCATTGAGTAGCTACGCTTTTGATATATAAAAAAGATTCTTTTGTTCATTTATTTAAGTTTACTTACTTAGCATTTACTATGTGCGGAATCTGTAGTGTCATAGTAAACAGGGCTGTCGAGTTCAAGTAGTCTTGACTTGAACCTCACAGCTACATAAATTGGACCAATCTCCCCAATCTCTTCAAATCCCCATTTCCTCAGTGTAAACTGGGAAAAATAAATGTATTCCCCAAGATTGATGTGGGGATTAGATCAGATAATGCATGAAAAGTGCCTAGTCCCGCATTTAGCACATCATAAAAATCAGGGAGTGTTGGCTATTATTATGAAGTGTTAATGATCTTAGATCGTTAACTCTTAGATCCCTTGTACAATTCCACAATCTGTTGGCAGGTAATCATGACCCTTCTCTCTCCATTGGGAAATTATGAAAACAATTATGAGTCACAGTAGAAGTACTTAAACTGTGCTCTTCAGACCAGTAGCTTAGGCATCATCTGGAAACTTTTTAGACATGCAAATTCTCGACCCCACTGAATCAGAACCCAGCAATCTGTTTTAACAAGCCCTCTAGGTAATTCTGATGCACACGAAAGTTTGAAAAACAATGAGTGACGGCATAGTGTTTAAAAGGATGGGTTCTAGATCAGACCACAAGTGCTCAAATGTTGATTGGCTCAGCCACTTGCAAACTGTGTTATGGTAGGCAAGTAAATTATGCCTCTACTCTCAGCTCAGTTTTCCCAGCTGTAAAATGGGGATAAGGATAGACCTGACTTCCTACAATTGTTGTAAAGTTCTTGACAACAGTGTCTGGCACATACTGTGTTTTCCCGAAAGTAAGACATAATCAGAAAATAAGCCCTAGTATGATTTTTAATAAGACATCCCCTGAAAATAAGCCCTACCATGTTTCCCTGAAAATAAGACCAGGTCTTATATTAAGTTTTGCTCCAAAAGACTCATTAGGGCTTATTTTCAGGGGATGTCTTATTAAAAATCATGCTAGGGCTTACGTTCCAGTTAGGTGTTATTTTCAGGGAAACATGGTAGTAAGTGCTCCGTAGATGTTGGGTATTGTTATAAACTACTTTTATCACAAAAAGACGAAATACAAGAAATTTCCTAGTTTCATATAATTATATGAGAACAAGACATTTCCTTGTTGGAAAGCTGGATCAGTAACACATATAGAATATGACTACCACAAAGCTTTTTAAAAAGTCCCAATGATATTGTCATTATATGAAGTTTTAAAAATAATTTCAAAAACACTCTTCCCCTGAGACTTAAGACAGGCACGCAGCTGCATATTTTTCCCCCTGCCTTTGAGTAGAAACCAAAGTGACTGCAAAAGGAGTACAAAGTAACTCAGGGTGAAACAAAGGAAAAAGAGAACTGGGAAACTAAAGTGGGTGGGTCACACTTAATAAAAATGGAACCTTAAATATTTGGGGGCTAAATTAGTTCACCAATAGGAAAGTTAAATTAGTAAATGTCTGGTGGCCCTATTTTGGTACATCAAGCACAGTAGATCTGATGCTCTTCTGAGTACCGGTGGCACCATTTGTTTCCTGAGTGGCACACTCACTATGACTTTCTTCCTGTTCTCTCAATGATTTCCTAGTCTTCTTACCCTTAAATCCTGTTTGGACACAGCAAGGATTTTGGAGATTTTCCCAGATTGGCTTAAATGTCTGCAATCCTGGACCAGTGACTTCATCTCTTGGAGTTAAAGGTCTTTATCAAAGAATCTCCTTGCAGGAAGGGTGGTGCCCAGGGCACTTGTTTTGAGGCCGGGTTTGTGTAAGAGTACACTTTTTCTTTCTTTCTTTTTTTTTTTTAATTTAGGTGAAACGTTGATTCAGGGTGGTGAGCTAGAGGGAGTATTGAAGGAGATTATGGTGGGGAAAGAATTAAGGCCCTCCACCCTATCTGGGACAGCCCAGGCCCCACCTTGGAATATAACAACACACTCCTCCAAGCTCTGAGGAGAGAATGAAATGAGTTGAGCTCAGTGCCCAATGCTAAGTGTTAGCTTTAAGATGGTGTTAGTGTGAAACGTCTACAGAAATCTCTAGCAAGTAGTCCATGTTGCCCTCCACATATTCTGCTTGGTTCAGAAAGTATTTTTTGTATAATTAATTTTGTATGTAATTAATTTTTAATTACATAGATGTGGCAGTCATGGTGATGCCTTTCAAATGGCCTTTTAAGAGGCCAAAAAGCATATGAAAAGATGTTCCACATCATTAATTAGAGAAATGCACATTAAAATTACAAGGAAATATCACCTTGCACCCATTAGTTAGGAGGGCAATTATTAAAAGAAAAAAAAAACAGAAAATAACAGGGGTTGGTGAGAATCTAGAGGTGGAGAAACTGGAACCCTTGTGCATTTCTGGTGGAAATGTAAAATGGTGCCGCTGCTGGGGAAAACAGTGTGGCAGTTTCTCAGAAAATTAAAACTAGAACAACTGTATGACCCAGCAATCCTACTTCTGGTACATAACCAAAAGAATTGCAAGCAGAATCTGGAAAAGATATTTGTACAACCATGTTCACTGCAGCAGTATTCACAGTAGCCAATGAGTGGAAGCAACGTAAGTGCCCATTAATAGACAAGCAGATAAAGAAAATGGGGGACATACATGCAATGGAATGGCACACAGCCTTAAAAAAGGAAATCCTGTCACATGCTACAGCCTGGATGAACCTTGAGGACATTATGTTAAGTGTAACCAGACAGCCACAAAAGGGCAAATGCTGTATGAGTACATTCAGATGAAGTAGTTAAAGTAATCAAAATTGAAGAAACAGAAAGTAGAAAGGTGGTTACCAAGGGCTGAGGGAAGGGGAAAGGTGAGTTAGTATTTAGTGGATACAGAGTTTCAGTGTCCCCAGGCACTCAGATATCTGCACGCTAATGCCCGTAGCAGCATCATTCACAGTCGCCAAAAGGTGGGAACAGCCCAAGAGTCCATGGACAGATGATGGATAAACAAATGTGATATATCCATACGATAGAGTATGCTTTAGCCTTAGAAAGGAAGGAAATTTTGGCACATGCTATCACATGGATGAACCTTGAGGACATTATGCTCAGGGAAAGAAGCCAGTCACAAAAGGACAAGCACTGTATGATTCCACTTACATGAAATGTCTAGAGGAGTCAATCACAGAGACAGAACGATTGCCAGGTTGGGAGGTGGGGGAGAGGAGTGGTTTCACGGGAACAGTTTCAGTTTTGCAGGATGAAAAAGTTCTGGAGATTGGCTGCACAAAAGGTGAACATATGTTAACACTTAGAAATAATTAAGATGATGAATTTTATGTTATTAATAATTTTTTAAATAATTAATTAAATAAAAGAAAAAAAACTTGCCAGTAGGTTGGAGGGGTACAGTTTACTGACAGCCTCCAGCCGCAGCACCGTCCATCAGACGTGGCTGTAGGTAGCCTCCGTGCCGAGGACACACTTTTCCCAGGAGCCCTCAGATGATGACTGAGCACAGCAGGGACGCCAGGAGCCTTTGGTCCAACATGGGACAAGTCTAATCGGCAATCTTTGCTCTGGAGCAACCCATCAGGCTGGTCAAGTCTCTGCTCCGTCGAGACTTGCTTCACGATACTGCTGTGTCCTCTTTCCTTTCGTAGGTGTCAGACCCGCATCCTGGCCTGACCCTGTCCAACCCTGCTTCCTCCTCCTTTCCAACTCCAGGTGTGAAGCTCCACTGACCCAGCTAACAAAAGGAACACATGAATACAATGCCCGTTGGAAAAAAATTTCAAATGCTACTTAAGTAGATATAATTAAAAATGAGAGGTCCTCCTCCATAATCCCATCACCCCCAGAAATGACTCCCGCTAACGGTTTGATGTAAATTAGACCTGCACTCTCTACTAGAGGAGCATGTGACTACCAAGCTCCCGAAATGTGGCCAGTCTAAGTTGAGATGAGTTTCAAGGATAAAGGCCTTTCAGCCTTAGGCAACCACTAATTTGGATTTCCAAAAGGACTATTCTTGAACTCCCTCACCAATGATGTTTCCATGGGTTCCACATTAAAAATGTTGTCTTAGGTATATTGAGTTGAGCAAAATATATTATCAAAATTAGCTTCACTACTTTCTTGTCACTTTTTTTATGTGGTTACCATAAAATCTAAGATGACATATGTGGCTAACATTCTATTTCTACGGAACAACACTGTTCTAGACCAGTGTTGTCTGACAGAACTTTCTACAGTGATGGAAATGTCCTGTGTCTGCATTGTCGAATATGGTAGCTACTCGTGACTGTAAGTCCATGCCTACCGAACACTTAAAATGTGGCCGATGCAACTGAAAAACAGTTTTTAATTGCTTTTAATTTTCGATTAAGTTGAAATTTATACAGCCACAAGTGGCTAGAGGACACCTGTTAGTTGTGGAGGAAGACGACAGAGGTAAAGTGTCCTTTTCATCGCATATTAGTAACGACATCATGTTGATATTCACTTTGACCACCTGACTGAGGTAGTGTCCGTCGGGTTTCTCCACGGCAAAGCTACTCCTCTCTCCCCGCTTTTCCATACTGTGTTCTTTGGAAGAAAGTCACTCTGCCCAGCCCACACTTAGGAGTAGAGAGTGACACTCATCTTCATAAGAGGAGTTATCTACCAGAATTATTTGGAATTCTGCATGGGAGACTTGTCTCGTCTACCCAGATGATTTATTTAATCATCTATTTCTATCAGTATAGACTCATGGATGTTTATTTTATATTTTGGGTTATAATCTAACACTATCTTGTTGCTCAAATTGTTTTGCTTTGGCCATTGAGAGCCTTCAGTTGGTTCCTGTCCCTTTGCCGTAATCGTCATTGGTGGGTTTGTCTGTTTTTAGCACTTCCTGACATTCCAACATTACAAGTTGCTCCAGACTCATCTTGTGTATTTCTTGCCCCACTCTTAGAATCAGCCATTTCTCCAAGGAGCACTGGTTACTATTAGGAGAATGACACTAGAAGCCACGATCTAGGTACTAGGCTATGCTTGTTACTGGGGTGCACACACACATTTAACAAAACTGTTTTTAAACTGTGGTAAAACACATAACTTTTACCATTTTAACTATTCTTAAGTGTATAGTGCAGTGGCATTAAGTACATTCACCATGTTCTATAACCATCACCATCCATCTCTAGAACTTTTTCATCATCCCAATTTGAACCTCTGCATTCAAACAATAATTGCTCCCCACCCAAAACCCCAGTCCCTGGTAACTGCCATTCTACTTTCTGTCTCTATGAATTTGACTATTCTAGGTCCCTCATATAAATCGAATCATACAGTATTTGTCCTCTTGTGTCTGGCTTACTTCACCTAGCATGATGTCTTCCAGGTTCATCCATGTTGTTGCAATGATCAGAATTTCCTTCTTTTTTAAGGCCGACTAGTATTCCACTGCTATTTCCATATGTATTTAAGCATAAAAAATCTAAACTATTGTTGCGTCCTGTATGACGAGGGTTGTGGGGAGCGAGGAGGGCGGTGCAGGGTTAAGAAATGACAGTAGCCATGAATAGAGTGCAAGCGGGGCCAAGGGGCTGCAGCCTCAAAAACTGGGCCCCAAATCGTTGTCCCCCTCGTGGGGAATCTTACTCGTCATTGGCTGACCAGCCATCTTTCTGGGGCCAAACATGGAGACATAAGGTGCAAGCACAAAGGTGAAGCAATGTCCCTGAAAGGATCCGTCTCACAGACTCTCCTTTCTTTAGGGGCAGGTACAAGGAGACAGATGGGGAGGCTGCTGCGTGGCAACAAACTATAGATATTGCTCAGGTTTTACTCAATGATACATTTTTATTAATATATTTTAAGAAAATGTATTATAAAGAAAGCTGTTGACATTTAGAACCTTCATTTCAACTACGTAACAGAGATTCAATAAAGATGAGGTAAGGGTAATGCATCCTTAGTAATTAGAGATAAGCTTACCTTCCCAGAATAAGATTAGAATGAAAATGAAGTCACTTGTCTGCAGAGACTACCCACTTGTAAGGATCAGTCAGAAATAAGTGGCTTAAGAATATCACAAGACAGCCATCATCAAATTTAAGAAAGCACAATTGTGTCAACGAATTTCAAGGTGTGACACAACCAGGTGTAATCAACCCGAATATCTTGACCTACCAAAAAGGAAACATAGCTTAATCAGAATGCATACATCTATCCGTGCTACAAATATTTATTCACCACACGGGTCTTTCCTCTCCCTCCCCCACCCAGGTTTTAATATCTGGGCTTCTGAACCATGACTCTAACGGCAAAGGTCCTTCCGTGCGCTTCAGGAATCATTCAGGGACTTGGAAAAAATGCAAATTTCCAGATGTTCTTGTAAGGGGGAAATTCAGTAAATCAATAACGTAGTTAGACGTAGCTAGTTTGCACTTCACTCACTGCATGGTTCGCCGTCTCGCCACCTGTAAGCAAACCCGGCTAGTTTGCAGTTTGTTCCCTCCCGATAGTCCGCCGTTTTCCTCTTTGTTTCTCCCCTGGCTGATTAAGAGCTCTGTTTTGTTCCCTGTCTCAAGGCTACTCCACCTTGTGAATCCGTTTAATGAACAGAATCCTAACCTGAAAAGAGCAATTTCTTAATCGTCAGGCGCCCCCGGCACTGGAATCCAATTTACAACGAACTCCCTCGCGGTTTTCACGGGTGGCACGTAAAGCCCCGGGCTGTGACGGCCGAGTCCGAGTCTGGCGCCCAGAGAGAACGTCACCTTCCAACCACCAGCCCCCAGGAAGCCTGTCAGCCCTGGACCTGCCTGACCCACAACCCCTTTCCTACGTAAGGAAAAGCTACCCTGAAGTTAGGTACAACTGTCCCCATCACACTCCGCCCCAGCCCCCCCCTACAACCGTGGGAGCTTTAGCCCAGGCCATGGCCCCACCTTTCATAAAACCTTTTCTTGCTCTCCCACTTGGCCGAGCCTGTGAAGGCTTTCCCCGTCTGCGAGTGACCAGGGCTTAATTCCACGCCACGACAATTCTGAAGTCACAGACTCTTGCGGCCCCGCAGGAAACCACATTCAACCCGTTCCCACACGACGTAAAAGTCAAAACCCCCAAGGTCGGAAGAACTGTGCTGCTCGTGTGTGAAGCGAACCTATTACACTAGGGGGGAGGAAAACGCACCAAACTTCACGGGAACCGGCCATTTCTGCCGAAACCGAGCTCTAACGAGACCGGCCCGTGAGTCCCAGCACGCGCCCTCCCTGCGCCGGCAGCTCCCGCGGGAGAGAAATTCTGGGGCGCCCGGACCGCCAACCGCACATTCCATAGTCCTTCCACGCAAGGGTTCACTTTGGCAGTAGACTTCGTGGGGGAAAAAAAATAGAAAAACGGAAATGTCCTTCTTTCGGAAACAAGACGCCTTGAAGGCTCACTACCTGAGATTAAATTTCTCAGAACAAAAGCAGAAACGGAAACAGCGCCCGTGGCGAATCTGCTTCCGCCAACGTAAAGGTGCGGTCCGGCGGGCACGAAGCATCTTCCATCGCTTCTAGCCGGGCGCCGCGTGTCGTGGGAAAGGGAACGCGAACTTTGCTGAGGTGAGTGGAAGCGGGGGCTGGAGCAGGGCCCACCTGGCGACAAGGACGACGTTAATTCCCCCTGGACCGTGTGTCCGCTCGAGTATGGGCCGCCATGTTGAAACCGGGCAAAGTGGGAGACCTTTTGGGGTTCGGTTTCGGGTAGCGGGATCGATAGCTGGATTAGAAGGAGATCCCTTCTGCTCTGCGGCCACCCAGAAGGTGAGGGGCTGGCGGCCAAGGCGAGGGCGCTGCGGGCGGTTTGTGGGTGCGTGCTTTTCCACCCAGACTTCCGCCTTGGCGTCCACGGCGCCACTGCGCATGCTCGAGAGGGCTCTGCGGGTCCCGGCTTCAGTTTTGTTTCCCACGTGGGTGGGAAATGCAGGAATGTCTTTCCCTGCAGACTCTGTAAGGAGAGACATGCTTTATTTGTTTGCTTAATAATTTTTATTTATATTATTATAAACCACTTTCAGAGACACTGTCTCATCTAATTTTCACAAAAACCGCGTGAAGTGGCATTTAGCTACATTTCACGAATGATTTACATTTTGAAAATAGAACTCGGTCTTAAACGTGGGTGTTCTGACGGCCAATCCAGTGCCCTTTTTCACTTTCCACACTTTTTCTTTAATGGTTAATTGCCCACCTACCTCCCACCCCCACCATTCATCCTTCTTTCATATCTTTGCTTCTGAAACAATGATGAGAATCTAAAACTGCAGAGATTGTTGTAGGAAATGTCAACGTAATGCTGCAGTGGAGGAAATACACCCAGAAAAATTAATGAGAAGCTGTGAAGCTTCCTTGGTGTTTGATGTTGGTAGAGGCATGCAGATGAGGGAGGGAACAAACTCCATGCTTGTCCCTTTGTACTCCAGAGTTTTTATTTTTTAATTTAATTGTATTATTATTGGGGAATATGGGGGCACAGTGTGTTTCTCCAGGACCCATCAGCTCCAAGTCATTGTCCTTCAGTCTGGTTGTAGAGGGCGCAGCTCCGCTCCAAGTCCAGTGGCCATTTTCAATCTTTAGTTGCAGGGGGCGCAGCCCATGATCCCACGCGGGAATTGAACCGGTCACCTTGTTGTTGGGAGCTCGCGGTCTAACTACTGAGCCATCAGGCTGCCCTCCTCTCCAGATATTAATTTGAAGAACTTTCAAGCTTTGCACCAGAGCTCTGGCTGTGTACAACAGTATCAGTTTCATTTGATGGATCTTTGTGACGTTTTCCTGTAGAATGGGGAAGGGGTTCTTTCTCCTTTGGGGGTGGGGGGGGGCGGTGGGCTTCAAACCCCCAGAATCCTGGTCGTTCTTTTTCCTATCCCCATCTTCAAAGGTTTATATTTTATGACAGCCATCTAAGGAAATAGTTAAGAGCTCAAGCTCTGGAGTTGAAAAGCCCTAGGCTCTAACTCCCAGACTGGGCTACTTCTTAGCTTTGTGATTTGGGGCAAAAGAACCTGTTCGCATCTCACCGTCCACATCTGAAATGGCAATAATAGTAATACCTATTTCCTAGTATTGTTGAAAGGTGAGGGGAGTTACATGCTTAATTAACACAGTGCCTGGTGCTTCCTAAATATTCAATACCAGTTAATTATAATTAATGTCTCTGGTTTCGTTCCTGCAACCATATGATAGAGGTAGGAAGTAAGCTAGAATCTAAGAATGGAATTGATATAGAGAATACCAGAGCAGAGATTCAAACAACATAGTAATATATTTTTTTTCACGTGGAGAAATTCCGCCATGAGAGAGAAAAGACACAAAGTGCCTTAGAGGTAGAGCCCGGACCAGCACTGGGACCGAAATCATCTGACTGTATCCAGTATCTTGTGTAGTTCTCACTGTTGATCATCCTTTTACTGATGGGGATTCCAGAGAGGTGTCTTCTCCAAAGTTGCTTGTTAATAACAGACATACATGCCCTCTCCTTACAGTTTGGTGGCAGACAGTATAAAGTCCTTCCTCTCATTTTTCAATGAAGTGGTCCTTTTTGTCTGATTTTAGGCCCAAAAAACCTTCGTGAATTTTGGTTGCATTTGGTTCCGTTCCTCAGCATTTGTCAGGAAGTGTCCTAGGATCCAGAGATGAAGCGAAGCAGACACTAGATTGAAGAGGGTTTACTATGCATTGGGCAAAATGTGACCAGTATGACGGAAGAGGTACCATGAGCTGTGGGAGAGATGAATTTGCTTCATAGGGAAAAGCTTGGAAGCTGGGTTTGGAAGGGCCAGGAGAATTTCCACAGATGGAGCTGTGGGATGCAGAAAAGAATATTCCCAATAGAGGAAATTGTATCAGGAAAGACACGGAGCTGGGGAATTAGGGTACATTCGAGGCATGAGGAGCAATTCTGGGCAGAATAGAATGTGATGGAATGTGGTGAGAGACTCTAAGAGGGTCAGAGGTCTTGAGTCCGTTGACTTTGGAGTTTATGTTGTAGGTGTTTGCTTTTTTACGGGGAAAAAGAAATTCCACAGTATACCCCCAAAACAATCATTCTGGCTACATAACCCATAACTGAAGAAGAATAAAAGCAAAAAGATCCTTGAGGGAAATCTGAGGAAGAGGGGAAAAGTTACAGATATCATTTTAACAAATACCATGGAAAGACATTAGAGATGAGCATTATTACCACATACAGTCGTCTGCAGAGCGCTGGTTTTTAAGTAGCATAGCTCAGCATTGGCTCTACAGATTTACAGAATTGGTCACATCATTATCAGCAGTGTCTGGAATGTTGGTAATCAATAATCTGTATTATTCCAGATTTCACATGAATCAATTGTCATGTGTCAGACTTACACTTACCTACCCTCTTTCAAAAAAAAGTTATGTCAGAATGCATGACACTACAATGTGCTTGCTGAACTCAAATTACCCTTGCAACCAATTCTCAGGCTCCAAGGCATAAATAGATTATCAGCTAGGGAATTGGGAAGAAATCTCTTATTCCTTTTGAACCAAAGAGCCTGCTGCTGGGTCACTGTCCTTTTCGTTTTGCTACCTGTTTGCCGACAGGCACAATGCTGCGTTCAGAGCACCTTTTTCCCTTGTAGTTTTGTTCTTGAAAAAGCCCTTATATTTTAGTTATGCATACTGAAATGCTAACAGATGGATGATGTAATATCTAGAATTTGCTTTAGAATAAGCCGGGAGTTGGGGACGTGAGTAGGAGCACAGATGAAACAAGACTGGCACATGTTGGACATAGTTGGAGCCGGGTGAGGAATTCATGGAGGGTGATGCCATCTTTACGTTGGTATGTTTGAAATTCTTGGTAATAAAGTTTTTTAAGACACCCTTTCCATAGCAGTTCCCAGGCTGGTTTTCCTATGACCTTTTAAAATCTCTAAAAGGCCAGCCTGGATTTTGATCCATCCGCAATTAATGTACCTAGTGGTTAAGTTTCCTCCGGTGGCTAAACTGGATGGCACACACAGGTGACAAACTCAAGCGTTAAGTTGCCCTTTGCTTCGTCCTGGGAGGGAGGGTAGGGGGAGTGGGTAAGAGCATCTCCGAGCCCCGCTGCTGGGCTTTGATAGTCTCCCCTTTCTGTCAGGAAGGCCTCAGCTTCTGGGGATCTGCTTCCTTCCCTATTGAAGAAGGGGTGAATGACGGCACCTACTTCCTGGGGTTGTCCTAAGAATTCAACGAGTAGCCATAGTCGGTGCTACATAAACCCTTGCTGTGGTCCTTCCTAGAACATGAACGACTGGATGCCCATCGCCAAGGAATATGACCCCCTCAAAGCTGGCAGCATTGATGGCACCGACGAAGAACCCCACGATCGCGCCGTCTGGAGGGCAATGTTGGCTCGATACTCCCCCAACAAAGGTGTCACGGGAGACCCCCTCCTCACCCTGTTTGTGGCGAGACTGAACTTGCAGACCAAAGAGGAGAAGTTAAAGGAAGTATTTTCCCGCTATGGGGACATCCGGCAGCTTCGGCTGGTGAGGGACTTGGTCACGGGCTTTTCTAAAGGCTACGCCTTCATCGAATACAAGGAGGAACGTTCCCTGCTCAAGGCTTACCGAGATGCAGACGGCCTGGTCATCGACCAGCACGAGATTTTTGTGGACTACGAACTGGAAAGGACTCTGAAAGGGTGGATCCCTCGGAGACTTGGAGGAGGCCTGGGGGGCAAAAAGGAATCTGGGCAACTGCGGTTTGGAGGGCGGGACCGGCCTTTTCGAAAACCCATTAATTTGCCCGTTGTTAAAAACGACCAGTATAGAGAGGGGAAAAGGGAAAAGAGGGAGCAATCTCGACCCCGAGAAGGACACTGGGAGTCGAGGGCAAGGGGTCGAGACCATGACCGGGGCCGGGGGAAGAGGTGGCAGGAAAGAGAGCCACACAGGCTGTGGCCTGAAAGTGACTGGGAGAGAGAGAGGGCTTTCAGAGATGACAGGGTCAAGGGGAGGGAGAAGAGGGACAGAAGTAAGTAGAGGCCAGGCAGCAGCAGCAGAGCCCAAAGGAAGAGGCAGCCTCCATACAAAGGGTAAGTTCAAGGCCGAATACAACTTCCTGATGGTAGTGGGGTTTGGTGTAAGTTCTTTCCAATCTGGACCCCAAGTTCAAGCTGAGCATGCTGATACTATGAAGTGCTCCTCTTCATCTTACAGTTCTAGGGACTCGCTCTTTAGTAAGCTTGAGAAACAGTTTTGTCCTCGCCGGCGTCTTTTACGGAAGGGCGTGTGTAAGGAGCCACCGTTCTCATTTCATTCAGCACTACAGAATTTGATTTTCTCTCGTCTATTGGAAATGACCATTTTGAGGGTTTCACAAAGAGCTGATCCCCGACAATTGTTTGCATTGATCTCTGACTCCTGGGAGCCCGAATCTGGCCAAATAGATTATAATCTTTTCCACGTTTATGTCCATACTGCAAGGGTTTGGTGAATTGAAATAAAAATGGGGTGGAAAAGTGAATACACCGAGGACATCCAGAAACTTAATACTAAAGCCAGTCTGTGAACAGCGACCTGGGTCAGCAACCAGCTACTCTTGAACAAATGTCACTCCATTCTTGAGCCAAATGCTGACTGCCTTTTCTTTTGTCGTTTTTTGGATGGGAGGCTGGCATTTAAAGTGAAAAACCAAAGTTGCAGGGCTAGGGCATTATGGTTTGGCAATCTTCCAGCCCTTTGAAAAGACAAAGAATGTGAGTGAAATGAAAATGACAGGAAATCAATGAAAGGTTTATATCTAGTTCTGATGAATTGATTGGTCTTTTCCTTCTCCATCCTGCCTCTGGTTTGTTCTGAGGGCTTCGAATAAATACCAGGCTGTTCACATGATAATCAAGAGTGACATGTAGCATTTTTTTGTCAATGGCTGTGGATAGGTCATGCCCAGGATAGGTCAGATATTTCATGCAAAATAAACATCTGATTTAATATCAAGATTCACACATTCATTACCACGTTTTTGCATTAGGAGGTATGAATCTCACTGTTACTTAGGGAGCCTGCTCTGTCTTAAAATCATCGTCAGCTGTTAGAACAGTTTTAGAAAAATATGCTCTCCTTTGTAAATTTCTAGTGCAGAATTTTACTATCTCCCGACTCAGAAAAGAGCCTTGCAAGAATACCTTTCTGGTTTCACCCACATTTTATTTACAAAGGACTCGCTATTACGGCACCAAAAGTGTGTCATGGGCTAGAGTCGGCAGGAACTTTAGAGAAAGACAGTTGAGGTGTTTTAAGCCAGTGATTGTCAACCCTGAGTACCAAAACGTGGACGGCCTAAAAACACATGCATGCTCAGACCCCACTGCTGGACATTCAGGCTTACTCTTATATGGGCCCTGGTAACTAAAAAAGAAAGGAGGGCAGGTCAGGGACTTTAGCAGTACCGCGACATTTCAAAGGCAACACCCTCTGACCGGGCAGTTCTGCTTCTAGTTTATTCTGCAGATGGATGCTCTTGTGTGAAAGTGTGCAATGCTGTTTTAGACAGTAAAGATTGGAAGGAACCTATTTGTCTATCAGTGGGGCCTGGACAAACACGAATAAATTATACACCTCTATGGTAGACCAGGATTCCACAGCCTGGGCACTGCTGACATTTGGGGCTGGACAATTCTTTGCTGTGGGGGCCTGTCCTGGGCATCGGAGGATGTTTGGCAGCATCCTTGGAGCCTACCCACTAGATGCCAGTAGCACTCCCCGCAACCCCCCCTCTGAGTTGCGACATCCCAAAAGGAAGTCTCCAGACAGTGCCAAATGTACCCAGGAGGAGGGGGGAAGCAAAATTGCCCATGGTTGAGACCCACTGTCTGTACTGATATGGAATCATGCCCAGGATATTCTTAGGAAAAGAAAGGAACAGAGCAGCATATATACTTGTACAGTATGCTGCCATTTATGTAAAAGAGAATGGAAATGTGTTGTTTTTTTTAACATAATTGCATGCATACTCATAAACTGTTTCAGGAAAGACAACCAAGGAACTGGCAATACTCATTACTCTTGGAAGGGCAACTAAAGGTGGTCGGGGGAAAAGGGGGATACCTCAGTACACAAGCTTTTTATTTTCTGAGAATAAAACTCTCCTAATTTTAATGGGCAGTCAGGTTTGAGAAGCCCCACTGGGGCAACAGATCCTGTCCATGGAAAGTGAGTCCATGACCATACATCGACCTGATGGTTTCTTAGCAAACCAGAGTAGTGCGTGAGAAAGTGGCCCTGTCACATGTGCTTAAGCGCTGTCAGGAAATGCCACTTCTCAATCTGTGAGCATCCAACCTGGTCCCCTGGGTGCTCTGTCGGTGGAAAGACAGGGTCATTTGGGAAAACCCCCCAACTTAACAGTTCCAGACAAGGTATCTGGCTCTCCGTCTGCCACTGCAGCCCCCATGAGTCAGCCCCATGAGACGTGGTCCCCAAACTGTCTTTTCACCCGCTGCCCTCGCTCTCCAAGCTTCTCCCTACCCACCATCCTCCACCCCTGAGCTTCCCACACCCCTTTCCCAATCTATTTTGGGATATTTCTTCGCAGGGGACAAAGTATTTGACATAGTGAAGGCTAAAAGGAAAAAAAGATGCCAAGAAAAAAAAATCCACATGTGAAACGTCGCAGTGTCTCATCCTTAGCCCTGTTTGGTTACTAATGCGTGACTGGCAGTGATGCCAAGGCACTGGCCTTGGCCTGCTACACGCCCTAGGCACTGTCAGTAACGAGGAGCAAGAGACAAACATCGGCTCTTGCAAAGTTGTCTCCAGTTTCTGGGAGGGAGGACTGTTGTCCATAGTTTTAGCTGCTTTGTGTCTGAGCAGGGCCAGCTCGTCCTGGGCCTTCTGGGGCCCCGCTGGTCTTAGATGCATCTGACAGAGCACGCTACCACCATACCAACCTCATGAACGTGACTGGTGACAGCCTACCCCTTCTCTGCCTCCCCTTGAAATATGACAAATGTGATCGCAGAACCGCTCCACACAGAATTTCATACCAGGCAGTCACACGGCCGTGACAGTGGCAAGTGATGTATTTGGTTTAAAGAAGCTTGTATTACTGAAGTTAATGCAAAAGTCTGGCCTCCACTCATGGTCTTATTAAATATATGTCCTAAGGGATCAGAGTCATCTATTAAAAATGGCGACAGCCCTGCGTATAAATAAACATTTCTCTTAGAGTTTGGCATCAGGTGTTCAATGTGCTTCCTCAAAGCAGACAGTTTGTTTGCGGGATCAGTTTTGAGGGTGCATTTGAACCGAGAGGTGTGCAAGGCAGTGACACCTGGGCTGCCATGTTCCGTTGCAGGTGCTGGCAGTGGACGGTTCAGGTCCAAGGGCAGAGGTGGGTCACGGTCACAGGTGCTGTAGGGCTTCCTGTCCTTGCTCCGTGTAACCGTCGTCGCGCTGGGCGTTGGCCCACTGGCCAAAGGACTCCTGGATGTGCACATTTCTCTGCGTGTTGGCCAGACGCTTCTTATCTCGGGAGAAGAAGCTAAACCTTTCGGAAGGAGAGAAAGAAATGAGTGTCTTCCCTTTGATGCATATGTGACGGTTTTCGCAATGCCAGAGACATACAGCAGCAAACATGGAAGGGAGCAAATCAAGGTGTGAAAGAAAAAGGTGGAGGTGCAGGTCAAAGTTATTCTAGAAAACAGCCGGGGATTCTGCATGACGTCACCGTACCTTGGAGGTGACAGTGCGAGCAGGGCGTGCACATACGTGACGTGTGATGCATCTGGTCTCCTACCGTAACCACTAGTGAGGGCTTCTCGTTATTAGTGGTAACAAAAAGCTTCCAGAAACATACATCATGAACTTCTTTATCCTAATGCTGCAGGTAAAGTAAGATTTGAAAGCCACATGGAATCGATGATTCTGATGTCACCAGATGAATGATTTCAAGTAGTTATGTGTTTAACGAATCAGGAAACTATGTCAGTAGAACATCAAAGCCAAGATGGCATGGATGTTACTGCTTCAGATGAGGTGAAAATAGGTATTTGAGAAAAATGAGATGATTAAAAACATATTCATAGCACATGCGGTTCTCTGATTAAACACTGTGAATATAGTATGTAAGTGAAATGTGGGAAATGTCATTTTGAAGTGTCAAAACCTGATTTGTGGTGAAACAACTTTAAACATTATAACTTCCATTAGAAACGGCTAACGCAGACCCAGAAGTTTTTTGAAACAGCTATGACTATTGCTCACTGATCAGAGTGAACCATCCGGTACCTAAAAGATAAAGGTAGAAACCACAGGCGAAAAGCTTATGAAGTGGCCCATTTAAAACAAGGTCTGCTTTAACTCCACTTAAACACAGTCCAGGAACCTGGCCAGGAACCTTGAGTTGACCCACCGTGAGTATGTCCCAAAAACCCTTTCTAAGCTGCCAATTGTTCTTTGATACTCCCAGCCTCTAAGAAGATTCCTTCTATTTGCTAAGTTCTCTTACTCTTGAATTTTGGTTTCTGACGTCGGTAAGAGAGATAATTGCTGTTATGCTTCCCAGAGGCAAGAATAGGAATGAACCACTGAGAAACCCAAGCTTCAGATCAACTATTTTTGGTTCCCTCTTTCTGTGCACTTATTAGCTTCGTGTGTGTGTGCGTGTGTGTGAGAGAGCAGGTGTGTGTGTGCACTGTGGGCTACGGAGTTCAGTTTTAATCCCATTTGTGTGAAAATGATTTTACCATTCTGTGGTTCCTAGATCCCACAATCACTTCCTACCAGGAATAAAGTGGTCTTTTATCATAAAGCTGGGGCAAGCCAAATGTATCTGGAGCAATTCTCTCTGCTAGCTAAAGACTCCTCTGTACGACGATGTGTGTGGTGGCCAATGAAGGCACGCTTTTCACAGTACTGGTTCCATGTGAGCTCTCTCCAGAGTGTCATCAGGGCAATTAACTGGCCAAACACACTGCGGCAACACCACTGTTACAGCTCACCTCCGCCTGACTCAAGTAAGCAGAAAAGCCACTCGCCACGTCCTGTCCAAGGGGGGCACCGAATCAAATCACTGGTCCCCTCCTTTGCTTTTTAAACAAGATCAAATGGCTTATTGAAGATGGCTTGGCAAAACAAAGCGGTTTAGAAAGCTGGGCCTTGAAGACTGAAAACACAGTGTTAGTGTCACTCAGGGTGGGGATGGGGGTGGGGTGTCACAGTGGGCATTGATTACTGACCCGTCACTTAAAGGACCTTCTTTACTGGATCATGGACAAGGTGGTTTTAGAATAGAAACAGAAAAGACAGAGAGAATTATCGGTGACAGAGCCAAGAATTCCAAGGCTTCAGTCGTGCAGGTCGAGCGCCGTGAACAGCCTGTTTGAAACCACACTCGACACCCACTTCAGATGGAAACACACAGGTGGTGGCCATGCAGCCCAGTGGCCAAAGAAGACGGGCCAGCCCAGCAGTAGCTGCAGCAGACATTCCAAAGGCATAGCTCAAAACGAAACCAGAAAATCCGAGTGCCTACAAGGGAAACAAGTCGTCGGACGGGCTGGAGAGTGGGGTCATCTATTATCAGTCCGGCCGCTACCATGGGCATTATGGCTGTAAAGATCCTGGTTAGAAAAGTACAGATAGACACAGAGAAGATAAAAACAGGGAGGCATGAAAATAAACACATCACACACACGTCAGCTGAAGGGTTTGCTTATGGTATATGTTAGGGGTGGAACTGTGTCCCCACCCAAATCCATATGTTAATGTCCTAACCCCCCAGCGCCTCAGAAGGTGACCTCATTTGGAGACAGAGTCCTCGTGGATGTAACCAGTCAAGGTGAAGCAATGTTGGAATAGGGTGGGTCCTTATAAAAGGGGGACAGACACGCACACAGGAAGAACACCACATGAAGGTGAAGGCGGAGATGGGGGGGATGCTTCCAGAAGCCAAAGAACGCCGAGGAGTGCCAGCAAACCACCAGCAGCTAGAAGACAGGCATGGAATAAATTCTCCCTCACGGCCTTTAGAAGGAATCGACACTGCGACACCTTGATCTTGGAATCCTGGCCTCCAGGACTGTAAGAAACCATGTCTATTGTTTAAGCCACTCAGTTTGTGGCACATTTGTTGCTGTAACAAATGTGACAACCACCGAGGGAAGACGGGGTGGCTGGCCCTCACGGACTGAAAATACAGGCCTGGGCCTAGGGAAAGAAGGAGTTGAAACCTGCTGTGGGAACTAGGGGTGACACCCATCTCCCCCAACTGCCATGAGCTGCAGGTACCATGCCTCGAAGGTGGCCAAGGGAGACGCAGGAGAGGTGGCCAGAGCGGGCCCGGCAGGACATGAGCTGAAGCTGAGAGCCTGCCTAATCACCCGCCTGGGTAAGTCAGTGCCAACGCTGAATGCTTTTGGGTCCTTTGGCTGGGCAAGGAAAATGAAGAAATGCCGACTGAGCCACCCCAGCTTACTTTGAACAGCTTTAAGATTTTTTTGGAGGGGAGGTTGGCTGGGAAAAGATATGAAATAATTGTCTCACATGAGGTTTGGGCATTTTCTGTGTGTTTGAATCACCTTTGATGCACTTCACAGAGTAGCCAGATCTTGGCAGAACCACCTGGATGGTGACAACGAGAAGAGGGAACACCTTTTGCTACATGAAGGTGTGCAATCCGCAGAGACCAGGTTAGAGGGCACAGTTAGCTTTCCAGGGGCTCCAAGCCACACAGTTGTGCACCCAAAGACCCCTCTCAGCATAACAGAGAGTCCCCGAAGACACGGTCTTTGTGTGGGGATGGCCCCAGAAGCGGGTTTGCCCACACAGAGAGGCTGGACTTCATTTGGGATCCGATTGGGGCCAGGCTGATGCAGAGAGTCCTTGGGACATCTGGAGGGGTCCGGCCAACATACTGTCTGTGAGACTCCGTGAATGGATGGTCCCCACCTTCCCTATTCCCAGCACCCGCTGCCAAAGCCACCTCCTGGAGGGTCAGCTATTTCCACGAGAAAGCGTGGCTGGTTCTGGCTAAACATTTATGTCCGTGATATGGTGTAGATGATTTGAACTCCCTCCTCTCCCCCGAATATTTCTGGAATACAAACCAGTGGCATTTCAGGCAGTGTAACGGGCAGCTGTGAAGAAGCTATTTCTAGGCTGAAACGAGGACGGCGGAGCATAGGACAGGAACAGAATGCACTGTTGTTGCTACCGTTTGATGCTCGAGTGGCTGCCTACTCTAAGCTTTCCGGTGTGTAACGCCAGCTGTTGTGATCCGTAGCTTTCCGGGCCATCCATCTGCCCCCACTGCCTGTTTCCTGCTGCCTGGGTCAGCCCCTGTGCCCTGCTCAGCAGAAAGCAGTGTGTGTCCACAGGACCCCAACTGAGAGCCGAAGCCACACAACGGGGGCGCTGGTGCCTGGTGTCCACTGGGGACAAGGGTGGAGTCACTCAGGCGCTCCCTTGTGACCTGCCCGGGCAGTGCCAACCCAGCCACTCGGGCCAGCAGCTGCTCAATCACAAGCTATTCCTGGACCGTCTTCTGGGCACACTGTTTTGACTGGCAGCAGAGTTTCTGGTTCCCTTGGCCAGTCAGCCCAGAATGTAGACTTTGGCGTCTCCAGCTCGTGGATGCTTGAGAGATAAGGGAACTTGGAAGTCAGCCCACAGCTGATGACTCAGGAGTGGGGTGAGGGTAAAGGGGGTGGGGAGGCAGAATGAGACAAAAGGCAGGGCTTAGATCCTGACTTCGACCTAATGTAGTCATGGGCTTCTCCAGGCCCCACTTTCCTCCTCAGAGAAATGGGGCTGAATGTCCCAGCTCTGAATCTCTGCCTGGGTGGAAGACACCTTAGTTCCAGTGTTCTAGACTGGTGAAGCCCCTTCAAACCTCCACGGTAGTTACTGCTTAGTTGGTGGTGAGTGGGGGGAAAAACTGATCACAGGCATGAAGCTGAGCTGGAAAGCAGCAGGGAGCTGCACTCAGCAGACGGTGTGACTAATACTGCGAAAAAGCAAGGATTACGGGACCAAACAGACCACATGTGTGCCAGAGGAGTGAAGGGTGGAAAGGGACACAGGCATGGGACAGTCCTAAGAATTGCCATCCCTTGCCCGGCCCCCAGGGAAGATGTGTCCCTGCTCCAGGCTCTGGGCTCACGGGTCACAATAATGCAGCTTCCAGTCAGCAGCCGAGGTGGACAAAGGCGACCAGTGTCCTGCCCGGGCTGGTCAAAAGCCTTTTGTGCAGTTTGATCTTCCAATTATCCCCTAGAAGGCTGGGGCGGCCAGGAGATTCTGACTTCCCGCTCCTTCCCTCTGTTTCTGTCTGTATCTGTCTCCCCCATTCCAGATGTTTCTCCTGCCAGGCTTAGAGCCCCCGGTCTTGTTGAGGCCAAGCTAACTGGGAGAATGGCTTTGAAAATGGGGCCCCAGGGTCCTTTCTAGAACAATCTGAAAAAGAGAATCAGACACCACAGCCTATTCAGGTGTGGGCAGAAGAACTGGTGGAAAGAAGCTAATGCTGATAACTTTCCTCTGGAATTTACAAGTCTGAGGTTTGCAAAAGCCAACTCTTAATTCCCTGCTTTAGAGGAAGGGGGCTGGAGTGGAAAATGAAAAAGTCAGAACAATTCAGCTTCAGAAGGAATTCTTAGAATTACACACGACTTAGAATTACAGTGCTGGAGGCACTTGAAATAAAGGTGCTAGAAAGGTCTGATTTTTAAAGATCTGGGAGTGAACTGCTAGAAGCAGAATGCTGGGCTCTTGGTCTCACCTCTCAGCCCAGGGAGGGGCTGTGTGGGCTCAGGAGATTTTCTCAGCTTCCCGAGGTTTTAACTGAAAGCTGTAGCTACTGAAGCACAAAATCAATTCTGCTCATCCTTATATGCGAGTAGGGCTGGCAGGTGGATCAGTTTAAGCAAAGTCAATCCCATTTCTTACCAAGCACTGGATGAGAGAGTCTAACCATGGGTAGGAATCTTCCCGGGGATTGAGTGCCTCACAGAATCGAGACCAAAGGACTCCCTCTCCCCCAAGATGAGGCCACAGGGGACACGCATTACTTCTGTCTGCCTAGCATTCTGATCTTGCTTGGCGCCTGTCCTTCCCCAATTTCAGTCCCTGTGACAGTTCACATGGACAGTTCACATGGAGTTAAAGCTACTCTAAGCTTCAGGAGAGAATGAGAACCAGACCTGGCAAATCGATGTACTGCCCAGTGATTGGCTTGGGGTGGTCATGTGGCCCAATCAGAGCGAGCCAAGAAGCTCAAGTCTGACTTCTGGGGGAAATTCTTTTTTTCCCACAGGGAGTTTAGAAGAAAGCAGCACCTTGGGCTGATGGCTGTCATACTGCCACCGTGAGTGGAGAGCTGCCCTACCGCCCACAGAAAGGAAAATCAAGTCAGAGGGAGAGGGAATAAGGCAAAGCCCTGATGACAAGGCCTGGATCCAGCTGAGCCTGAAGCCAGGACAACCTGGGGGTTTTGGTTACTCAGCCAACATTTTCCTTCATTGTCTTAAGTTACTTTGAGTTTGAGTTTCAACTGCCAATGGAAGATTACTAATCCATGGCCAAACTGCCGTGGAAATCTGGAGGAAGGCAGTTTCAATCTTTCTGGTTCCAAGCTTCACTGCCCCCCCCCCAGTAAATATTTATCCCTAATCAGAACGGGGGACCAAACCCCACGCCCCAAATCCAGCAGAGATCGGGGTCCAACTATACAAGGAAACTGAAGCTGGCAAGAGAGGCCTGGAAAGGAGCCACGCGTTGACCCGCACGCTCCAGAGGGCAGCCAGCCTTTCCTGCAGCCACCAGCACCCAAAATCAGAACAAGGCACCTTTTCCCTAGAGCAGACCTGCACGCGTTTTACATTTCCTTTCCCGTCCAGCAATGCTGAACAGTAAGTTAATTCACAGGACAAGAACTAGCCAAGCATTTCCAAATATAACTGGAATTTAAAGGTGGAGGTGTCCAAGTAAATCCCCAGTTCATATCCCCACATGCTCCTGGTGGCTTTCCAACCCACACCACCCGCTTTTATAAAACTTCTGCTAGGGTTTGGGGGAAAGAACCCAGGCCTTTTCTGCAATAAACCCTGGGTACAGCTGGAAGGCTGAGAACCCGGAAGGCCTTCCCAGGGGAGATACCAAGGCTACAAGACAACAGTGTGAGCGTGAGGTTCTCCTGCAGAGTTTAACACAGGAGCGCTGGGGGCAGGCCGCCTGGGTTCGAACGCTGGCTCTGCCTCTTATTGGTTGTTTGACCCTGGGCAGGTGATTTACCTCAGGGCCTCAGTTTCCTCAACTCTAAAATGGGAATAACAGTGCCTCACCTCACTGGACGATGGTGAGGACTCAATAAGGTCACATGCAGGGCGGGCACAGAGCAGGTTCTCAGGAGGTATTAGCTAACTAGACTGGGGGTTTTAACACTTTTCTGAAAGGCTGCAAGGGTCAACAAACCTAAAATTCTTTGCAAAATGGTACATATTGCCTCTCCTCAAGACCCCCACCCAAGGAAAGTGTCTGCAAACTCTCATCAGAATCTCAAAGGGGTCTTTTGATGCATACAGCACCAAAGTAGCTTGTAGTTGAGGGCAAGAACTAGGTTGCTCTTTCTTGTATGTCCCCCACGGCAACCAGAGCTTGATTCTGCATGTATTATTCACCAATAAATGCTTCATGGAGACACTGAGGGATAGATAGGTGGACGGGTCATCAGAGAAATACATAGGTGGGGTGGACCTGGCCATCCCAGACCTCTGGGAGCTGGGGTTCCAAGCTGTGAAGGTGCATGAACCTCCGCCACCAGCCTCATTTGCTAGCCTCAAAGACCCAGGGACAGACCTCATCGGACACACTCAAGCAAGCCCTGAGCAGCAGCCACAGGCCCCACCCCTTTCCCGCCCCCATCCGCCTCCTTCCCCAACCTCTCTGCCCAGAGACCTCCCAGGAGGAACTCAGCATTCAAATACAGAGATGAACTCAATGTCAAGGGCCAACGTGCTCTGGGGTTAGCCCGTCCCAGTGGGAGGTGGTTAGTGACAAGCCTGGTCCTAGAACAGGTACCCAGAAGTGAGAGGCTGTGTGAACTGCCAGATTAGCCTCAAGCGAACAGCCCCACATGCCGGAAGCGCATGACTTACAGTCGTCTGATCCCAGACTCCGACTGGGGGGACATTCTCGGGTGGACGATGGGCGGAGGTTGGGGTATTCGATTTTCCTCTTCCATTTCTTCACTGGAAGGGTTGAGAGGTGTGAGACAAGAGTCAAAAATTCCGTGACAGCTGGAATGTTCCAGAAGGATATTGTCTGATGGTCTGGGGGGGGCTTGTACTTGGAATAAGGGGACCCAGGAGGACAGCAACAGTGGCCTCTGCCCCAACAGTCTCTCTGCCTGGGGGTCTGGTCTTTTAGTGATGGGCATGGCTGTTAAGAGGAAGGCTCAGGCCTGGAGGCAATGGGCACATGTGCCTGTGGTACCTCTGGCCCAGATGGGCAAATGTGAGGCATTTCAGGACACGGACCCACATCTCCATTTTAAGTTTCCTTTGAAGATTCCAGCCAAATAGAACAACTTCCTGTTTCCTGTCCCTGACAAATGCTTGTTTCCACACCTTCGTGGTTTCTTCCATCTGGAATATGCCACCCACCCCTCCACATCTCCCATACTTGCACAGTACCCTAGCCTTTAAGGCAAGGTTCAGTTCAAATGCCACCTCCTCCACGAAGCCTTCCTGATTTCTACCCCATCCCCAAGCCTGAAGTGCTCTCTCTCTTCTCGAATAGCCAGTGTACACAGTATCAGTAAATCTTTCTTATGTGCCAGGCACACAGTAGTCTTTCAATAAAAATATGGGGCATTGTATTTTCTGTGCATCTCTTATCTTCCCTCCTTGAGCAGGGACCACATCTGGTGCATCTGTCCTTCCTTTGGCTTTCCCTTCAACAGATTTGCTGTGTACCTACTCTGCGCTAAGCTCCATTCTAAGTGTTGGGAACTTAGCCGTGAACAAGATAAACGAGATTTCTGGTCTCATGTTGTTACAGTCCAGTATGGAAACAGATAAGAAAACAAGGACATTGATGACCAGGATTAATGTGTGATGGTGAAAAGAGCCATAAAGGAAGTAAAACTGGGCACAGTGATGGTGGGACAGGGCTCTCCTTTGGAGGGGTGGTGATGGGGACGTAAGGCCTCTCTGAGGAGGTGACACCTGACCTGAAACCTGAATGACCAGGATCCACCATGGGAAGAACTAAAGGAGCCGCATGTGCAAAGGTCCTGGGGTAGAAACAAGCATGGTGTGTTTTGAGGAGCCAATAAATGGGCAATGCGTACGAAGCTGAACAAGCGTGAGGCAGCATGGTAGGAGATGGTGGTCTCCGTCAGGAGCAGTGCTGTCCATAGAACCTTCCAAGACGACAGACATATTCTGTACTGTGCTGTCCAATGTGGCAGCCATTAGCCACAAGTGCCCACTGAGCACGTGAAACGTGGCAAGTGCAGTGGAGACACTGAATTCTAAATTTTATTTTAACTCATTTCAATAGCCACATGGCTAGTGGGTACCATATTGGACAGTGCAGTTCTAATATGTGCAAGGAGTTCACTGACCATGGACTAAGGGAACAAATACTTCGGCAGTGCAGCTCCACCATCTCGTATCTGCAATTCCAAGATCCAAAAGGCTTTAAAAACCAAAATTCACTTTCTGGTCACTGATTTGGTGCCAATACCTGAAATGAACTCTCGTGTGGCTGTATAATCTTTATCCCATTTAGTATGAATGTTTGTATCTTTTGCTGCACAAATACCAATGTGTTTAAAATGGTGGAAGGTTACATCGTCTATGTAATATTCCTTTCTAACAGCTGGCAAGTTCTGGATTATAAAATGCACCTGAGCCCAAGAGTTCCTGAGAGGGACCTGGAGCTTGTATGCACTGCAGGCCAGAGAGGGTCTCCAGAATGGACATAGATACAATCCTTGTTTTCCAGGAGCTAACTGTCCCCAAACTCCGCATACCGCCCCCGGAAAGGAGCCAGCCTGAGAGCTGCCAAGGACACTCACCTCTTGTAGTACGCCAGCTCCTCCTGCAACAAAAACACCTTGGACTTGAGCTCGTTCCTCTCATGCAGCACATCCCGCAGCTCTTGCAGCGTGAATCGGGGGCGGTTAGGGTCCTTGAAATCCATGGCCAGCTTCTCTGCCTCTGACACACACTCCTCTCCGCCCAGCTCTGTCTGGAGGAGGCAGAGATGCCGCTAGTGAATTCCTGGCCGCCACCACCAGCACCCACTCCGCATCCTGCCTCAGCCCTAACTGCCCACCCTCCCGGGGCCTCAGCAGCTTGCGAAGGGCGCTATCGTAGGATAGCGCTATCGTGGCCTCTGCTCACGTGCTGTGCAGTCATTGTTCCTCCGGACATGAAAGCCGGCAGCCACCTGTACACTGTTTGCCTCCTCAATAGCCAGACCCACGCTCCTGGCGCCTCCCCCACCTGACTCAGGTTTCATTACAAATAACATTAAGAGAGGTACAAAGGGGAAAGAAAGAAAGGAAGAAAAGGTGTCCAATGGAAGAATGCACCCCAATGCCGCTACCCTCATAAACCGGCCTGCTTTTCATTTCCCATGTTCTCTCCTCAGTCTTACAAGACGTGCTAATTTGGCCAAAGGTGTTAGATAGAATCAGAGCCTACACGATTCTACATCCTTTTCCCTCTGACAGTAAGTCACACGCATTGTCCTACTAGTTACTAGTCCCCTGGTCAAGCCCTTTGCTTCCCAATGGCTGTGGGCATTTTCACTGGCGTTCAGTGGAAGCCCTGGTAAGGGGACAGAGGCGTCACACATATGGACCCTAGCATGTTGTCACCTGCTCCAGGCCAGACCCAAACCCCGTCCTCCCATGTCTTCCATAGCAAGGAACATTTAAAAAAAAAAAACTGGTAAAATAGGTTTAGCATAAAATTTACCATCTACAAGACACAGTTCAGTGGCATTTAGCACATTCACTCACAGTGTTGTGCAACCGCCACCTCTATGTAATTCCAAATCATTTCCGTCTCCCCAAGAGGAAGCCCAGTACTCATTAGCAGTCTCTCCTCATTCCCCCATCACCCTTGGCATCCACCATCTGCTTTCCATGTCTGTGGATTCGCCTTTCCTGGACATTTCCTAGGACAAATGGAATCATACCATGTGGCCTTTTGTGATTGGCATGTTTTCGCTCAGCATCGTGTTTCTGAGGTTCATCCACATTGTGAGAATTTCCTTTTCGTGGCTGAGTGTGGATGGACCCCCTTTCGTCTATCCTGGCTGCTGTAAATAATGCTGCCATGAACATCTGTGTACAAGGATTTGGGTGAACACCTGTTTTCAGTTCTTTTGGGTAGACACCTACGAGTGGAACCGCTGCGTCATGTGGTCACTCTATGTTTAACTTTTGGAGGAACCGCCCCATTTTACATTCCTGCCAGCAGTGTAGGAGGGGTCCACATTCTCCACGTCTTTGCCAACACTTTTTCCCCCCATTTCTTTGATAGCAGGGAAGTTTTCGTAAGCTCCCTCCAAGTCAGCTGCCAAATCTGCAGGTGGCCTGTACTGAGCCACCAAAGTCCCATGATCGACTAGGAGTGGATCAACTCAGGACATCAGTGGGAAGCTCTGGCACAGGACAATGATTGAAATAGAGTCCCTCCCTTATCCCCACTCCCCCCCAGAAAACCCACAGCGGCACAGGGAGAAAAGGATCTCAGCCTAGGTGGGTGCTGCAAGGGCAGGATGTTGAAGGGAGGGCCGAGATACCTCACATCCTGGGAGATTAGGGACAGGCTGTTCTGGGAAAGGACACTTGAAAGGAGACACCACCCACCAGGGCAGAGCAGGTGACATAAGAGCCACCTGGCAGGCGCGGGCCGGGGGAGTGGATAGACCAGGAGTCAGCAGGGGCAGCAGGGAGGCAACTCGTTACGGCAGGAAACTGAAGCCTGACACACGCTGCCCACCAGCCCATCTGGACGACAGAGTGGGGCCTTCTCCCTCACAGGAACTGGGGGAGGGAATGTTTGTGGATTTAACCCCCCAAGAAGGTACTCTAGGCGTCTGCTGAGGCCACCCCGCCAGGTGGGCTTGTTGTCAGGGTACATCTTCGTGTCCAACTCCTTTTGCACAGCCACATACACGGGACGGTATCATCTACCCGAGACCATGAATACCGTGTTTCCCTGTAAATAAGACCCAGCAGGACCACCAGCTCTAATGCGTCTTTTGGAGCAAAAATTAATTTAAGACCCGGTCTTATTTTACTATAAGACCCATTCTTTAATGTAATATATAATATAATATAATATAAACATAATATAAAACAAAATAAAATACCGGGTCTTATATTAATTTTTGCTCCAAAAGACACATTACAGCTGATGATCAGCTAGGTCTTATTTTCGGGGAAATATGGTAGCAAGTGCCTGGTACAAAGCAGGTACTCACTGCTATCAGTTCCCTTCTCTTCCCCTGCCCAGGTTAACCACAGAGCATCCTTGGATGTCTAATATTTCCTCAGCATTAATTGAGCATCAACTTTGTTCTTGCTGGTTGTTGAACTGATGAGATGAATCAGACAGATGGGGGTGGAAGGAAGATACACACAAATAGAAACTTACAGGGTGATACAATAAGAGGTGCAGGGACATCAAACTGTCACTGGGGAGGATCACAGAAGGCATCACGACAGATGTGGTCTCTGTGCATGGGGTCTTGACGGACGTGTAGGAGTTTGTTAGGAACTCTGGACTCCCTCCAGTCCGCCACCCCCATTTTGTTTGGCCTTTACTGTGTTCTAAAACATTTGAACCACTGACCAACAATTTTAGATCTGGAGATGTCACGTTAAAGCTTGTGTTTGGGGCTTCCTTTTGCAAAAAGTTGGGAGGACCGGGTGACCCACGTGGAGAGACTGGAGCTGCATAGCTGCTGCTCTTTCCATGGTTGGCCATTCCCCACCCCTTTTTTCTTCCCTGTCTCGACCCCATAAGCATCAGTGGCCTCTGCCGTGGACCCAAATCTCAGGCTCACACACTCCCTCTGGGCCCTGCCGCCCAGGATAACTCAGGCCCTGCCATTCACTGGGACAAGGCCCATGCCTCCCCATGTCTCCGGAAGGGGCCATCTGACAGGTGTCCACCTGCCCTGAGGAAGACGTAAAGCCCTCAAGTGGCTTCCCTGAGCCTCACCTCCCAAGAGGCTTTTGGGCGAGCTGCCTGCTCCTCTCCAGGCCTGTATTTCCTGTCTAGCCCAGTAATATCGCTGAGGGCCCTTTCCGCCCAGACATCCGAGGATTCCTATAAACACTGCTCTCAAGCCAGAGCCATTTCCTGCTCACCCACCAAAGGTTGAAATTGCTCAAGACTCCCAAAGGCTCTTTAAAAGCCGAGTTCTTTTTCTCTGGAGACGAGTTTGCTCTCTTATGGAGGTGCAACCTAATTCCAGAGCTTGGGGGATTCCCAGACAGGTTCATAAAACAGTCCTGGTTTCTGGGACCACTGCCTGCGACTGCAGAAGAGGGAAGGTGTGGGGCTCCAGCTTTTCTCGAGGCCACTGCCTCTGACACAGTCCCTGGGGCAGGCCCGGATTGGCCTGTCCAGACCAAGAGACTGTGAAGGCTCTTCCCAGCATGGCAATCGGGCCGATCGGCAGCGGACCTTCTAGGCTTACTCCACGAGGGACCATGGAGGTGGCCCGGGTTATCGCGGATTGTCCGCTCGTCCCCTGAGGCACTCTGGGCACAGCCTGGGGGAGATGCCCTGAGGCCCCAGCTGCTCTCGGGGAGGCCCAAGAGACTAGCCGACGAGCAATGGGGCCTGTCCAGAGAGGCCTGAGGGAGGCCACATCCTCCATCGAGGCCTCCATCCTGAGGGCTAGACTCCTGGGCATGCTGCCCACCGCTGGGCAAAGGGGACTGACTGTGCTCTGGTCACCCTCTGGTCATGCTCGTATCTCCAGGCCTACCGTGCAAGCATTCAGCCCGAACACCCTGCCTCACATGCCAGCTGCCAGGCTCCTGTCTGCGTTCCCTGCGTACTTCAAAAAACAGAACAAAACAAACAACAAAAAAACTTGCTTAAAAAAATCAACTGGTAAGGCAGAGACATCAAGCACGTAACTATTAACTTTGTAGTTTTCTTATTGATTTTATGGTAAGTCCTTTAGACAGGAGCCCCCCTCCTTTTCTTTTCTTTTTAATTACAATTTATTGGGGTGACGATGGTTAGTGAAATGACATAGGTTTCAACCACCTCATTTTCTTAATGGTTGATACGTCTAATTGTGAAAGCCTTCAGTGAAAACAGGAGAAACTGGAAGAAACAGAAAATATGCTGAGTGAAAAAGACATTCAGGGCCACGTGTGCTATGACCCCACCTGTATGAAACGTCCAGAACAGGCAAACCCACAGAGACAGGAAGTAGATTGGCAGTGGCCAGGGACTAGGGGAGGCAGAGATGGGAGCGACTGCTCATGAGTATGCGGTTTCTTTTTGGGGTGATGGAAATGTTCTAGATAGTGGTGAGGATTGCACAATATAGTGAATATACTGAAACCCACCGAATTGTGCATTTTCAGTGGTTAAGTTGTATGGTATGTGAACTATATGTCAATAAACACATCATAAGAATCTGTAAGAAGCCTTGTGTACCAGAGATCACACTGAAACGACAGTGACGCAGCTCAGAAAGGTTTGTACGGATCGGGGGGGATGGGGCGGGGAATCAGAGTAACCAGGCAACTAATTCCTCTGCAGCTCTGGATCCCTCCACGGCTCCCATCTCCCCTCTCCAATCTAACTCGCCACCCCAGCTGCACCCTGCACATTCTCCAGTCTGGCTCCCGCTCTTCCTCCTGGCCTGCCCCACATTCCACCATGGACATCCGACCCATCCCACAAGACCCATCTCAGTGCCCTGAAGGCCTGTACCGCCCTTGCCTCTCGACTCAGAACTCACTGTGCCCTCCTGCTCTGCTCCCCGGGCCCTCCATCCCAGCCACACGCTTGGATCTACTGGATCAAGCCACGTTCATTCCCCTCATTTGTCAGATAGGAAACTGACCACCAAAGAGATGGACGGGCCCCAGGTCGCATAGCAGCAGGTAGAGCAGCCGCCACAACCTGTGGCTGCCCTGTTGACTGACAAGCATCCTGAACTCCACCCAGCTCTGAGGAACAGAGTCAAACCCAGCAAAGCTGCCCAAGTCTGGGAACAGATGCTGCAAAGAGGGACTGAGCTCAGTGGATTAGTCATAACTGCTACCTGATTTTACTCTCCCGTTTCTGTCCCGCCCCACTGGTGCCAGAATGGGAAACTGAAACCGACAGGCGCTCAGGCCAAGGAGGTATGAAATGTTCCTGTCCTTGATCTTGTTGCTAAAGAGATCTGGAACAAGGGCTCGGAGTCTTGTGGCCCAGGTTTGGAATGGGTCCTGCCTCCCCAGGAGATCGGCCTGAGCTCCTGTGGGGTCCAGGAGGCTGGAAGGGGTCCACCAGAGGAACTGGGACTATCTTTGGCATTTGCTTTCTCCCCTCTCTCCCACTGCCATAGATCTGGTCCAGCCCCCACCTTTTGTACCTGGATTATTGCAAAGGGCTCCCAAAAGCCATGTCTTGTCCTTAGGTCCTTCCCTGGTCAACCTGTCCTCCAAAATCTCTGATTCTGCCACCCCCCATTAAAACCCTGTAAAGGGATCCACATGCCCCACTGCTCAGAGTTTTGTGTGTGGCATCCTCAGCTCTCTCTGGCACTATAGACAACAGCTGTTGTCACTGCCTGCCCTGCACCAGTCACACACTTCTCTGGGCCAAGTTGTGGCCATGTTCCTCTGGAGAAACTCCCCCTTCCCCACTTTTAGTGGATGTGGCTTGGATGAATACCAGCAAACAGGGGAAGCCACGTGACTAGGGAGAGAGTGGACGTCATATGTATGCTAGAAGTCAGGCCACAATGATTGGTTCAGTGATGAGCCAATGAGAGGGTTCCCTGAGACTTTTGCTAGGAATTTGGGAAAGAGGTAATTTCTTTCTATTGGGGTTGCAGAGCTGCTCAAGTACCAGGGGCCACTATATGACAAGAGACTACAGGAGAATAACACCAATACAGAGGAAAACAAAGCTGAGAGACGGTCTGAAACAAATTCCTAATAGCATCATTTGGACACCTGGAACCAGCTAGACCTGAAGCCATCCTTAATGCAAAGCTTTTAGTTACACAGCCAAATATTTCTCTTTAAAAAAATCCTCAACCAATTTAAACTTAGGCTTCTGTCACTATGAGCCAAAAAGCAGGCCCTAACCTCTCTCCTTTAAGACTTCTGTCTCTCACCTCCCTATCGGTACCCCAGGTCCCTGTCCTTCAGACAACCTAGAAGCGTCTGGCCTGAATTCACAAGACACTGACTGACTGTACTGGGATCTGAGCCAACCTGACAGTGAGCTCATCTCTTACCTCCCCAGCCTGTAACCCAGGGGACTAGCACGGTGTCTGCAAACCTGAAACAGTCAGAAACTGTTTTTTGGAAGAAAGAGAAAGCTCTGAGTTTTTCCCAAACAGATCACTATGCTTTTCTGTAACAGCATATCCATCCATTATATCCACCCATCAAAATCTACCTGACACCGACATCCAGCAGAAGGAACAGCTCTTCCATCAGGATGGACTGCCTGGCACACTCCAGGGGCACATTATGTGGCCGACACCTCTGGTGGCTCGTATCACAGACCTGGGCCCACTTGGGTTTTAGCTGCAGCTGTATGGTTCCACCAAGTGACAGGGCCCTGCCGCAAGCACACGCTGTATGTCCTTCCATTTTTGTCCCGGGATCTGCTCCGTAAGTTCAGCCCAGAGTGTCGGGGACATAACACCCCTAGGGGCCACCTTTAGCTAACTGGGGGCAGACGCTTGTGGATAAACATTCCAAGCCTTTCTCCTCCAGAAAGACAGTTCTGGAGGTGTTCTGGAAGGTGCTTCTCAGAGGTCAAGGCGGGACGGAGCCTCCACGGTGACTTCAATGACATGCCCTCAAATGCACTTTTCCTCCTTCCGTCTCACGCCTCCCGTCTCTGGGAAGCACCTCCCAAATAGACCTCTCGCCCATATTCCTTTTTTCAAGCTCTGCTGCTAGGGAACCCGGACTAAGACAATCTCTTGCCACCAAGACAACCCTCTCCCGCCGTAAGTGTGGCTGCTGGTGTCTAAGTGTGTCTCCTGCATGGGGTAGAAAGTTCCAGACCTCCACAGCACCCAGCACAGTGCTCTCAGAGAAAAGGCCAACCAGCCTCTGCCTGGCACGCAGGGCTGGCCCTGCCCACCTCTCTGACCTCGTTGACACCCTCCCATCCCCCTCACGCCTCCATTGCACTGCATTTCTCTGTCCCCCTGCCTGGAACTCACACCCCCTTCACATCCTTTACTCTCTTTCGAGCACCTCCTTGGGGAAGCCTTTTTCACTCGCCCAGATGATCACGGTAATAACAACAGCTAACACTTTAAATGAACCAATTCATTTAAATCTCCTAAAAACAATCTGGGGGTAAGTACTGTGATTATTACTCCCACTTTAGAGATGAGGAAAGTGAGGCATAGAGAGGCTAAATAATGTACCCAAGGTCATGGAGGTAGTCAGTAACAGAGGCGAGACTTGAACTGAGTCAGACCAGCTCTAGAGTCCATGCAGTTACTACCCACTACGGCTCCTCCCTCAGTTACATATGGGGCCTTCTGGCACCACATCTCTCCTTTAGGACGAATCACCTTTTCTTTAAAAAAAAAAAAAATTGAGATATAATTCACATACCATTAAATCCACTATTTTAAAATATAGAATTCAGTGGTTTTTAGTACATTGTGTGACCACCACCTCTATCTAATTCCAGCACATTTTCATCACCCCAAAAGAAACCCCACCCCATTAGAAGTTGCTCCCCATTCCTCCCTCCACGCAGACCCTGCAACCACCAATCTGCTCTCTGTTTCTGTGGGTGCTGTTCCGGACATTTCACGTAAATGGAATCACGCAGTGTGTGGTGTCTTGTGCTAGCTACCTTCACTTAGCGTGCTTTTGAGGTTCATCCAAGTTGGAGCATGTGTCACTGCTCCATTCCTTTTTATGGCCAAATAATATTCCCTAGTATGGACAGACCACATTTTGTTTCTTCATTCTTTAGCTGATGGACATGTGGGTTGTTTCCACCTTTTTGTTACTATGAATAGTGCTACTATGAACCTGCAATATAATCAATAATTATCTGAATGAATGAACGGATAAATGGCAGATACCCAGTCACCAACACTGAGCTGAATACCCTAGGCTAAAATGCTGGGCGTCCTGGGTTTCAGGCCCAGCCCTGCCTCTACCCAGCTGTGTGTCCTCTAGTCAGCAGCTTGCTCTCTCTGGGCCTCCTATTTCCTTACGTGTAATGGGGAACGAGGTAGCCCACACACCTGCCTGCCCCCCCCCATCACCTTAGCTGGTGTTCCACTCACCTCCGGGCCCTCCTCGCCATTCTGGCTGAGCTCGCCCTGCAGCCTGTCTCGCAGCTTCCCGAGCTCCGCCCGCAGGCTGCCCATCTCCTGCTCCTTCGTTTGTAGGTCTGCCTCCAATTCCACCTTCTGCTCGATCAGGGCCTTCCCCTGGGCCTCCACCACTGTGATGCGGTGCCGGAGGTCATGGTTAATCTTCATCAGCCGTGTCTGCTGTTGCTGCAGCTGTGGAGCAAGAAAGGCCATCGAACAGAGCTGCCCGGTAGGTCACGTGGCGCACTGCCCAAGGGCAAACTATCTACAGACGTGCCATTCATACTGTAGACGTCTTGATTCATTTGAGATTTGTTCACAGAACTCTGTTGATGCCAGAGATGGACTATTTGTATATTTACTGTAATTTTACGACAGAGGGAAGATAAGAGTCTTGTTAGTATGCAAGTATGATGACAATTTCCTAGCAGATGGAAATAACATGCTTGAGAAAGGGGTGTCTTTTTCTAAACCAGGTAGAGACACTGTCTGGGTTCCTGGAGCAGCCTGAACCATGCATGTCTGCTCACAGAGGGGCACAAAGTGGGTGGGCTGCAGAAGCCTCATGGTCAGAGCAAAGGCTGACCAGGCCTCAGGACCTCCCCAGGGTATAGGACTCAGGCCACTGGGCAGTGCCACATTCCCAACTGCTGTTCCAGTGGAGACGGCTGAGGGTCCACCTCATGGCTGCTGTTTCAGGGCTGGGTCTGGCAGCATCCCCCCCCACGGAGCCTACGGAGTCCATAGAATGAGACCCAGGGGAGCTGGGCAACCTCCTGAATGAAGGATCCAGGCTCTTGCAGGGACCTACTGGCTGAGAGGATGGACACGGGGGAGGGGCTCGTCCGTCACTTACAGCCTCGACGTCCTCGTTCTTCAGCCCGAGCTCCCTGTCCTTGGCGCGAATCTCATCGCGCTGTTTGTCCACCACCTCCTTCAGCTTCTTCATCACCTGCCGCTCCCGCTCTGACATGCCTGGGATGGGTGAGCGAGACCCGCAGGTGAGGCCACCTCCCTGCCCTGCTCAAACCATCCGGCAGCTTCCTGCTGAGATGACAATGGCCCCCAGGCCTCCTCTCTCCCTCATCCCGCCCCAGGACAGGCTTTGTCTCTTGACCCCTCCAAGCTCATGCCTACCTGGGACATGTGCCATAGTTATTTCGGGTGCCCACAAATCCCTTCCTTCCAGCCACTCCCCACCTGGCTCCGCAGGCTTCAGTTCAAACATCACCTCTTCACAGAGGCCCTTCCTTCCCTGACGCCTCTGAAGTAAACGTCCTCCCACAGCCTTTATTACCTTCACCGCACTCCTTACAGCTACTACTAAGCATCTTGTACGTTCATTCATCTAAGGAGAGAAGATACTGCACGTTGATTCAGAGGGTGGTCTCGGAAGCTTCCATACTGGCTCTCATTCCTTAGGGCTGCTGTGAGGACTGACCTAGTTAACACACGCAGAGCACGGAGGATGGTGCTCGCCGCACAGCACCTGCTGATGGGGTGCTGTTGGTTACTTGCTTACCGTCTGTGCCCCTGAGCGTCGCCCCCCCAAGTACACTGTTGGCCCCAGAAGGCGAGTCCTCTCCCGACCTGTTCACTGTATCTTCCCTGGGTGAGCACACAGTAGGTGCGCACTAAGGGACAGGCCTGACACACAGTAGGTGCTTGCTAAGGGATTGGGTGGATTAATGAACTGTGAGGATGGGTGTTATATTGGTTTCCTGTGGCTGCTCTAACAAATGACCAACAAAATCTGGTAGCTTAGAACAGCAGAAATTTATTTTCTCATAGTTCTGGAAGCCAGAAGTGTAAAATCAGTCCAAACTCAAGATGTCGCCAGAGCTGTGCTCCCTGCGGAGACTCTAAGGGAGAATTGGTGCCTGCCTCTTCCAGCTGCTGGTGCTGCCAGCGTTCCTTGGCTTGTGGCTGCATCATCCAGTCTCTGCCTTCTCCGTGGTCCCATCCCCTTCTCTTCTATCTGTGTGAAATCTCTCTGCCTCCCTCTTATAAAGATACTTGTGATGGCATTTAGGGTCCACCCAAATAATCGAGGGCACTTTCCCCATCTCAAGATCTTGAACTAAATCACATTTGTAAAGATTTTACCATATGTGGTAACATCCACAGGGTCCCGTGATTAGGACCTGATAGTTGTAGGGGGGGGGGGGGGAGTGAGAGGGGGCAGGCATTATTCAGCCTCCCACAGGCGCTGGGACTGACAGCTAATCCCTGCTCCCAGGAGACCTGGGGTGGGGGTCAGGCTCAAACACAGATTAACAAAGGAAAAATGTTGGGCCGGCCCAGTGGCTCAGGCGGTTGGAGCTCCATGCTCCTAACTCCGAGGGCTGCCGGTTCGATTCCCACATGGGCCAGCGGGCTCTCAACAAAAAAAAGGCAAAAAAAAAAAAAAAAAATGTTCCCCATTTCCCTCTTCCCTGGGACTCAGGAAACACTGGCCCAATCAACCAGGCCCCCAGTAGCCATGTGCATGATTCCTCAGCTATTTTCCTCATGTGTGATTCCACTCTGAGTTGCTCTGTCCCACCTGGTTTTTTCCACTGGCCTCCCCGTCCAGTCCTGGATATTCCCAAGCAATGGTCACCATCATGAACGAGGCCATGATGCAAGGCAGAGCCTGGGCCTCAGCCGGTGGACAAGAGGACACTGCTAACATCTCCCAAAAAAGTGTTTCTCAGACACAATGAGTGCACTCGTGCAGTGAAGCTGAAATCATATGTGGGCCACAAAAATCAGATGAAAAGTCACAAAAATGTTCGCTGTTTGCTCTTTGAGCACCTGTCCTACCCTTAGCGGGTGGGGTACTAAGGGCCCAGCTCATTTGATTCTTCGTGGGGGGGCAGATTCTGCTCCTGGAGAAATCAGGCAGGAAGAAGACCCACGTGGGGGCAGAGGGAGCATGCATTTTCTCTTGAGAAAGGAAGCCCAACTCTGTACGCCAGCTACCTCATCCACCTCCACGGGCGTCCGTGGCTGGAAGACTGAGAGACGGAGAACAGAATGGCCAAGAGCTTGGGGTCTGAAGCTAGGTGTCTGGGACTCAGTCCTGGCCTTGCTGCTTACCTGCTATTGACCTGAGCCTGTTTTCTCACTTGCAAATGGGGATCCTCTGGAGTCCGCCACCTGAGGGGCTCTTGTGAGGCTGCAGGAGTTAATCTGTGAGACATGCTCACAACAGGCCTGGCGCACGAGTCAGTCTCTAAGTGTTAGCTGTCTTTTTACCGGTAAAATGGAAATACCTGCTCCAAAGGCTAAAGCCAACATCAAGTCTAAGAGTGGTTACAAGAGTGCCTTGATAAATTAAAGGAGGGTTAAGTGTTTTCCATAGACTCACAGACACTGTTAAAAGCTGGGAGACTTCTGAGCAATCATTTAGACACCCAGCAATTCAGGGCCCTGAGATCTAAATTTAAAGAGACACTCGGGCAAGTGCACAAGCAAGTCCAAGGTTGGTCTCCCAGGAGCCATGTTGATAGTAGCAAAAAAATGTCCACAAGCAAGGAAACAGTAAAATAAACAAGGACCTTCCACCAATGGGAAACTACGTAGCTAGTTAAAAGACTTTGATACACTTGTAAGTGAAAACGACAAGTGACAAAGTCACAGCAGCACTATTCACAATGGCCAAACATGGTAGAAACAAAAAAGCCAAAGTGTCCACCAGCTGATACATAAACAAAACGTGGTCCGTCCATCTGATGGAATATCCTGGTGGCTATAAAAAGGAATGAAATACCGACACATTACAATGTGATAAATCTTGAAAACATGGTGCTAAGGGAAAGAAGCCACATACTGCAGGATTCCATTTATTCGCAATGTTCGCAACAGGCAAATCCATAGAGACAGGAAGTAGACTGATAGTGGCCTGGGGATGAGGGGTGGAAGTGGCTGTAAATGGGCACGAGGTTTCTTTTTGGGGTGATGGAAATGTTTTAAAATTACATTGTCATGATGGTTGTAGAATTCCATACATTTACTAAAAATCACTGAAAAAATGTATTTTCTTTCCTTTTTATGTAAGGTAGCACAGCCAATGTTTTATTGAGCTGAAATTCCTACCAACCACTCTTGGCTCCCACATAAGGTGCCACTGGTAGGGCAAAGTCAACATAACTGCCCTCGGGGACATCTTTTATTGGACAGCTCCATGTTTGATGCTGTCTATACTTTGTCTCAACAATCCTAGGAGTCAGGAGTCGTCAATTCCCATTTTGCAGGTGAGGAACCTGAGGATGGGACCAGTACCATGTTTCCCCCAAAATAAGACCGGGTCTTGTAATAAGTTGTGCTCCAAAAGACGCGTTAGGGCTTATGTTCAGGGGATGTCATCCTGAAAAATCTGCTAGAGTTTATTTTCCGGTTAGGTCTTATTTTTGGGGAAACACAGTAAGTAACTCCCAGCTCCGTTTTCCTCCTCTCCTGAGGATGGAGTTCTCTGTCCAGAGCTCAAAAATTTTCCCAGACCGTTGAGTGTATCTTTACACCCTCCCCTCCCCTATCCAATAGCGTTGACACCTGTAATTCATTTCCACATGTGCTAATACGTAAGTATTTTCTATTGTTGCCCTCCAGTTAACAAGACAGATTTCCGAAAATAAGGGGCAGGGAAGTGCTTTTGAATCTGGAGAATTCCAGAGAGTGGGAGACAGGACACTGCCAAGGTGGTTGTGAGCGCGGCACCTGGCATTAACTGCTGAGAAAGCAATGCTGCTCCATGCAGGGCCAGCTGCTCCGAGCAGGCTCTCCCACCCCTCTCACCCCATCTCACAACGACACCCCTAAATCCTGTCTCTCCTAGACACACAGTCTAAGCGCAGGCTCCACCTTCGCTCAGGGACCCCTCTGCCCAATATCTGTTCCTCTCACAGGTGGAAAAAATGCTTTTGTCCTTGTGTTCCCATGGTTTCCCATGCAAAATAAAAATAACCGTGAAAGGCACGCCTGGCATCTGCTCGGTCTCTCCACCCAGTGGGGGTTGCTACAGAGCAGAAAACGAGCCTCCCCGAGCTAACCCTTTGGGATCTGGAGCCATGCTAGATGCCAATTAAGTGCATCTCAATGATGCCATGGGGGCTGTTTCATGACAAGCTGGGCAAGGATCTGGAAAGCTGAGCAAAGCTCCACCCACGAGGGTGCTGTGCACGGGAGCGGCCAGCCTGTTCAGGTCCAGGCCTGGGGCCCTGAGACGTCACTGGGACAGGCAGCGGGAATTCCCAGGTCATCCCAGAGGCCTGGGGCATCCTGCAGAAATGTCACAGACAAAAAGATGGCTACGGGTTCCTCAGTAAGCCCCACACAGTTACCAGATGACCCAGCAATTCCACTCCCAGGTATAGACAACAAAGCACTGAAAACACACGTCCACACAAACATCAGAATGTTCACAGGACCCGAAAGTGGGAAACAACCCAAAAGTCCACCAATGGATGAATAAATAAGCAAAATGTGGTCTATCCATACAGTGGAGTATCACCAAAGCCATAAAAAGGAATGATGTACTCTCTCATCCTCCGTTTTTCACAGCAGTTCAATTAAAGAGGTTGGACTAGATAAAAATAATTCACAGTAACAATAGTTCACACTTGCGGAGTATATATATATATACCAGGTACTGTTCTTATTCCAAGCAGTCTACATGTATTAATTCATTTAATCCTCACAACCACCTTATGAGGAAGATAGTTATTTCCCCTATTTTTACATGGGGCACTTAGGCACACAAGGGTCAAGTAACTTGATCCAGGTTGCTTAGCGGGTAAGTATTGGGGTTAGAGCTCACACTTAAGTGGTCTGGCTCTAGAGCCCATGCTTATAACAACTAAGACTTTTGTTTTCATTGCACGAATCACATCTCAACAAAAGAAAGCCAAGAAAAAGAGAATTTCAGGACCTCACCCAAATAATTCCTTTTTTCTTGGCCCCTACAGTCCTTTATCAGTGTGCTACTTCAGCCTCACAGAGTTGTAACTCCAAGTTCTAAACATTAGGCACCCACGAAAGTCCATTCTCCATCCCATCAAACATGAGGAAGGGGCTTGGGTGGGAACCCAAGGTGTTTACTCAGACTAAAGAGATGGGTCTGAGTTTCCCTGGGGATCAGAGGCAACCTCTGATTGGGAAGGAGGCTGGCAGGGGGCAGAGAACTGATGGAGCTCACCAGGGCCCAGACCAAATCCCATTGTCTGTCTTTGCTTCCCCAGCACCAGCAGAGGGCCTGGAGTGAAGGTTCTCATGCCCCAGGGCCTTTGCACTTGCTTCCCTCCCAAGATATTTGTATGGCTCGCTCCACCACTCTATTTGGGTTCAAATGTTCCCCCATCAGAGAGGCTTTCCCTGATCATCGTTATCTAACCAAATCCCTCCCCAAATCACCTGTCACATCCCACTGGTACAGTTCTTCCATCGCACTCGTCACCATTTGGAATGCTGTCCTCCATTCTTTTGTTTACATAATTATCACCTATGTCCTCCACACTAGAATAAGCTTCATGAGGGTAGGGGCTTTGTCTTATCTAACGTGTATCCCAAAGTACACAGGAAAAAGCCCAGAAAAGTGAGGAATCTGTAACAACTTGCTGAACGAACGCTTAGTTCCATCATCTGTAACTTAGGCTAAACAATTTCTCTCAGGCAGAGTGATGGTGACAATATGAGCTAAAGGCTTTGCAAGTTAGAAACACCACACTATTGCTCAGGGACCGAAACCGTTACACCGTCACTCACGACGTGGGTGATGACAGTGGGAACAACCTTCTGCCCCCCGCCCCCAGGCTGACCCCTCCTCTTACCTTCTTGCTTCTGGAACTCTTCCTCAGAGAAGCTGACATCCTTGTGGGAGAGGTTGGTCATGAGCTGTTTGTTCTCCTCCTGCAGCTGGGCGATCTGGGAAAGGAGGTCCTGTGCTTCCCCTCGCCACACGTCCTCCACCAGCTCCAGCTCCTGCCGAGGCGATGGCCGGTATGGGGTTACGGCCTGCCCAGGCAGCAGCCTGACCCCGACCCTCGGGAGCAGCTCAGGGTCGCAAGGGCTTTGGGTCTTCCCTTTCCCACAAGAACCAAGCATCGGGCAGGTAAGCACACAAGGCCACCACTAGCCCACGTGGAAATTTTACAAGTGATAGGAGGCGCCCTTCCTCTGTTAGCACCTGGCTAGGTTAGAACTGCCCCAAGGACAATGACAGACTTGGCACTGCACCTGTTAACTAGACAGAAGAGAGAGGATGAGCAGCCACAGGCTACGGGCACCCTAACACAGGCCCAACCTCTCTGGGGAGGTCATGTCCCTGACCATTGGACAGACCCTCAGTCAGGACAAACCTCTCCCCAAGAAAGAAAGAGGCTGCAAAGGCCCTGAGGGTTGCCACCTGGCCCCAGAGTTCCTCGGATGTCTGATACAGGCATCACTTTGAGCGGTGTTGGGCCTCAGTTTCCCTCAGCTGGGGAGCCCTCATATCAAAGCCGACAGGGTTGGTGTGAGGATAATTAAAATAATTTTGTGGATGGCTATAATGAAAGAAACAAACAACAAGTATTGGCATGAATATGAAGAAACTGGAACCCTCGTGCATTGCTGGTGAGGACGTAAATTGGTGCAGCTGCTGTATGACAGTCTGGCAGCTCCTCAGAAAGTTAAACACAGTTACCATCGGACCCAGCAATTCCACCCCTAGGATCTGCCCAAGAGAAACGAAAACACGTCCACGCAAAACATGTGTGTGAATGTTCACAGTAGCATGATTCACAAAAGGGAGAAATAACCCGATGTCCATCAATAGATGAACGGGTGAATAAAATGTGGTCCATCCATAGAATAGGCTATTATTCGGACAAAAACAGAATGAAGCACTGACACACACGACAACATGGATGAATCTTGAAAACATCACACTAAGTGAAAGCAGCCAGACACACAAGGAGACACAGTATGTGATTCCACCAAGGTGAAACGTCCAGAACAGGCAAATCCACAGAGACAGAATGCAGAGTGGCAGTTGTCTAGGGCTGGAGGGTGACGGGTTAAATGAGAAGTGACTACTAATGGGTGCGAGCTTTCTTTTCTGAGTAATGAAAATGTCCTAAAACTGACTGTGGTGATGGTGGCACAACTCTGAATACACTAAAGACGTTGAACTGTAGACTTTAAATGGGTGAGCTGTGAGGTATGCAAATTATATTCAATAAAGCTGCTACCAAAAAAAAAAAGGTATTCTGTAAAACCACGAACTAAGTAAGGCGTTATTGCTAAGCCTGTGTGGCATGCTGGTTTAAAAAAGGGACACTGAGCCTGCTGGCCCACGTTTGGGTCCTGTTTCTGCCACTTACTATCTGATCTTGGACAAGTTTTTCAATCTTTGGGTGCTTTGGAAATAAGCAAAACAGTACCACATCTCCCTTCGAGGGTAGTCATGAGGATTAAATGGTTAATCCATGTAAATCATCTGGAATAGTGTCCAGCACCTAGAAAGGGCTAAAGATGTCCATGCAGATTTCCATTTGTCCTACAGCCCGTCACAAGCCAGCCCAGGTGGCCAGATGTCAGCATCACCTGTGTTCAGCTCCTAAATAAGGCTGTAAGTCCCATCACCTTTGTTGGGAAGCTCATAGCATTGGGGAAATAAGAGGTAATAACTAAGTACTCACACAGCTGGCTCAAGGTCATCAAGGAAGGTGAAGGGCAGTGCCAGAGGGCGGAAGTGGTGGTGGAATGATGGAGTGGGCATGCATTCTTGCCACACGCAGGGGTGGGCTGGGAGCAGAGTCAGGCTTTTCCAGCCCCTCTGCTGTTTCCCTCTCTTTCCGCCCGGCGTGGGCTGAGCACACAGAGGACCGCAGCAAGTATCAGTCAAGTGTAACTGGCTGGGGTAAGCAGAACAAAGTTCCCCAAAGATGTACACATCCTAATCCGTGGAACCTGAAAATACGTGACCTTACATGGCAAAAGGTCTTGGCAGATGTGAATCGGTTAAGGATCCTGTTGTGGGGAGAGTCTCCTGGGTCATCTGGATGGGCCCAGTGGTCCTTATAAGTGACAAGAGGGACTCAAGAGGGTCGAGTTAGAGATGAAATGGCAACAGAAGCAGAGGTCTGAGTTAGAGAGAGACATGAAGAGGCCACACTGCTGGCTTTGAAGTTGGAGGAAGGGGCCACACAAGCCAAGGAAGGCTGGCAGCTTCCACAAGCTGGAAACGGCCAGGAAATGGATTCTTACCTAGAGCCTCCAGAAGCCAAACTGCCCTCCAAACTGCCCCATTTCTGACCTCCGACCTCCAGAATTTTATCTAGCATTATTCATATGGGTCGTATTCATAATACCATCTTATCCAGTCTGATCATAAATTTGATTGTTTTGAGCAAGTTTGTGGCAATTTGTCATAGCAGTAACAGGGACGAATAGAGACTTTAACGCTCAGTTCTGTTTCTCCCTCTCCTCTCAGTGAATTAAAGTTGATGCTGGGAGAGCAGATGCTTGCCTCTGAGCTGACCATGGAGAATTTTATCCTGACCCCACAGCAGCTAAAAAGGCCCATCCAGGAGTCACCCCCGGTTGATCACTTTCTTTGCCTTCTCTCTGCATTAACAGCCCCCAAACTCCTTATGCTGGTTCATGAGGTCCAACATAATCAGACCCCCTCATCTCCCTGACCTCATCTCCCACCCCCATTCCTCACTCACTCTGCTCTAGAAGAGTGACCTTCTAGAAGGAACACTGACCTGCTTTGTGTTCCCTGAACTCACACCAAGCTCTTACCTACCGCAGGGCCTTTGCATTTGCTGTGACTTCTGCCTAGAATTCTAGCCCCTCCTCCGATCTCTTTGTGACTGGCACCTACACTTCATTCAAGTCTCGGCTCAGATGTCATCTCCCCAGGGCGGCCTTCCTGATTGCCCCATCTATTAGACCCCCACCCTGGCAAGTCTCTTTCATATCTCCCTGTTTGATTTTCTTCATGTTACTTATAAGCTGAAATGTTAAAAGCTTTAAAAAAAAAAGCCTATCTCTTCACAGTACAATTTCACCATTCATAGATTAGCCACAAGCCGTATGTGACTGCTGGGCACTTGAAATGTGGCTGGTCTGAATCGAAACATGCAGTAAGAGTTAAACACCACTGGATTTAGAAGACATAGCACAGAAAAAAAAATGCAAAATATTTAATTAATAATATTTTTTTGTAGCTATGTATGGTGAATATTAATTAAACGTGTTGTGGTGATTCTTTTGTAATAGACACACATATCAAATCATTATGTTGTACATCTGAAACTAATAACGTTACATGTCAATTACACACATTGCAATTAAATTGGTTACATTGTTACATGTTGAAATAATATTTTGGATAGATGGGTTTGATAAGACATGTTTTAAAATTAACCTCAGCTGTGTGCCTTTTTATTAATGTGACGAGCCATACTGTATTTCTATGGGACAGCACTGCACTATTAAGTTAGGTCCATAAGTGCAAAGACCTCATCAGTTGTGGTCACCGCTCTGAGTAGGTACTTAGTAAATATGTTTGTTGAATAAATAAATGAACATATGCCGTTTACATTATATGTAAACAATATATAAACATTATATGTAAACAACTATATCTGCATAGCCACTGCTTTCTAAAACCTATTTGTGTGTTTTTTCCTGTCTTCCCCACTACCCACCCACTGCCTAAAATGAGGACCCAGCTTTCCTTTCCTCTGCATTGTACGTGTCACTTAGGAGGGTATTTTGCATGCTGTGGCTTGTCAATGGTGTTACAGACTGAGAGACCGGGCAGAACAAAGGAAGAAAGAAGAAAGGAAGGGAAGTAAAGAAGGGACAGAGAGATAAGATCAAGGACATAAGATTTTTGTGGAAACTATCTTGAAGAGCCTGTGAGACTACAGGGGAAGAAAATCAGTCGACTCTCTCTAGATCCCAAGAATATAAAGTAAAGGAGACGGGGTCTGTTATAGGGAAAAAGATGCTGTCCTCTGGTTGATGAAAGCTCATCCTCAGTGTTTACAAACAAGCTGTGCCAGTGAACACATTGGTGTTTACTTCCTAGCTGACAGAGTTCCAGAAGCCACAAGTGCAACTGGCTGGGAATTCCATCTGACTCCAAGCCTAGTGACCAATGTCTCCAAGGGGTGCCTCCCAGCCTGGCTGCGGCAGAACTAAAATGCCAGGGGTGGCGACATGGCTGTCAGGACTTCTCTGCGACCTGGCCTAAGCCCCTTGGTCCCTGCTAGTAAGAGGCAAGAGAGGATTTCAAAGGTCCCTTCCTTCCCTAACCCTCTAGGAAAGATGGAGGGCTCTGCGGTAGGAGTAGGGGTGCCTGGGATGGGGATGGGGTCCCCAGTATCAGCCTATGAGCGTCTCAGTGAAAGCCTCTCCAGGCCTAAAAACAAGTTAACACTTGTGAGGCCCTCACAATGGGCTAGGCTCTGTCCTGAGCACTTTACATACATGAACTACTTTAATTCTCATCACAACCATACAAGACGGGTTCTGTCATTATGCCCATTTTACAGCTGAGGAAACTGAGGCACAGAGAGATGAGGTGACTTGCCCAAGATCACACAGACCGTGAGTGATAGGGTTTGAAACCAGGCTGTCTAGTTCCAAAGTCCCTGCTCCTGGGAATCTTAACACTAATTACAGGGCTGGAGCATTTTCAAGCTCCAGGGTTAGGGTTATCTTGGAAATGTTCCCTAACTCTTGGGAGCTTGAGTTTCCTTCTTGACCCCAGGGCATAGGGACCTATGAGGACAAACAATCCAACCTCACAAACACTGGTGGCTCTTAACCCACCCACAGATCTGCCCTCAGGTCAAGACTGCAGACACAGCCTGAGTTATTTTCCTTGAAAACACTCAGACCTCAAAGCACACAATGGGTGATGGCCTGCCAGGGAGGTTCAGAGAGGCCAAGCGTATTTCCTGAGGCCACACAGCAAGCCAGAGCTTGTCAGGTACCGGGATCCTCCAAGGAAAGGCGTTTCCTCCTATTCTCAGTTGGGGGAAGATTCTGACAGGAGCTTCCCTGGGCTGAGGTTGGGGCAGGAAACCACACAGTCTCCCACTTCCTCTTCCCCAGGCACCTCGTCTGGACTACTAGCCCAGTGGGGAGGCCCCAGTGCATGAGCCCAGAGGAATTCTTGTTCACAGGGCAGAGGCTTAGCTTTAAAGCTGCCCCAAATCATCTCCTCCCCCTAATTTAAAAAGGGTAGGGAAGAGACACTAGCATTATCTCTACTGGAGCTGGGTTTCTCTCAGCACTAACTTGGGACCAAGTCCCCCCACCCCACTCACCCTCAGTTGCTTCATCTGTAAAATGAAGATAATAATTCTACCTCACAGACTCCTATGAGGATTAAAGATAAAATCAAGGAGGGGAAAGCACCTCAGAGCACAGATTAATAAACCAGAAGAAACCCTGGCAAGCAATTTGCAAATAGGAACCCAGAGACTGGAGGTCAACAGCTCAGGGGCTGGAGGTCACATCCACTGTGCTCTTTGGGGGTTGGGAGGTAGAGTGAAAAAAGGGGTCTGGTATCATATCTTGGATAACACTAAAGGGCAGAAAGCTTATGTCATTTCTGGAAACAAGTAATATTATCCAAGCACTTTAGATAATATGCTGTTTAATTCTTATAAGGTGGGTCCTATTACTATCACCATATGACATGTAAGGAAATAAAAGCACAGAGAGGTTAAGTAACTTACCCAAGGTCACACAGCTATTAAATAGTAGAGATGGAGTTGGAACCCAGGTCTGACTCCAAAGAGCTGCCTTCAGTCTCTGGGGTGATATATGCCAGGTGCTCATGGCTGAGCAAAAGAGAGCCAAAGGCCCTTCCTCCATCCCTCCCTCTCTCATCCAGTCGGGTCTCCTCTAACCTACTCCCTGCATACACACGTGTGCCCAATGTTGACCGGCCCTCTGCTCCCAGCGGCCCCACTGCCTGGATGGGCTGACTGAGGCGGCTGCCCACCTTCTGGTGCTTGCGCTCCTTCTCGATACGGTCCATCCTCTCCAGGCGCAGACGGTCCAGCTCGAGGCGCAGCTCGTCCAGTTCTGGCGCGACGTGGTGGCGACTGACCAGCACCTCCAGGATCTCCAGGACGCGCACGACCTTGGGCATGAGGCGCGCGATGGCCTCGCAGCCGTGCTGGTCGATGACCCGCTCGAACTCGTGGCCCACCAGCGACGCGATGTCGTACACGTCCATGACGGTCAGCTCCGCCACGTTCTTCTCCAGGACGGACTCGGCAGCCAGCGCGGACCCCCGGTCCTCCTCCATGGCCCCCCGCCGGCCTCTCCCCTCCCCGCAAACTAGTGCAACTCCCAAACTTGCCGCTGTCGAGGGCAGCGCCGGCTCAGGCCCAGCTCGCGCCGCCCCGCCGGCCTGCGCTCAGCTGGGCCTCGGGCGAGGGCGCACCCGGCGGGCGGCGGGCGTCGGCATGGGCGGCGCAGGGCGCCGGGAGCCGGTCAGCGCGCTGGGTGCGGGTCTCGGCGGCCGCTCGGCCCGGAGCCTGCTCTCAAGTGCGAGGAGGAGGAGGAGAGGAGAGGAAGGCGCGCGTGCGCAGGCCCGCGGCGCCTCCCAAGTTGGGAATCCGAGTTGGACGCAATGGAGGCGAGGGGTCTGGCTGAAGACGGGGCCCGGGGCCCTCGGAAACAGTTCGCGCCCGAGAGGCGCCCCCACGCCCGGTGCCTGGGGAGGAAGGGCGGCCGCGGCTGCTCCGGGAAACTTTGGCGGCGGCGAGGTCGGCTGACCGGCTCCCCCCGCGGGGATGCCGGCGCCCCGCCCAATCCCGGCCTGGCGAGGGGCGCGCCCGGCTTCCGCCGCCCGGGGGCGCCCTGAGGTCCCCCCGGCACCGCCCCCCGCCCGCCGATTCGGCAGCCCCCCCCCCCGGCTCCACCCTCCGTCCTCCCCCACCCGCCGCGCCCGCCTCTCCTCCGCCGGCTCCCGGCTCCTCCTCTCCCATCCCGCCCCGGAGGGGTCCAGGCTAGCCCGGCGGCGGGGGGCACGGGGGTCACTCGTCTGTGGATGCTTCGCAGCGTCACAGGGCGGCCCCTGCGTTGAAGAGGAACAGAGGGGTCGTGAGGTGGCCTCCGGTGTGGGGTGAATCCTGGGGAGGAGGCGAGGACACCCCAGCCTGCAGACCCCCCCGGGTGACCTGCTCACAGACGCCGCTCCAGTACAGGTGTCCTTCCCCACGAGGGGCGACGCCCGCCTCACCTGCCAGCCGGGCCACGTCCATTGGCGGCTCCTTGTAACATCAACGCCACTTCACGGAGGAGGCGACGCCAGGGTTTGGATCTTAGCATCATGAGTTTTCTCGTCCCAAGCCCCCGAATCCCCCGGTCCTTTTGATCTGGCTAAATCCACTCGTCCGTAAGACACCGTCCCCCACCCCCAGGAGAGCCTTTCCTGAACCCAAAACCCCTCCGCTCTTCTCATCCCCCACGCAGGGTTTGGGGACCCTCCTGCACTGCCACAGCCCCGCTGCCTTCTCCCCTGAAACTGCTCTTAGCATAGAGTTTGAACAGTGTGGTTCCACGTCTCTCCCAGCAAACGTGAAGGCAGAAAAAACCCTGAACGCCCTTGAAGCCAGGAAGCCCACCCGACCTGCCACGTGTTGATTAAACCTTTAAAAAATATGTTTTAAAAAGTCTATAGGGAAAAAAAAAAGTCTATAGGACATTGACTTTATAGTTAGTTTAAATGTGTACTCGTATAACGCTTTCCCTCACCGTGTGCCCAGGCATTATTCAAAATGGTTTACAAATATTTCCTCATTTAAGCCATACTCCATGGGTTCTCAAAGTGTGGCCTGAATCAGCATGTGTGCTGGCCACACAAAATGCTGTACTAGAGTTAGCTTTATACTTATTAATGAAATCTGGAGGAGATATCCTGCCTGGGTGTGGTTGTAAATGTCAGGCTGACAACCAAAACTGTGGACCTGGATCTCGGGACTAGAGCACGTAAGACCTACACTGACCTTCAGGAAATATTTAGCTCTGAATACATGCCAGGTACTCTGCTAAACCTGTAGGCAATTGGCAATATGCAAGGATAGGATTACTGCTCTTGTGGGAAACAGACAGTAAACAGGTAAAAACTAAACTAATTTCAGATAGAGCAAGAGGATGGAGAAAGGGGAGGAATCAAGATATCAGTGTCACAAAAAACAGGCATGTTATTGCTCTTCAACTGCAATAAAAGTCCCACACGCCATATCTTTTCACCCAAAAATATTTTAAGATGTATTTCTAGAACATATTGAAACTATATGACCCACAGTACCATTATTACACTTGAAGAAATTAACAGTAATTTCTTTATATCAAATATGCAGTGTGTTCAAAATGTCAGTGGTATCATTATTTCTTTTACAGTTTTTTTGTTTAATTCAAGATCCAAATAGTATCTACATATTGCAATTGGTTGATATGTTCCTTTGTCTCTTTTAATCGTTCATCTCCTTTTGTCCCCCAGCCTTGACATTTATTTGCTGATGAAACAAGATTTATTTTGTCTTGTAGAGGTTCTCAGTCTGGATTTTGCTAATTTCACCACTGTAATGCCCTTTAACACGTTTATCTGGTTTTTTTTATATTTTCTGTAAACTGGTAGGTGGATCAAGAGATGTGATCTGATTTGAGTTCAAATTATTTGGTGGTGGTGTGTTCTAGTATTTCTTTTTTTCCTTTTTTGGTGGGGAGTTAATTTTTTAATGTTTATTTAGATGTAAATCACATGCGATAACAGTCACCCTTTTAGTGTGTAAATTCAGTGGTTTTTGCTATGGTCACAGGTTGTGCAATTACCACGTCTAGTCTCAGAACATTTTCATTAACCATACTTAGCAAGGGAGTTTGGATGTTGAGCAGGAAAGCACACGTGACTTGGGGCAGAGGGCCTGCAAATTTGGGCCAGAGCTGAAATGTTGGGAAATAGAAAGGGGATTAAGGGTCGTTCCATTGGAGGGCGTCTTTCATCGTCCATTCTACACACATAGCACCCAACTTCTCTCCCTAACATAGAAGGACTTAGTACTTAAAGACTATGGACTTCCTGAAATATTTACGAATAAGATGCTATAATGTCTGTGAATTAATTTCAGATAACCCACTCAGTGGTTGGGAATATGAATGAAATGGAGACTGGCCACTTTGTTAATAATTGTTGAAGCTTGGTGATTGAGAACACGGAACTTCATTATACTATTCTCCCTCCTTCTGTAATAGACATTTTTCACAATAATTTTTTTTTTTTTTTTTTGCTAAAAGCTATAGACTTGAAGGAGTGCCAAAGTATTAGCTTGCCTGGGATGACCACAAGTCTTGCTTCCACTGTGAGTAAAAGAAAAGAGATTTGATGCCACCAAGAGGACTAGAAGATCTGGAATGGGAAGGGAGAATGAGGGGGTGCTGGGGACCACCCACTGTTAGGGCAGGAGGAATTGCTGTGGGCAGATGACAGATGGTTCCTCACTCTGTGAGCCAGTCTGGCTGGGCATGGGGCAGACAGAAGCAGGGATTGTGTGGAAGGAGAAGTCACTGCTTCCTGGAAAATCAGGCCGCAGGCGCCCCAGAAACCACACTAGGCCTTGAGAGACAACCGGGGCACTTGAGTATAGCTTCCCTATGCTGTCACCATAGACTCCACGGGAACTGAATGTGTGTCCCTCCAAATTCATAGGTTGAAATCCTAACATCCAATGTGGAGGTTTTAGGAGGAGGAGGACTCTAGGAGGTGATAAGTTCCTGAGGGCAGAGTCCTCATCATGCCTGGGATTAGTGCCCTTACAGAAGGGACCCCAGAGAGCTCCATCGCCCCCCTGCTATGTGAGGACACTGTGAAAAGACAACCGTCTATGAACCAGGAAGAGGACCAGCACCAGACACCGAATCTGCCAGCCCCTTGATCTTGGACTTCCAGCCTCCAGAATGATTAGAAATATATTTCTGAGCTTATATAGGACTGGGTCTAGGGTATTTTTGTTATAGCAGCCCAAGCTGACTAAGATAGACTGTTTTATGAGCATCCCTACTTTTCAGGAGTCTGAGCAGTCTCTCTTTCTTTTTTTAAAGATTTTATTGGGGAAGGGGAACAGGACTTGATGGAGGAACAGTGTGTACTTTCAGGCCTTTTTTCCAAGTCAAGTTGTTGTCCTTTCGATCTTAGATGTGGATGGTGCCGTTCAGCTTCAAGTTGTTGTCCTTTCAGTCTTAGTTGTGGAGGGCGCAGCTCAGCTCCAGGTCCAGTTGCCGTTTTCTAGTGCCATCCGGAAGCTCAGCGGCAGCTCAGCTCAAGGTGCCGCGTTCAATCTTAGTTGGAGGGGACGGACTACCATCCCTTGCAGGGCTCGAGGAGTTGAACCGGCAACCACAGGGCCCACTGGCGCATGTGGAAATCGAACTGGCAGCCTTCGGAGTTAGGAGCATGGAGCTCTAACCGCCTGAGCCACCGGGCCGGCCCTCTGAGCAGTCTCTTGCCCAACTCTGCTGTACTTGTCCCATCCCTTAGGCATGATCCCAAGGGCTGATAACCTGAAATAGCGTCACCGCTCTCTGCTACCCACACATCACCCTTCTGACTTCCCCTGGTTGCTGTCCTGGCTTCTCATTCTTCCTCTCCCTTTCTCCTCCTCCAATGCCCCTCTTTCTTCCTCCTTCTTTAATTTGACAGACTTGAGATGGTCACGGACAATTCTGATATCATTTTTACATCTTTAAACACTAGAAATGTCATATGAGACTCATGGTTTGTTCCATATTGATTCTACTTGACAGCCACCCTCTCCCCGAGGACACTGTATAGCAGGTATGATCAGGCTCCCAAAATCCATCTTGGAAAACAGGAAGATCAAACCTTAGCAACAGGATTCTTTACAGTGCATTGGGCATGCTCTCTGAATTTCAATGTCTGTTTCTACCTGAAGAGAGGTTGCCTATAAATGCGAATCTGGGTGGATTTTCCATGATGTTACATGAGCCTGCGAGTGCTTCTCTCCTTCTGGGGTCGTGGCCACTCAAATGTCTGGGCTCTTTTTTTAAAAAATTAAAGTTTATTGGGGTGACAATTGTTAGTAAAGCTACATAGATTTCAGGTGTACAATTCTGTAATGCATCATCTATATCTCACATTGTGTGTTCACCACCCAGAGTCAGTTCTCTTTCTATCACCATATATTGGATGGCTGGGATCTTAATTAAAGAAAATGTTTCGAGAAAAATATTTGGAAAGTAAAAAAAAAAAAAAAATCACCCGTTGCTTTTGTACAGGTTCCTTTAAAAGCTTATGAGCTAATTAACACTTTTAGAGAGTATTAGAGAGTTCCGGGGATGTAAGAGTGAGGGCAGGAGGGAAGTGAGGCAGAAGAGGAGGAAGGGCAACTTCCAGGTGAAGTTGGCCCAGCGGGTTGTGGGGGTTTGTGGGATGTGCCTGGGAGGATGTGTGAAACCACTGAATCTCAGAATGGTGCAGAGGCACAGAGGTGGGCATTGGTCGTGGTGGGGGTCCATGGGGAAGGTGAGCAATTTATCTGCTTATTCTATGTCTCTCATTAGCTCTCCCCATGGGCCATGAACCTTCCCAATTTCTAGGAGGACCCCCCTCTCGGTGGGTTGGTGTTGGGTGCTGAGGTGGGTGTGGACTTGGCCCGTGGTCTTCTGGGAACATGGGAAATGTCAAGAGCTGGGGTGACTGTCGCACTGCGCACTGCGTAGGGCTTTACAACCAGGGGACCAGTGTGAGCTGCTGCTGGTGGTGTTCATGTCCCCGATGGGGGTGGGGGTGGGGAGGGGGAGGGTGCAGGTGAGATTACATGCATAATCCATTTACAAAATTTAGTACAATTCCTCCCATCTCATCATGTCCACTCCCAGGTAACTAGTGTTGACACTTTGGTCCATGATTTTTTGCTGAGCATACGCATGTATATCTAAACACACATTTACATTTTAAATGGAAACATAACATACCTATTAGGATGCAATTTGCTTTTCTCACTTCATCACACCCTGTAATCATTTTCCAGCTCAACATATATAGACCTATCTCATTATTTATTTTTTAATAGATAATACCCCCCCATTCTGTTAAATGATTGTATAGTTTTCTGTTTTATGGATGTCGTGTAATTTACCCGATCATTTCTCCCTTGACAGACATTCACGCTATTTCCTGATTTGGGCTATTTTTTAAAAAGTTGCTGTGCTAATCGTCACTTAATTTTTGATTGTTTCTTTTTTTTTTTTTTTTAAGGAGGGTGCAACTCCCAGCGGCCCATGCAGGGGTTGCACCGGCAACCTTGGCGTTATTAGCACCACGCTCTAACCAACTGAGCTAACCAGCCACCCCAATTTTTGATTCTTTCACCTTTATGAAGAGTGGCTGACACACATTACGTCCTCATCTGCCCAGCACCCATATCTGCCTATAAATGAGGCAGGAAAAAGGAAGGCTGCAGCCAGGGCTCACAGGCTCACACTGCAGAGAGCAAAGCCCCCTCTCTTCCCTCCCTCAGTCCCCCCCCCCCATGTGCTCTCCACCGGCAGCCGCAGCCATACATCCTTCTAAAGTGCACTTTTGCCCACGCCATTTATTGCTTTAAATCCTCTCCATGGTTTCCATTGTTCTTTGGAGGCTGGGGGGAGGGCATCTAGCCCTTCTTTATTCTCCACACTTCAACTGCACTAGCCCCTCATTCGGTTTTCAAACTTGCCAAGGTCAGATCCCTCACACAATGCTGTTAGGAGCATAATTGGTAAAATCGTTTTGGAAGTCTAGCAGTTTTCCAAACCTAAACGTACGCCTAACTTCTGACCCAGCCAATCTGCTTCTAGGTTTATACCCAACAGAAAGGAGATGAGAATGTTTAAAGTAGCTTTACTCAAAATCATCCAAAACCAGGAAATAAGCTGAATGTACTTTTTTGGGTCTGGCTTTGAGTCATTCAAATTGTTGTGTTTATGAATAGCTCATTCCTTTGGATTGCTGAGTAATATTCCACTGTACGGATATACCACAATTTGTTCATCCACTCACCTGTTGCTGAACATTTGGGTCCTTTCCAGTATTTGTCTAATTCAAATACTGTGAACGTTCACGCACAGGTCTTTGTATGGACACGTGCTTTCCTTCCTTTGAGGTAAATGCTTAGAAGTAGAATGTCTGGGCTTCATGGGAAGCAGGTGCTTAACTTTTCAAGAAACCACCGAACTGTTTTCCCAAGGGGCTGTGCCATCTTACATTCCCACCTGTGGCAATGAATCAGAGCGGGCCTGGGCCTTTCTGATTTTATCAGCATCCTTGGGTGATTTGGTTGTTCACCCAAATTTTAGAACTACTGGCTTAGAGGGTGACAGAATTGGGAGGCTTTTCCTTCAGGAGGTGACATTGGAGCAGAGACCTGGGGAAAGTGAGGGAGGAAGGCACGAGGAACCTTGTGAGAAGACGGTTCTAGGAAAAGGGGACAGGATGTGTAGAGCCCCGAGTGCCTGATGTGGTAGTTATCGCAGGGGTCCATGGGGCTTGAGCGGAGCTGAGAGGGGAATGTGGGGAGAGACAGAGGAGAGTGGGGCCTGAACGTACACAGAAGACCCCAGGGGAGGGAACGCTCTGTGGGTCTGGTTCTGAATAAGCTTGGGAGCCACTCTAGGGTTTGTAAGCAGAAGGATGACAGGATTTCATAGCAGAGAAACTGAGGCTCAGAGAGGTAAATTAACTTGTCACAGGTCACACAGTAAGTGGCTCAGCTGAGGTTCAACCCAGGTCTGTCCAAGGCCAGAGAGCATGTTGCTGACCTTGTGAGCTCTTGGAGATGGCTTTGGCGTCAAGTAAATAAATAAAAAGCAGGTATTGGGAAGCTGTCAATGTCTTCCAGCCAAAGACCACCAGGAACACAACAGCAGTTAAGCCTGGGGCTCGTTACTCGCACACAGGGAGAACACACACCACAGGGAACCGTGGGGTGTCCTAGTGAGAACATTAGGGTGCAGGAAAGAAACTTACAGGATTTGGGTTTTGGCTGGGTGATTCTGGGGAGAGTTTAAGGATCTGGGGGTTTGCTCTAGAATGGGTGCTGTCAGGAAGCAGGAGTAATTCTAGGATTGGGGCTCTTAATAGATCTTATCTGCTCGGAGGACAGTCCAGAGCGAGGCTAGAGCTGTGACTGGTAAAGCAGCAGCCAACACTCATATCAGCCCAGAGAAGGAGACGTTTGGTATTTTGCAGCCTGGACCATGTTTGTGTTCTGTCTTGTTCCGTCACGGTCACAGAGTGGCCTTGTTTCGTGGTGATGTTCTCTGTGACATTGTTATTTCCACAGGAGAACACCAAGGTCAGCTGACAGTGCCAGGCCAGCAAATGATGTCACGCACTGCTCTGCTTTTTCTCAAAGACATGACATGTGCTTGATATTATTCAGGGTGGAAATACGGTCTAGGAAAAAACAAAACCCAATGCCGACCAGCTTCAGCATATGATCGCATTTCAAAGACACAGCCCAAGGTAAGCGCTACTCTACTACTCTCTACCTCTATGGATTCTCCTGTTTGGGACATTTCATACAAATGAAAACATACGATACATGACATTTTTGTGACCGGCTCCTTTCGCTTAGCATCATGTCTTCCAGATTCGTCCATGTTGTAGCAGCAGGTGTCGGTTCTGCTTTCCTTTTTAGGCTGAGTAATATCCCATTGTATGGATGGACCACATTTTGTTGATCCATTCATCCATCCACGTGGGACTTTTGGATTGTTTCTGCTTTCCCTGTTGCTTTGCCTGTGGTAAAAGTGGTACTTTCCTTCTGGAAGCTCAGATCACTATGCAGGAACCTTTACCTCCTCAAAGAACTCCTTGTTTTGGGGAGATGAACCAGGCTCCAGAACAGAGTGAGATGGGAAAGCAAAAAGGAAGCTCACAGCCATTGAGTACCTTCTGTGTGCCAGGCAGGGTTCCGGGAGTGCAAAGATAAATTAGATCACAAGTCCCTGACCTCAAGGAGCGTGTAGTCCAGTGAGTAGAGAGGTACATCTCTTGTTTTGCCTGCTAGGATCTATCCCATTTTTCTGATTTTCCTCAGATGAACCACCCCTCCCCTGCTTCCTTGTTCCAGGGTAGGAAACCCAGGCTTGCCCAATCAGTACCACCCAACCTGTGGGCCTGGTGGTTGGCTCAGGGATGGGTACTGACCTCAGACAGTTCAATGAGAGTCCAGGACGCTTTTCCTGGCCTCTTGAAAAAGGTTAGTTATCATTTTGGTTGGTAGTTTTTTCCATGAGTTGCTGAGAACATCGGCTGGAAGCCTTGTTAGTTTTGGGAGAGGCAGGCTGAGTAAGAAGGCAAGCAGGGGCAAAGTGTGGGAGATCAGACCACATCCTGGGATATCATTTGAGCAACTGGATCAAGCTGTGCCTTATTTTTTTGCTACCTCAAAGCTTTGTAGCTGCATGAACCAATGAGCTTTAAGAATTAAAAAAAAAAAAAGAGTGTGGTGATGGTTGAATATAACTAAAACCATTGAATTGTACACTTTAAATGGTGAATTGTATGGTATATAAATGATATATGAATATTAAAAAATGAAATAACAAGATAAAAACTATGATAGAACCACACACAGGGTTTTGCTGAAACCCAGAAGAAGAGCAGCTGACTCATTCTGCAGAGATGGGGCAGGAAAGCAGCCTCCCTGAGGAGATATTACCCATTTTACAGGTGAGGCACTAAGGTCCCTGTCAGAATGGAATTGAGTATGATCCCCTAAATGAGTGACGGGGCTAATAAAGTGATTAGTACTTTGTAGCCCATAACCTAGTCTTTGAAAACATAGGCTCTCCTTAGGCACTGTCGAAATGTCTAATCCATGCCCCCAATGAATTGACCTAAATTATTTTAAAGCATATATATCATCGAGCCTGCTTATCATGACCATCTCCAAAAACACATGGGGGAAGTCTCTGCAGTGCTAATGCCTGGCTTGGCATTTTCAGAGTTGGTCAGAACTCTTCAATTCAAACTGGCTTAAGCAAAAAAGTTACATGAACAAGAAATCCAGGATGTGAACTTCAGGCATAGCTGGATTCGGGGGCTCAGCGATGTCATCTGACTTCTGTTGTTCCTTAACCCTCAGCTCCAGATTTGTACTTAGCATCATCTTCATGCAGGTTCTCTACACAGTGTGGCAAAGGTGGCCTCCAGGACCCCTAGGGTTACTTCCGACTGGTTTAATAACCTCAGAAAAGGCAATGAATTTTCATTGCATATTATTGGCTCAGTTTGGGACACATGCCCATCCCTGGACCAATCATTGTACTTAGGGAGATAGAAGTTGCTGATTGGTCAGGCTTAGAGCCAGTGGGTGGGGGCAGTCCACCAGAATGGCATGGGATAAGACAGGAGGGAGGGGAGTCCTCAATGGACAAGCAGAGTGCTCTTATAGAACAGAGAACAGACGTTGAACAGACGAAAAAAAAAATCCATATTTAGTTTGGGACCAGGAAGCTGGTAGTGCTTGTCCACACTGCAGAAATGTGGCCATCTAAAAACTTTCTCTTTTTAATACTTCAATTTCAACTTCGTGATCTAGAATATCCTTTTCTTTGCACAGCATTACCCAAATCCTTCTTTAAATACTATTCCTGCCTCTTCACTAATATCCTCAGCAGTGGCTCCTACCATCAAGAACGACCCCCTTCCGTTCTCCTGTAGCTCTTTCTATTTGGATTACCCTCTTCAGCCTGTAATTAATTACTTCCAGGTATTATTATTCACTGTGTACACACAGAACCCATCACAGGGGCCTGGGCTCATGTGACCCAGTCTCACTCTCAGTAACAGCCTCACATGTACATTTTTCACTTTTTACAGATGCTAATTTTGAATTTGATTTACAATTCAGGACAAGAGTTTGTATCAGTCAGAAAATAGAACTCACTCTAGGTGTTTCTAACAGAAACGTTTCCATGTAGGAAATTGGTTTTTAGTTACCTATTGCTGTGTAAAAAGTAACCCAAAAACTTAGTGGCTTGAAAGAACAATAATCATCATCTGTCATAGTTTCTGCAGGTCTGGAATTGTGGGGCAGCTTGGCTGAGCAGTTCTGATACAAGGTCTCTCACTAGCTTGAGGTCAAGAGCTGCAGCCATCTGAAGGCTTCACTGGGGCTGGAGGCGCCACTTCCAAGATGCCTGTCACCCGGCTGTTAGTGGGAGGCCTCAGTCCCTCTCCATGTGGGCCTTTTCCAGAGCTGCTTGAGTGTCCTCACGACATGACAGCCGGCCTCTCCCAGAGGAAGTGATTCAAGAAGACAAGGTAGGAGCAACAATGCCTTTTATTACCTAGCTTCAGAGGTCACACACCGTCACATTTTGCCACATTGTTGGATAGAGAAGTGAGTCACTAGGTCTTCCTCCCAGTGCAGGGGAGAGAAACTGGGCTCCACCTTTGGAAGCGAGGTGGGTCAAAACATTTGTGGATATATTCTGAAACCATCACAACAGGTGACGATAGAGCTAAGGAGACAAACCAGGGATGATGAGCCAAACCCACAAATGAACAACAGCAGAAAGACCCCAACTCACTTAGGACTGGAGGCGCTAAGAGAGGAAGTGGGGTTACCAGAGCCCAGAAGTCAGACCACCCAGCGGAAGCTGGAACTTCAGACGAGCTGGAGTCCTGAAGATTCAGCAAGATTCAGCCCGTAGCAGACATGCTTCCCAAAGCAGAGAGGGAGACAGAGGCCCTCGCTTCTCCCTTTCTCTACTTTCCAATCTCCTGTCAGTACCTGCAATTAGCTGAACCTACCCGGAAGCAGAGTACAAGGGGGCCTGTGATGCAGAGGAGAGCAGAGAGGGCTGGGATCAAATGCACAGAGGGCTAGAATGGCTGATTGGGTAAGGTGGTGATATTGTGGTTAAATCCGTCTTGAATTCTGATTATTTTTATATATTAATGTTGTTCTCAATAAACGACACTTTAAATCTGAAAACGAAAGAAAAAAAACAATGATGAAAGAAAATCCTCCAGTCTCCTTTAATTTTCCCGAATTTTAAAAAAGACTTTTGTGGGACCAGAAGGGAAGGGGAGCGTTAAAACCTAGACGGCAGAAAGCTGATCTAGCCTTTGTGTAGAAACAGCCTTTTGTTTTTGTCTTCAAAACTTGCCAGCATTTGAGAATGAACTGGTGCAACTGATACAAACACCTCATCAATTTCTAATCTGGTTGTCTAGTCCCTGGCACAACAAGCTGCTGATTCCAAGCAGAAATAAATTATTTTGTCCACTCTTGGTATATACCCAAGAGCACTGAAAACACGTCCATACAAAAATATGTGCATGTATGTTTATAGCAGCGTTCTCCATAATAGCCAAAAAGTGGAAAAAACCAAGTGTCTGTCAAAGGGTGAATGGATAAACAAAATGTGGCCTATCCATACACACAATGGAATATTATTCAGCCATCAAAAGGAATGAAATACCGATACATACTACAATGTGGATGAACCCTGAAAACATTATGCTCAGTAAGCGAAGCTGGTCATAGAAGGTCACATATTGTAGGATCCCAGTCTAAATCCACTGAGGCAGAAAGTAGATTAATGGTTGCAAGGAGCAGGAGGGATGGGGAATGAATGCTAAAGTGTCTGCAGTGTGTCTTTTGGGGATGATGAAATGTTTTGGAATTATTGTTGATGGCTGAACAATTTTGTGAATGTGCTAAAAACCACTGAATAGTTTAAAAGGGTGAATTTTATGGTATGTGAATTATACCCCAATAAAGAAGGGAGGGAAGGAAGGAGGGTGGATGCATTTGAGAGCTTCGTTCATCATTCATCAAATATGTTTTTTATCATAAATTTTATTTTAACATAAGAGCAATTTCACACAAATTAAAAACTTCTGCTCATCAAAAAACCTACTCTGCCATCTTGACCACAACTCCCATCATATATTTTTTGAGTATCCACTATGTGCCAACTGTTTGTTGTGTCAGAATATTCATGCACAGCATGGCACAGTAGCTCATGCCAATCTGTGCTGAGGACTGTAGAAGCGCACACTTACTATGGGTGACCTGGCAAGTCTCAAGAGCATGTGGTTCTTTGAATTAATTTGTCTTCCTGAAATATGTTGAAAAGACACCTGATGAGTAATTATAACAACGATGTTAAAAAGAAAAACCTGTACAAAGAAGGAACTATACCGAGTGGTGATACTGATTATTTTATAGTACAGTGATTAGAGTTACTCTGTCTCTTTTCCAATTATTAGACAGTACAATTACTTTTATAGCATAAAAAATAAATTTACAGATGACTTCTGGCTGCATCTCTGGCTTGGCCACCACAGTGTTTCCAAAAATTGGAGCCAAACATATTTAGGTACAGGGGCCGGCCCGGTGGCTCAGGCGGTTGGAGCTTCGTGCTCCTAACTCCGAAGGCTGCGGTTTGATTCACACATGGGCCTGTGGGCTCTCAACCACAGGTTGCTGGTTCGACTCGTTGACTTCCACAGGTGATGGTGGGCTGTGCCCCCTACAACTGGGGTACAGGGAACAACAATTTGACTTGGAAAATGTCCTGGAAGTGCACACTGTTCCCCAATAAAGTCCTGTTTCCCGTCCCCAATAAAATCTTAAAAAAAACAAAAAACGTATTTAGGTACAGCATCTGATACAGTTTTCCACAGTCCTCCCCACTCCCTATTGCCTTAAGCTGGTGTCGTCTCTCATTCACATAAACTTCCCAATTGCTGAAGGCATTTGAATTTGGGTCCCCTGATTTATAAAATACAACCCTCACAATAGACAATTCATTGTCAGCATTTTAAATCCCTGATCTGTGGAGTTAGAATATTATTTAATTAGTTCAAAAATAAAAAAGAACATTTAATTTCTAGATTAAAAACAGAATTGTTCTTGGCAATTTTCTACAGAGTTGGGTTGCTTGGTAAGTCCAAAAGTCCCGTCCATCAGTTTAATAGGATACCTCTGTAGGTATTTTAAGCAGAAAGAGCGTTAGCACGAGGAAACAGAGGCATATAAATAGGATGGCGAGGCAGGTAGAGCGGTAGAGCAGGCCCTAGGCTGACCCTCCCTCCAATGATGGCTCCCAGGTTATCCCACAGGCGAAGCAGGGCCATTGCCACAGCCTGGAAGGTGGAGAATCAGGGGATCATTACTAGAACTTGTGGGTTCAATAACCGGGAAGCTTCCCTCACTGCAGCTGCACCTGTTTCTTGACACCTGGAGTAGGAAACGGATATTGGGCCACTACTGCCCCCTATTGCCTGAGGACGTCCCTAAGAACCTAGCGCAGCACATTTCCAAGCATGAGTCATCTGATCCTCCTGACTGTAGCAGATAAGGACAGCATATGGTGTTCACCCCCTTTGTCCAGATAAGAGGGGATGTAACATAATTAAGGCCACACAGCTCCGTGCAAACTAGAGTAACAAGTGGGTGTCCTCATCCCCCGGCCAGCTCACTGAACTCAGCTAAGATGTCACGAGGGAGGGCTCCTGTGGCCCGGGGAGGGCCCGAGAGCACGGCCTGCACCCCCCCCCCCCCGCCGGTGCCTCGGGGTGACGCCGCCCGGTGCACGAGGGACTGTGCCTCAGGGGGCACAGGGCTGCGCTGTCGGCACGCGCAGGGGGCCAGGGTTGGGCAGGAGGGATGTTCGGGCGCATTTCAGAGACGAGACGGCGACATTTGAATTGGTTTTTGAGGAACGAGGAGGAGAATGTCAGGAGGCAAAGGGCAGGGGGTAAATTGTGCTAGCAGCTGGCAAGGGCTAAGGGGAAACGGCGTGGCAGCGAGATTTGGGGGGACTTGAGAGCATTCTAAGTTTGGAAGGATTTGGACAAGGATTTTTTTTTAACAGTAAAATAAAGTGCATTAGACTTAAATATACATCTTCTTGGTTACAAAACCATGCAAACACGCGTGTAGCCTTCATTGAGGTGAAGGCGTAAACACTTCAACATGTCAGTGGGTTCCCTCGTGTGCCCTCCCACTCCGCGCGCCCGCGCCTCCCTTCTTCCCCCCGAGCCCCTGGGCTCCAGCCGCACGTCCCCGTCCGCCCACTCGTGTGGTCGCCTCCGACCCCCTCGCCACGTTTCTGAACAATCTAGGAGGGGACCGCAGTCGGCCAGGGGAGGCTGCCCGATCCTGCCGCTTCCTGTGAACTTTCGGCTGCGCGCGAAAGGGGAGGCAGGTGGGGACGACGTTTTCTGGTCCCTCGCAGCCACCGTCCAGGCCCCGGCGGCGCGGAGCCGCCCTGTCCCTCGGCGGCCGCCGTGCGCCCGTGACGTGGCAGCTGCCAGCGCCCGCCAATCCCGGGCGCACGCATCAGCCCCCGCGGGTGGCGCAGCCGGAACGGGCGGAGCTGAGTTGGCGGCGGCTGAGGCGGTAGCGGTGGTGGCGACGGCGGCGGCGGCTCTGGAGGCCGCAGTCCCGGTCCTGGCTTCGGCTGCAGCCCCACCATGGTGACGCTCGCGGAGCTGCTGGTGCTCCTGGCCGCCCTCCTGGCCACGGCCTCGGGCTACTTCGTCAGCATCGACGCGCACGCCGAGGAGTGCTTCTTCGAGCGGGTCACCTCGGGCACCAAGATGGGCCTCATCTTCGAGGTGGCGGAGGGAGGCTTCCTGGACATCGACGTGGAGGTGCGGGCGCGCTGCCCGCGGCCGAGGCGGGGTGGCGCGTTCGCTCGGGGGTGGGCGGCGCCCGGGGCCCGCGGGGGGCCGAGGCGGGCGCGGGGCGGGGAGGCTGCCGTCCGAGCCCCGGGAGGGACCCCGGCTGCCGCCTGGCCCCGCCGCGGCGACCCTCGCGGCCGTGCTCCCCGGCCCCGGGCTCCCCCCGGGGTCCGGAGCGGCTGCTGAGCGGCGTGGGGTGGTCAGCGTGGGGGCCCCCCGCGACCTCTCGCCGAGCTTCTCGACCGAGCGCCGCGTGTGCGCCCCGGGCGGGGACGGCGCATCCCGGTGCGGCCGCCGGCGGCAGGACTCGCGGGGCCGCGGCTCCTTCGCTCACGTAACGGACCAGCCTTGGAACGTGGCAGGCAGAGTGCAGCCAAAGTCCCGGAGGAGTGCAGGGCGGACGTTCGCGTTGTGTGCTCCTTTCCTCTTCCTAGAAACGGCCAGAGTGTTTTAGTTTTTTACGCACACCCTCCGGATACGTCGTTTAGCCACCTCTGACGAAGGGAGAGGTGCCTTTTAGGAGTCATGACCGCAGTGGGGAAAACGAGAAATTATTTTAAGAAACCAGCAGTCCCTACATTTCATCCTTTGTCTTTTTTTAAACCAAAGGAATGAGTCACCTCGAACCTTTTCTTTTTTTTTTTTTTGGAAACCAGATATGATGAATATTTAAATTCATCGGTTGGCATGATTAATTGGGTTTAAGGACTCTCTAGTTGATAGTGCACGTTAGCAGAGTTGGGCACGAATTACACAATCCATGTGAAGTTCAGAAGTAAGTGGGTAATGGAGTGGCTGTTCGCAGTAGCTCAGACCTTAGCGATCAGCTATTCCAGTGTCCAGGGCTTTATAAGAGGAACTGACTTGAACAGAACCCAACAGCCGATCTGGAGCAGATTGCAATGAAAACCCAGTCTCCTAATTTCCAGTCTAGTTCTTTTCCTTAAGCTTTCAGGCTTCTCGGATGAAGTGGATTCCTTCCCAGGTTGGCAGTCATCAGGAAAACCTAGAAACGCACCTTGCTCAAAATTCTTAGTTTTAAAGAGGTTTTTTTTATTTTAATGTTAGTGGTACATTGTTTGCGTGTTTGTTGGAGGTGTTAGGACACTTGGAGACAATGGGTAAGGTGTGGTTTCTGTTTCGGAGGAATTTACATTTGAGTTGAACAAATGAGAGGAGCTCTGTAGTCAGAGTTAAAAGGTGTTGGGAGAGCCTGGTCTCCTAAGTGGGAGCCCAGACAGGTTACTGTTACCAACTGCTGTGGAGCTCCCTGAAAATTACACTTTCGTAGCAAATATCCTACTGCCTGCCAGTAGACATCACTTACGAAACCTACGATTTGAAGTCTTTCGTGATATCTCATGCATTTCCCTCCTGTCTCCAGATTACAGGGCCTGATAATAAAGGAATTTATAAAGGAGACCGGGAGTCCAGTGGGAAATACACATTTGCTGCTCACATGGATGGAACGTACAAGTTTTGTTTTAGCAATAGGATGTCCACCATGACTCCAAAGATAGTGATGTTCACCATTGATATTGGCGAGGCGCCTAAAGGACAAGACATGGAAACAGAAGGTGAGATGAACATTCGGAAGATGTATATCACATTCCAAGAGTTAATTCCGTACATCTTTACCATCTGAATTGAGTATTTATTTGTGATTTCTTATTCTCGGTTCATTCACTGTCTTTGAAATCAAAACCCTCTCGTGAAACATACTTTTGATTTATCCAAATCACCTAATTAACAAAAAGAAGTTTCTGGAAGTTCATGTTTATATTTTAGTTCTTTGCAGTTGCCCCTCCTGGCAGCTTAGTCACTTTGTGCTCTTGTAAGCATGTGGATTACATGTGTCTTAGGTGGTTTCCTCTGCTAATTTGCAAATCCTGGTATACACATCTTTATTTGCTCATTTGTATACATGACTAGTGTAGCTAAACTTTTTGTTGTTTTATTTTTGTGTGTGTTTGTATCTTAAACTTTTCTTTAGGTGGTGGAGATACCTGGGATGGTATGTGGATTGATTTTTGATGGCATCCTGTCTTTTTGCATATTTTTGTTTGCTGTTATCTAATTTTTGCTTTCCTTCTAACCTCAGTTTGTTAGCATGAGAGTGTTTTTTGTCTTAAGCAAAAACAACCCTACAACTAATTAGAGTTTTAGAGTGATTATTTTTGGTGGTTTTTATTTAGTTGACAGGAGGTACAGGTCAGGTCATTTTAAATTAATAGAACTAGGAACACAGCCATTGATTTTTTTAATAGTACTATTGTACTATATACATATAGTTTTAATGAATGCTGAAGCGTGGAAAGAGTCAACCATAACTGGACAACTAAAAGTACATAGCTAATAGCAAATGGTGCTGTTGACTTTGTAGGAAGTATGTTGTAGGCTTGTTTTAACCATATTAAAGTTTTCTAACTTGAAACTTGGTTGTATATGAAATGCATTTCTAGGAGCCATGTCTAGATATGGTGACAAAAGTTCTTTCAGCCATATGTTATAGTTAGATTACATTTTATTGATCAGCATTGAACTCTGAATTGACTCTTCTGGATAAATTGCTTACCAGGAGCCAGCACATTTGGATTTTTTGGCGGTGGGGCTGGGGATGAGGGTGTTGTCACAGGACATAGAGTGTTAGGATTTTTGGAAAGGAGCTGCTCAATACACTTCATGGCATTAACATGATAATATTTGTCTTAGATACTGAGCAGTTAGTAGAGCACTTGCATGGTAAAGAAGATGAAGTGTTTGCTAGGTTTTGAAATCTATAGAATTTAGAGAATCATACTACTTAGTAATTCCTGTGCTGTTTTTCAGGGTCATTTACAGTGTAGGACTTGGCTAATTTTCAAGGAGAATTGGGAGTTTTGAAGGGCTTTCTGTTTGTTCATTTTCTGGAGATTAGTCCTTTCTAAGTAGTTAGAAAATGTTGGCTGATGAATGTGAATATTGAACTATTCTTAAATAATCATTTAACACAATACCTAAAATTCTTGCTTTTGCTTGTTAATGTCATTGAATGGCAGCTATCAAATCAAGCCTTCTTCTAAAGCAGTGGTTCCCCTCAGGATGATTTGGCAATATCAGGAGCATTTGGCAGTATCAGGAGACATTTTGATTCTCATGGCTTGGTGGATGATCTTACAAGGCATTGGATAGCTCCCCACAACAAAAGAATTATCTGGTCCAAAGCGTTAACAGTGTGCCTCTGGAAACCCCGATTTAAAGGTTCCATGTAGTAGTACATGGTCCTTCCAAAGGGAAGCTCGTGAGGAAGGGTTTGAGATTCCAGCCCAAATACCTTAAAATGGTAGGGACCCTTGGCCTCTCACCAGAAATTGAGGATTATCTGTGGCAATTCGGACTTCTAGATGAGGCCCAATCCTGGACAGTGATAAAACAACTCCTCCAGTGGGAATCTTCCCTTGTGGTATATTTTTTCCTCCCTGTTTCTTCATTGTCACAATAAAGCACTACCCAGAAGCGTACACTGACTTTTCAAAACTGTTCACTTTGTGTTCGTTTTTGGCCAAGGAGAATACTGGTTTGAAACCTTGTGCAGCTGAGAGCTTGTCTTCACCTTAAGAGTAGGTTTTGATTTTAGTTTAAATATTGTTGTTTGTAGATTATTGTTAGGGTGTTATTGGAGATTTTGTTAGTTTGATATTTTGCACTTTATTTTTTCCCCTCAGTTTTTTTTTCTCTCTCTCTGATTAGCAGTCAGTATAGTAAATTTCACTTAGTAACAGTTCATTAAAAGAAATTTCTTAGGGATAATTATTTTCCTTCAGTTAGTAAAAATTGTACAGTATGTTTTCTATCCTGAAAGACGTTTCTCTGCTGTGAATGGACTTAAAAACGTGCTTTGAGAATTAAATTGTCATCAGTTGTTCAAAATGATTTCTATGCCATTTCTAAACATAGCTGCTTTTGTATGCCTTTTTTGAACAATATTTTTACTACCTGATAAGTATTTTTCAAGAAGAGATTACCAAATATGTGCCACTGTGTTTTCAAACCCTTCTGTAGCTCACCAGAACAAGCTGGAAGAAATGATTAATGAGCTAGCAGTGGCGATGACAGCTGTAAAACACGAGCAGGAATACATGGAAGTTCGTGAGAGAATACACAGAGCGAGTAAGTTAACGAGCCGGCTGGCCCTGTGGCCTTGTGTGTGGTGCCCCCCAGCTCGCTTCCTCTCTCCTCATTGGGAAGTTGCGCAGGCAGAAGCATACTAAATCATTGGCTTAAAAAAGCACCTGTGCAAAAATATTTTTAAGGACACATGTTTGTAGAGCTCTGTCCTACACTAGTTTATTATTGGGACTCGTGTTCTAAACCAATAAGTGCTATTAAGGTTCAGCACAAGGTTTTAAGAGTTTTTCAAAAGTATAGTCAGCTAAAGAATAAGCTAATTTCTTAATTCGGAAAGGAAAAACATTGTAAAATGGGTATTGCATTGGGTTTTAACACATTTAAAACTTTTGTGCCAATATGATTAGTAACATATGCTGAGATGTAGCTTTTTTTCCTTAGAATGGAAGATTTTAAAAAAGCTTTTTTTTTTTTAATTGGGCAATATCGGGGGACGGTGTGTTTCTCCAGGGCCCATCAGCTCCAAGTCGTTGTCCTTCAATCTAGTTGTGGAGGGCGCAGCTCAGCTCCAAGTCCAATCACCGTTTTCAATCTTAGTTGCAGGGGGCACAGCCTACAATCCTATGTGGGAATTGAACCGGCAGCCTTGTTGTTGAGAGCTCGTGCTCAAACCAACTGAGCCATCTGGCTGCCCCTCCAGAACCTCAGCAGCAGCTCATTGTCTTCAATTTACCATGTTTCCCCGAAAATAAGACTGGGTCTTATATTAATCTTTGCTCTAAACAATGTATTAGGGCTTATGTTCAGGGGATGACATCCTGAAAAATCATGCTAGGGCTTATTTTCTGGTTAGATCTTATTTTCGGGGAAACACAGTAGTTGTGGAGGGCGCAGCTCACTGGCCCATGTGGGAATCGAACTGGCAATCCTGTTGTTAAGAGCTCGCGCTCTAATCATCTGAGCCCTCCAGCCGCCGCATAAAACGGAAGGTTTTAGCCTAGTTAAAATAGAATGCACAGAAACATGAACATAGCCAGTCACCAAGTGGAGACCAGTTTGGGCTCCCAAATTTGTAAACTGGGAACTGAGAATGTATTTGTGGAAACAGTGAGGAGTGGAATCCCATGTTAGGTTGCAGAATCCTGTTTAGCCCATAAAAGAGCTGTAAGTATTATGCTTGAGCATATAAGATTAAGAGGTACCATGTTGACACACAGACCACATACCACCTCATTTTAGATTCAGGTCCACGCCTGTGGTTCAGTGTCTTCCATCCTCCAAGTAGTTCTTAGGGGTAGACCTTACTGGGCGCTAGCTCTTGTCTGTAAATGTAAAGTGACTTGGCATGAATCTTTGTTCTGAGGTTGGGGTCGGGAAGGGAGAGAAGCGTGACTCTAAGAGAGAAGCACAGGGGAATTTCTTCAAGATGTGCTTCTTGCCATTGGGGGAAAGGAGCCTCCAAGACCTAGAACATGGGCTTCCTCTCTCCTTGGGAAAATAACAAGTATATATGGCAGATTGGAGAAGTGCCCCCATTCTCGCTTTTTTGGGGGTGGAGTGGGGCATGAGGTGGACCAAGGCTTGTATACACACACTTGTGCCTCTTCCACCATGATTCCTTCTCCTCCTTGCCACCATTCTTAAATTTCTTCACCATCTAGGATCTCCCCCTTCTCTCCTGGACCTGACAGGAACCTATTTGTGGATTACCTTGCTCCCAGGTGGGGACCAGTCCATTATTGGATGAGAAGAGCACCGAACAAAATCTGAGGGCTGAGAGCCTTCACTGCTTTGCAGATTTCACTAGTTCAGACCAGATGGCTTTATAGGTATAGGAGGTATTGGAATATAGGTATCGGTATTGGAAACAGCAGCCAGAGAAAGTACCCATCTTCTGGTCGGTGGGAGCAGCCATCCTTATTCTTTCACCATGAATTTGACCAGAGAGATGCTCACAAACAAGTAGTTTTAGGCATTCAGTTTAATTTTGCAAATGAAATAGTTCTCTCAATACTATTTGTTTTTTGTACATCTTCCTACAACACTCCTCAGAGATGAACATGAGGCTTTTTAACTGCAGTGTTATAATAATACTATGTTGCTACTAGATCAGGCTAATATGTGAATGGCACGAGGACAATGTCTTATATGCACACACTTTCCTAGGTGGCTACTTTCCTATGTTATTATGCTTCATTGTGTTCAATTTCAGCTTAAAGATGCCTTTTTCTATAAGAGAAGGGAAAGAAGTAATTTTTACATGGTTCCTTAGTTTGAAGTATTTACTCAGCCATTCCCTTCTCAGGCACAATCTTAAAATGCTGTCATTCACAGTTATGCTAGAAATTGGTTTTCTTGTTTCTTTTTAAATTAAAGTTTATTGGGGTGAGAATGGTTAGTAAAGTTACATAGGTTTCAGGTGTACAATTCTGTTATACATCACATGGTATGTTCACCACCCAGAGTCAGTTCTCTTTCTATCACTATATCTGAGGTCAAATTGGTTACGTTTTCAACAGAAGTAAACTTCATGCCATGGAACTAGCACTAAAATTTCAGTGCTGGGACCGGCCCGGTGGCTCAGGAGGTTGGAGTGCCGTGCTCCTAACGCGGAGGTCTCTGGTTCGATTCCCACATGAGCCAGTGAGCTAGCTGCCCCCTCTACAGCTAAGATTGTGGACAACAGCTCTCCCTGGAGCTGGGGTGCCGTGAGTGGCCAACTGCCTCAGCCAGGGAGCTGTGTCCTACACAACTAGACTGAGAAACAAGGGCTTGAACTGGAGGAGGCGGGGGCGGGAGAAGAAGGGGGGAATATAATTTTCAGTGCTGGTGGTTTCTAGAGTGCTAGTTAACGTTCTTGAGCATATGCTAATTTGTACTCTGGGAAGTTATCCTTTTGGAAACATGTTAATTGTTTTCACTTCTTTTTGAGTGATCATCAATCCAGTAGCTGTTACAATTCTAATTAATCTTTTTACACATATGGTATACATATGACACTTACTCAGCTGATTACTATGTTACTGTATTGCTAATTGCAATTCTTTCTAATAATGGCCATTTGCAGAAAAATCAGAAAACTACCTAGTAATTTAAAAAAGTTAAGGTTAAGGATCAAATCCTTACCTTAAGAATGGGATAAAGAATGAGATTTATTCAAGTTTGTTTGATAGTAACTGCCAGTACTGTTCCATGAAACTGAGAAATCTCCCCCACCAAGAACAAATGCCAAGTACATAGCAGGTGCTCGATAAATACTCATTGAATAAATGTTTAAAGAAAAAGACACTTAGACCAATACATTTTGACTTGGTAGGTAGTGCTTTTTGGGTAACTGATCTTGAAATAATCTCTTAGTTTTTTTTAAAGTCAATTTCTGATTCAGCAAACAGGATTATAATGGGGCATTTCAGTGTGAGTGAGATAGAATGTTGAATTGAGTTTTTACCCTAGAAGTGTGACCTTGGGCAAGTCACTTTTCCTTTCTGTTCCCCATTTATAAGCAGAGTGGGCTTGACTATGTGAATCTTTAAGATCCCATTGAAATCTAAAATTCTTTCCTTTTAAGTACTTGTTACTTGGGGACAAAAGTATTTAGAGGACTCTGAATGGTGTGCAAACATTGCTGTTTATGATGCTTATGTGGTTTTTTTGTTTTTTGTTTTTTTGGTTGTTAAATTTTGTTTGTTTGTCTTCAACAGTCAATGACAACACAAACAGCAGAGTGGTCCTTTGGTCCTTCTTTGAAGCTCTTGTTCTAGTTGCCATGACATTGGGACAGATCTACTACCTGAAGAGATTTTTTGAAGTCCGGAGGGTTGTTTAGAAGCCTTTTCCTGATGATCTGAAACTCATAATTCACTGTTTACCAAACATCTTGGTCATAATAATGTCATGAGTTTGTACATTTTTATTTTCTGAACTGTACATTCACAGCTTCTTTGTGATGAATAGAATATGGGGAAAAACACACCTTTTTAGGAAAGTTATAGTGAAAATTTGACATTTGATTGGCACAATTTCTTATTTGAATTCTGCCTCCATTATACAGGTCCTTCCGGAGCTTGAACACTGTAAATGAAATGTAGGCGTATAGTCCTTAATTATCTCTTCTTTTGTTGTCATAATAAAATGCAGTTTGTTCAGGATAATACTTTACTAAAATGACTGCGACCTTTGGACCCCTGATCTGGCAGTTCGGGTCATTACAGATTCATTTTGTTGAGTCCTTATGAGAAACAACAGTCTGAATCGTGACATTTTCTACCCACCGAAGGCAGAGCTCTGTGACTTCAGAGTATGCTACCAGGTTGGTACTTTTATACTTTTCTTGCTTTTGCTTTAAAGATAAGACTTAACCCAGTAACATTTTCCCCCCTAAATTTTTACTTTGAACCTTAGGACTTCATCTTTACTTAAATTGATGACACAAGCAGCTAATAACCATTTTTTGGTTTGATCCTGACCTTGTAAGAAGTCTATTGAAGCCAACTCTGGGTGTTTCAGCTGATGGCAGTAACTCTTTTTCTTTCTGTGCTGGCAATCCACTTTCTCTACTCTTGGCACATAGGAGGTTCATGCATTCATGTAATTGGGAAAATCTGGATTTCTGATGGCGATGGGTTTAATGCCCGTTTGATTTCATTGCAGTGATATACAGCCACTATTTTAATTTAGATCAGTGGTATTTGGCCACTCATTAATTAGAGTACCGAACCATCACTGTCAGTACTAGGGTTTTTTTGTTTTTCTTGGGTCTTTTTTGGCACATGTGAATTTTATTTTGTATAAAACAAAGAGAGTTTCTCTTGGTCTCTGATGATGGGTTCAAAATTAAAAGGAGTATCTGGCTTTGGTGTGGGGGTGATCCAGGATTATGTTGTGACTGATGTATATTAGTTACTTGTACATTTTTTTTTGATCTTTGCAAGGGTAAAACTACAAGTAACGAGTTTTATATAATTAATTTAAATTTGTTACAGGTTTTCATGTTCAGGATAAACAATTTTTCAACCTTGGGTGAAAACACTTGGCAACAGTTTAAGGTGACTGTTTTACCTTAGGACAACTGTTGCATGCCAATTTTTTGTGTGTGTGTGTGAGAAAACACTTTGAAATTGAATTAAAATATGTAAATTTAAAATTGGTTGTGTATCTAATCTGCCCCAGGTTCAGTAAATAAACAATTCTTTTTAAAAACAGTCTTAGTATTCTGTGTTTTATATATTAATGATTAATTCACATTTGTTATATATCAACTTTCCATTTATATTTGAAATGAGGCATGTCCATGTTTTCTAAGTAATTATGCGCCTGTTAATAAAGGTTACTTTTTATGTCTATAAATCGAGTATAGTGAATAGGAACTCAATTTTAGGTGTCCCTCTGTGGTTTCTTTGATGGGTCAATGTTAACATCTTAAGTATTTAATTTGCAAAAAAAAACGTTTTAAGTGATTTTCACTCAACCACTTGGTTTATGGATGTGGAAAATAAGTTTAAGAGGGATTAAATGATTTGCCCAAGGCTCCCACATGGACAGTGGTTGTGGAACCAGAAAGTAGATCTCTGCCTTTAGAAACTATTTGTCTTCCTCCATTACACGAGGGACCTGCTAGTAAGAAGGGGAGTACTATTTATTGAGCACTGGAATGTTCTGGCAGAGTGCTAAGTGCGTTAGGTGGTCTGTCTCATTTATTCCTCAAAACCACTGTACACTGGGTGCTATTGTAATTCTCATTTTGGAAACAAGGGAACAGACATGGAAAGGGTCCCAAGTTCGTAAGATAGTAGTGCCCCAAATGCACATGCCTCTGTGTTCTTTCCCTCTTCCTTTGCTTTCAGAGCTGTCTGTGGAAGTCCCATTGTATAAAACACTTGTCAAAGGTGTTCTGCGGATATGATGAGTTTATTTCAGTGAAAATGTTGCCTTGGGCTTTCTGTTTCAGTTCATTTGGTTTGAGATGACGAATCTGCATGAGTACCATTTCCATTTTATTCATTCCTTAATATTGACTGGGCTACCAGTTGTAGCCTGTGAGATAGAGAAAAATAACCCGTTGTCACGGGATTTGCCTGCTACTGGGGGAGATGAAGGGAATATGTAGATTATACGGCATGTTGTTACTTGCTATGTGTAAGTGGTTTTAATGATTAGGAAAGGAAGGCATCGAAATGACATTTTAAAAAGTCTTGATGGATGTAAGGGAGCAAGCCATGCACGTAGCAGGAGAAGATGTGCTCGCGGAGCCCAGCACACAACGTGGTCAGTTAAACCTTGCTGAATGCGCGTGAACAAACGAATGGCCCAAGTCAATGGTGAAGATAGGAATGAGAAGGTAGTGTTCTTAGGACTCTGACGGTAACTTCCTCGGAAGTAAACCAACAGTTACTATGTACCAGGCATTGGAGCCCCACTGTTAACCCTGTTTTGCATCACTATGAACCTGGGGCGCGGGGGCTGGGGTACGTTTGTACCCATTCGCTCCACTGTCCTTTGGCCAGCACGCGGTATTGTGCTGCCATCTGCCACCAATTGGCGGAAAAAATGAGAGCCGCGGCAGAATCCCTCCCTCCGAAATGCTTGCTGGGTGTGGAAAGGCGCCCCTAGCCTAGGTGGCTACTCCGAACAAATGGCAGCACCCTGGCCTGGCCCCCGCCGCCCGCTTTCTCTCTGCTGAGGTTGGCTTTCCACTCGACCACGGCGAGGGGGCCTTCCCGGCGCTCCGGAACGCAGCGGCTGGAGCAAAGTTTCCGGCCGGCCGGGTAGGCGGCCGGAAGCGGAAGTGCTCGCTGGCGGTGTCCGGGAGCCGTCCCGCGGCGGTGGGAGCGCCATGGAGCACGTGACGGAGGGGTCCTGGGAGTCCCTGCCGGTGTCGCTGCACCCCCGGGTGCTGGGTGCGCTGCGGGAGCTGGGTTTCCTGTACATGACGCCGGTGCAGGTACCCGGCGTGGCCCGCGGGAGGAGGGTCCTCTGCGCAGCTGGCAGGTGGGGACGGGCGGGCTCCGGGCGGGCCGGGCTCTCGCTGCACGGGACCCGGCCGGGCGGTGGTAGCGTTAGGGCGCGCGTCCTGGGCTTTCCACCCGTCCAGCTGGGACTTGGGCCGCGTCTTCGGGCTGCCCAGATTCGGGTGCTGCCAGGCAGGCAGAGGCGGCTGGCGGCGGCGCCCGTGCCGGGGTCACCGCACCCCTCCCACCTCCGTGGTTGGGCGCTCGTGCCTGGTTCCGGGCCTGGCCCTGCCCCCTCCAGCTGTCAGACCGCGGGCGAGTGACTTACCCTCTCTGTGCTTCATTTCCCTTCTCTGCGAAGTGACAACAATCACGTTGCCTGCTTCCTAGGGTCGTTGTGGGGATTCCCCAAGGCAGCGTTGGGCACGTAACGGGAGCTGGCTCAATAAATGTTTCCTGCTATTTTTATTGTTATCATCTTATGGGTTAAGTGAAGTGTTCAAATTTATTCTCTTTTTCAAGAAATGTATTGAGGACATATCAGGTACTCTGTTTCTGGGCTCTGCGGATTTTGTAGTGTTGGTCCCTACGCATGGGCCATATTTTCTCATGCAGAAGAGAGAGAAAGGAGTAAAGGAATAAGATAATTTCAGTTGCTGATAAGTATTTTGAAGGAACCAAGACTGCTGTGATGGACAGTGACAAGAAGATAGAGGATAGGAGGGAGGACAGGGCATTGGGGAGGCCTCTCTGGTACCTGAAGGAGAAGGAGCTGGCTGTGGGGTGACTGGGGCGGGGGGAGCGGATTCTAGCAGAGAAATGCCAGTGCAAATGCTCCGGGGCAGGAGGACGTGGGCTTGAAGGAACAGGAAGAAGGCCGTCGTGGCTGCAGCATCAGGGGAGGTGTAAGAGATGAGCAAAGCAGGGTCTTGTAGGAGCTTGGACTGTGTTCTAAATGCAGTGGGAAGCCATCTTCTATGGGAAGCTGTGCAACAAAGGAAGGGATGTGACTGCTGGGTAGAGAATGGACTTTAAAGGGGTAAGAGGAGAAGCAAGGAGGTCAGTTAGGAGGCCGCTGTCAGTGAGAGGTGGTGGGGGCTTGGAGTAGAGAGGAAGCCGTGGGTATTGAAAAGTCAAGTTCAAGATAGCTTTAGGGTTCTTGAGGACCAGTGGTTGCTGGTAACCCCCTCCTCTGGTTACCAGAAACCAGAAGGAGGAGGTAACGAAAGAGAGGACCCTAAAGGGACCCACAGCTTTCTGTCCTTAGTGGCTTGGTGGATGGTGGTTCCGTTTACTGACATGAGGAAGGCTGGGCGGGGTAACTGAAGAGAGTTCTGTTTTGGAATGTTGAGTTGAGATGTCTGTAAGCTCCTCGGGAAAGATGTGGAGGAAGCAGGCAGCGCTGGAGATAAAACTTGGGGGTGCCGTGTGCCATGCCTTGGGAATGTAGTGCCAGTGAGATCCAATCTCTGCCATCAGAGCTGATAGTCTAGGCCTGTGCCGTCCACTAAAGTTGTCACTAGAGACGTGGCTGTTGAACCGTTGACATGTGGTGAGTCCCAGTTGGGATGTGCGCTGACTGTGAAATGCTCAGTGGATTTTGAAAACTTAGTGTGAGAAAAAAGAATAGAAAACACCTCATTCATTCCTAAAATATTAATTATATGTCGATGTGACAATAGTTTGGGTTACGTAAAATATGATAATTCACTTCATCTCTTTTTCTTAGTGTGGCTACTAGGAAGCACCTATGTGTCTAATCTGTTTCTGCTGGACAGCAGTGGTCTAGGGCAGAGTTTCTCAATCCCTGCACTTTTGACATTTTGGCCTGGAGCCTTGTGCAGAGGCTGTTAGAAAAGTCTGACATGCTGTGCAGGGGTGAGGTCGGGCTCAGGGAGCAAGGAGTGGGGTCCTGGAGGGGTGACCTCGAAGCCAGGCCCCAAGTCTGCTTCAGGTTTAGCCTCTGGTTGCTGAAACCGAAGGGACAGGCTTCCCGTAACACCTGGAGGCCCTGCACAGGGTTTAGAATGAGAGGGTTGATTGGAATCATTGTTCTCTGGTGCTAGACCTGGAAGGGACCTTAAAACTCATTGTCTTCAAACTCTTCCTGGTCCAGAGAGGAAACGTAGGCAAGGCAAGACTAGAATTCAGGTCTCGGAATCTCGCTCAGCTCGTTCCCGCGACGCACGTCTGTGCAGACACCGTTGCCATTGTATCTTTGAGCCTGCCCCTCTAGCCGCCCCATTGTGACTGCTCAGAGTCTGCTTTGGACTGCGTCCCAGTGCCACCCAAGACATTCCTAGGGCTTTGACCCATCTGTGGAGTTGTGCCATTCTCTAACCAGTGCTTTGCCATCTCTGTTCAGTCTGCAACCATCCCTCTGTTCCTGAAAAACAAAGATGTCGCTGCAGAAGCGGTGAGTACTATGTCCACGCAGCCTGTCCTGGTCCCTCCAGAATGAGCTGTGCCGGAAAGCCACCCCTCACCTTCTCCCCTTTCAGGTCACGGGTAGTGGGAAGACTCTCGCTTTTGTCATCCCCATCCTGGAAATTCTTCTGAGGAGGGAAGAGAAGTTAAAAAAGAATCAGGTAAGGATGGCTAAGTGATTTGTTTTCACTTCGTCATCGGAGAGTTTGCAGTTGAGTAAGAAGCTGGTCTATCCTCGTAATTCGCAGAGCTGTATTTGTGCATTTGTCTACTTGGTAAAATGTACTTGAAGCTCCCAGATCAGTACTCCCCGTGCTTTCATGCTTCTCTGGATTTGAGTGGCCTGCTGTGCCCGTTCGCAGCGCAGTTTTCACAAGGCGATGGATGCTCTGCCTTTATTTCAGCTCTCACGGTAACAGGGGTCCTTTTCACGGTCTGCTTACTGGCGTGATTTTTGTGGTTCTGTTGGTGATCTCGCTGGTTAAAATGGCCCCAAGCAAAGTGCTGGAGCGCCGTCCGTGTCCCTGAGTGCAGGGGGGCTGTGACGTGCCTCGGAGAAATCAGGGTGTCAGATAAGCTTCGTTCAGGTGTGAGTTGCAGCGCTGGTGGCTGTGAGGTCAGTGTTAATGAACCAGCAATACACGTATATTAAATAAGATCTTGAAACAGAAACACACATAAAACAAGCTCACATACTGATTGGTCAATAAGCCTGTGACTAGAAGCTCAGCGGAACCTCACCCTGTATTTATCCTGGGGGCGGTGGTTGGTATTCACTAATTCATGTTCACGGTGCTTTATAGAACAGAAAGAACTGCTGTGAATAACGAGAACTGACTGGGATTCAAAGTCATTGCTATGCGCCGTGAGCGGATGCTGCTGAACAAGCCCAGGGAGCGCTGTTTCTCTGGGAGCTTCCTCCGTGAGGTGGAGGGTACAGTGTGTGTGTGCGTGTGTGTGTGCACTGCCCCATACACTGCTCATCGTGTCCCTTCCCCCATCCTGGGCAGGTTGGAGCCATAATCATCACACCCACTCGAGAGCTGGCTATTCAAATAGATGAGGTCCTGTCGCATTTCACAAAGCCCTTCCCACAGATCAGGTAAATTGGATGCAGTGTCCCTGTTAGCCATGGCTGTGATTTTGCCTGTCCTGCTCAAAGATCTGCTTATGTTTTAGCCAGATTCTCTGGATTGGAGGCAGGAATCCTGGAGAAGATGTTGCGAGGTTTAAGGAACAAGGGTAAGTTTGTGTCCGCTCCTTCCTTTGCTTGCTCTTGGCACTGAACCCAAGAGAAAGTGATGCGTGGTCTGGGCCTACCCGGAAGCTCCCCTTTTAGGAACCACCTCCTCCCCAAAAAGGTTTCTTTTTCGGGCCCAGCTCCCAGTTTGCTTGCTGGCTCCTTCCTTTTGACCCTGATGGACACTCCCGGCCAGCGAGCCTTACCCCTGCAGGAGAAGGGAGGTTGGGGTGTGGTCCCTGGCTCTCCCCAGGCGACTGTACAGGGCTCAGGGCCCTGGCTCTTCTCTGAGCTCTAAGTGCTCTCATCCTTCCTGGGGTGTGTCTGACCTTGCCCTGAGCCCCACACCTACAGACATCCACTTGTCAGCTTGGCATCTCCCCAGTGTCTCACAGCTGTTACAAACATGCCTAAAACGGGGGCTTGGAATTTTCCTCCCGAGCTTCCCTCCATCTGGCGTTCCCCGTTCATCTGTCTACCCGTGTGGTACTCCTGAAGTCTGGGAGTCAGCCTTGATCCCTCACCGTCCCCGCCAGTCCCCCTCACAGTTCACCTTCACCATGTCCTTTGCATTTTCTCCAAAGTGTACCTCTGACCCATCAACTTTTCTCCATCGCCATCTCTCCCTCTCATTTCTCTCCTGGACCCTGCAGTGGCTTTCTCTCTCATCTGTATTTCTACTCTTGTTCTCTTATATCCCACTCTCCACATAGCAACGCAAAGTGGCCTTCTCAGAATGCCAGTTTGATCATGTCACTCCTTGAAAACTCTCTAGTGGCTCCCGTTGGCCCTGTTAGTACAGAGCTTATGTGGCCACTTCTCCACTGCCACCCCCTTGCCACCCTACCTGCTGCAGTGACCTGGCTTTTTCTGCGTTCTGCGTGAGCCGGGGGCTTCTGTATCTCCAGGAGGCTTGGGGAAGTTGGGATGGTGTCTGTCTGGCAGCATTTTTTTTCCCAATTCTCTGCTGTTCTTGTATATATTTTAAATTGAATGTATTGGGGTGACAATGGTTAGTAAAATTTGTCTTGAAGCATTTTATCTAGCATGGTGCTGAGTTCACAACAGGTGTTTAACAAACATTCGGAATGTATGTGTGAGTACGTGATGTCCTCACCCCTTCGAATTTTATTCAGTCCCACCATGAATAAGGTTTGTGAAGAGCAGCGATAGGTTTTACGCCCAATTTGTTAGTGAATCTTTATAAAGAGAACTCTCTCTTATTGAGTGTTCCCTGTGTTCCAGCTATAACACGAGATACTTTCCAGCAGGGGTCACAGAGTCACATTCATCCAGGGTCAGAGGAAAGTGTAAATGTGTGCAGGGGGCTGGGTGGGGACTGACGAGGAGATGCCCGAATACTCATCTCCAGTTGCCATGTGGGACTCTGGCTCAGTATTGCCAGATTTTGAATTTTTAAAAAGAATATGGAATTCTAGGTTTGTGTGTGTTATCTCCAGACTTCTTTAACTGTTGGCATGTAATTTGCATTTTACAAAAACTTCCTGCAGGTTGGCCACTCCGTGGGGGCACATTTGGCCTTCAGTCTGCCAGTCGGTGCTCTACACCTCAAATTATCTCTACTTCTGTGAACATTCTCATTTCATAGATGAGTTACCTGGGGCCTGCAGTAGTGGAGTGACTTGTTCTAGGTCAGGGGTCTGTACACGTCTGTAAAGGACCAGATGGTACACATTTTAGCTTTGTGGACCACACAGTCTCTATCACAACTGTCAGCCCTGCTGTCATAGTGTGAAAGTCGCCAGAGGCCACGCGTGAATAAAGGGGTATGGGTGTCCGCCTGTAAAATGTCACAGAAACCGGCGGAGGCCATTTTGGCCGATGGCCTGGAGTTTGCTGACCCCAACCCTGGGTCTCAGCCTCAAGCCCATGCATTTCCCACCCTGCAGCACTGTCCCCCCACTCTCCTGTCCCCTTTCTCTTCACTGTGATCTAGGTGACCTTTGGTGGGGTGGGGGGGGGACACAAAACTTGGTTTTGGAATCACCAGTATCCCCGAGATCAGAGAGTGCAGTGAATGTTGACTTTGTTTTCCAAGTGGGAATATCGTCGTGGCGACTCCAGGCCGCTTGGAGGACATGTTCCGGAGGAAGGCGGAGGGCTTGGACCTGGTCAGCTGTGTGAGGGCCCTGGATGTCCTGGTGTTGGACGAAGCAGACAGACTTCTGGACATGGGGTTTGAGGCAAGGTACTGATGTTGGGCTTCTCTGGCTTTGGGTGATACTGGACGTGGAAAGGGGAGCAAAATTACCTCAGAACTGTCCTTAGCAGTCACATCTGCACGTCAAATCATTAGGGGTGCCTGGTCCTTCAAATTCTACCCACAGTTTCAATTCCAGTTCTTCTTTCTTAAGACGCGGTTTCCTTCGTGGTTTCTTGTAAGGTGTTTTTTTTATAAACAGCTGTTTTGGGATATAATTCAGGTAGCATACAAGTCACCCATTTAAAGTGTACAGTTCAGTGGTTTTTAGTCTCAAAAAATTTTATGTCTTAATTTTACTCTCAATTGCCTCACGTTATGAAAGTATAATTATATGCTTATGTTGGAGAAACCTTGGAAAAAAGTGATAAAGAAGAAATAAAAATCACCTATAATCTCACCTCTCAGTAACACCTCCTGTAAATACTGTGATGGTTTCTCATTCGGTCTTTTTAAAGACCTGTTTAGTATCACAATGCACTATTTGTTGGCTATTCTGGTATATGAGGGGTTAAGTTGACACCCTTTTTCTTTCTTTCTTTCTTTCTTTTTTTTTTAGCATAAACACCATCCTGGAGCTTCTGCCAAAGCAGAGGAGAACAGGCCTTTTCTCCGCCACACAGACGCAGGAAGTGGAGAACCTGGTGAGAGCAGGCCTCCGGAACCCTGTTCGGATCTCGGTGAAGGAGAAGGGGGTGGCAGCCAGCAGCACCCAGAAAACTCCGTCCCGCCTGGAGAACTACTACATGGTGAGCCCTGATTGATGTTCTCACAAGTCCTGCCGTTTAGTGCGATGGTGACTGGGCCTCAGATACAGCTTGGTGGTGACCAGTTAACAATACTGTATTGTGGACTGGAAGTTGTCAGGAGGGGAGATCGGAAGTGTTCTCATCCAAGAAGAAAAAGCTAACTATATGGTGTGTTGTATGTGTTAGTTTCGCTGATTATGGTAATCATTTCACATTGTGTACATATATCAAATCATCACATTGCACACCTTAAATATATATGACTTTTATCTGCCAATTATATCTCAGTAAAGCTGCGAGAAATAAAACAAGTATTCTAAGCTAAAGCAATGTAATGAAAAACTTATTTTTTTATTTGAATTGCTCTCAGTAAGCTTAGTCCTTTCCTTTTAAATGATCAATTGTAATGATTGTCTTAGTAATTTATTAGATTTTTGTGTTTCTTCTTCCTCAAAAAATGATTCCCTAATTTTTTCTTAACCTTCCCTGTCTATGTTTTATCAATATGATACAGTGTTCTCACTAATACACATTAAGCTCTTAAAGCAAATAAGCAACAAAGAACAATGATGAGTGTTGTAGGGATTAGCTTCCAGTTTTCTAGGAAAGTAAATCTATAATAGAATACCCTGTGGTATATTTTAAAATGCGTTTGGGGACTGAGCAGGACAAGTGATATGGGTGAGCATACTTGTTGAATGAGTGAGTAAGTTAACGTGGCCGTAAGTGTATGTTAAGCAGTCTCCAAGGACAGTGTGTATATATCTCCTGCCCCCAAGCCATTGAATATTCCTAGTAAGCATGCGTGGGGCATGCTGGGTGTGGGCACTGGAAACACTGGGTTCCCAGGCCCGTCAGAACGAGCCTGAGTTAGAGAAGGACACAGCCAGACACGCAGGTGACACACACAGTCATATGATGGACTTCCTCTGAAGGAGACTGTGGCGTGACAGTGGTCTGCTGTTTTGTAGCCTAAATGTTTGGTAGTTTTGATCTGCACCTGGGAATAGCTGAATCTGCAGCAGTAAACCCTGCTGTGATTCTGCTCAAAGCAGTGGGAGGGTTTGTGGAAATGTGATTGTTTGGTAACGAGGCTGCCCCTCTTCCTGTTCTCTCCCATCGCTGGGATGGGCCAGGAGGCAGCTGGGAGAACCCACAGGCCACTGCCACTGCTGGAAAGGCCCGTCTACGTCAGCCAGGGTTCAGGTTTTCCTTGCGACTGGCGGGCTTCCTCAGCCCGTGAACACCGCTGCACGCTTGCCAGGAAGTGGGCTGGTATCCAAAGCAGTGTCCCTGTTGCTGGGGACTAAGCGTGGCGAGAATTTGCAAATCGGAAACTGCCTTTTGCGCAGCTGCCTGGAGGATATGGTGGAGATCAGACAGGGTGTTAAACGTGGCCTTCACATACTGTGTTGTCCCGAAAAATTAATTATATTAATTTTTGCTCCATCAGGGGATGTCCTATTTTTTCATGTACAACAATCTACATTTATCCAAATACAGTCATGTCATCTTCTTCTGGAACATCGTCATAATGTACTAAATGCATCCGTCTGGCTGACGATCTTAACTGGGGTTTATTTGGGGGGTAGGTCTTATTTTCGGGGAAACATGGTATCTGCCTGAGGCTAGGCCGACAAAGTCAGGAGGCCGGCTTTTCCCAGGCGAGGGAGGAGTTTGGTATATAGTTCAGTGGTTAAGAGCCGGGTGCATATCTTATTTTTGTCCCTTAATAACTGAACTCAATGAACTTACCAGTTCATCACCTGTCAAATGGGGGCTCAAAAATTAAGTCATACCCACTTGATGGGGTTGTTGTGAGGATTCATTTATTAATACAGATGAAGGAGTTTGGCCAGTTCTGAGTACATGGAAGCACTAGTAACTGACTGTTAGCTTTGGACACCACCGTGACTGCTTTGGTCACCACTGTGACTGCTGTTGGCTTTGCTATTGTGCGTTCTTTTAAGTGATCGCATTTAGAGATGCTTGGGAGAAATTCCAAGCTGAGAATTTGGTTTTGGTAAAAATGGGGGAATGCATTCCATTGGATTTAAATGTCCCTAGTGTAGGGTCCTGAATGGAGTACTCGATTGTGTCTCTCCATGGAGGTCTTTCTAATAATGATGTACATTCCTTTCTGGAAACTTGTGTTCACTTTAGAGCAGTGATTCTAAACTTGGTTATACATCAGAGTCTCCTGGGATCTCTTATGTATTGTGGATTTCTGGTCAATTCCTGGGCCTGCTGAACCACCATCTATCTGTACGGTATGCTGTGCCCGAGAACCTGCATTTTAACAGCCTTCCCTGGAGGTGGTGTTAGGCCGGCATGGGGACTGCCTGTGTGTTGGCATTTGGGAACTACTGGATTAGGTGACTCTGTCGCTCAGTTCTGTGTTTTGTGACTTATGTGTGACAGCAGCACATCCTGGTGTTTATTCTGGGCTAGGGGGACCCATGAACATTCTGACCAGTGTCCTGCTCATGCAGGAAATTAGATTCCTTAAAACTTAAGGCTGACACTGAAAGTAGCGGTGGGGATTATCATTGTCTATAAATTTGTTTTTATTAAAGGTTTCCTTTTTACTTTGTAGGTCTGTAAGACCGATGAGAAATTTAATCAGCTGGTACATTTCCTTCGAAATCATAAGCAGGAAAAGCACCTGGTCTTCTTCAGGTAATGCTTCTGGACTCTGGTAGGAGACATGGGGGTTCAGCCTCACCCAGAATGCACAGGTGTATGTAGGCCTCAGATTTGGAGTTCCATTTAGGATGGTCTCTCAGTCAGGAATGCTTTGGCTGCAAAGAACTGAAAGCCCAACTTCTGTGGCTCAAGTAGGAGGGGTTTATCTTTCTCCTGTCAAAAGGCCGGAGGTAGGCGGTCCTGACATTGTTTTACGTCTCAGCAACGTCAGGGTTGGTATTTTGCAGTTGTCCTGGCCTCTCCTTCCTGTGTGTTAGCCGGTAGTTTCCAGATGATCACTGTCCCACCGTGATCCTGTCTGCATGGAAAGCAGATAAAGGAGGAAAGGCAGAGGGCGTGGGAAGGGCAGTGTTAGCTATACACATCCCTTTTCATCAGAAGAGAGAAAAACTTTCTCAGAAAGCCCTCTTCCCTAACTGACTCGGCTTTCATTTTATGGGCCAAAGGTGGTCACTCGCAGCCCCTCACTTCAGAAAGGTGGAGAAAGTGAGTGTGTAGCTGTCCCAGCTTCTGTAGTGAGGGCGGAGGAGGTTGGGAACGGCTGCGAGCCCAGTGTCTGCCACTGCGGGGTTTGTCCTCTTGTCGGAATGCAAGATAGGAATGGATGTGTGTGTTCTTTGGGCTTTCCCGCCATCCTTCAGATACACCTGTGCTGGTGTCTTTTTGGCAATACCAAAAGAATTTTTGTTATTTTCCATCTTTCATTCTACCAATAACATGTTTAGCTGTATTGACCCACAGTTAAAAAATGTAAACTGATACACACACACACACACACACACACACACACACGAAACTGATAACAAAGATTTCACAGAACAGTGCACTGAATGAAGTGGGAGGCATTGTTTTCTGTTCTGGTCCAGACTCACTAAGTTGATTTCAGGACCCACTGGATTACTTTCAGGATGTGTGGGTTGTGACCCTCAGTGTGTCAAACTGCTTTATTATGTACTCACGTGACTTGTGGTGGGAACAGTGACGTCACTTGGCATGACTACTTAAGTAGATGAGAGTCAGCCCTGATTGGAATCCTGCAGCCTGCAGCGGGAAGAACACTGCAGAAGGAATTGAACCTTGGCTCCGCCTCTGCCTCTCATACAGCCCCTCTGTAGGCTTGTTCCCTCATGTGCAAAAGGATGTGAGGTCACGTTAGAATCCCTCCAAATCAAAGGGGTTTAGGGTAAACGTTATTAGAAGGGTGCTGCATAGGGAACTCACACACTCAGAGAAATTGGGTGCCCAGCCCTTGGGGAGACGGGATCCGGGAGCCCCAGAGATCTCTGTGGCCACCCCTTTAGGGCATATTCTCATTGGGATGACCCTGCTCCCTTCCATTTGTCCTTGGGTGACTCAGAGCCGAGACCAAATGTCTAGGAGAGGATCTGACTGGTCGAACTGGGGTTACCTGATGAGCCTTGGGGGATCACATTAATGGGGGAAGAAGCAGTTCCCCAAAGGGGAAGCAGGAATGTTTGAAGTCTTATAAAACTACTTATATTTAAGAAGACGCCACACTGTTTTTGTTCTGAACGACTGCTTCAGTTTCGTTCCTTTCTCGGGGGCCTGGGAGATCCCCCTTGCTAGAACATCTTTAGACAGTGGGAATACATCTTTGGGATTTTAGCTTATGCTTAAGGGATTTGGTCCAAAGGTTGGCCTTTCATTGGCAGAGAGGGTTCGAGATTTCGAGCTTGGCTGTGGATGACATTCGTAGCCACTCGCCGCATTCCGCCAGAGGATGGGGCCATCACGCAGCGGGTGCTCACGGTCTCCCTCCCCCCAGCTGTAGGAGGACCGATGGCAACGACTGAGCCCTCTGTCCCTCCGCAGCACCTGCGCCTGCGTGGAATACTACGGCAAGGCCCTGGAGGCGCTGGTGAAGGGCGTGAAGGTCATGTGCATTCATGGCAAGATGAAGTACAAGCGCAACAAGATCTTCATGGACTTCCGCAAACTGCAGAGGTGGGTGGCTCGGCGGGGGCAGCCGATCACGGCCGCAGTGCACTGTTGCACGTCCCTCTGCCTCTAAACCTCTGTGCCTTGTTTTCCCGGCCTGGAGCCCTCTTCCCCCTCCAGCCCCGTTGTCACACCTTCTCTGTCTAGATGTCCGAGCCGTCCCTCTGTCCCGACCCCATTAACTTTGCTGTATCTGCCGACTTTCCTGCTAGAGTTTAAGCTCCACGAGAACAGGAACCTGTGTGATATGTTCACTCCTGGATTCCCGAGTCCGGCCCAGGGCCTGGCCAGTGGGGGGTTGGTAACTATCTGTTAAATGGGTGAATAAAGTGGTAGGTGCAAACCATTAAATCCCGCTTGAAGTCATTGAGCCCTTGTCTGCACAGTCGGGAGCATGTGTCTCAGGGACCGTGACTTGACTGTGACATAAATGATGCTTTTCTGTTTTTTGCGATTACCGAGCATCCCAGCTACGTTACAAGCAGCCGGGCAAAGTGGTACAACCGACTTATACCTCAGTGTGGGAGTGACAATTTCAATTGTTTTTTTAAGCGGCTGTAAGGGATTTGACCCACTACAGCTTCTTTTTTCAAGTGGAAATATGCTAATTTAAAGGATCCTTTTATTGTCTCCTCCCCAACTCTTGTTTTGATTGGGAATTTCTAAAGCCCTAGAGATTTTTAGGAGGAAAAAAAATGAACATTATTACTAAATATTTGCTTCTGTGAGAGGTTCTGGAACTTGTGTATTACTGTTGTCGTCACTGAGATTAGTAAAGACTGATGGTGATGAAAATGGTGACGTCCTCACTCAGAATGTGTTCTCTCATTTTCTAGCGGGATTTTAGTGTGCACTGATGTGATGGCCCGAGGAATAGATATTCCTGAAGTAAACTGGGTTTTGCAGTACGACCCTCCCAGCAATGCAAGGTACAGAATGATAGAATGTTACCCTCTGTCTAGGAATCTAGCCTGGGGAAGTAAACAAATGAGGACTGTCAGACATTATTTTAAATGGCAAAAGTAGGCAGATGGCTGAGTCAGTGGTATGTCAGTAGTGAAACCATATTACACAGATTAAAGGTATTTTCAAATACTTTTTCAAGTTCTTGCAGAAATGTACATGGTAGAATGTTTAAAGGAAAATAGTACCTAACACTGTACGTGAAATTTCAGTTATTCTCCCACGGTAAGCACATGTTCCTAATAAGTGCTTCCAAACATTAGAAAAAGCCTGTAAATACAACCTGAGTAATAGTGGTTACTTCTTGATGGAGGGCTTACAGGTCCTTTAGTTGTCTTTGTTTATACTTTTCATTATTTCCCAGATTTTCTGTTAGGACCATGTCCTGCCTATACCATCAGAGAAGAATGAGTTTAAAAGCTTTATAGTTCACGTTAAATGTCTTAATCCTGCCTGGTTTTCAATGTATATTTAATCGCCAACTCTTCTATTTCAACATTAGTAAGTGGCAGAGTTGGGAATGAGCTGTGGAGTCTGGCGGCCCCAGGCCTGTACTCCACTCAGCCATCGTCACATGCTGACCATGTCCTTGTCCTGTGTTCATTCTCTCACAGTGCCTTCGTGCACCGCTGTGGCCGCACAGCCCGCATCGGCCATGGGGGCAGTGCGCTCGTGTTCCTCCTTCCCATGGAAGAGTCATACATCACCTTCCTGGCAATTAACCAAAAAGTAAGCTGTCATCTCTTTTCACATAGACCGCCCAGTGAGGGGGTACTTGGAAAAGTTCTTTTCCAGCAAGTGGTGTGGAATTTAGATTAGGAGCTTAGATTAGGAATTTAGATTTGGAGTTGCCAAGTCCAAGGGCCAGGCTGGTGAAGTCCATGCGGGAACCTGGCTGGCTTTAAGGGAGACGCCATCCTCATCTAGGGTGGCAGCCGCTGCTTGGCCCATGCTGAGTGTCACTATTTGGGAACGTGGACCGACTGTTGCCATACTTTCTAATCAGAAATCAGGATTGTTATGTAAAATCTGATTTTAAAATTTTCTTTAAAATATTTAAAATATTTTTTGGACCATGTGAAATACTTGGGTTGGATTTGGGCTTCACGGCCTCCGATTTGAGATTAAAATGAATTGTTTGGCCTTTGGTTTTATTGGCACTGGCTCTGACGTCTTGGGACTGAGGTGGTTCCAGCCAGAGAATTGACAATGGTCTCTGTACAGTGCCCCCTGCAGGAGATGAAACTCCAGAAACACACAGTAGACCTCCTTCCAAAGCTCAAGTCCATGGCCCTGGCGGACAGAGCTGTGTTTGAAAAGGGCATGAAAGCTTTTGTGTCGTTCGTCCAGGCATACGCGAAGCATGAATGCAGCCTCATCTTCAGATTAAAGGGTAAGATGAACTTTTTTTCCCCCCCTTTCTTGGTTCAAGCCATTGTTTCTCAGTCTAGTTGTGTAGGACACAGCTCCCTGGCCCATGCTGGTGTTATGAGCTTTGTGCTCCCCCCTGCTGAGGCCAATCGCTGGCTTCCGGCTGCTCAGCGGCCCCCTGGAGCCGCTGTTCACAATCTTAGCTGTAGAGAGAGCAGCCCACTGGCCCATGTGGGAATCAAACCAGCGACCTTGGCTTTAGGAGCACAGCGCTCCAACCATATGAGCCACCGGGCTGGCCCTGGACTTTTTCATGTAATTGTGTCTCCACCTTAAACATCTGATGGTTTTACAAGGATTACAAGTGTGAAATTGGTTTGTCTTATAAAAATTGTAAGCTTATGTCAGGGTTAATGTTTTTTCAACATTTAACAGGAAGTCTTCTTAGGATTTGAGTAGACAGAGAATAAACTGGCTGCTGCATATTCCTTTTTAGTAAAAATGTAATTATTTTCATTCTAATTACAATGAATCCATTAGTTTACTTCGTTAGAAAAGGTGATGTTGCAAGGACCTCCCCTGGGCTGGCTGTCATGGTCCCATCCTGGCTGTGCTAACACTGGTGTTTTGGTTTAACTAGACCTTGACTTTGCTGGTCTCGCTCGAGGCTTTGCCCTCCTGAAAATGCCCAAGATGCCAGAACTGAGAGGAAAGCAGTTTCCAGATTTTGTGCCTGTGGACATTAACACAGACACCATTCCATTTAAAGATAAGATTAGAGAAAAGCAGAGGCAGAAACTACTGCAGCAACAAAGGAAAGAGAAAACCGAGAATGAAGGGAGAAAAAAATTCATAAAAACGAAAGCTTGGTCAAAGCAGAAGGCCAAAAAGGAAAAGAAGAAGAAAATGAGCGATAAAAGGAAGAGGGAAGAGGTAATGCCTGCAGTTTCATTACTTACATACTCAACCTAGAATTCAGAACAAATTTTACTGAAATAGTTACCTTTTGATCGGAATTGAGGGGAGCTCTGAAATGTCATGCTGGTGACTCGGGTGGGAACGCAATGCTTGTGGAAGCAGACTGGAGAGCAGGTCACCCGAGTAAAAGCTGCTGGTTTCATGTAGCACACTTGCTAAGACAGTGGTTTTCTGGTCTCTTCTGCACTTAGGGTTCTGATATCGAAGACGAGGACATGGAAGAACTTCTTAATGACACAAGGCTCTTGAAAAAGTTTAAAAAAGGCAAAATCACTGAAGAAGAATTTGAGAAGGGGTTGCTGACGAGTGGCAAAAGGTCAGTGAAGAGAGATCTTTGGCTCTCAGATGTGGGAGACGACTGCTGATCCCAGTGCCCCAGGTGAGACGCGCGGGCAGGCCTCACGTGAACAGACCCCTCATGGGGCCACTCACGTTTGCTTTCATTGAACGTACGACTTCGCAACATGCAAGCAGCGTCCATGAAAGCGTCTCTGAAAGCTGTTGCTTCAGACTGGGGAGACATAAGGGGGGTTCACACTCATGAATAGTTTACTAAATACGTACCAGCCTTGAAGACGTCCAGCGGAAGAAAATGTAAAATCATTTGGGTGTAAATAGTAAAGGTTGATATTTATTTAGATGGGTCACCTATAATGAGAGCTCATTTTTCTGGGGCTATTTTATACTTATTTTTTAAATTTTTATTGGGGAATACTGGGGAACAGTGTTTTTCTAGGACCCATTAGCTCCATGTCAAGTTGTTGTTTTCAATCTAGTTGGGGAGGATGCAGCGTACTGGCCCATGTGGGAATCGAACTGGCAACCTTGGTGTTTTGAGCCCTGCACTGTAACCACTGACCCACCATCCACCCTATACTTAGTTTTTAACATACAGATACTGAAGTATACTTGATTGTGGGCTGTTGGAAGTTCCTCAGGTTTTCAGGCATTTGGCCTCCCCAGGAGTCCCTACCCCTGGACTTAGGTATCTCTGTGATGTGCTGCACAGAACACCACAGATAATGTGGCTGGGTTTTCCTTTTCTAAGAATAGTCCCCAGTCCTGTTTTATTTGGGGAGTATCTGAAGAAACAGGAAGTCATGTTCTGGGAAAGAAAACTGTTCTGCCTTCTGTTGAATAAACTATTTCCTTCTAATCAGCTGTATCTTAAATGTGTGAGTGTGTCATCACCAATGGGGCCAGTACGGCGGGGCCCACGGTCAGCTCTCAGTACTGAGGCAACGCTATATCAAAACCTTAATTTATTTGAAAAGATGCTGCATTTGTTCCCAAGTCCAATTTTTAAAAGTTGTTCAGGTCCCAAACATGTTAAGATTGACATCTTTCATAGACACAGAATTGAAGTTTACAGATGTTCTGGAAGGCATCTTCCTAAGTGGTGAGCCATGCAGGATACTCCTGCTAAATGCTGTTTCTGCCTTCCTTCGCTTCTCTGGGGAGTTTACACCCTGTTTGGCTCGATCCTGCCCAGGGGATGGCAGCCCCTGGCTCGTGTGCACTGCAAGCCTGATGCCAACTGAGCAAGTGTTTCCCGCCTTTCTTCTAAGGCCCCACATGGCCCACGTGTCCCGTGCAGCCGTTCGTCAGGTACTGAAGGGGCTCCTGGCTGCAGTAGGAACGAACACCCGCCTTTTCCGGCCTGCAGCTCTTTGTTGCTTTTGGCAGATCAGTTTGGAGTGTGGGGAAGGTGAAGGGAGGGAGACTTGAGCACTTTTATCAGTTAAGTGGCCAATAATGGAACGCGTATTTCTGGAAATAGGAAATGAATGAAAGTATGTGGAAACTAAGCACAATTTAGCTTGAGTTTTTGGGGAACCATGAACATATTTAACTGGGACTGAAATGAATAAAAAATTCTTCAAGACTTATGATTTTAAGTCTTTAGTCCGTAAGTCTTCATTAAAAAAACAACCGGTTTGGCCTGGCTCAGCGAGCGGTGAGGGCACTCACCCTGCCCCAACTGCATCAGCTGCGCGTGGCGGTGATGGACCCAGTGGTTACAGATACAGCTTGATGAGCTCGTCGCTGACTGCTGACGGTGTCAGCACCCCCAGGTCTGTAAACAGCAGTGTTATTAAGGAGGGGGCGGTGTAGTCGACCCACGGGTGCTCCTCTCTGAGGTCCTGTCCAGTCTGTGCCGACTTTAGAGTGTCTGCCTTGTACTGAGGAGAGAGGAAGCGTACATTAGTCTGCCCCACGTCCAGGGCTCTGCACTCCGGGGACCTTGGCTGAGCAGTCAGTGTGCGGCTCCCCGGACGTGCTCTCTGGAAACGGGGAGAAGCCTGCTGAGTAGCACACTGCCAAGGAGGGCAGATCATGTCTGTACCATGTGTTCCGTCACTTGTGTGCTGGATTAATTCCTCCAGCCTCTCCGTATAGCAGTATTTATAGGGCGCTTCCCATGGATTATCTCAGACTCGTCCTAACTGATAATACTGTTACCCCAGTGTACCGAGAACTGAAGTTCAGAACTTCAAGTGAAAGGACTTGCCCAAGGTCACATGGTCAGAAATGGCAGAGATGGGAGTTGAGCCCAGACAGTGGACGCCAAAGTTTGGACTGTTAACCGCCAGCCCTCCTGCCTCCTCAGCCGGTATCTAGTGCTTAAGTGAGTGAGAGACTGAAATTCTGGGGACAAATTAGACTGTGAGTCTTGGGGACAAATTAGACTCGGTGAGTCTAACAACCACCAACTTGTCTTTGTATCCCATATGTTGGAGAAAGTAGCAATGGGAAATGAGTAAGTTACTGGAACATTGTTAGCACAGCATTTTTTCAAAGGTTTTTGTTTAAACTCAAATACCCCTTCAAATATGTCAAACTCTTGCCTTGAACTTATCTGGGACGTCTTGCTGGTTTAGCGGGAAGAGCCGCACAAACTTGAAGCTTTCTGCAACCACATAGAAAGGTTTGTTCTGTGCCTTGGCACACACGGCCATCTGATTGGTTCCAATCTGGGAAGTCAGAAAGTGGAGAATGAGATCTTACAGCACATCTGAAGTGGAAGCAACAGAGAGTATGTGGGTGAACGTAATACATGTAATTCTGGCTTTGGAATTAAAGACGATCTTTTAAAAAAACGGGATAGACATTTTCCCAAAGCTATACAAATGGCCAATAAACACATGAAAAAATACTCAAGATCCTTAGTCATTAGGGAAATGGAAGTCAAAACTGCAATGAGATATTGATTTATACCTACTAGGATGGCTGTAATTTTAAAAAGACCAAGTAAGTGAGGGTAAGAACGTAGATAAACTGGAATCCTTGCATGTTGCTGGTGGGAATGTAAAATGGTGCAGCTGGTGGGTTAACCATTCTGGTGGTTCCTCAGAAAGCTAAACACAGAATTACCATCTGACCCAGCAATTCCACTCGTAGGGAGATGCTCAAAAGGACTGAAACCAGGAACTCAAGTAGATAACTGTACACCTGTGTTCACAGCAGCATTCACAACAGCCAAAAGGTAGAAACAACTCAAGCGTCCATCAGAGGATGAATGGATAAACAAATGTGGGCCATCCATACAGTGGTACATGATTCAGCCATAAAAAGGAATGACGTTCTGATACATGCTGCAGCCTGCACGAACCCTGAAAACGTCATGCTAAGTGAAAGAAGCCAAATTCAAGAGGAAAGATATGATTCCACTTATACCAAGAATTGGCAGAAATCATGGAGGTGGAAAATACACTAGATTAGGGGGTGGGGGAAGTAGGGAATGGTGAATGTTACTTAATGGTGACAGTTTCTGTTTGGGGTGATGGGAAAGTTTTGAAAACAGACAGTGGTGATGGTTGCACGACGATGTGAACGTAAATCCCATTGAACTGTACACTTAAAAATGATTATGTTCAGTTAAAAAGAAAACCAACCCCAACACCCAATTCTGTTAAAACATGTTTTGAGAAAATATAAATTACATTCTCTTCATTTACATAGATGAATCTTCAAAGCAGAAGGAAATCTGACCAAAATTGGGCTGAGCACTGCAGTGGTGTGTAGGACCTTGAAACAGCTCGATGCAGTGACGAAGCCCTGAGGCCACACGGGGTTAGATGGCCGAATAACATAACACACAACACTGTTTTGGTGTCCTGGGTCCACAATACATCGCCAAGCCTTAAACAGGAACTGTGGAGAACCGACGCTCCTACCTTGTTAATAATTCCTCCGTTTTCAACAACTCCTTCAGCACCAACTATGACAAGATCCACTTTCTCCATGATATAGCTACGGAAATTTAAAAAAAAAATTGTTTTATAGTCTTTTCTTGGCTCTCGTTAGTAGCATCACCACCTGCAAAGATTAATATTCCATTTTCACCATGTTAAGTTCCTCCCGTAACTAACTTTATTTAAAAGAGCACTTAACATGAGACAAGCCTGCATTGTTACCAGTTCTGCTGCCGGAGGCGTTAACACCCGTTTTGATCACGACCCCATAGTAAGATGTACACGCCTCCTGGCCACCCAGTACATGCTCACATGTGTGCCAGAATTTCACGGCCTGGTATTTACCCTTACTACATGAGGTGCATTCTTTTTTGTTCTGCTTCAATACAGACAAAACCGAAATTTAAAAACCTATTACGATCTGAAGTTGGAAAGAAGTGTCACACAATTTAAGAATCTTTCTGGTAGGGTGAAGGCCAAAATACCTTTCAAAATGAGCAATTAGAATTCTTCAAAATGCTTATCCTTAAACATCCCCAATTTCCTTACTCATCTGCCTTATGTGTTTTCTTTCCAAGGGATTATTATTCCTGTTTTCTCTTGTGAGGTACAGACATGTCACGTGGGTTTAAGTTGCATGGGTGAGCTGACGAATTCCAGAGTACCACCGAGGACACCCATGTTTTCAGATGAAGAGGGAACACTAACCACATTTTCTGACCTTTGCACTGTAGTACTACATAAAAGACGCCCATTCTTCTAGCACCCTCCAGCCCTGTCTTCTGTGGACACTGTCAAGACCTTGTAACGAGCTTGCTGATTTAACACAGTTATCAATTAAGAGGCAGGACGCTAACCAGTGCAGGTTTATGAATGGGACTCAAACCTTTAATCTGGACACCCCACTCTAAGCCAACCCTGGGAGTGGGTGAGGACAAGTAATTGTGGCTGGGGAAACCAGGCGCTTACCCAACAGCAGCATCCAGGACCACGGTGACCGGGACATTGAGGTGGCAGAGGGCTTTGGCCATTTTCTTACTGAAAATGACATTTTGAGAACATCAAAGAAAATCCAAGGAAGTCCCACAATGGTGTATGATGAGTCACTTAACGGACAATGACAAAACATGTTAGCTTGAAACTCAGGTAATGTCAATGGATGAAGGGGCAGATCCCAAGACTGGACTGAGGAAACAAGAATTTGGGGTCTTTAGAAGGAAGTATGTGTTTCAGGAAAACTATAGTCTCGGGGACTCTGGGTAAAAAGATGCAAATTCAGAAAAAAGAAAATTTTCATGTCATTATCTGCTGGATAGATAGATGTGAACTGTGTTCTTTGATAAAAATGTTTCAGTTGACACAATGTCCTGCTATTCCTCTGATTTCACTATTAAGTAAAACCCCTCGATCCTGTACTGGGACCTACTGTATGTTCAGTGGTTTTTCATCCGGGCCCAGGCCCAGGCCCAGGCAAGGCGGATGGACGGGCACTTCCGAGCCATGGCCTGGCTCCTCCTACAATGGATCGTAACCCTCAGTTTGTTCCTTAAAATAAATGACTGCTGGGCCCCTAAGCAAACAGAAAGATACTTGCCCTGATAAGTCAGGCTGTGACTCTGTAATGTACACACTGAAACGCTTCTTGGCCACCACAGCTGCCTCCAAGACTCTCAGGACCACTCGGGAGTTGGCATGAGTTAATATTTTCTGTGGACCGAGAAAGCTCTGTCAGTGGGGATGCTCCCGACCGTCAACCATACCCTCGGCCACTCTAATGCACATTTCTGGGACCCCAAGGCTTATGCTTTCTCACTAATCAACTATAATCAGAAGAAAAGGTCTTGATGGCACAACGAGTTCTAAGTCCACATATAAGTTGAAAAAGGTTTCTGCCAGAGGAATAGCTCATGGGTCTCCTTTTTCCCACAGCAGAAATAGAATCCCCAAACAGTGGGCAAAAGCCTTTATATCTGAAGGCTCTGTTAGGTTCCTTTGGGTTATTTTTTCTATTTCTAAGACATGGTTTGCACACTTTGGCCTACAGGCACCAGGCAGGGAGCATAAATAAATGCAGTGGGCTGGGTGGGCTGTTGTCAGATCACCTGATTTTTCTAGAGGAGCCCAAAAATCCAGTATTTAAAGTTAGTTAACTTTTTTTTTTTTGTAATTTATAAACCCTGGGATAAACAGCGCCCATTGTGGGCCAGATACAATTTGTAGGCACTTACACGTGACCTCTGTCCTAAGGAATAGAGGACGGCACAATGCCAGATGGACATAGCTCCCTCGCTGCTTCCTGGGCCTCACCCGAGAGCTTGTTAGAAATGCAGGTTCTCAGGCCCCAGCCCAGGCCTACTGAATCAGAATGTGCAGTTAATAAGATCTCCAGGCGGTTCCTCTGCATGTTGAAATTTGAGCCGCTCTGCTCTAGACTTAGTGTAAATCAGCACCGAGGCAGGTGTACCCACATTAAACTACATGGGTGCAAATGAACCCCACAGAATGCCAGCAGCGTGGCCGAAAGGAGGCCTCTGAGACAGCAGTCATAATCTTGCTTCCACTTGGCTAAAATGGCTTTGTTTGCAACTGGCTTTTGTACAAGTTCTCCTCACACCTATTATGTCATTTATTATTTAATAACATACTTCAAAGGTTGGGAAGAGGGTAATAAAACGACACGATTTCAGAGTCAAAACGCAAGTGAAAGATTTTATGGTCAGTGGAGGCTTAGATGGCGCAAAGGAGGGATGCTGGTGGGAGAGACATCATAAAAGTTTTATTACCCCTGCGCTGGGAGACTGACTAAACTTGCAGTTCCTGTCTTTCCTCACTTTTAAACAGTAGGCAGCTTTGCATCTCTGTAATAGCATCTGAAATTAAGTCAAAATCTCAATCCAGTGCTAACCTTCAGCAGGAAGACAGACAGTATTAACCAGTGACAAATGCTGTTCTGTGTTGATTTAATTCAGATTGAGTACATATCCAATAATAGAGATATTTCTTTAATAAGACACCTTATTAAATCAAGAATCATGCATGCTGTCCCAGTGTTGTTCTCTGCCTGTTTAAAATGACAACCACCTATAACAATAATATCAATTATTATTGCACAGTGCAGAGTCCTTACACATACCATCTTATTAATCCCTGCAGCAACCCTATGAGGTAGGTGCTATTATCACCTTTCTTTAGCAGATAAGTAAACTGCAGCATAAAGAAGTAAGGAACTTGTCCAAGGTTACACAGCAAGTAAGTGGCAGAGGTAGGATTTTACCCCAGGAGTCTTTCACTCCAGAATCCTTGCTTCATTACCACACATGATATCTACTCACAGCCCCATCTTTGATGAAAGTATGGCACAGATCTGCAATTTTATTTCTCGACAGTGATATTCTCCTGAGAAAAAGCTCTCCTCGCTCAATCATGATCTTTTTACATTTGGAGTAATCCTAGGAAGAAAAGAGCAAAATGAGGGGCAGCGCAAGATCCAGGCAAAGCAGAGAATATTTACAGCCAAAGAGAGAAGCAAAAAAGGAATGCAAGGGTGGTAGGGGCTTACAGAGTATTCCAGGGACGTAAGGCTGATGAAGCGCAGGAAGAGCTCCCCACCCGAGGACACGGCCACTGAGGAGTCCACGCCACACAGGGTTTCTATGGCACTGGTGAGATTCGCTCTCAGGCCCTGGATTGTCTCTCCTGGATTGATCACACAACGAATGTGATGTTCACTTTCGTATCACAGCCCCTTGGTGGGTCTGTGATTCATTCATTCATTCAACCAATATTTACTGGGTGCATACTATATGCTGGACACTATTCCAGATGTCAGAGATGTATCAGTGAAGAAAACAGACAGTGTCCTTGCTCTGATCGAATGCCCTTTCTAGTGGAAGAGGCTGACGAGAAACTAGCACACAAAGAAACAAGCAAGTTAATTACAGATTGTAATGAGGACAGAAAAAAGCAGAATGATGAGAAAGGTGAAGCTATGCTGGAGGTAACAGGGATGGCTTCTTGGAGTGGGGGCCACTTAAACTGAGACCCGAGTAAGAAAGGATCCAGCAGCATAAAGATCCAGTGGGAAAGGTTCCAGGAGCAGACAGGAACAGTGCAAAGGCCCTGAGATGGGAACAAACTTAGCATGAGAAACAAAGAGAGGCCAGCATGGCTGAAATGCAGTTCAGTGAGGGACATCCTAGAAGGAAATTACGTAGCAGTGGCAGATGAGGTCTGTGAGGCGGCTTAGGTGTTTGCATGTTGTTTTAAGTACAATGGGAAGACACTGGAGGTTGTCCTAGAGACACGTATGTCTAGACCAGCCCTTTGGATTAAAGAAGGCCTTATTATTTTGCTTATACAAGATGTCATGCCACACCCAGATGCTTACATTTAGAATGCCATAATTAGTAGGTGATCGCAGTGAATGACTTTAATACCAGAATTTATTCTGGAATGTTCTCTGTAGCATCTGCATAGAATCTGGCACAAGACATAAGCTCAATAAACAGTTGTAAAGCTGAACTATTGCTATAATTTAAGCTTCGTGGTCAATTTGATATAAAATGGTGACTCTTGATTCAAAGTATATTTCATTTACGAAAGGGAATTTAATGGTAACGAGGACTCGCTCCAGGTTAAAAGGAAGACTGAAACGAAGAAGAAGCTGAGTTTGGGGCAACATTACCTTGTGTAGACACACATATATCTCTCACTTTCTACACTTGTAACAGTTATTAGAAGACTTTCCTAAGGCCCAGCGTTTGAGGATGACCCTCTTTACCTTTATCTCTTTTCAAGAACTCCAGCAAAGTCCGAATGGCAGCCACTGCTGAGGCTGTGTCAGGATCTTCTTTCATCTGAGACTTAAAGTATTCGATTAACTCTGAGAAGAGAGAAAAAAGTGACTCATCATATTCGTTTATCAGGATCTACGGCCCGAGAGCTTGTCAATAACTGCTGACCTTAAGAAGCAACATGATTTAAAAACTACTTTTCATGTGTTTGGCTTTCAGGGGAAGGATACATGTTGATGGGACTAGAGATGACAGCTGCTGAATGACAGTGAAAGGTCATTCTCCCTCTTATCCTTGACCCCAAGTTCTGAGAGAATTCCAGAGTCAACCATCTTACCAATTTCTCCTGTCCCCCTGCGGACAGTCCAGGCTGAGTCAAGCCTGTTCACATATAGACTTATTTACGTGCATGTGGAGGGCAGCCCCCTTTTGTCTCTTTAACGTGCAAGTTTGCCCTTGTGTTTCACTTAATGAAACACTTCGATCGCCACACTAGACGACCACATCAGACACGGACCAGATCCAGCAGAGCAGGGAGTCTGATTCCTATCCCACATAAGGGGACATCAAGACGGCGAGGACCTGACACTTCGAAGTCTCACTTGTCTGGACGAGGGCAGTGGAAAGAAGCGTGGGGAGAGGGCGTGTCTGCAGATGCTCTCCGAGACCATCCCCTGGATACCCGAGCAGCGAGAAAGATTAGTTGTGACTAGAGGGACCACATCCAGCAGAGCAACCTAAGTTTGGAAAGTGACCTCTCCCGGAGCCCAGCCTGGGTGTGCGAGGTGGAGGGACCCGGGAGCGGCTCCGCTTTGGTCCTAGCAGGCCCATCCCCTCCCGATTTACCCTTGTCGTCCATGGTGCCCTCCGGACCGCAGAGCCCGAGGGGCCCGGAGCCGCTCGCGCTACCTGCACGAGTCTGGCGACCGCGCGGGCGCCGAGCCACAGAGACTGACAGCGCGCGGCGCGGCTCCGCACTCCACTTCCGGCGCGTTGGGGGCGGGACCTGGGGCAAACCGCCTCTGACGTCATCCGGCAGCGCCGGAAGTCGGAGCGCGCCACATCCGGGATGCTCTCCTGATTGCTGCTGGCCCTGAGCTGAGGAGCCCGGGCAGCCATGGTCTCAGACGGTGAGGGCCGCGCCGGGTGGGACCGTACCCCGGGGCTGGACCAACTAGGCCCGGCCAGGCCCGGCCAAATGGAGTATAGGTTTTGGGTTGGATGTAACCTGGTTGGTCTTTAGAGGAGTAACGAATGTATTCATTCATTCGTTCAGTAAATATTTTTGGATCACCTCCTTTGTGCCAGGCGTTATTTGTTGTATGTGCTGGGGAATAGAGGACATGCCAGGCCCTCGTGGAGGTTGCAGTCCAGTGGGTGAGACAGACAATAGGCAAATCAATAAAAATTTCGAAGGGGAACAAAGGGCCAGGAAAACGGTAGAGTGGAATGATGCGGTAGATGGATTAAGAGTTGATTGCGGAGGAGCTACTTTCCATAGTTGTCCAGGGGAGACCGGTGATACTGACACTGCAAAGACCCCGGGCAAGTTGAGCCACCGCTTTACAATGAGAAGACAGAGAAGGGGAACCCGGGGAGGGAGGAAGGCGGAGAGACTTTCACTCGTACATTATCCTCCCAGTTACAGAGCCTGATGTCGTAAAGGGAGAAAAAAGCGGCCAGGGTGGCCCGGGCAAGGCGAGCTGCAGGGGTTTAGAGGGTAGCCAGGTGCAGAGCCCTCGTGGGCCGTGATAATGAGCTTGAGCTTTGTTTTTAAGTGTAATACAAGCCTTTGTAGGGTTTTGAACAAGGAAGTGTTATGATCTAACATGAAACTGTAAAGATTTGGCTGCTCTATGGAAAATGGACTGTGGGAAACAGGAATAGAAATAGATCTATTCGGAGGCTGTAATTGCGCATGCTTTCTTTATCTGTTTGAAGCCACGTCACAGCCCTGTGGGGAGGCAGACCTGGGAGGCCCCTGTCCACCAGTGAGGCAGAGAGCCAAAGAGGGGCACTCACAGGGCGTTGCGTGTGTGTGGATACACACCTCTCCTTCTTGCATCAGGCTTCTGCGGTTCCCCCCCCCCTTTTTTTTTAAATGAAAGTTTATTGGGGTGACCATTGTTAATAAAGTTACATAGATTTCAGGTGTACAATTCTGTATTACATCGTCTATAAATCCTGCTGTGTGTTCACCACCCAGAGTCAGTTCTCCTTCCATCACCATATATTTGATCCCCCTTTACCCTCATCTCCCTCCCCCCACCCCCCTTACCCCCTGGTAACCACTAAACTGTTGTCTGTGTCTATGAGTTTTTGTTTCCTATTTGTTTGTCTTGTTCTTTTGTTGTTTTTGGTTTATATACCACATATACCACATATCAGTGAAATCATCAGGCTTCTTAATAGTAGCAAGGAATGGATGGCCCGAGAATTGTGCGGTGGGGCCCGATGGGGAATAAGACCAAAGGCTGAAGGACTTAAGGGTAGGGGAGTGAGGGCCTATGGGAGACACAGTCTCTAAGTGCTGCTTCTGTGCTAGGCCCTTTGGTGTGTGATTTACATGTGTTCTTTCGTCCCAGGATTAGGATCCTGGGTTTTTCATAACAGTATGTGCTTCTGGGTTTGTATATGTGTTACCTCGATAAGAGTGTAGGCTCCCTGAAGGCATGGACACAGTATGCGCAACACCTAACACCGGTACTTAGTGTGTTGAGTGAATTAACGTGTTAAGTTAGCCTGTTTAGTTATATTTGTGTTTGGAGAGCAGCCTAATTCCTTTCACAGTAAAATAGTCTTTACGTAGGAATTGGTTTTCCCTCTTTGATTTTCACCTCTTTAAAAATTGATTCCTAATCATAGCTGGCCTTGCTGCTAGGTCATTTGATGGATTCGGGCCAAATCGATTTCTGTATTCCCTTTAGCTTCCCACCCCTCTGCCGGAAATTCTACTACTAGTGGTTCTTAGTACTGGTTACTCAGTGCCTTCTGTTGTTGACCTGGCAATATCTTTGGGTTCATTTAATAGATGTTTATTCAGCATCCTCTTATGGCTAAGCTATATACTAGGAATAGGGGATAAGCAGTGACAAAATAGACAAAAATCCCTCTTCACGGAGCTTACATTCTAGTGATGAAAGATGCAGTGGTACAAAAAGCAGGCAAGAGCTTGCTAAGGACCCACAGAGCTTTAAATCTTTAAAAGAACTTTGCCTTTTGTTAATCTTGTGCTTGTAGGATTAGCAACATGTAAAGGCTTGTAGTGGTGCTTGCTCTGGATTTAATTTACTGATTGAGAATGTCAGCTTTGATCCACGAGGCTAATGATTTTTATTTTTCTTAATATTTTCAGAAGATGAGTTGAACCTTCTAGTTATCATCGTTGACACCAACCCAATTTGGTGGGGAAAGCAAGCATTAAAGCAATCTCAGGTAAGATTGCTTGAGGAGGCTTTTGGATGATTCTGGTAAAACAATATATGTTTATATTGATTTTTTAAAAACAGCTTTAGTAAGGTATAATTGCATACCACCATAATGTGCAATTCAATGATTTTTTAGTAAAAATCACAATAAAGTTGTGTAACCGTCACCACAATTCTGTTTTAGAACATTTTTATCACCCCAGAAAGTTCCCTCATGCCTGTTTATAGTCAGTCGCTGCTTGCACCACCTGTTGCAGACAACCACTTCTGTCTCTGTATTGCCTTTTCTGGACATTTCAGAATGATTCCTTGCAATATATGGTCACTAAAAAACACCCTTTCTATTTTGAAATATTTTATTTTGAAATAATTACAGACTCACAGGAAATGATACAAAATGGTACAGAGAGGTCCTAGGTGCCCTACACCAGCTTCCCCCAGTGGTAGCTTCTTACATAACTAGTCCAGTTAGTGAAACCAGGAAATTGACATCAGTACACTCTTCAGACCATACTCAGATCGCAGCAGTTTTACATCCACTCGTTTGTGGACGTGTAGTTCTGTGCAGCCTATCGCATGTACAAGTTTGTGTAACCACCACCAGTCAAGATACACACCTGTTCCATCACACACAGGAGCTCCTTTGTGTTTCCTTTATAATTGCTATTTTTATAGTCCCCAGTCTCTAGTTCACTTACGTCTTCTGTGAAAAATTTTACATTTAAATCTATAATCCATTTTGAGTTGATTTTTTTAATAAGCTGTGAGGTTTAGGTTGAGGCTTGTTTTTCTTGCCTATGGATGTCTAATTTCTATAACACCATTTGGGAAGATTACCCTTTCTCCACTGAGAAAGGGCTTTGCAGCTTTGTCAAAAAT